>NW_024098031.1:0-618913 GCF_016545835.1 Crotalus tigris | reverse complement strand
AAGCGTTTTCTTCCTTCCAAGGAGATGTTGTACTGTTTTTGTCTAACAGGCTCACTCCCTTCTTTTAATTCTATTTTAAGAGATGTTATTTACAATTCTCCCCTATTTTTTTCATTGACCCACCTACAGGATTTATGTCTTTAGTATCTTCCTCAGTTAGGACAAAGAGTCCTGACTAATCTCTAAATCTAATTGTTATTCCCATTTGACTCAAGACATCCCTCCCCAATAAATTTATCCCTGGTTCTGGAATATATAGAAGTTCCATTAACAATTCCTTTAATTTTTGTTGCATTAGTTTCCCAGACCTCAAAGTCTTCCCCTTTTACCCCTGAAATCCTAATTATTTAATTTTAATCAGTCTAGAGTGGTCTTAAGTCCAACCCCTCTTGAATTCCATTAACCCTTGTCTAGTGCCAAAATAGTGCTACGTTTACTAGGTTCCTGTGCATAGCCATGAGCAATACATCAGTTTAATTAGAACTTATGGTCCTGGTCTTTCCACCCTGACATCAGAAAAGGAAACTAAGAAAGGGAGGGGAATAAAGAACATTTGAGAAATGCATTGCACATATGCATGAGGGTTACTCCTTGAACCCTGATCTTTAAGATGGAATCAAACTGTTTCCTCTGTTCAGACAGGGCATTTCCTACACTAAGCGCACTAGAGGTATCTAGAAGGTATAATAAAAAAAGTCATGATGCAACAATCCAACTTAAGCTCCAGAGCACACATAAGGACAGGCAAAGCTTTTATTGCCATCACCCTGACGTTTTAAAATTCACACTCTATAGTTATTCCTGAAGTGCATGGACACCCACTGCAAAAGAAAGCCCCACATTAACAAAGCATCATTACATGATTGCTACTGTCCTTCTACTAAGGAATGACCTTGGCTCACATTCAAAGCAGAAGTCCCAGGGAAAAATTTATGATTTTTGTTGTGTCCTGAGCCTGCAAAAGCAGGCTCGGGACATTGCTATGGTCCCGGGGTTGCTTCAAGCTGCCCAGGACCAAACTGAGAGGCGCCAGCCTTGACGCATGCGCGAAAGCACGCCGTTAACTGTAGCCTTTTTGCCCGGGGATCCGGACACAAAAGCGGAGACCTGCGAGTCTCACTGTTGTTGTTGTAGTAAGCAGAAGGAGAAATAAAGAACCATTACTTCTAACATGTGTGATCTTCATTCGCCATCGAACAAAGGACTTAACACTGGTGACGAAGGTGGGATCTTGCAAGCTTGAAAGAAGAAAAGCTGTAAAAACTTACCCAAGGAGTCCTGAAGAAGGGAAGACGATGTTAAACTCAGCGTTCTAGCCTGCCAGTACAGCGTCGCTGGAGGTAAGCTCGGCTGATTGACTCCTTCCCAAGAAAAGAAGCAAGGATGGCGAAGATAGGTCGCTTATCTGAATTTGATGTTTCACACCCAGAGAGATGGGAGTCTTATGTTGCAAGAGTAGAAAACTACTTCAGAGTAAACCAGGTCAGAGAAGACGGTTTGAAGGTTGCAACTCTGTTTTGTGTCTGTGGTCAGGACGCGTTTGAAATTGCAGAAAATCTGGCGGCCCCTGCTCCTCTGGAGTCTGTAACGTACACAGACTTAAAGAAGCTATTGAAAGAACATTTCCAGCCCAAGATGTCTGTTATTGCGTGGAGACACATGTTTGAACAGAGGGACCAGAGGGCAGGTGAATCAGCCAAGGAGTTTATTGCAGCCTTGAGAAGAGCAGCCAAACCATGTGAGTTCAAAGATCTGGAAGAAAGGCTGAGAGACCGTTTTGTATGCGGTCTAAGGAACAGGGACTTACAACAGAGGATCTTTGCAAAGGAAGATATCTCGTTCCAAGATGCTCTAAGAGAGGTGATGGCTGAGGAAGTAGCAGGTGGGGCAGTCAAGAACATGCGGCCCATCAGGAACAATCCAGAGGCAGTCACCGTTCACCATGAAGGCGTCCAAGAAGGATTGGAGGAAGATCCTGAAGAAGAGGTGGATCGGCTTTACCAGTCAGCAGAAAGAAGGCAGAAGGAAGGCAAAGAAAAAGCCCCAACAGCGCCCAAATGCTTCAGGTGTGGAGGTCTCTATAAGAGAGCCGACTGCAGGTTCCATTCCGCCATCTGCAGAGCGTGTGGCAGACAAGGCCACATAGCATCTATCTGTTTGGGTCGCCAGAAGGTACAACCTCAAAAAGAATTGCGTCTGAAAGGTACCAGGGTCCCCAGCCAAAATAGGGTGAGTTTCTGGGCGTTGCGCAGGAGTATTTGCAGAACAGGTACACACAAACCTCTCAAGAAAAAACTGTCACTTAAGGTTAGGTTGCAAGGGGTTCCTGTAGCCATGGGGCTGGACGCTGGGTCCGCTCTTTCAATTATTTCCATTCATACGTTTAGAAAGATTTGCAACAGCAGTGGTTTTCAAGCCAAACTGAGGCCACCCAACATAATACTAACAGATTTTCAAAATTCCAAGGTGTGTGTAAAGGGGGAGGCCATCCTTACAGTGCAACATAAGGAGTTTGAGGGTCCATTAGATGTGTTGGTTGTTGGGGGTGAACAAACGAGTCTTATAGGACTCGATTGGTTTGAGGCCTTGGGAATCCAGGTTACTGGGCTACAACATTTGCAAATGCTGAGCCTAGCAGATGTCTGTGAAGAGTTTGCAGATGTGTTTAGTCCACAGCTTGGGTCCTATAAGGGGCCTCCAGTTTCATTGAGGTTAGATCCAACCATCACACCCATCAGGGTTAAGGCTAGAACAGCACCCTTCGCACTTAAGGGCAAGATTGATGCTGAGCTGGATAAATTGATTCAGCAAGGCATTTTAGAACCTGTGGATTCAAGTCCATGGGAAACCCCCATAGTAACGTCTCTCAAGGCTAATGGGGACACACATATATGTGCAGACTAAAAGTGCACACTAAACAAGGCGCTGCAACAGCACGCGTACCCAGTACCAGTAGTCAGCCATATCTTGGCCTCCCTCAAAGGGGGGCGAGTTTTTGCAAAGCTAGATCTGGCACAGGCATATCAACAATTACCTGTTGATGAAGCAGCTGCTGAGGCACAGACCATTGTAACACATAAGAGTGCAATCAAGGTCAAGAGACTGCAATTTGGGGTAAATGTAGCCCCTGGCATTTTCCAAAGTGTCATGGAGAGCACACTTATGGGTATCCCTGGAGTCTGCCCCTATTTTGATGATATCCTTATTGCTGGAGAGTCATCTCAAAAACTTAGCAGAGAGGTTAAGGGCTGTCTTGCTCTGTTTTCGAAGAGCAGGCCTTAAGTTGAAGAAAGATAAGTGTAAGATTGGAGTCACGTCTACTGATTTCTTAGGATTCAGAATAGATGCCCAAGGTATTCACCCTGCTGAATCTAAGTTGAAGGCTATACAACAGGCTCCAAGCCCCAAGTCTAAAAGTGAAATGCAGGCTTTTCTGGGCCTTTTGAATTTTTACAATGCTTTTCTTCCTCACAAAGCTGCTGTAGCAGAACCACTACATAGGCTTTTAGACAAGCAGGCATCTTGGCAGTGGACAAAAGTCCACGAAAAGAGCTTCAATGAGGTCAAGGCCTTGCTAATGTCTAATGCGGTGCTTGCACATTTCAATGAACAATTACCTGTCTGCATTGCCTGCGATGCATCTCCTTATGGGGTGGGAGCTGTACTTAGCCATTTGAGGGCTGATGGGACACAAGTTCCTGTGGCATATCACTGTAGGACTCTGTCTTCTGCTGAGTGTAATTACGTCCAAATAGACAGGGAAGCACTGGTCATAGTGGCTGGCATTAAGAAATTTCATGATTTCTTATATGGCCGCCATTTCACGGTCTACACTGACCATAAGCCTCTGTTGGGGTTGTTTACAACCAACCAACAAACCCCTCATATTATATCCCCTAGAATGCTGAGGCAGTCCATTTTCCTGTCAGCATATGATTATACTTTAGTTCACAAACTGGGTAAGGAAATGGGCCATGCTGATGGCCTAAGTAGGCTACCTCTCAAACTTGTAGAACCAGATCCTGCTCCTGCCATCAATATTCTCTCTATTCAGGAGTTGCCTGAATCTCCTCTCAATGCCAGGGATGTGGCTGCAGAAACCGCCACCGACCACACTCTTACATGTTTGTTGTCATGGGTGCTGTCAGGTTTGCCTGACAGGAGTCCAGGTACTGAGTTCCAAAGAAGCATGAGTTATCCACTTTTAAGGGTTGTCTGTTATGGGGTAGCAGGGTAGTTATCCCGGCCTCATTGAGGCCTAGAATCTTGGTCTCTCTGCATGAGGGACATCCTGGCATTGTCAGGATGAAAGTGCTTGCGCACAGCCATCTTTGGTGGCCTGGGTTAGATAGGGATATCGAGGCTCAGGTGCACGGGTGTCAGTTGTGCCAACAGTCACGGCCAGAAATGCCTCAGGCCCCAGTTCATGGGAGGAAACTCAGGCACCATGGTCCAGGGTGCATATAGATTATGCTGGGCCCTTTCAGGAGCAATTCTTCTTGGTTGTTGTTGCTAGCCATTCCAAGTGGCTAGAGGTTGTTCCTGTTTCCTCCACTACTACTGCCAGAACAATTCAGGAGTTGAGAGGCATTTTTGCAGCACATGGCCTCTGAGATGTTCTGGTTTCAGATAACGGTCCTCAATTCACTTCTTCTGAGTTCCAGGCTTTCCTTCAGGCCAACCTGATCCGACACGCGACTTCGACTCCTTTCCGCCCCTCCACCAACGGAATGGCTGAGCATATAGTGCGCATCACCAAGGATGCCTTCAAGAAGCTGACTTACGGTAACTGGCATCACAGGTTAGCAGACTTTCTTCTTGCACATTGCACCACACCTTGTACTTCTACTGGGAAGAGCCTGGCTGAACTACGTTGGGGCTGCAGGCTCATAACTAAACTAGATTGGGTGGCGTCTCAGGCTTCGCAGCCTAGGGCACCAAGGAGCTTGCAAGTGGGTGCTCTGGTCTGGACTCGGAACTACGGGCCTGGTCATCTTTGGATTCCAGCTGTGGTCTGCAAGGTGTCTGGACCTTTGTCCTACGAGGTGTCCTTGGGCGATGGCTGCGTTCTCCGGCGGCACATAGATCAGCTGCATACGAGACTGGACTCTTCCTCTGCCGCTCCGGGCTCTGATCTGGGGGGGAGGAGGGTTATATTGTGCATTTTGGGGATCACTATCAGTAGTCACTGGCCGCTGAGGAGGCCGGAGAAGGCGCATCTCAAGTTTCCACAAGTGTTCCCAGCAGGAATTCATTGGGACGGGGAACATTCCCCACACGATCACTTACTCCAGCCAGGGAGTCACACAGGGGGTACCCACACTACTCACACTCATCATACAGCACTCCAGACAGGGAGACTGAATGGGGGTATCCAAACAAATCAAGAAATACAAGAAAACTGGCATCAACTCTAGGGAACTGGCCCAATTCCGCAACTGCTCCCAGAAGGAAGTCAATTGGAAGGGGAGTAGACAGAGAGGCAAATCCTGATTCTGGCACCTCTGGCACTGACTGGGGGACCACAAGGCATTGGGGCATAGCAACTACCCCGGACAATCCATCTGCTGGGATAGGGGGTGAGGGGCTGTGTTCCCAAGGGAGGTCCATTGTGGACCTCTAAGGGATGCTGGTTGGGACTTAGAGCAGTGGTTCTCAACCTTTTTAATGCCGCGACCCCCAACCGGTCGTAAGTCGAGGACTACCCAACCGGTTGTAAGTCAAGGACTACCCAACTGGTCGTAAGTCGAGGACTTTCCCTGCCCGGGAGTGCCACGCATGCATGGTGCCGCCCTCTGTGCCGGCTGAGGCGTAGCTGGCAAGCAGCAGAGACGGAGCAGGCTGACCACCGGCTGGGCCACCAGCTGGCCCAGCCCAAGGGAGGTAAGGCACCTGCCAGGCCCCACGCGGGCCAGCAACCCTCCCTGCGCCCGCCGGCCTCCCACCTCCCACCCTTGGCCCTCTTTTACTTACATTTTTAGTAGTTGCTCAGCAGGGAGGGGTGGAAACTTCCAGACAGCTCGCCTTCGCTGCAGACAACTTGCAGCACCGTTTGCAGAATGGGACTTTTGGCGGGTTCAGCAGGGCAGAGACAACCTGGACAATTCCTATTGGCTTTTGAAAGCCAATAGAATTAGACTCTATTCAAGAGAGTCTATTCTACTGGCTTTCAAAAGCCAATAGAATAAAAGGGAATAGCACAGCTAAGGAAAAGGGGAAAAAATGGTGGACTGCGTTGTTTGTCGACCCCCGTGAAATGGTCGTTCGACCCCAAATGGGGTCACAACCCACAGGTTGAGAACCGCTGACATAGAGGGTCCTGCCAGCCAACAGATGGGTAGGTCAACCGGGTATGGGAATGAGCACAGTCCTGGCTTGCCGAGCCTGGTGGGCGAGCAAGCAGGCCAGGCAACAGAACCAGGGTCACCTGGGTAACAGAGGCAGCAAAGAGTGGGCACATCTAACCCAGTAGGGGAGCAGGGAAGCCAAGGGTGTTCCCTGGGTCCGAGGAGGTTGCAACGGGTTAAATACCCACCCAAACACCTTAGGCAGTTTGTGACGTTGCTGTCAAATCCCGGGGAAACAAGGTAGAAATGCCATAAATGAATGGTGAAGTTATTTGGTTTTGTTTTGGAGGTCAGATACAATTATTCCCAAAACGATAGCATGGTATCACACAAAGATGTGGTTTTAGAATAACATCTATATTCCACAGTCCATGCATTTGATTAACGGAATCTTATACCACGTCCCTTCATAGAGGTCGCACATGTGTGCGGAGAAAGCTTCATCTGGGGGGAAGGGGTGTTGTGTCCTGAGCCTGCAAAAGCAAGCTCGGGACATTGCTATGGTCCTGGGGTTGCTACAAGCTGCCCGAGACCAGACTGAGAGGCGCCAGCCTTGCACGCATACACGAGGCATGAAAGCGCGCCATTAACTGTAGACTTTTTGCCCGGGATTCCGGACACAAAAGCGGAGACCTGCGAGTCTCACTGTTGTTGTTGTAGTGAGCAGAAGGAGAAATAAAGAACCATTACTTCTAACATGTGTGATCTTCATTCGCCATCGAACAATTTTGCCAACTTAACAATTTTCATGGCATATTGCAAGTTAATGGCCCTATTATCAAAATGGAAAGGTTATCCAAATACATTTTTAAAGCAATTTTGCTTCCAGAACACCCATATCTCCCATTTACTTACCATAATGGGATTGATATAAAGTTTGATGACAGAATATGTGATGATATATCAGCCTTGTGAAGGGTCTTATTAACTGAAAAGCATTGACAAGCCAACTAATCCACAAGGAGTATGCTAGAGTAGAATAGAGGGATTTTTTTTTCTGCAAAAAGAAGGTGGCAGAATCAAAAAAATTGGGACTGCAATACTTGAGCTCTGCATGGAGATGTCTAGATTTTTGCAAAGAAGAAGCTAAGTCACTAAGCTCATCCAGGTTGGCCCTATTAATAAAACTCCCATTTGAAAATGCACCATTGAATGAATGGTCTTAACCTACCTATATTATAAAACCAAGGTCATTCCATCATCTTTATGTCATTTCAATAAATTACCCTTGGCAATTTCATTAATTTTTATCACAATAGGAATACTTAAGGGAAAATGTTAAATATATTTCAGTACACATGGTAAACTTTAAGTCAATTTAAATGTTTCTGTTGTGACAGATAATGGGTTACCCAAAGAAAAATCACCTTTACCTAATTTTGGGTAATTTATCCAGATTTGGAAAACACCACCTTTGAAAATGTTGTAGCATATTGGCTGTTTTCAGGCTCCTGCTTCGTTTCTCTGTTCTTGGCACTCTCCTCAATCTTTCTCAGCAGGAGTTGTGCTTAATCAACACTCTTAAATTGCCTTTTCATACACAAGGGAGACACTGGAGAGTGTTGCTTTTGAAACAGTAATACAGACTGAGCACCTAGTAAAGAAAACAAACTATATTTGTTTCTAATTCCAGACTGGATGAAACCTGCTGGGAGGGAAGCAAATGAGTTTCTTAGCCTAGAGGGCCATAATTTGCCCTGAGTGATAGATCTTGACGGTATTAACCCTTACTTCTCCAATAGTTTGAAACTACTACAGATGATTCTAGATCTAACCAAGTTTCAGCTTGATTAGTACTTAGGTAGAAATCAATACGAAAGCCCATTACCATCCTGTAGTAGCAATGCAGAAGACCATTGTTATTTTGAGGGGTTTAGGGACATATTTTGTCAGAGCATGCATAGTCTTATTGCGCTGAGGTAACCCAGGAGTAAATACAACACAGTGGTTTGTATTAAATGTGGTTTATATTACAAACTATCTACAAATATACACTAGGAACAAAATTCATACATGTGGTAATACAGCAAACTCCAATAAACAGCAATTACAGCAGGAAACGGACGAGAGAGAAAGACTCCAGCAAGGCCTTCCCTTTTATACTCAAGCTCTTAAAGAGATACAGACTCATGCTGAGTCATTCCTAACATTGCATCATTCATCTCACATTATACAAGCTGGTTAGCTTCTAAATCATTACTTTGACATGTTTTGATTTTTCCTCCACATTAAGAAATTTCTAGACATGTAGAGCTCATTTTGAGCTAATTTGCTTTTTTTTCACCTTTGCTTACTGAATAATGGAGGAAGGGGAAAATTTCACATAGCTTCAAAGCTGTAAAAGTCTCAGACTTTTGATTTCCATCCCAGAGTCATGTGTCAACCAATCAAGTCAGGTCTTGCAGTCCCCTGACTATAGCAGGGCCATGAATTCATAGCACCAGGTTTTGAGGAAAACCTTGGGGTTGTTTGCGGGGAGCTTCTGTATGGAACCTAGCACCAAATACTATTGGAAATTGGTGCTCCTTGGGATACCTCTGCTTCAGTGGTGGGAATTCAGCCGGTTTGCACCACTTCAGCAGAACCAAAAGCTAATTTTTTGTTGCCCAGGCCCAGAATGGACTTCCGGTAGTGGCATCCACACAGAGAACCATTGTTCACATATTTGAATCCCACCACTGCTCTGCTGTCATTATTAAGGAGCTTCTGGCAGCTTGTAAGAGATTTGCGTATCGTCTGGTTTGTATGCTTTTTATGTTACAGTTTTCAATCTGTTTGCCTGAGCTAATAGTAAAGCTTTAGATCCCTTTATTTACTGGTGAGCTTATTGTCTCTGGATCCAAAAGAACTAACTGTCTGAGCACCTGATCATTGCTTTGACATGTGGCACTACATACCCCAGTATCCTGAGAGGGAACCAAGGCTAGACTGCATTTGCAATGCTGCCAAAAGAGCAACAACCTTTGCCTGGATGTGTCCATGAAGTCACCAGGAAGTCTACTTGAAGATGATGATTGATTATTCTCCAGAGTTCTGTCCAGTGAACAGAAGTTTCATTTTAAAGATAGCTAAATAATGAAAGCTAGTTTGGTGTAGCAGTTAAGGCTAGAGACCAGTGCTGCCTTGGGTGACCTTGGACCAGTCTTCCTCTCTCAGCCCCAGGAAGAAGGCAAAACCACTTTTGAAAATTTGTTCAGACCATCACCAGGAGTCAACAGCGATGAAGGCACACACAAAAAAGTGATATTTCTACAAAATAATTATGTTTATGAGAGCAGAATAAACTGAAAAATAGGATGTTCTGGGCAAAGAGCATCACATTTGTCATGGAGATGCAGAGTATCAATAATAATTAAACATTACCCACTATGGTTTCACTTTTTCCACCAGTTCTTTTTTCTTTTTGGAAAAAGGGATTTTGGGGAGGATTGGGATCTCAGTAAAAGGGTTTTGTGATCTGTACTCTGCTTAAAAGGAATTCACTTGTAGTTAAAATGACGGAAACTGCCATTCCTTTGCACCCAAGGCAAACTATTGAACTGCTTGTGATAAAAAGAACAAGCATGATGTTGTGTGGTCCAGGAACAAGATAACATAGATTCTGATCCATCCACTGGCATTGAAACTCACTGGGTAATTTGGGTCTATAACTCTTTCTCAGTCCCAAATACTTGACAGCAGTATTTCCCAACCTTGGGGATTTTATGATGGGTGAACTTCAAGTCCCAGAATTCTTCAGCCAGCCTTACTACATGGATGCTGGTGTAAGAATAGTGGAAGTGCTACGCACGTCACCTTGAACTCTTGAAGAAAAGGAGGAATGTCAGTCTAATTTAAAAAAAAAAGATCCTTAGTCTTAGCAAAAGGAGCTGTGAGTCTATTTGGCCACAAGATGGCAGAGGTGCTCTTGTAACTGCAAGGACCACTTCCAAGCCTCTCAGCAGCTCTGGTGGAAAGATGACCTTCAGCTGCAAAGCTTGTAGCTATCTTAACCGGGGATGAGAGATGGCAGTAGTTGCCCAGGATTCAGATTACTTATATAAAGAGCACCTGTCTCTGTGAGCTATTTGCTACAACAGCAGCTGCAACCGGGGTTAATGGAACTGTTTTATCCTTAACGAATTCAACACAATATGCAATCATTTCTCTAGCAAATGCCTCACCGAGACCATTGGAAGAATGTGCTGGAGTGGTGTCTCCAGGGGAGTATCAAAAAAGTCAAGATGAAAGTAACAATTATGCAGTTTAAGCCTTCCCCCATTTTAAGTACATGTGACAAATGCAAAAAAATAATAGTTTTATGGCATGGTTGTAAGTGCCATCTTGACTTGTTTTTGATCCCCTCCTGTGGATGCATTTGGAGGGCGGGGGTCAGGAAGACTTCTGTATGCACAGTGTATAGAGCAGAGGTCCCCAACCTTTTGGGCACCAGGGACCGGTTTCATGGAGAAAGGTTTTTCCGCAGACCGGAAAGTGTGTGGTTTTGTGTGCTGCCTGCATCCCATGGATGGGGCTTGTTTGTGTGGACTGGTTGCTGGCATGCCACGGCCTGGTACCAGTCCATTGGCCGGGGATTGGGGACCCTTGGTGTAGAGGTATGTGCCAGGAGGTAGACTTTTTCTGGTTCTCCAGAAAACAGTTTTGCCATACAGACTCTCACACTGGGCAAAATCATTCTTAGGCCACTGAGTTTTTCAATGAACAGCACGTTTTTTATGATGCCAAATAAAATAGTTTTATTAGACTGATCTGCAAATGTAATCAGCAGTGATGGATGTTCCATGGGAAAACCTGAAGACCCAGGCTGGGGGGAGATTATGTGGGAGAATGTCTTATCTATGTGGTTGCTAGGAGCTGACACCAACTTGATACAACATAATCGTCAATAAATGCACCATCAGCTCCTAGGAAGAGATATTTTAGACAGCAAGTGAAGATAATTGTTTGTCACTGTTATGCTTTTTTTAAAAAAAATGTTGCTATGTGAGTTTGAACAAATAGCAGTTGGGACTTGCCAAGCTCACATTTTTACATTAAATCTATTTCTTGTTTTCCTAGAAAATGAGGATACTGGAGTTTACATTTGAACAGACAAGGCCCAGTGTGGTAGGGATATGCGATTTTTAGCAGAAATAACAGGAGTAGGAGGAGCAGCAGTTGTAGTATATAATTAATTATGTCCTTAGAACTAAGCTAGGTCCATAGAATAAAGCAATTGTTGCCTTATTCTAATACAGTATAACAATAAAATAAAAAGCTTCTCAGCTAAAAGGTCTGTGACATGCAATTGTGGGAGGACAGCAGACACAACCCCGAGAAAGAAATATTTTGGGAATATTTAAAAGGCAGAATATTATATTTCCCCAAAGGATTTTAAAGGCAGAACCCCCCCACCCCCACCCCAAGTTTCTCTGCTCCAAACAGAAACCAGGTCTGCAGAAATGCAGGTGTGATAATCTTGTCTGAAAGATTGGAGCCAGGAAGCTTGGATTAGAAAGACAAAGATCCCTAGAATCAACAATCCCTCACATCAGAAAAATCCAACATAGGACATAGCCATCAGCCACACCCCCAGGGAAGCAGGATATGACCTTTGGGACATAATAGGATTAACCCACCACAATCAGAATACCAGAAAGGCACACTCAGACTCAGGTCAAAGTTCATGCCATAGGAACAACTCCAAACAAAAGCTCAAGAAAGTATAAAAACCCACCACTCTCTACTACATGTGGTCAGCTTTCCCAGAACCATCTTTCTGTCTGGCTCTGCTCTTCAATAAACTACAACATTCTTTCTAAAGCAGTCTCCATTTTGCTTATTCCTAACTTGGACTGGACCCTGATGAAAATTTTTCTTTCAACACAATGAGGTTAACTACTACACATTTAAAATAACAGATAAGACTGTGTTTATATTAAAGCAGCTGGGGATGAGGAATCTTTAGTCTTTTTTAAACTTTAGGTGCTTCAACTCAAAGCATAATTCAAACCTAATCCAAACATTGGTTTTGTAAAATCTCCCCTTCCTCTTTAAAGTAACAAGAAACTCCAAAGCTTAAATTCTAAAGCAATAATGATGTTATGAGTTTGAAAGCTATTTGCTAAAGCAAGAATGACGTTATGGGCTTGAAAGCTCTTTTCCCTTGAAAAATCTCAGGCTCTGCATTTCTCTCTGCATCAGAGTTTTCTGATATTCATCTGGAAATTAGAATTTCCTCTGTTCTACAATTTATAATAGATCTGTTATAGTAGGGCTTAAGGAAGGATGTGTCCCTTGCCATTTTTGTTACCATTTTTGTTAAATTTTGTATATCACCAATGTTCTCTCCAGATCACGGTGTCAAACTCGCCACGTCATGTGACATGTCACGACGTATCATGACTTTTGCATTGCTGGGGCTGGGATGGGTGCGGCCTCTGCATGATGCAATTGGCCCACTGCCCAGCAGTTTGACATCCCTGCTCTAGATTAAAAAGAGTTTTGATTCTGAATGTTTCTGATGTGCAAGACAGAGATATCTCTGTACAGAGTTAAATACACATATAGTCATATACTCTCTTGGGAATGATGATAGCTCAGCTTCACTTGCACCAATTTGCTTGAAGCATTCATTTAAGCCTTGGGAAACTACTGCAGTCCTGCATAAATATGTATAAATTATACTGACACAACGATGGGCATTTTTAAAGGAAATTTCCATCTGTATCAGGAATAGGTGATGTTTTAGAATGAAATGATTAAACAGATCCAATTATGGTGATCACTGAACAATCATTTGTAGTCTGAAATAACTGAGAAAGCTATTTTAGCATAAATTGCATAACTGATTAAAATTAAAGGTAGTCCTTGACTTATGACTGTTCGAACAGACTCTAAAAACGTAACTACAACTCAGTTTTGAAGTTCTGGTAGCTGCCCCCGCCAGTCACATTATTTCAGTTGTGGCACTGTCTGTATTTACAGCCATTTGCAACGTCTTGTCAAGTGACAATGATTTTTGGCTTTTTTTTCCCTGGAAACCGGTATTTACTTCTCATTTCTGGCAAAAAATGTCTGCTGACTAAAATGGCTTGAATGATAGCAGCACTTATTTAACAACTGTGCCATTCACTTAACAATTGCAGAAAAGGTAGAAAAATTGAGCATGATCACATGATGATATACTTAACGACCACAACTTATGACTATAATTCCAGGCTTAATTACAGTTGTAAGATGAAGTTTACTTGTTATAATCATTCACCTCACAGATTTTAGAGTTACAACACAGGCTTTGCATGCTAAAGCAGGATTTATCAAACTGTGTTCTGCAGAACCTTAGGATTATACAAAAACTTTATAGAGTTCTGTAACTCCAAGGGCTATAAAATAATAAAGTTAATTCAAACACAGTCAATTTTCTATCACTAGAGCTTGGCCTCTTGAGCCAAGTTTCTATGATATAGTATATATTTTAACTAATAGGTTCCAACCCTGAAAAAGATGGAAAAGTCGTGCTTTAAGAAACCAAAAACAATTCTATTATGGTTTGAAATATTAAATGCATTATTGTTGCTTTTAACATTGGAACAAAAGTGAACATAAGGTTTGGGGTACATCTTCTAAAAAGGATATTGACAAATTGGTACACGTTTAGTGGAAGGTCACTGAGTTGGTGAGAGGACCAGAATCCATGTTATACGTCAGGGGTGTCAAACTGCCGGCCCACAGGCAAGATGCATCACAATGAAACCGCACCCACCCCATTGCTGGCAATGGGAAAAAAGTTGTGATACGTTGCGACACATCATGTGACATCACGAGTTTGACACCCCTGTTCTACGTGGACCACTAGTTGCAGCCTGAAGAGCAGAAAACTGAGGGAAGATAAGAGAGCAATCTCCAGATATTTAAAGCACTGACACTAGGAAGAGGGACTAGATTTGTTTTTAGTTGTTTTGGAGAGTAGGACCAGAACCAATGATTTGAAAGTAGAAGGAAGTAGACTCAAGATAGCTATAGGAGAAACTCTCTGAGGGTAATGGCTGTCAACCAATAAATAGAGTGCCTTAGAAAATGGCTTGTTCTCCTTCACTGGTTAATACTAGATGAAGCTGGAGAGTCATCCATCGTAAAACTTTAGTGGATCTGGCACTAAGCATATTATTAGATGAGATGACATCAAAGATTCCTTACAATTCTATGACTCTATGAAGCCTCGAGAACTCTTTTAGAAACTCTGTAATGCTATCCACAATGCTGTCTAATTTCTCCATATTGGAATGCAGGCAGTAATACTTAAAATACAAGCAATAAGTAAGGGAATATTCAAATAGACTTTTAAAAAAAGAGGCTGAAAAAGTGCAAGATCCTTCAGCTGGTTTCACCCCACATGTCCTATCATAATGTCTGTTTGTTTATGCTTTACTGTCCTGTGTAAACGCAGCCATTTTTGTTCATCATTTATAACCATGGATATTCAGCAGCCACATTTAACCTGTGCTGTAAATGATGTATGAATGAATGTAGCCTGATATATTGTCTTTAATTTTTAAACCAACACCTTAAAATAACATTACTGATGTTATGTATATAACAGGAGAGCAGGTAGGCCTCAACTCACCACCACAATTCTGGAGCAGAATTTCTGTTGCTAAGCAAGGCGATTCTTAAATGAGTAACACCCAATTTTACACCTTGTTGACACAGTTGTTAAGCAAATCACTGCACTTGTGAAGTGAATCATACAGTTGTTAGGTGAATCCAGGTTTCTCATTGACTTTGCCTATTAGAAGCTAGCTGGGAAAGTCACAAATGGATGATGTGACCCCAGGAAGTTGCTGTTTGTACTTATTTATTTTGTGGATATTTTTATTTTATTATGTTTTAATGTTCAAATTGTTCTATAATTTTAAAACTGTAAGTCACTCAGATGTCAGTTGGTTGAATTGTATAGCAGTAGAAGTTGAATGCGGGAATGGGTGAATGAATGAATGGATGATATATACATGCCAGTTGCCAAGCACCGGAATTGTGATCATGTGACCGGGGGGGGGGATGCTGTGCTGGTCAAAAGTGCAAGGAGTGGTTGTAAGTCACTTTTTCAAGACTATTTTGAATGGTCACTAAACAAATGGTTGTAAGTTAAGGATTGCCTGTAATGTTAGAAAGATATACACTTTCCCAGAATTCCTTTAGAAAATAATCCAAAAACTATTTTTTCATGTAACTGAAAATAGTTGAATATAAATAAACTGTTCTGCTGTTGAAAACAAATATTGCCCAGAACTACATTAGAAAGCAGTCCAGAAACATTTCCAGAAAATAAGTACTGTAGTTAATATTCCAAATTCTGCTGCAAGAACATTACAATGTTTCATTTGATCAAAATGTATTAGACAGAGAGATATCATCAAAGCTATAAACCTCACTCATTATTTTTAGTGTGTCTCCTTTCCCTTTCCAATGTCCCTCTTCATTTTTTTGGTCCAAATAAAAGGTCCCTTGCCTTCTTGTACATCAGGAAGGGTCTTTTCTTCTTGCAAAGCAAGATTTGTTCCTGAGAAGGACAAATTCCTTACTTGCAGCTGGGCTATGTTGGTTCTTCGTGGTCAGGTATGGATTCCATTCATGCTCAAAGCTATCACAAGAGAAAGCAGGGCAGCCTCCTTCTGGGAGCAATTCCTGCTTTTCTCCTCAATATTCTTAAGACTTGTAAGGACCCACCCCACTTTGCATCTTAAGAAGACAGAACTCTTGGAATAATTCTTCCAACAGGAATCCTTTATTAAGAGAAAATGGTTGCAGGCATGCTAGACAGGACTTGGGGTTCAAGCTCTTCCATTCAAGGTTTTAAGGGGTTCCCCAGTAGTCCCACCCAATCAACCCCCCTTCCAGTGATAGTTTCAAGTATCACAATTCCGCCCCCTTTCTTCTTTCTTCCATCTGGATGGGGACTTCAGATAACTACATGAAAGGCAACTACCCTCCTTTGGTATGCTAACGCTTCGAGGTTACAATAAACACACATTCAGCATTCCGCTCTTTGAAGTGTAAAGAAGGAAGTGAGGGCCATAAAGCCCCTTTGTTCTCCCCCTTCTCTCCCTCTTATGGCAGAATCCAGAGAAGGCAGAATTGGGAGTTTCTATATTTGATAATTTAAAGATGAAATATAATTGGATTCTGACATCCGGCCCCTCTTAACAATAAGAGAGATCCACCTGAAAGAAAACACAAGTATAAAATTTAGTCAGGCTTGTTAGGATACTCTGTGTGAAACTTCTTCAATAGCTTCGGGGCTCTGACATGACGTTTATGGACCCACTCATTTTGTGAGGGAGGGAGGTGTTTCCAGGCAACTAGGTACTGAGTTGCCCCATGATATCTCCTAGAATCAAGGATTTCCTTTATTTCGAAGTGTTGTTCACCCTCCACCATGAGTGGAGGTGGTGGTGGGGGGATTTTTGGCCGTAGATGTGACTGATGCTCTCTTTTCAGCAAGCTGCAATGAAAAATTGGGTGTATTTGCCTGAGTTTTTGGGTAATTCTAATTCTACTGTTACTGGATTTATGATTCTTTTAATTGGAAAAGGTCCTATATATTTTGGTCCAAGTTTTTTACAGGGCTGTAGGGACTTTAGGTATTTTGTAGATAAGTACACCATTTCTCCTATAATGAATGGTGTAGGCTCAACCCTTTTTTTATCGGCTTGTGCTTTGTATGCCCGCCTAGCTTCATCTAGTGATTTTCTGACTATTGGCCAGGTGTTTTGTAGGTTTTCCATCCATTCTTTCAGTGAAGGGATCGTTGGTTCTTTTGGGGTTAACTCTGGCATAGGGTTGAAACTTTGGCCGTTGGCTATTTGAAAAGGAGTGTAGCCTGTGCTGGAGTGGACTGCATTATTGTAGGCAACTTCTGCAAAAGGAAGTAAGTCCGTCCAATCACTCTGTTGGAAATTTAAAAAACATCTCAAATATTGCTCAAGTACCGACTGGCAGCGTTCCGCTTGTCCATCTCCTTGAGGGTGGTGGCTAGATGTCAATCCCTGAGTGGTCCCTAAGAGGGATAAAAATTCCTTCCAAAATGCAGACGTAAATTGCACTCCCCTATCAGAGATGATGCGTTGGGGTGCCCCGTGCAATCTGTAAATGTGCTGGATGAAAAGTTTTGCTAAGGCCTTTGCAGTGGGAATTTTTTGGCAAGGGATAAAGTGCACCTGTTTGGAAAATAGGTCCGTGACTGTCCAGATAACAGTATTCCCATTGCTTTCAGGCAATTCCACTATAAAATCCATGGCTATTTCCCTCCAGGGGGCTGAGGGACTTGCCACTGGTTGTAATAGCCCTGGCGATTTCCCTTGCAACCTCTTTGCTGATGCACAGGTTGGGCAGCTGGCAACATAACTTTCTATGTCCTTTTTTATTGATGGCCACCAAAATTGCCGTTTAATTAAGTGTAAAGTTTTTACAAATCCAAAATGCCCTGCTGATTTTGTGTCATGGCAAAGGTGCATGAAAGTTAGTCTTTGAGTTGTTGGTATATATAACTTTTCCCCTACCCAAGGCAATCCGTCTCTCATTGTGCACACATGTTTGTTTTTCTGGAACCATTCATCTGTTTCCAAACTTTTTCTGAATTCAATCCCAGTTTGGCTGTCCAGTTGTGGTTTTATTTTGGCTTGGGTTCTTGTGGTTACTGGCACTGCCAGTTGTGACTCTGCCATTATTGGTCTAGAGTCTGTGGTTCGTGCGCTGTTATATTGGGGCATGCGAGATAGTGCATCTGCCAGGAAGTTCTTTCTTCCTGGTAAATGTTTGAGCTTAAATTGGAATTGGTGAAAATGCTGGGACCAGCGGGCTGGTTTGGGATTGAGTTTCCTGGAAGTTTTCAGGGCTTCTAAATTTTTGTGATCAGTCCACACCTGGAAGGGGATTTTGTTGCCTTCCAGGAACTGTCGCCACGTGAGTAATGCCCAACGTATCCCATAAGCCTCCTTCTCCCATACGGGCCAGCGCTGTTCTGTTTCCGTGAGTTTCTTGGATGTATATGCACAGGGTTGCAATACTGCATCATCATTTTCTTGTAATAGCACAGCCCCCACTGCCACATCACTTGCATCTGCCTGTATTATGAAGGGCTTGTCCATGTCTGGGTGCCTTAGTACTGGTTCGGCAGAAAAAAGTCTCTTTAGTCTCTCAAACGCTGCTTGGCACTCCATTGTCCATGTTAGTGGCTGGCTAGGTTTTACTGAGGATGTTCCCTTCGTTTTTAGTAAGTTTAGTGAGGGGCAGGCTATCTGTGCAAATGAGGGGATGAATTGGCGGTAAAAATTTGCAAAGCCCAGGAAACTTTGTAGTTGCTTTCTTGTGCGGGGTGGTGCCCATTCTAGTACTGCTTTGACCTTCTCTGGGTCCATTTCAATGCCCTGTGGGGATATGCGATAGCCTAGGTAGTCTATCCTTTCCTGGTGGAATTCGCATTTTGAGAGTTTGGCATATAGGTGAGCGGCTCGCAGCTTCTTTAAAACCGCTCTGACAAGTTTGACGTGTTCTTCTTTTGTTTCAGTAAAGATAAGAATGTCGTCCAAGTAAACAAGGACCCCCTTAAATAGGTGCTCCCTTAGAACGTCATTGATTAATTGCATAAAGACTGCAGGGCCCCCTTGTAATCCAAATGGCAAGACTTTGAATTGATAGCACCCCATGGGGCAGTTAAATGCAGTCTTCCATTCGTCCCCTTCCTTGATTCTCACTCGATAGTAAGCTTCCCTTAAGTCTAGTTTAGAAAAAATTTTCCCTTTCGATAGGTGTGACAGCATGTCTTTCATGAGGGGCAGCGGGTATAGGTTGCTTTCACTGATTGTATTCAGGGCCCTATAATCCACGCATAAACGTAAAGAGCCATCCTTCTTCTCTCTAAAAAGGACCGGGGCAGCCACTTTAGGCTTGGCTGGCTCAATGAAACCTCTCTCCAGGTTTTTTTTTATAAATCTTTCCATTTCCTCCTTCTCCTTTGGGCTCATGGAGTATAATCTGGGCTTCGGGAGTTTTGCCCCAGGCTTGAATTCAATGGTACAGTCTGTGGGTCGGTGGGGGGGGAGCTCATTCGCCCTCTCCTCACTGAAGACTTCAGCAAGGTCCCTATATTCCTCTGGTATTTCTGTTAATCTTTTTTCCTCTCCCATGGATGCTTTTTCTATTCTTGATTCTGGTAGCCCCCCTTGGGATTTTAAGTTCATAGGGTCCCCCTTCGGGAATTTGATTTCTGTCGTCCTCCAATTTACCCAGGGGTTCCATTTTTTCAACCATTCCATCCCTAGAATCATTGGGCATTCCATACCTGGGTCACCACAAACGTTAAGTCCTCTTCATGGTTGCCCAGGGAGAGGTGTATTGGCAGAGTGGCTAGGGTAGCTGGCACCCCCCCCTGCTATGGATCCATCTAGCTGGCCAAATGAGATTGGTTGTTCCAGTCTCCTGGATGGGATGCCCAGATTCCCCACTAGTGTTGGGCTAATGAGGCAGCGGGTGCAGCCAGAGTCTATTAAGGCTTTCACCTTCACAGCTTCGGGCATGGGGGGGATTAATATACTCACTGTTTTGAAGATGGGTGTGATACATCCACTTACCAGGGGTTCGCCCTCCGAGCTGTCATCTGAGGCATCCACCGGCCCTGTGGTGTAGGCTGGAGTTCTTTCCCCTTGGTGAGCAGAGGTGGGGTTTTCTGCAATTTCCATCATTTTCATGGCTGTTTCTTTTGGCTTAGCTGAATACCCTCTGGGTTTGTTGATTGGGGATCTGTCTGGGTTGTGCTGGGGGGCCTTTGAGCGGCATTCTACAGCTCGATGCCCTTGTCTTCCGCACTTGAAACACCCCATTTGCTTCTTGGCTGTATCCGATGATTTCACCGGTTGGTGTGTCAGCTCAGGCGGGGGGCGGCTCCATTGTTTTCTTCGGCGGTGCCTCTTCAATATGTCGATCTCTGCTTCCTCTGCCAAGACGTACCATTCCTCAAGTAGATGTGGGTCCCCTCGGGGCAGGCAAGCATCATATAGATCATAGTTTAGTCCGTCTTTGAAATGGCCAAGGAGGATGTCTTCTGGCCAATTCAGTTTGCTGGCAATGGCCCTGAATTCTTGTGTATACTCGGCCACTGGGCGTTTGCCTTGCCTCATCGTTGTTATTCTTTCACGGGCTTTGCGATCAACCAGGGGGTCTTCAAATCGTCTTCTCAAAGAGGACATGAAACGGTTGAAGTTACTGAGTTCTGGGGCATTGGAGTCATGCAAGTTCACTACCCAATCCGCAGCTGGTCCATCCAGGGCAGATTGCACGATCCGGATGCGGGCTTTGTCGCTGGGAATGTCCTGCCCATATTCCTCCATGTAGCTGAGTACTTGGGTTAGGAAAAACCCCAAGCGTGTTGGCTCCCCTTTGAATTTCACCTCCAACGGTGGACGTCTTGGAATGGATCGGTGCCTCCGTTGTGGGTGGTAGTGTCTTCCGTCCAGATTGCCATCTGTTGTCCGGTAGGGGGTGGGGGCTCCTGGATCAGTAGATGTCCCTGGGGTTGCAGGTTCCACGTCCCCCTGGGTGTCTCTCCCTTTGTGGCTCCAGGAACTGGGGCGGCCGTAGGGCTCAGTATTCTCCTCTCCTAGGGAGCTGAGAGTTCTCTTCATCAGGTCAATAGCTTTCTCTAGGATCCAGTCTGAGTACGGTACCCAGCTTCCTCCCTCTTCACTTGCGTGCAGGGATTTCTCCATCTCCTGCTTCCATTCTGGTTGTTTGGTCCCCCGTCTCAGGGTCACCTTTCTTGATTCCTTTCTCCACTCACTTTTCTTTCCAACGTTCATCGACCAGCGAGGCTTGTGGTCCTGTGTCTCCACCACTTCTTCTCCCGAGGAATCTGACCTCTCAGATCCCAACATCTGGCAAGGTTCCAACTGGGTCAGCGGCTCTCTTTCCAGGGAGTTTTCCCCCTCTCTTTCTCCATTGTCTGACATGGTAAATTTTTTGCAAAATCCCCCGGCAAGGGTCTCCCTTCCAGGTGGATTAATTTTGCAAGTCCTGTCTAATGTAAGGACCCACCCCACTTTGCATCTTAAGAAGACAGAACTCTTGGAATAATTCTTCCAACAGGAATCCTTTATTAAGAGAAAATGGTTGCAGGCATGCTAGACAGGACTTGGGGTCCAAGCTCTCCCATTCAAGGGTTTAAGGGGTTCCCCAGTAGTCCCACCCAATCAACCCCCCTTCCAGTGATAGTTTCAAGTATCACAATTCCACCCCCTTTCTTCTTTCTTCCGTCTGGATGGAGACTTCAGATAACTACCTGAAAGGCAAATACCCTTCTTTGTAAGGTCCTCTAGTGCTAACGCTTTGATGTTACAATAAACACACATTCAGCATTCAGCTCTTTGAAGTGTACTGAAGGAAGTGAGGGCCATAAAGCCCCTTTGTTCTCCCCCTTCTCTCCCTCTGATGGCAGAATCCAGAGAAGGCAGAATTGGGAGTTTCTATATTTGATAATTAAAGATGAAATATAATTGGATTCTGACATCATCAGTGGAACAACCTGCCTCCAGAAGTTGTGAATGCTCCAACACTGGAAGTTTTCAAGAAGAGATTGGACAAGCATTTGTCTGAAATCATGAAGGGTTTCCTGCCTGAGCAGAGGGTTGGACTAGAAGACCTCCAAGGTCCCTTCCAACTCTGCTATTCTATTCTAATGGCCGGAAGAGGCAATTGCAGCTGCCATGTTGGCTTCTTTTTACCCACACTCTAATATCAATGAACGTGATTGACGACAAGCCCTGCCTCTCTGTACAACGTCCTTTCCCCAAATCTGGGACAAAGTATCTGAAACCCACCCACCTCTTGTAGAGAAAAGGGAATCAAAAACCCTGATTCATCTCTGTGTTGTCTCCTTTTCTTCTCTCCGATAGGCCTTTGGTGAGCATCTCTCCCCCATGCAGATCATAGACCTGATGTTGAATATAGTTGAGGCTCTCACACATGAGGAGAAGACCATTTCTCAGGTTGTGGGGGTGGCTGGGTGGGAGGAATGTGGGATGGACATGGAGGAAGTAAGAAATGCAGGGTTTGGAGCAAAAGGGATATAGGAGATTTTGTAGAAAAGAATGATGAGAATGGATGAGACCTTCTGCTTTGAGGCCCTCTTTGTGATGACAACACTTTGGCTGGTTTTAAGAAAGTTAGGGCTGGATGGGAGACCACCAGGTGATCTTAAGGCTATAAAGTTGGGTAAACCTTCCAGAGGAAGGTAAGGGCAAAACAAAATAGCCATGTTGTTTTCATGAAAACTTTATTTAGAGAGCCAGCTGGATAGAGGATTTTTTTGGGCCTACAGTCACAATTCTGTGATGATATTTTGCCCCATTTATAGAGGGCCTCTGTGCATCTACCGTGGCCAGTGTGAATTCAGTTCAGTGTTATCCATATCAGACGGGCTTGATAAACTAGAAGTTTTTTTCCAAAATGTAAGGCAAACTTTGACATTCTGGGGGCCAATTTTTTTCCCCAATGGGTGGGAGTGATCAACTCCACTGCATCTCCAGTGGAGACCGACACTGGATCTCATCCCTCTGATCTCTGTTTTGCCGTAGCTACCCACGATCCTCACGGAAATTTACCACCAACTCCCCAACATCAGTGAACCCTGAAGTCTGTGTGTCACTTGGCCTCAAAACAGGTAAACCAGGTGGTGGACCACCTGCTGGAGTACTCCCTGGACTGCGATCAGTATGAACCTCAAGGACATGAGGACTCCATTTTTCTTACGATCTATGGAGATTCTCAATCATTCGTGATAATGGAGAATATCTGTAGCTGGGGTGGAGGATGAGGGTGGAGGTTCATCCTCCAAGCTTCTGCTTGGTTTCTGAATGTTTCGTTACCAGGCTGGGTAAGATCTTCAGCAGAGTTTGAGGGATGTCGGTATTCTTTTTTTTTTTTTGTAAAAGATTCTTTATTTTCAATTTTTCATTACATTCATAAAGAATACTTCAGATAAAGAATAAAGTAAATTTATACAGACAACTTTTGGTATTGCTCACCCATTTCCCCTCAAACAGCATCCACCCTCTAACCTCTTCTCTCACTTACCTCTTTCCCTCTTCTTCCTCACTCTCCCCCTCTCCTCCTTCTCCTCAACCTTCCTACTTACTTCGCCCCTTCCTCCTATCTTCTCACTCCGGATGCGATCCAGGGGAAATGCCCGAGCAGTTCCTCTCTCCAAGTTAAAAGATCAATATTATATACAAAAGAAAACAACTATTTCTACTTATCTGACCTATTTAACCTCCAACCCATCCTCCCCCACCCCTCCCCCTCCCCCCCAGCTTCCCAGAGCCAAGTACAGGGTTATACAAACATATTAAACATAATCTGCTTAAGTTTACTAATTATACAATAACGAAAATCATACTAACCCTTAACTCTCTTCAAACTTTAACATCATAATTTTATAAACAAATCCATTACTCATCAAAGAAATGAAATTTTGTAGTTCCATATTTCTTCTGAACATATTCTATCCATCTTCTCCATACAATAACATATCTCTCTTGTGAATGATCCTTTAAATAAGAGAAATTTTAGCCATTTCTGCTAAATTAGAAACCTTAAATACCCATTCTTCTAAAGAAGGCAGAGAGTCTTTCTTCCAATATTGACCCACCAATAATCTTGCTGCTGTTATGAAATTCAACATTAAAATAGTTTCTTTAGCATCAAAATCCACAAAAATACCCAAAAGAAATTATTGGGGAGTAAACTTAATCTTCCTCTTAAAAACCTTTTGAATGTTCCACCAAATCATAATCCAAAAGGCTTTAATATTTTTACAAGTCCACCAAACATGAAAATAAGTTGCATCCAAGCTACCACATCTCCCACATTTAGGATGCAGGTTCGGGTACATACAAGACAACTTTTTAGGATCCAGATGCCATCTATAAAACATTTTATAAAAGTTTTCCCTCAAATTTTGAGCCTGTGTAAATTTAACATTTTTAATCCAAATTAACTCCCATAAATCCAATAAAATCGGTTCCTGAATATTCTGAGCCCATTTAATCATACAATCTTTTACTAGCTCTGTTTCCGAATCCAATTTTATTAACTCATTATAAATTCTTTTAATATGAGCATATTTCTGATTTTTAATCTGAATTACCAAATTTTCATCTGCTCAGGTAGTTCCCACTTTCTTATCTAAGGTCCACCTCTCCACTATTTGCAAATATTGGATGTCGGTATTCTTCTTGTGAGGGCTCCAGGTGTGGATGTGTCGAGTGGGTCTTCTGAGGGGTCAGGTGTGGGTCACAGGTGTAGATCTTCTGATGGGTCTTGTGATGGGGAAGCCATGTCAGAGGATTGGACTAGAAGACCTCCAAGGCCCCTTCCAACTCAGTTATTCTATTCTAATGGCTAGGAATAGGCAATTGCAGCTGCCAAGTTGGCTTCTTTTTAACCACACCCTAATATCAGTGGACGTGATTGACAACATGGAATAAGCCCTGCCTCTGGGACAAAGTATCTGAACCCCCCCCCTTGTAGAGAGAAGGGAGTCAAAAACCCTGATTCATCTCTGTGTGGTCTCCTTTTCTTCTCTCTGATAGGCCTTTGGTGAGCATCTCTCCCCCACGCATATCATAGACCTGATGACAACATCGAGGCTCTCACACATGAGGAGAAGACCATTTCACAGGCTGCGGGAGTACTACTCATCTCCTTCCTGGAGGAATGTGTGATGGACATGGAGGAAGTAAGAAATGCAGGGTTTGGAGACCGACGCTGGATCTCATCCCTCTGATCTCTGTTTTGCCATAGCTACCCACGATCCTCACGGAAATTTGTCAGCGACTGCCCAACATCAGTGAACCGGCCACTAAAGAAGTCCGTGTGTCACCTGGCCTCAAAACGGGTAAACCAGGTGGTGGACCACCTGCTGGAGTATCCCCGGATTGCGATCAGTAAGAACCTCAAGGAGATGACGATTCCTGTTTTCTTATAATCTATGGAGAGTCTCAATCATTCGTAATAGTAGAGAATATCTGTAGCTCAGGTGGAGGCTGAGGGTGGAGGTTCGTCCTCCGAGCTTTTGAGTTGGTTTCCAAATGTTTCGTTAGCAGACTGGGAAACATCTTCAGCAGAGTTTGAGGGATGTCGGAAATGCTGGAAAAAAATATAAAAAGGAATACAAGGTCTCTAAACAAAATAATAATAAAAAGGACATAAAAGGTATGTTTATATCCATACAGCAAGGTTGACAAAAAAGAAAGAATAAAAAAAGGAGCAGGATAAAAAAAACAGTATCCAATTTATAGTCCAGTTAAAAAGCTTACAAATCTTGTTCTGCAGTTTCCCTTATTTTGAAAAGAATAAAGCAAATCCAAAAGGGAACCAGACACAGCAAAAAAGAAAAGCAGTCTCTCTTAGTAATCTCCCAGAGAGAGAAAAATGTCTGGGCATTGAGCCAAACTCCACAGCTGAATCAACAAAGTTAGTGTAGAAAAAGGAACAAAGGAAAAAATTACAAAATAACCACCCCATAACCACAGGAAAGACGCTGTTTCTTTCCTCACCTACATAGGGAGAAAGTAAAAAAAGGACAAAGTTTCAACAGTAAATATACAAAACGAACGTTCTAAAAAATACTTTAAAAAAGCAGTTAAGGTGGCTTTTCCCAATTATAATAATAGTAGGTCTTCTTTCCCTCTATAATAAAACAGGCGGATTCCTTCAATTCAGCTTGAGTTCAAAAAGTTTTCAAAAGTCTTAAAACGCTGAAACCGCCGCTTTTCAGGGGGGTGAGGGAGAAGCAAAACTCCCCCCCTCCTCCTCCCTTTAGGCTTCCAGCTTTGCTTTAAAGGCAGGCAATTTTCTCAATGGTCCACTTTGAAACAAAAACTAATATCGTCTCACCTGGACCAGTTGCTTGCTTCCTGAAACTGCTGCCTCCTGTCTCCGATGATCTGCTGGAAATGGTGGCAAACGCGAAGCTCTCCGCCTTTCTCTCGCCGGTTCCGGAGGCTATTTTGGTTTCTTCAAAGAATTCACCTCCAGGGTGGCATTCAGCCCTGATGGGCCCGCCAGCGACATAATTGGACCCTGGGAACAGAGTGTTTGTATCCCAGGGTCTACAGCCATCGACAGCTCTTTCCCCGGAGCCTTTTCTGCAGGGCTCTTCGTAATTTTCCCTTTAAAAAGGGGTCTTCTGTCAGCGCCCTCCATATCTCTCCTGCACTTCTGCAGAGGTGGAAAAAAATAGGTTTAGATCAATTGGATTCTTTCCCCCTTTCAGAAGAGACTGTCAGTCCAGAGGTGAAAAAGCTCCAATGAAAGAAAGGATTAGAGAACTGATGGAGCTTGCGGTGATGGCCAAACTAACGGCTTTCATCCAAGAAAAGAAATATACAGGTCGTTATCCCAAAGATGCTTTTTCACGAGGCAACGAGACTTTTTTGCTTCTTTGTTTTTTCCTTTGAAGACGTTTCGCTTCTCACCAAGAAGCTTCTTCAGCTCTGACTGGATGGTGGGCAATGAAAGGCATTACCTTGCAGGCAGCTGGTCGTTTGCATTCTTTCTGCGAGTCGTTCAAGCTACCTGGAAGCTTATCTGTGTCTTCAGGGTCACCGTCTTCAGTCTTACACAACAAGACAAAAATCTCTCCTGGACGTCTAGAATGAATGAAACCCTTCCGTTCCCCTTCAGTCAGAGCTGAAGAAGCTTCTGGGATGAGAAGCGAAACGTCTTCAAAGAAAACAGAAAAAGAAGAAAGTCCAGTTCCCTGGTGAAAAAGCACCTTTGGGATAAGGAGGACCTGGATGAGTGGGAATCTCCGTGGACAGTTATGCAGGTACTTCTGGACTTACAACAGTTCATTTAGTGGCCGTTTGAAGTTACAACGGCATTGAAAAAAGGGATGTATGACCAGTTTTCATCCTTACGACCTTTGCAGTATTCAACTGCGCAGCCAACCGGCGATGACACCGACCCTCAACCAACCCACCACAACTCCCCCCAACCAGCACGTGACCATCACAGGACTCCTCACAAGATCTTCACCCGTGACCCACAACTGACTCATCACAAGATCCATCACTAGACCCATCACAAGACCCTCCCCATCACAACACAAAGCCCTTATAAACAGAGGAACACTAACATCCCCTAAACTCTGCTGAAGTTGTTACGTAGCCTGGTAACGAAACATTTGGAAACCAACCCACAAGATCGGAGAAGGAATCTTTACCCGCTTCCTTCACCTGAGCTAAAGATAGTCACCACCACTGCAAACCACAATGAAGGTGAAAACCAGCTCAGCTTCCCCCTCTTTCATTCCTACATGCCTCCCCCGCAAAGCCACAGCATATGGGGCAGCTGTCCCACGGGGGGTCCACATCAAGAGGGCTTGTTCACCAACACAAATCATTTGCACAAATGGATGGAAACTAATCAAGGAGAGAAGCAACCCAGAACTAAGGAGGAATTTCCTAACACTGAGAACAATTTTACCAGGGGAACGACCTGCCTCTAGAAGTTCTGAATGCTCCAACACTGGAGGTTTTTCAGAAGAGATTGGACAACCACCTGTCTGAAATGGTGTAAGGTTTCCTGTCTGAGCAGGGGGTTGGGCTAGAAGACCTCCAAGATCCCTAACAACTCTGTTATTCTGTCATTCCTAGGTTCATAGGCCTGGAAGGCACCTTGGAGGTCTTCTAGTCCCACCCCCTGCCCAAAGCCAAAGAGGTAACCTCCCCATCACCGATGACTCACAGACCCTCACTCGACACACCCACACCTGAAGCCCTTAGAAGCAAAAACCAACATCCCACAAACTCTGCTGAAGATGTTACCCAGCCTGGTAATGAAACATTCAGAAACGAAGCAGAAGCTCGGAGGACGAACCTCCACCCTCATCCTCTACCCCGGCTACAGATATTCTCCACTATCACGAATGATTGAGAATCTCTGTAGAACGTAAGAAAACAGGAGTCGTCATCTCCTTGAGGTTCTTACTGATCGCAATCCGGGGAGCGTTCCAGAAGAAAGTCCACCACTTCTTTCACCCATTTAGATGCCAGGTGACACACGGACTTCAGGGTTTTTTCTTTCGTGGCCGGTTCACTAATGTTGGGCAGACGCTGACAAATTTCCCGGAGGATCTTGGGTATCTACAGCAAAAAAGAGATCAGAGGGATGAGCTCCGGTGTCGGTCTCCACTGGAGATGCAGTGGAGTTGATCACTCCCACCCATTGGGGAAAAAAATTGGCCCACACAGTGTCAAAGTTTGCCTTACATTTTGGAAAAAAACATCTGGTTTATCAAGCCCCGTGTGATATGGACAACACTGAACCAAATTTGCACTGGCCACAATAGATGCGCGGAGGCCCTCTATAAATGGGACAAAATATCATCACAGAATTGTGACTGTGGGCCCCAAAAAAGCCCTCTATCCAGCTGGCTCTCTAAATAAAGTTTTTATGAAAACAACATGGCTATTTTGTTTTTCCCTTACCTTCTTCTGGGAGGTTTACCCAACTTTATACCCTCAAGATCACCTGGTGGTCTCCCATCCAGCCCTAACTTTCTTAAAACCAGCCAAAGTGTTGTCATCACCAAGAGGGCCTCAGAGCACAAGGTCTCATCCATTCTCATCCTTCTTTTCTACAAAATCTCCTATATCCCTTTTGCTCCAAACCCTCAATTTCTTACTTCCTCCATGTCCATCACACATTCCTCCAGGAAGGAGAGGAGTAGTACTCCAGCAGCCTGGCAAATGGTCTTCTCCTCATGTGTGAGAGCCTCAATTATTTTCAGCATCAGGTCTGCGATGTTTATGGGGGAGAGATGCTCACCAAAGGCCTATTGGAGAGAAGAAAAGGAGACCACACAGAGATGAATCAGGGTTTTTGACTTTCTTGTCTCTACAAGGAGTGGTGGTGTTCAAATACTTTGACCCAGATTTGGGGAAAGGACATTGTACAGAGAGGCAGGGCTTATTCCATGTCGTCAATGATGTTCATTGATATTAGGGTGTGGGTAAAAAGAAGCCAACATGACAGCTGCAATTGCCTCTTCCGTCCATTAGAATAGAATAGCAGAGTTGGGAGGGACCTTAGAGGTTTTCTAGTTCAACCCTTTGCTCAGGCAGGAAACCCTACATGATTTCAGACAAATGCTTGTCCAATCTCTTCTTAAAAACCTCCAGTGTTGGAGCATTCACAACTTCTGGAGGCAGGTTGTTCCACTGATTAATTTTTCTAACTGTCAGGAAATTTCTCCTTATTTCTAGGTTGCTTCTCTCATGGATTAGTTTCCACCCATTGCTTCTTGTCCTACCTTCAGGTGCTTTGGAGAATAGCTTGACTCCCTCTACTTTGTGGCAGCCCCTGAGATACTGGAACTGATACTGGAACACTGCTATCCTGTCACCCCTCGTCTTCATTAAACTAGACATACCCAATTTCTGCAATTGTTCTTCCTATGTTTTAGCCTCCAGCCCTCTAATCATCTTTGTTGCTCTTCTCTGCACTCTTTCTAGGGTCTCAACATCTTTTTTACATCATGGTGACCAAAACTGGATGCAGTATGTGAAGTGGTATTAACCCTTCACATGATCTAGATTCTAATACATTCTTATACATTCATCCCATGGATTGTATGGGATGGACAGCCAAACTCCAGCCTTTGGATCATGCCGTCCCCACTGTTACACTGGCTTTTTGGAACATCTCCAGGTCCTAAAGAGGAGGACAGAAAGGACGGTCAAGAAGAAGGAGGCAAAAGGCTGGACTAAAACCTACCTTAGCCATTTTGGAGATGTCGTTATAGAAGATCCCAGGGCCCAAACTTTGGAGATCTTCTTTGGCCCATCTCACATTATGCCCCTTCCTGTTTTTGGGCTTCTTCTCCATCTCTTGAGCTTTGTAGGGAGGGAAAAAAACACAAGGTCAGATTTTGGCCTTCAGAACCTCTGAACATCCTTTGCCCAACTGCTGGTTTAGTCGTTCCAACCGAAGAGAAAATGTGTAGCTCAGGGCTGAACTGGGGGGTTCCTGCTGCTCTCTGAGCTTGTTGGTTTTCTTGCAGACGTTTCATGACCCAGCTAGGAAACATCATCAGTGTGTTGATCCAAATTAGGAGATTGCATAGGAAATATCAACTGTGAATATGTGCCGAGGGCCCCGCTGACTTTGGGCCCTTGCAGAGTCATGGAGGCAGGTCGTGAAAGGGCAGCAAGGAAAACAGCCCACGTCCTAACCCACCCTGGAACGTCCGAGGTCTTTAGGGAAACCCCCCAAAGGGAACATTTTTAGCTACTTCTGCTTTCTCCCTTCTTAGCTACAGTGTGCCAGACTTACGGGGCGAAATCTTGATCTTATGTGTGTGTCAGCTCTGCCGGGTGGATTGCTTATGTAATCAGAAGGAATAAATACACGGATTTCTTCTCCTTCGGAGCTTTGTTCAGCTGAATAAAAATGTAAAGCTTAAAGGGAACTTCTGGTTTCCTGTATTTTTTTATCAAGCAATACCTCAGAACCTGCACAGCAAGTGATGATGGCCATCAGTACTGAGAGGGCAAAACACAGAGAAAAGCACTGATGATGTTACCTAGTTGGGTCTTGAAAGGTCTGCAAGAAAACCGCCAGGCTCAGAGAGCACTAAGAACCCCACCCAACTGTCATTACCTGGCACCATCCTCAGGCCCTGTGCGTGCGTGTGTGTGTGTGTGTGTGTGTGTGTGTTACATATTGTTGTTCTGAGGACCTTGCCAAACAAACATTTGCAAAGAAAAAAATGGCTGTCCAAGCTCAGCCTTGCTGTGTAGGGTGACAAAAATTCTTGCTAAAAGGAAAAGGAACCTGGGCAGGGGAACTCTCAAACTCCAGCCTGGTGCATCTTTGCATTAGGGTTGGTGATGCTAAAGCAGGCATGCTCTCTCTCCCCTCCCTCCCCTCCCTCTCTCTGTCCTTCCTCCCTCTTTTTTTCTCTCCCTCCCCTCCCTCTCTCTCCCCTCCCTTCCCTCCCTCCCCTTCCTCTCCCTCCCTCCCCCTCTCTCCCTCCCCTTCCTCTCTCTCCCTCCCTCTCTCTCCCTCCCTCCCCCTCTCTCCCTCCCTCTCTCCCCCCTCTCCCTCTCTCCCTCCCTCCCCCCCCCCTCTCTCCTCCCTCCCCCTCTCCCCTCTCTCCCTCCCTCCCTCCCCTCTCTCTCCCCCCCTCCCTCCCTCCTCCTCTCTCCCTCCCTCTCTCCCTCTCCCTCCCCCTCCCCCTCTCTCTCCCTTTCCTCCCTCCCCCCTCTCTCCCTCCCCTTCCTCTCTCTCCCCCTCTCTCTTCCTCTCCCTCCCTCCCTCCCTCCCCCTCTCTCTCCCTTCCCTCCCTCTGTCCCCTCCCTCCCTCCCTCTATCCCTTTTTTAGATTAACACAATAGGCTGGACCTTAAAGAGAAAATAAACAGGGTTACATAAGAAACAAATTACATGAATGAATGAATGAATGAATGATTGAACGAATGAACGAACGAATGAATCTAACTGGATTTAACTCTGACTACATTTTGCCTGTTGTGCAAATTAAGCATTAGGCTCTGAATTGATTTCATTCTGGGAGCTGAAATCCACACGTCTTAACATTGCCAAGGTTCACAATCACTGGGTTAAGCTTTTAACTTACCAAATTTATCAGAGCCTTTACTTTCTTTTTAAAGCATTTGTACAACTGCCTGCCTTTCAACTGATTGTGGAGGGCTCCCAATTAAAACATGAGAAGACATATGAAATGGTCTTGAAACTATAAAACTAACGTAGAATTTATTCTAAGGCTAAGCACTCGTCCTTTAGCTTTTCCCTTAACACTGTCCACCCAATCAGTAACTTTGTTAACCCATTTTCTCCCTTCCCACAATACATCCAGCCATCCAATTACTAAAATGTGGCTTTGCAAAACACGCTAAGACACAAACAGTGGGCCAAGACTGACAATCCCGCGCTGGGTGACCGGAGGTGCTTAGCCTAACTGTCCCACGTAACGTGAGAACTCAGCCTTAAAAGGACCCCGAGAGAAGCCAATATCAATTGCACATTCAAGGCAACTCTGCCAAGCCCAGTGCCCAGGGTCTTGGTCAAGCCAGAGGCTGTGCCACCCACTGCTCTCCTGGGCAGCGTGCATCTGCGGTCTCCTTAGAGCACGGCAGCCCCTTGGCGAGGGAGTCAAAATTTCTCACCCATTTTGTTCAGGATGATGCAGTGGAGGTGGTAGGCGGCCTCCGCAGAGGTCTGGCCAATTTCTTTGACACTGTCGCCAATGTGCAGGCCCAGCAACGCCACCAGCTGCCCCAGCAGATAAAAGTCAGCTGTGGTCTAATGAAAGGAAGGAGAAAGGAGGAGAAAGAAGAGAAGGGGGCTCATGAAGCTTTCAGCCTAATATAGAATCAGAATCTTCAAATCACAGAATCTTAGAATCATAGAAGTATACAATCTTAGAACCATGGAACCTTATAATCATAGAATCTTCAAATCACAGGATCTTCGAATCACAGAATCTTAGAATTATAGAATCTTAGAATCACAGATTCTTAGAATTATAGAATCTTACAATCATAGTATCACAGAATCATAGAATGATGGAAATTTAGAATCATAGAATCATAGAATCGTACCATGTTAGAATCACAGAATCATAGAATTATACAATCTTAGAATCATGGAACCTTATTGTAAGGACCCACCCCACTTTGCATCTTAAGAAGACAGAACTCTTGGAATAATTCTTCCAACAGGAATCCTTTATTAAGAAGAAGTGGTTGCATAAAGCCCCTTTGTTCTCCCCCTTCTCTCCCGCTTCTGGCAGAATCCAGAGAAGGCAGAATTGGGGTTTTCTATATTTGATGCTTAAAGATGAAATATAATTGGATTCTGACACTTATAATCATTGAATGTTAGAATCACAGAATCTTAGAATTATAGAATCTTCGAATCATAGTATCACAGAATCATAGAATGATAGAAACTTATAATCATAGAATCTTAGAATCATAGAATCAGAATCTTAGAATCTCAGGATCATAGAATTATATAATTATACAATCTTATAATCATGGAACCTTATAATCATAGAACCTTAGACTCATAGAATCATAGAAGATTAGTGTAATGTATTGGTCACAACTGCTTTGAATAACTTGCTTAATGTCTAATGTAACGGCTGCTGTTATTTAAGCCAGACTGGCTGTCTCCAGGCTGGTAATTAGGTTTTGGGCGGGAAACTGTTACTTTAAGCCTATTGGCTGCTGCCTGGAGGCTGACCATATAAATAGTTGCGCACCAGCTATTTCAGTTGCTTCTGTTCAGAGTTAAATAAACTTGTTGCTGTTTCAACACTCCTCTCGCTTAATGCTTTCAAGATCCGAATCTTAACAGTGGCAATGAAGGTGGGATGTGCTGCTTCATCATGAGAGTCTGAAGTCACTAGGGGGTGAGGCCAGCCCAGAGCCTGGCAGGAACTACGTTCCCCCCCCCTCCGTCTGCCAAGCAAGCCACGCTGGAGACCCCCAGGCCCTTAGAATAAGAAAAGCTTAAAATCACAGAAATACAGAGCTGGAAGGGACTGTGGATTAATTCCCCTCCAACTTGCTGCTCGAGCAGGACTCTTGACAACATCCTGGTCACATCCCAAAGGCACTTTTTCCAGAAGACAACTGGACTTTCTTACTTATTTTTCCTCTGAAAAAGTTTCACTTCTCATCCAGAACTGTGACTTACGTCGAAATCTGTCTGTTCAGAAACAAACTTCAGGAGGTACCGGGTGCTTTTAATGGCCCTCTCTCTCTCGTGAATCTTGGGAGATTCAATCCAGATATTTGTGTGCTGCCAGGAAAAAAAAAAGAGATAAGGAAGGAAGGAAGGAAGGAAGGAAGGAAGGAAGGAAGGAAGGAAGGAAGGAAGGAAGAAAGAAAGAAAGAAAGAAAGAAAGAAAGAAAGAAAGAATGAAAGAAAGAAAGAAAGAAAGAAAGAAAGAAAGAAAGAAAGAAAGAAAGAAAGAATTTGTGATTAACAGTTTGAAGATCCACAGAATTTGCCAGCACTGGGGAGAAAATTGAAGGAGCCAAATGAAGTTGAGACATTTGGCAGTTTAGGTCTATTCTAGACTCAAAACTAGACCAGTAATTGAAGATTTTTGGAATAAAGCCAGTCCTCGGTTTACAACAGTTCATTGAGAGCCCTGCTGGCGCAGTGGTTAGAATGCGGTATTGCAGGCTAATTCTGCCCGCAGTCCTGACCGTTGCAAGGTCAACTCACCCTTCCTTCCTTCTGAGGTCGGTAAAATGAGGACCCAGATTGTTGGGGACATTATGCTGACTCCATAAACTGCTTAGAGAGGGCTGTAGAAGCACTGTAAAGTGGCATATAAGGATAAGGGCTATTGGGATTTAGCATTCAAAGTTACAATGGCACTGAAAAAGGGAGTCGTGGCTGTTTTTCACACTTAGGACCGTTGCAGCATCCTCGTGGTCACAGGATCGAAATTCGGATGCGTGGCAACTGACTCATATTTATGACGGTTGCAGGGTCCCGGGGTCTCAAGGTCCCCTTTTGCGACCTTCTGACCAGCCGTTCAGTGCCGTTGTATCTTCGAACGGCCACTAAATGAAGGATTACGCTAATATCGGAGAAATAGTGGAATAGCATCATTAAAGAAAGGATGCCAAAAGAGGGACAAAATGAAATGCGAATGACAAAAATTAAAACAACGTTTTAACTGTTCTAAATAATTAAACTGAATTGTCGAGTTGTCCCCTGGCGAGTTGTTCCATTCCGCAGCTGTGACAATACTTTGCCAACCAACGGCAACGTCTGCCTATCCCTGGTCCTTGGGAAGGACTCTTACGGGTGGACCACATTGCCAAGTCCCGTCTGAACCTCTGGCCGACCACTGCAACCAGCCAGAACAAGAGTAAGCCTCACCATCAAGATCTCCTGCAGGGAATCCAAATTGGGAGCCTCCGACAGCAAGCTGGTGAGCATGGCGCTGCAGGCGGTCACCGTCCGGTGGTAAAGGTCCTAAAAGGAGGAAGACATCAGAGGGAAGGGGTGGCGTACAGGAAGGAGCAGCGCATCCAGGAGGCAGAACAACCAGGGGTGGGGAACGAGGGCCACTTTTATGACTTGTGGACTTCCTAAGCTCAGGAATTCTGGGAATTGAAGGCCACGAGTCCGAAATATGGCCCTCGTTCCCCATCTCTGCAGGAAACGAAGCGGCCAATCTTGCAGGGCCGTTTTTTCTTCAAGAGCCAGAGGAAATGCTTTCTCTGCTCAGAGCGAGGAACAGAAGGACTTCCGTAATGTTGTCGTCCAGAAAAGGTTTACTAAGAGGTGGAATGTCTTCCTTGCAATTCTAGGATATTCAAAGACAGGCAGTCCTCAACGTACGACCACAACTGAGCCCAAAATTTCTGTTGCTAAGCGAGACAATGGTTAAGTGAGCTTTGCCCCATTTTACGACCTTTCTTTCCACTGCAGTTGTTTAGTTAGTCACACGGTCATTAAATGAATCAAGCTTCCCCATTGACGTTGCTTGTCGGAAGGTCGCAAAAGGGGGTCAGGTGACCCTGGGATGCTGCGACCTCACTTTTTTCCATGCCGTTGTAACTTCAACCGGTCACTACATGATCTGTTGTCAGTTGAGGACTAGTTGCAGTTGCCCATCCAAGACCCAACCGTGCCTGACCTCGCTTAGCTTTATCAACACTAGCCCCGATATAGTGCTGGACAGAATTCTTTATCTGACTTATGGGTAGATTTTTTAAACTTCTACAGCTCCCCTTGGGGAGGTTACAAAGTTCTCCCTTGGTGGAAAAAGCAGGAGAAAACAAAGGCTGCTTCAACAAGCTACATGGGAGTAGTATGGATTCTCCTCGACTTATGACCAGTTGCTTAGTGACCATTTAAAGTTAGGACAACCTCTCATTAAGACCAAATTTCAAATTAAGAATTTCAAAATTAAAGTTCAAAGGTTCCATGATTGCATTTTGGGTGCTGGCTCGCCTTTACAGCTGTTTGCCTTGTCCCACGTTTTTTGACCTTTATTGCTGGTTTTGGGCATTTGCTTCTAGCTTCCAACAAGAAATACCCATTGGGCCTAACGGATTCCCTTAACGAACATGTTGTTCGCTTAATAGCTGCAGCGTCTGCTTAATGACTGCCGCATTCACTTCATGACCACTGGAAAAACTGCCGAAAAATCCAGTCTGGCCACTTAATGCCTCAACTTATGACTCTAATGACTTATGGTCATAATTCTGACTCGGTTGCAGTGGTAAGTCAAGGACCTCCTGTAAATCTTTTTCCCTCAGAAATAATTCTGATTAAAATGATTGATCTAGTTGATTTGGGAGGGAAATCTATCAGCATCAACAATATCAGGAGTTGTGTTCTTCCACAAAGGGGTTTCCCACTGTGGCATGCTGGCTGGGGAATTCTGGGAGTTGCCAAGGTTGGACACCCACAAGGTCCATGTAGTCTTTTCTTGCAGCTTCCTTAGGATCTCAACAGGCACAAATAGACAATCTGGGCTTTGCTTCTATTTTGGGATTTGCATAGTACAATTTTGCCCTTCCATCTTGTGGCCAAGGAGCTGTCGTGGATATGTCCCCAAAGTGAGCAGGAATCAAACTCAGATCAGAGAAGTTGTACCTTTTCTTGAGGGTTCTTTGAAATGACCTAGGAATGATAGCTAATGCATGCAGATCATGGTTGTTCTGCACCACTGTACACCCTTCTTTCATCTGGGAACAAAAGGGGGAGATGGGGAGTTGGTCCTGAGAAGACACTTCAACCAGAACAAAGAAGAAGAAGAGGAAGAGGAAGAGGAAGAGGAAGAGGAAGAAGAAGAAGAAGAAGAAGAAGAAGAAGAAGAAGAAGAAGAAGAAGAAGAAGAAGAAGAAGAAGAAGGAAGAAGAAGAAGAAGAAGAAGAAGAAGAAGAAGAAGAAGAAGAAGAAGAAGAAGAAGAAGAAGAAGAAGAAGAAGAAGAAGAAGAAGAAGAAGAAGAAGAAAAGAAGAAGAAGAAGAAGAAGAAGAAAGTAGTAGTAGTAGTGAAGGAAGAGAGGAAAAGGTGGTGAGGAAGACCATGGAGATGTTTAGAAGTTAAAAATACTAGTCCTATCAAGAAAGGTAGAATGAGAAATGGAAGCATTCTTTCAAGGCCAGGGATGAAGGGATAGGCCAAGGTGCCATTTGGCTCAATGGATGGATTCAGAGCTTTTGAGGAGATCTTGATTCATGTTTCACCTCGTCCTCCCACCAAAGGTCCAGATGGATCTCATATTGCTTTGCTTCATCTGGACTGCTCACCTGAGTATAGGTTGACTGGTTTGGGCTACCTGCATTCACTTTGGTCATGGTCATAGCCGGCAGGGAAAACACCTTCTGGATGCTTGTGTTCACCAACTTAGACATCACCTCAGTGTTCAATGTAGGCTTCAAACGACTGATGAAAACAAGAAAAGAGGAGGGGGTGTGAGAAGATCGTAGACTCGTGAGGCTAGGAGGGACCTTGGAGGTCTTCTAGTCCAACCCTTGCTTTTTGATGGTGCTTATACCATCCTGGTCAAATGATTGTCCAGTCTTTTCTTGAAAACCTGGAGTAATGGAGCACCCCCAACCTCTGGAGGCAAAGCGTTCCACTGATTGATTGTTCTCAGTGTCAGGAAATTTCTCCTGGATCTCTCTTTGATAGGTTTCCATATATTGATTTTTTATCTTAGGTACTTTGGAGAGTAGTTGACCCCCTCCTCTCTGTGACAGCCCCTCAAATATTGGAAGACTGCTATCGTATCACCCCCAGACCTTTTTTTCATTAAACTAGACAGAGCAATAGCACTTGGACTTATATGCCGCTTTACAGTGCTTTACAGCCCTCTCTAAGTGGTTTTACAAAGTCAGCCTATTGCCCCCAACAATCTGGGTCCTCATTTTACCGACCTCGGAAGGATGGAAGGCTGAGTCAACCTTGAACAATGGGCCCTATCCAATAAAATGAGTTTCAGGGTGGAGATTTACATCTAGGCAGGAAAAATCAAAGCTACAGGTACGGATTGGGCGAGACCTGGCTTCAAAACAGGAACTGTGAGAGGGACCTTGGAGTCCTAGAGGACGATCACTTAACCATGAGCCAGCAGTGTGCAGCAGCAGCCCAAAAAGCTAATACAATCCTGGGTGGTATAAACAGAGCCATAGAATCAAGATCACGCGAAGTATTAGTACCGCTTTATACAACCCTAGTAAGACACACCTGGAATATTGCAGCCACGTTTGGTCACCATATCACAAAAAAGATGTTGAGAGTTTGGAAGCAAATTAGACAAGAGCAATTAAGAAGATCAAAGGCCCTGAGAGTAAAACATACGAAAAACGGCTGCAGGACTTGTGTTTGGCTAGTCTAAAGAAAAGAAGAAATAGGGAGACAGGATAGCTGTATTCCAGTATCTGAGGGGCTGTCACAAGGAAGAGGGGGTCACGTTCACCAAAGCACCAGAGGGAAGGACGAGAAACAATGGTTGGAAACTGATCAAAGAGAGAAGCAACCTGGAATTAAGGAGAAACTTCCTGACAGCGAGGATAATTAACCAGTGGAATAGCTTGTCCCCAGAAATCGTGGGCGCTCCGTCACTGGAGATTTTTAAAAAGAGGCTAGACAGTCACTTGTCTGAGATGGCATAGGTTCTCCTGCTTGATCAGGGGCTGGACTAGAAGACCTGCAAGGTCCCTTCCATCTCTATTCTATTCTTGGTTAGCACCAAGGACCCCTCACATCTAAATCAGCACGCTCACCTGTTTCCCAGATCTGAACTGCCCAGATGGCCAGCCTGCAAATTGTTCACCCTTCCAAATTCTGGGACTGACCTGCTAATTCGACGCATGCTCTAGAGCCTGAGGACTTGGCATGGAAATCCCATAACGGGGTCCAACTCCCTGGTGATAAGGTGAGGGCGGTGCAGGTACGTACGTCATGGAGATGATTGCGATGATCGCTTGATGAAGAATTCTGACGGACAAGGGACTCACGGGCTCATTTTCAATGACTTCCTGAGGAGGAGGAGGAGGAGGAGGAGGAGGAGGAAACACATCAAAGCAAGCTCCAGAGATATGGCCACCATGCAACTGGCTCTATTCCCACCCCTATGCTTTTTCTGGTTGATACAAGAAGTCCTCAACTTATAACTGGTCGCTTAGCCACCATTTAAAGTTGTGACAGATCTCTCCAAGACTCCTTATGACCCAGATCCGAAGTTCCGAGAGACGAGTCTTCCTCGGGGTCACCTGACAACCAGCCTGCACTTAGGGCAGTTAAACCCGTCCGTTCCCCACCATCCAGTCAGAGCTGAAGAAGCTTCTTGGAGGGGAAGCGAAACGTCTTCAAAGAAAAACAAGGAAATCCAGTTGCCTCCTGAAAAAGCACCTTTGGGGCAACACAGCGTTTTCTGCCTTGTGCCCTCCCTCTGCTGAACACCTGGTCCTTACAGTCCTGCCTTCTCTCGCTTTCCCCACATCGTCTGTCTGCACGCTATCCTCCTCCCCTTTCCTGCTCCCTTCTTTTACTGCTGCCATTATGGCGGGGAGGCTGGGGGTCCCTCTGTGCTTCCGCATGCACACCGAGAGCTCCTGCCCTGGGGGGCGTCTGCACGGTGTCTCACCCCACTTGAGGGAACCTCTCTGTGCCTAGCCACCCTTGGCCAAATAGACCATAACAGTCCTCCACTTAACAGCCGCCCATTTAAGGACCATGCGAAGTTACAACGGCACTGGAAAAAAGTGACTGATGGTGGTTTTTCACACTTACAACCACGGCAGAATTCCCTAATGGTCACCTGGTCAAAATGCAGTCACCTGGCCACTGGTTCATACGGATGATGGTCGCAGTGTCCCTGGGTCACGTCATCCCCTTTTTTGTGGCCTTCTGATATGCCAAGTCAACGAGGAAGCCGGATTCACTTAACGACCATGTGACTAATTTAACAGCTGTGATTCGGTTAACAACGGTGGCAAGACAGGTCGTAAAATGGGGCAGAATTCACTTAACAATTGTCCCACTTAGCAACAACCATTTGGGGATGAATGGCAGGCGAGGAGAACCTGGTATATTCCATAGAATTCCATCCAAATTCACTTTCCGAAATAAATTGTCCCGGGATCACCTGTCCCCCCACTTACATTTATATTGAGGGCCAGTTCAGATTTGTGGGGTAAATGGACATCCTGACTCTTGGTCTGGACAAGAGCCTTGGTGATCCTGATCACGGACGTCAGGAACGCTTTCGTCAAGGCTTCATCCTGGAAAAGGCAGAATCCAATTATATTTCATTTCTAGTGATCTACTATGGAAAAAACCCATTTCTGCTCTCTCTGGATTCTGCCATACTACGAAGGGGGAGGGGGATGAGCAGGGGGGGTTATGGCTCTCACTTCCTTCCTTAAACTTCAAAAGGACTGGGTGTTGATTCTCACCAAGAGGACTGACCATAACAATATGGCCATCGCCTTTCATCTACTCCTCTCTGAAGTCTCCCTTTTGCTGGCAGTAAGGGAAAAGGGGGGGAATTGTTGCCCGGAAGAACTGTGGAGTGGGGGCTACTTGGGAACACTTAAAACATTGAAGGATAGGAGAGAACTCCTCAGATCCTGCCTAGAATGCCTGCAACCATCTTCTCTTAATAAAGATGCCTGTTGGAAGAGATATTCCAAGAGTTCTGTCTTCTTAAAATGTAAAGTCGGGTGGGTCCTTACACAGGGTGGATAGCGGAGGGTTAGAGGAAACCAGAAGGAAGCACTGATTGATTTAAACCTCGATGCAGCCAACCACCTTCTGTTGAACTCTGAGGGGCTGCCAATCAAAATATCACCTGGACGTTCTGAGTTCTGGTTCCGCCTTAGGCATGAAAGATGGCTGAGTGATTTTGGCCAGTCACCAGGAGACTCTGAGTTTTTCTTCCATCTTAGGATGAAAGCCAGCTGAAAGACTTTGTGCCGTCACCCAAAATGGCGAGTTCTGGATGGGTAACTTTGGGCCAATCACCAGGAGACTGTGAGTTCGAGTCCCGTCTTAGGATGAAAGCCAGCTGAGAGACTTTGGGCCAGTCCATCTACCTCACAAGGTTGTTGGGGGAAGGAGGGAAGAATATTATGCTTGTCCGCTGCCTTGAGTGTAATAAAGGCGGCTTGACCCTCCAATAGATAAATGAACAACTAGCATTTAAACATCTACTCTGCAAATCTGAATTAGAGGCCTAACTGGGGGCTGGAGGGTTCCTGCTGATCCAGAGATCAGGATTCTTCCAAGCAACTCTGTCGTTCTACTCTCTTCTGCCTCTAAGATGGGCAGTCAGAAAATTCAATACAGGGGGGTCTTTGTCGCTCAGGGGTGGTGCTCTGCGAGCCAGCTGGATTTCCTCAGACATTCCTTGTATTTCCTCACTAGCAATGCAAACCCAGATAAGCGCTGATTAACACCAGAGAAACTATTCAGTGGTAAACAATAGATGAAGGAAATATCAAGAAGAAAAACAACAGTCCTGCCGGCATTGACAGGGCAAGCCACTCGTATGTAGAAGGAGAGCAAACCCCACTCCCTTCTAGCACTGATAACGTTACCTAGTTGGGTAGGGAAATATCTGCAAGAAAACAATTAAACCGAGAACACCAAGGACTCTACCGTCCTCCTTCTCCTCCTGCTCCTCCTTCTCCTCCTGCTCCTCCTGCTCCTCCTTTCCCACAATGCACTGATAACATTACGCAGCTGGGTCATGAAATGTCTGCAAGAAGGCAACCCAGCTAAGGACTCCAGATTGTCCTTGTTCTCGCAATAAAGAGGGGAAATAATGAGAGGCGATTCTGGACAATAATCACGGGGGATTCTTTTTCCATCTTAATTCAGCGGGAAGACCGGTGACATGACTCCCACCTTTCTGAGAAAAGGGCAAAGAGAAGCCCAGGGTGGAAGCCAGCCTACCTTGTTCCTGGTCCAATACTGGAAGAGAATCTCAGAGACAATGTGTTCCGCTAAAGGCATCAGGTCCTCTGGCTGGGCTCCCAGGGCTGCGTGGCCATAGCACAGGATCACGGCTGTGCGAATTTGTCTCTCAAAACAAGAGTGTGGGTCCTGTGATTACAAAGACGGGGGGGGGGAGTCAACCTGTTCTCCAAAGCACCAGGAGAAGAAGCAATGGATGGAAACTAGCCAAGGAGAGAAGCAACTTGGAATTAAGGAGAAACTTCCTAACAGTGAGGACAATTAACCAGTGGAACAGCTTGTCTCCAGAAGTTGTGGGTGCTCCATCACTGGAGGCTTTCAAACAGAGACTGGACAGCCATTTGTCTGAAATGGTATACAGTCTCCTGCTTGAGCAGGGAGTTGGACCTAGAAGACCTCTGAGGATCCTTCCAACTCGCTTGTTCTATCTAGGTTCTTTGTTGTATAATAAACAGAGAAAGAACTGTACCGGGGGGGGGGTCTATAAACACCCTGAAAGAGCTCTGAGGCTGGATCAAGTCCTGAGACCTATTAGATCACCGTTCTGGATCCCAAATGGCCCACTGGATGTCTTTGGGAAGTCCACATGTCTGGCCTCCAATTGGGGTCCCTTTCCCACCTCCACACTGAGGTCCAGGAAGTGGTCATCAACCACCGGAAGGGATGAGGCGATAAGAACTATTCTCCATCATCCCTCGGTCCAATCCCCTTCTCAGTCAGAACAGAAGAAGCTTCTTGGCTGAGAAGTGAAAGGAAGGAAAAACAAAGTCCAGTTGCCTTCTGAAAAAGCATCTCTGGGTCTACTTGAGATGTTTGTTGGGGCAACTCATAACCTCCTCTAGCGTTATAAAACAGCCCTCCGGGGGGTGGAGATGGAGAATTTCCACCTCCCAGCACTGGTAACACGTTGGACTTTCCTTCCCAGAATCCCCCAGCATTCTTTTGTACTGAGTCTCAGACCTTGCAACCCATCTCTGGCCTTACCTGAAAGGGGGCTTCTTGCAGAGCAGGTTTCTTTGCACGCACAAAGTGGCCAACCTGTCTCAGGGCCACCAGGATCTCAGGAAGATGGCAAAAGGCAACCACTCCGATGGCTTCAGAGATTCCCTAAGCAAAGCGATGCTTGCGAATTAGGACATTTCAACATTTGACCCGTCATCGTGTGTCTTTATTGCAGGCTGCTTCTGTGACGAAGGCTAAGCAAGAGCCACCTCTTCTTTGCTCTTGAGCTGAGCCACATTCTGGAGTCGTTTGCTCCAAACAAGAGTGGTCCATGGGTGGTGGTCAGAAATAGAGGTCTCCAAACTTTAAGACTCGGGGACTTCAACTCCCAGAATCCCCCAGCCTGCAACTTTTAAGACTTGGGGACTTCAACTGGACAGCCATTTGTCCGAAATGGTTTCCTGCCTGAGCAGGGGGTTGGACTCGATGACCTCCAAGGTCCCTTCCAACTTTATTAGTATTATTATTACTATAACTCCCGGAATGCTGGCTGAGGAATTCTGGGAGTTGAAGTCCACAAATCTGAAAGTCGCCAAGTTTGAAGTCCCATGGTCAAAAAATTCATGCCAGGATGGAACAATTGCCGCATTGTGGCCACCATCTTGACGCTTGGAGCCTCCCTGTGGAGACCCAGCTCCAGTCCTTCACCCTCTGCCTACCTTGTTCTTCCTGCCTCTCTAGGAATAAATTTATGAGCCAGTGGAAAAAGGATCATCCTCTTTCGGTCAAGAAGAGTCACTGATGTTATCGTCTTATTATTGTTAATATACGGGTAGTCCTCAACTTACAACCACCAGTGAGCCCAACATTTCTGTTGCTAAGCAAGACATTTGTTAGGGGAGTTCTGCCCCATTTTACGACTTTTCTTGCCAAGTTGTTAAGTGAGTCACCGGAGTTGTTCAGTTAGTAACACAATTCTTAAGTGCCTCTGACTTCTCCACTGGCTTCGCTCTCCAGAAGGTCGCAAAAGGAGGATCAGGTGACCCTGGGAGACTGCGACCGTCACAAATAGGAACCAAACATCCAAATTTTGGTCAGGTGACTCTAAGGATGCTCCGACGGCCGTAAGTTGGAGAAACGGTCATAAGTCACATTTTCAGTGCCGTCCTAACTTTCAATGGTCATTGTAAGGACCCACCCCACTTTGCATCTTAAGAAGACAGAACTCTTGGAATAGTTCTTCCAACAGGAATCCTTTATTAAGAGAAAATGGTTGCAGGCATGCTAGACAGGACTTGGGGTCCAAGCTCTCCCATTCAAGGTTTTAAGGGGTTCCCCAGTAGTCCCACCCAATCAACCCCCCTTCCAGTGATAGTTTCAAGTATCACAATTCCACCTCCTTTCTTCTTTCTTCCGTCTGGATGGAGACTTCAGATACTACATGAAAGGCAATTACCCTTCTTTGATATGTTAACGCTTAGAGGTTACAATAAACACACATTCAGCTCTTTGAAGTGTAAAGAAGGAAGTGAGGGCCATAAAGCCCCTTTGCTCTCCCCCTTCTCTCCCTCTTATGGCAGAATCCAGAGAAGGCAGAATTGGGAGTTTCTATATTTGATAATTTAAAGATGAAATATAATTGGATTCTGACATCCGGCCCCTCTTAACAATAAGAGAGATCCACCTGAAAGAAAACGCAAGTAAAAATTTTAGTTAGGCTTGTTAGGATACTCTGTGTGAAACTTCTTCAATAGCTTCGGGGCTCTGACATGACGTTTATGGACCCACTCATTTTGTGAGGGAGGGAGGTGTTTCCAGGCAACTAGGTACTGAGTTGCTCCATGATATCTCCTAGAGTCAAGGACTTCCTTTATTTCGAAGTGTTGTTCACCCTCCACCATGATTGGAGGTGGTGGGGGGGGGATTTTTGGCCGTAGAGGTGACTGATGCTCTCTTTTCAGCAAGCTGCAATGAAAAATTGGGTGTATTTGCCTGAGATTTTTGGGTAATTCTAATTCTACTGTTACTGGATTTATGATTCTTTTAATTGGAAAAGGTCCTATGTATTTTGGTCCAAGTTTTTTACAGGGCTGTAGGGACTTTAGGTATTTTGTAGATAAGTACACCATTTCTCCTATAATGAATGGTGTAGGCTCAACCCTTTTTTTATCGGCTTGTGCTTTGTATGCCTGCCTAGCTTCATCTAGTGCTTTTCTGACTATTGGCCAGGTGTTTTGTAATTTTTCCATCCATTCTTTCAGCGAGGGGATCGTTGGTTCGTTTGGGGTTAATTCTGGCATGGGGTTGAAACTTTGACCGGTGGCTATTTGAAAAGGAGTGTAACCTGTGCTGGAGTGGACTGCATTATTGTAGGCAACTTCTGCAAAGGGGAGTAAGTCCGCCCACTCGGTCTGCTGGAAACTAAGAAAACATCTTAAATATTGCTTAAGTACTGAGTTCATTTTTTCAGCCCCCCCATTTCCTTGAGGGTGGTGGCTAGATGTCAGTCCCTGAGTGGTTCCTAAGAGGGATAAAAATTCCTTCCAAAATGCAGACGTAAATTGCACCCCCCTGTCAGAGATGATGCGTTGGGGTGCCCCATGCAATCTGTAAATGTGTTGGATGAAAAGTTTTGCTAAGGCTTTTGCAGTGGGAATCTTTTGGCAAGGGATAAAGTGCACCTGTTTGGAAAACAAGTCCGTGACCGTCCAGACCACAGTATTCCCATTGCTTTCTGGCAATTCCACTATAAAATCCATGGCTATTTCTCTCCAGGGGGCTGAGGGACTTGCCACTGTTTGCAATAGTCCTGGCACTTTCCCTTGCAACCTCTTTGCCGTGGCACATTTTGGACAACTGGCTATATAACTTTCAATGTCCTTTTTCATGGATGGCCACCAAAATTGCCGTTTAATTAAATGTAAAGTTTTTACAAATCCAAAATGCCCTGCTGATTTTGTGTCATGGCAAAGGTGCATGAAAGTTACTCTTTGAGTTGTTGGTATATATAACTTTTCCCCTATCCAAGGCAACCCGTCTTTCATTGTGCACACATTTTTGTTTTTCTGGAACCAATCATCTGTTTCCAAACTTTTTCTGAATTCAATTCCAGTTTGGCTGTCCAGTTGTGGTTTTAATTTGGCTTGGGTTCTTGTGGTTACTGGTGCTGCCAGTTGTGACTCTGCCATTATTGGTCTAGAGTCTGTGGTTCGTGCGCTGTTATATTGGGGCATGCGAGATAGTGCATCTGCCAGGAAGTTCTTTCTTCCTGGTAAATGTTTGAGCTTAAATTGGAATTGGTGAAAATGCTGGGACCAGCGGGCTTGTTTGGGATTGAGTTTCCTGGAAGTTTTCAGGGCTTCTAAATTTTTGTGATCAGTCCATACCTGGAAGGGGATTTTGTTGCCTTCCAGGAACTGTCGCCACGTGAGTAATGCCCAACGTATCCCATAAGCCTCCTTCTCCCATACGGGCCAGCGCTGTTCTGTTTCCGTGAGTTTCTTGGATGTATATGCACAGGGTTGCAATACTGCATCATCATTTTCTTGTAATAGCACAGCCCCCACTGCCACATCACTTGCATCTGCCTGTATTATGAAGGGCTTGTCCATGTCTGGGTGCCTTAGTACTGGTTCGGCAGAAAAAAGTCTCTTTAGTCTCTCAAACGCTGCTTGGCACTCCATTGTCCATGTTAGTGGCTGGCTAGGTTTTACTGAGGATGTTCCCTTCGTTTTTAGTAAGTTAGTGAGGGCAAGGCTATCTGTGCAAATGAGGGGATGAATTGGCGGTAAAAATTTGCAAAGCCCAGGAAACTTTGTAGTTGCTTTCTTGTGCGGGGTGGTGCCCATTCTAATACTGCTCTGACCTTCTCTGGGTCCATTTCAATGCCCTGTGGGGATATGCGATAGCCTAGGTAGTCTATCCTTTCCTGGTGGAATTCGCATTTTGAGAGTTTGGCATATAGGTGAGCGGCTCGCAGCTTCTTTAAAACCGCTCTGACAAGTTTGACGTGTTCTTCTTTTGTTTCGGTAAAGATAAGAATGTCGTCCAAGTAAACAAGGACCCCCTTAAACAGGTGCTCCCTTAGAACGTCATTGATTAGTTGCATAAAGACTGCAGGGCCCCCTTGTAATCCAAATGGCAAGACTTTGAATTGATAGCACCCCATGGGGCAGTTAAATGCGGTCTTCCATTCGTCCCCTTCCTTGATTCTCACGTGATAGTAAGCTTCCCTTAGGTCTAGTTTAGAAAAAATTTTCCCTTTCGATAGGTGTGACAGCATGTCTTTCATGAGGGGCAGCGGGTATAGGTTGCTTTCACTGATTGTATTCAGGGCCCTATAATCCACGCATAAACGTAAAGAGCCATCCTTCTTCTCTCTAAAAAGGACCGGGGCAGCCACTTTAGGCTTGGCTGGCTCAATGAACCCTCTCTCCAGGTTTTTTTTTATAAATCTTTCCATTTCCTCCTTCTCCTTTGGGCTCATGGAGTATAATCTGGGCTTCGGGAGTTTTGCCCCAGGCTTGAATTCAATGGTACAGTCTGTGGGTCGGTGGGGGGGAAGCTCATTCGCCCTCTCCTCACTGAAGACTTCAGCAAGGTCCCTATATTCCTCTGGTATTTCTGTTAATCTTTTTTCCTCTCCTATGGATGCTTTTTCTATTCTTGATTCTGGTAGCCTCCCTTGGGGTTTTAAGTCCATAGGGTCCCCCTTCGGGAATTTGATTTCTGTCGTCCTCCAATTTACCCAGGGGTTCCATTTTTTCAACCATTCCATCCCTAGAATCATTGGGCATTCCATACCTGGGGTCACCACAAACGTTAAGTCCTCTTCATGGTTGCCCAGGGAGAGGTGTATTGGCAGAGTGGCTAGGGTAGCTGGCACCCCCCCTGCTATGGATCCATCTAGCTGGCCAAATGAGATTGGTTGTTCCAGTCTCCTGGATGGGATGCCCAGATTCCCCACTAGTGTTGGGCTAATGAGGCAGCGGGTGCAGCCAGAGTCTATTAAGGCTTTCACCTTCACAGCTTCGGGCATGGGGGGGATTAATATAGTCACTGTTTTGAAGATGGGTGTGATGCGTCCACTTACCAGGGGTTCGCCTTCCGAGCTGTCATCTGAGGCATCCACCGTCCCTGTGGTGTAGGCTGGAGTTCTTTCCCCTTGGTGAGCAGAGGTGGGGTTTTCTGCAATTTCCATCATTTTCATGGCTGTTTCTTTTGGCTTAGCTGAATACCCTCTGGGTTTGTTGATTGGGGATCTGTCTGGGTTGTGCTGGGGGGCCTTTGAGCGGCATTCTACAGCTCGATGCCCTTCTCTTCCGCACTTGAAACACCCCATCTGCTTCTTGGCTGTATCCGATGATTTCACCGGTTGGTGTGTCAGCTCAGGCGGGGGGCGGCTCCATTGTTTTCCTCGGCGATGCCTCTTCAATATGTCGATCTCTGCTTCCTCTGCCAAGACGTACCATTCCTCAAGTCGATGTGGGTCTCCTCGGGGCAGGCAAGCATCATATAGATCATAGTTTAGTCCGTCTTTGAAACGGCCAAGGAGGATGTCTTCTGGCCAATTCAGTTTGCTGGCAATGGCTCGGAATTCTTGTGTATACTCAGCCACTGGGCGTTTGCCCTGCCTCATCGTTGTTATTCTTTCACGGGCTTTGCGATCAGCCAGGGGGTCTTCAAATCGTCTTCTCAACGAGGACATGAAACGGTTGAAGTTACTGAGTTCTGGGGCATTGGAGTCATGCAGGTTCACCACCCAATCTGCAGCTGGTCCATCCAGGGCAGATTGCACGATCCGGATGCGGGCTTTGTCGCTGGGGATGTCCTGCCCATATTCCTCCATGTAGCTGAGGACTTGGGTTAGGAAAAACCCCAAGCGTGTTGGCTCCCCTTTGAATTTCACCTCCAACGGTGGACGTCTTGGAATGGATCGGTGCCTCCATTGTGGGTGGTAGTGTCTTCCGTCCAGATTTCCATCTGTGGTCCGGTAGGGGGTGGGAGCTCCTGGATCAGTAAATGTCCCTGGGGTTGCAGGTTCCACGTCCCCCTCGGTGTCTCTCCCTTTGTGGCTCCAGGAACTGGGGCGGGCGTAGGGCTCAGGAATCTCCTCTCCTAGGGAGCTGAGAGTTCTCTTCATCAGGTCAATAGCTCTCTCTAGGATCCAGTCTGAGTACGGCATACAGCTTCCTCCCTCTTCACTTGCGTGCAGGGATTTCTCCATCTCCTGCTTCCATTCTGGTTGCTTGTTCCCCCGTCTCAGGGTCACTTTTCTTGATTCCTTTCCCCACTCGCTTTTCTTTCCAACGCCCATCGACCAGCGAGGCTTGTGGTCCTGTGTCTCCACCACTTCTTCTTCTGAGAAATCTGGCCTCTCGGATCCCAACATCTGGCAAGGTTCCAACTGGGTCAGCGGCTCTCTTTCCAGGGAGTTTTCTCCCTCTCTTGCTTCGTTGTCTGACATGGTAAATTTTTGCAAAATCCCCCGGCAAGGGTCTACCTTCCAGGTGGATTAATTTTGCAAGTCCTGTCTAATGTAAGGACCCACCCCACTTTGCATCTTAAGAAGACAGAACTCTTGGAATAGTTCTTCCAACAGGAATCCTTTATTAAGAGAAAATGGTTGCAGGCATGCTAGACAGGACTTGGGGTCCAAGCTCTCCCATTCAAGGTTTTAAGGGGTTCCCCAGTAGTCCCACCCAATCAACCCCCCTTCCAGTGATAGTTTCAAGTATCACAATTCCACCTCCTTTCTTCTTTCTTCCGTCTGGATGGAGACTTCAGATACTACATGAAAGGCAATTACCCTTCTTTGATATGTTAACGCTTAGAGGTTACAATAAACACACATTCAGCTCTTTGAAGTGTAAAGAAGGAAGTGAGGGCCATAAAGCCCCTTTGCTCTCCCCCTTCTCTCCCTCTTATGGCAGAATCCAGAGAAGGCAGAATTGGGAGTTTCTATATTTGATAATTTAAAGATGAAATATAATTGGATTCTGACAGTCATTAAACAAACTGCCGTACTACCTGCACCCTTCTTTTTATTCCTTCCAAGCTTTGGGAGGGTGGACAGGAATTAAATACAGGCAGTCCTCGACTTACAACCATTTGTTCTGTGACTTTTCCAAGTTAAAGCATCCTTGAAGAAAGCGAATATAAAAAAAGGCATTGCAGGATTCCCTTAACAGTTGCAGTGATTCACTTAAACAACATAGCCCCAAAGGTCACAAAATCCAGCACAATTCATTTAACAACTGCCTTGTTTAGCAATGGAAATACCAATCCCAGTTGTGGCCGTAAGTTGAGAACCACCTGCAAAAGGAGAGCAATCCCCTCTCCCTTCTAGCACGGATGATGTTACCTAGCTGGGTAATGAAATGTCTTTAAAAAAAATGAAATTCAGAGAGCACCAAAGACAGTTCTCCTCCTCCTCCTCCTCCTCCTCCTCCTCCTCCTCCTCCCCACAAACCCCACTCCCTTCTAGCACGGATGATGTGACCTAGTTGGGTAACAAAAGGTCTGCAAGAAAGCCACCCGGCTCGGAGAGCACCAAGGGCCCCACACAGCTGGAGGGCTCAGCCCCTGCAGAAACCCCACTTCCACTCACTTCTCTGTCTGTTTCTTCTTGAAATGAAAAACCTAGAAGACTTTTCAGTTGTTCCTTGACCAGGTCTTTCTGTCTCGAGTTCCGTAGTTTCACCCCGTAGTATTTGTAAAGCGAAATCTGAAGGTTGGGAAAAGAGTCAGGGAATCGTAGGGAGGTCCACCAATGGGTCAGGAAAAGGAAAAGGGGGACAAACTACGATCAGAAATGGGCACCGTGTGGTCAGCTACTAATGAAGGAGAGAAGCAACCTAGAGCGAAGGAGAATTTTCCTGACAGTGAGAACAATCAATCTGGCCTCCAGAAGTTGCAGGTGCTCCATCACTGGAGGTTTTTAAGGAGAGACTGGGCAGCCATGGGTCCAGGATGGGGGTTGGATAGATGACCTCCAAGGTCCCTTCCAATTCTGTTATGCTACTATTCATTTGTCTGTCTAATCTCGAAGAAGTGGTGGAACGGAATCATGAAAGGAACGATGCCAAAGGAGGGACAAAATGAAACGTGAACGACAAAAATGAAAATAATTCTTTAAATCATTGGAAGGAATTGAGTTGGCATTGTGTTGGTGTTGTGTCTAGGACAATTGTGCCCCCCCAAGGGGAAAAGCTCAGCATATTTACCTTCTCTTGAGGCAAGAGATGGGAACGACTTTCTCGGAGCGCAGACTTCTGGTGGAGGGAGGGAAGTCCATCGGTTTTCCTCCTGGGCAGTTGGGGGCCTGCAGAGATCTGTTGAGGCAGCAAGAAGGAAGGCAGGGAGGCAAAGCGAAGGAGCAGAGGAAGGAACGGGTTCCCTTGTGTGTTTCCAAGGAAAGCATCCCTTTCCCTTCTGCCTCAGTTTACTTGACTTTTCTAGCCGGGACAGACCCAAGGCACGTAAGAAGGACCCTCCCGCGTTGTGTCAGCTGAAGCTGAGACAGCTTTGGAGAGGAGCTGTTGGAAAATCTCTGCCACAAATTGTGAGAACGCTTGTCCGGATGAAGACCCTAGATTTGCTTCCTCTGACTGGAAGGACAGGCAAACAACCTGTCTCCAGAGGTTGCTGTCCCTTGATTTACAGCCATTTATTTATAAGGAATAATGTACAACCGAAAGAAATGACTTCTGACCGTTTTTCGCACTTATGACCATTGTGTGGTCATGCCATCAACATTCGGATGCTTGGCAACTGGCATGTACTTGTGACGGTTGCAACGTCCCAGGTCACGTGATCCCCTTTTGCGACTTCCTGACCAGCAAAGTCAAGGGAGGAGCCCGATTCCCTTAACAACCCTGTGACTAACTGAACATTGGCATGGGTTCAAAGGTCGTCAAATGGGAACAAAGCCCACTTACAAAATGTCTTGCTCAGCCCCCTAAAATCTGGGCGGAGTTGAGGTTGTAAGTCAAGGACCCCCTGTACAACTCCAGTCTCCCTCCCCCTGGCTGGCTGGCTGGCTGCGCAGGCAGGAACTGAGGTTAGTTCAGCAGACGGAAAAGACTATTTGCAGCTCAGGGTTGTGAACTGGGGAGCCCTTATGCTCTCTGAGCTTTGCACATGTTTCAGGGCCAAGCAAGGTAACATCATCAGTGCTAGAAGGGTGGGGAGGGGTTATGGGGAGGAGGAGGAGGAGGAGGAAGATGGTGGACAATGAGAACTATGGGCTTTTTTCTTGCAGAGTTTTCACGATCCAACTAGGAACACCATCAGGGCTCCAAGGGAGAGGGTTTAGAGAGTGGAGGAGAAGAAGGGGAGGAAGAAGGAGGGAGGAGAGAGGAAAGAGGTGGGAGGAAGATGGTGGAGAACGAGGAGGACTATGGGGTCCTTGGTGCTCTCTTGGTTGTTTTCTTGCAGACGTTTCATGACCCAACTAGGCAACATCTTCAGTAGTAGAAGGGAGTGGCATTTGCTGTCTGTTTATACCCAGTAGCCTGCCCTGAATAAGCAGGGAGCGAGCCTCACACCCACTAGCACTGATAAGGTTACCCAGTTGGGTCGTGAAACGTCTGCAAGAAAACAGCCCAGCTCAGAGAGCACCAAAGGCCCCATAGTTCAGCACATTCTCCACAACCCCATTTGTCCACTTTGGGATAGATTATCTCCACGGAGACAGCCCTTGCTTCTGCACCCTCTCCGGGATGGACCCCTGGAATCCCCCTGACACAAACCAATCTGCTTACATGCAGGGAGGGACGAAGATGCTCCAGGATGGTATCTAGTATTTCCTTTTCATCCATCTGCTCCAACATCTCTGTCACAGATCTGCCATTCAGTGGCTCCTTGCTCTCCCAGAAGGTTTGGAAACATTGGTCGGAGAGTTCTGAGAAGGAGAGAGAGACTGGGATTGACGATGGGCAATTCCACGGGACAAACCTTCCCAAAAGGAGGAGAAAAAAGGGTGCGTAGGGGAAGACCAGGCTGAGCCCGAGGGAGGGAGGGAGGGAGGGGTCCAAGGCGTCATTAGTCACAAGTCCCTTCGCGTCCGCAGGAGATCTAAATCCAGCCCAAGTTGAATGTGTGTCTTTCTGACCTTTGTGGAATGGGACAACTCGCCACAGGAAAATGTAACAATTCAATTTCATTCTTTAAAATAAATAAAAAATCATTTTAATTTTTATCATCCACATTTCATTCCTTTGCCATCCTTTCTTTCATGATTCTCTTCCACCATTTCTGTGATATTAATGTAACCCGCAGCGAGTTGTCCCTCGGCTAGTTGGCCACCGAAGTTGGCCGTGGCGAGTTGTCACATGGACCCTTCCCCTTAATGGCCAGCTGGTCAGATTCTTGTAGGGAGCTTCAGCTTGCCATAAATCTTCCTGCTCATTTTGAAGTGACTGAACCTTTACAGAATAACAGAGTTGGAAGGGACCTTGTAGGTCATCTAGTCCAACCCCCTGCTCAGGCAGGAGACCCCCTGCCATTTCTGACAAGTGGCTGTCCAGTCTCTCCTTGAAAGCCTCCAGGGATGGAGCACCCACCGCTTCAGAAAGGAAGTCGTTCCCCTGATTAATTGTTCTCCCTGTTAGGAAATTCCTCCATAGTTCTAGGCCGACTCTCTCCTTCATCCGTTTCCATCCAATGTTCCTTGTCTGGCCTTCGGGGGCTTTGACCCCCCTCCTCTCTGTGGCATCCCCCCAAATATTGGAACACTGCTATCCTCTCAGCCCTGGCCCTTCCTTTGGCTTGACTGGCCCAAAATCACCCAGCCCGTTGTCATGCGTATAAGGCAGAACTAGAACTCACCACCTCCCTGTTTCTGGACGGGTGTCTTAACCACAACCTCTAAGTGCCTTTTGCCTGAAATCTATTGACTGAATTTATTTATAGGTCATGTTCCCAGACACCCATCTCGGGGAGGCACTCTGGACACTGTGCCGTGTAATCAGCGTATAAAGCAGCGTATAAAATTTGCCATAAAATATTAAGATTAATTTAGGATGACATTTTTTAAAGAAAAAATGGTAAGATTACAACATTGTGACCTTCCAAAGCAATAAAAATCCCAGGGTCTTTGAACAGGACAGAGCTGGAAGGGATCCTGAAGGCAGGAGACCCTATCCTGGGGGGACGCTGTATATTGGTATATCAATACTGGCGATCATTCAAGGTGGGTGAATGAAAAAGGCGGAGGGGGGGCTCTCGTGGTACCAGCCAGCCCCGGGATTGTGTGGCCCTTTGTGCCTGCCGCCCAAAGCCGCACAGCCAGGTTTCGACCGCTTTGTGAAAGGCGAAGAGAACGGGGTCTCCCCTCCCCTCAGAGGGCAAAGGGTTTCCTGACAGAGGAGCAGCAGGGGTAGAGAAGGCCCCCTGCCCAGACCCCACCGGCCGACCTTCTTGGACTGAGGGGCTCTGCGGCCTAAGTTCTCTGCCTGAGGAAGAGCGGCTGCAGGGGCTGGGTTGACCCCCCTCTTCTTTGTGGCAGCCCCTCAACTCCTGGATCGTGCTCCCCCAAGTCCTCCTTTTCTTAGGACTGGGTCTGGCCCAAGGAAAGGAGGACTTAGGGTCACATGATGCAGTATTTGAGGGGCTGCCACAAAGAAAAGGGGGTCCCCTTATTTTCCAAAGCACGAAGGGCAGGAGAAGAAGCCCTGGAGGGAAACGAACTTGGACTAAGGCGAACAGTGAGAACAACCTATCCGTGGAGCAGCTTCCTTCATCCCTGGAGGTTTTTAAGAGGAGACTGGACAGCCCCCTGTCTGAAATGGCATAGACTCTCCCGCCTGAGCAGGGGGTTGGACTAGAAGACCTCTGAGGTCCCTTCCAACTCGATGGTTTTGTAATAAACAGAGAAAGAACTGTACCCAAGGGGTAGGTAAACACCCTGAAAGAGCTCTGAGGCGGGATCAAGTCCTGGGACCTATTAAATCAATGTTCTGGATCCCAAATGGTCCCTTCCGGCTCTATTCTGATTGATGGATGGATGGACGGATGGAAAGAGTGGGATGGGCTGATGTGATAGGACAAAGCTGCTTCCATAGATAGCCCAGCCCTGCTCTGTGTGTACCTGGATATAAAGGCAGGAGGGCCTTGGAAGGCCTTCTCCCCTGGGATAGGCTGCTCCTCTGAGAGCTTTCCCTCTCCGGCACCCTTGGCAAGGCCACGGGCTCTCTCTTGCCTTGCTGGTCGTCCGCCTGAGCAGTCCCTGGAGTGGTCCTCAGGGTTGTCCTTTGGCCCAGGTCGGGGAGCACCAGCGCTGGAAGCTGAACCCTCTTCCTGGCCTGCGTTGGAGCTGCGGAAGACTTCACAAGCAGAGGCAGGAGCTGCGTGGTTCTCCGAGTGGCTGCGTCTTGGGAAGTGGATGGGTGGGAGCCAGAGAAATGGGCTACCTGGTGGTCCCACTGCTGCTGGTCACGATTGACCTGAAGGTTGGACTCCTTGCTGTCCTTCTTCTTTAGCAACGGCAACTTGGTCAGCCTGCGACTCATCCTGCCGTGAAGAGTGAGGGCTAGAACTGGAAGCAGACCCTACCAATAAAGGAGAAGGTCTGTAACTCTGGGTTGAAATGAGGGGTCCTTGGTGCTCCCATCTCTCCTCGGGGGTCCAATCATACGTGGACATATAAAGAATTATTATTCTATTCTATTCTGTTCTGTTCTGTTCTGTTCCACTTCACTCCACTCCACTCCACCCCACTCTACCCCACCCCCTATTATCTTTAATAGGAGGAAAGATAATCTGCAGAATCAAGGTTTAGTCTTACCTGATCTTCTAATCTTCCAAACTTTGCAAAGTTCTTCTCTTCACTTGATGGATTTCCGCACTCTCCTCTCCTCTCCTCTCCTCTCCTCTCCTCTCCTCTCCTGCCACCTCTGATCTTGTCCACTCTACACCACTCTCCTCTCCTTAGCTCTCCTCCGATCTTCTCCAACCTCCTCCACTTCACTCTCCTCTCCAACACAACAGAACACAATACAACTCAACTCCCTCCTCTCCTCGCCTCGCCTCAACTCGCCTCAGATTTCCTGTCCTCAAGGTTGCCTTTATATATCTGCCCTCAGGGGTGACATCACAGCATTACTGATGACCTCACAATGGGCAGCTCTATCCTGACCCCAGGGGCCTGTAAGGACCCAGCTGACTTTCCATCTTGAGAAGACAGAACGCCTGGAAAGTCTCTTCCAACAGGGATCTTTATTCAGAGAAACCGATTGCAGGCATCCTAGACAGGATCTGGGGGATCCTCTCCCACCCTTCCGTGTTTTAAAGTGTTCCCAAGCAACCCCATCCCACAGTTCTTCCGGGCGAGTCAATTCGGCAGATTTCTAGGTGTTAAGACCCGGGAAATATAGCATCCCTCCGCTCCATCAGCACGATCACTTATTTTCTCTTTTCCCAGATCCCAGGCATTGCAATCCCCCCCCCCCCCACGTTTCCCTCACTGCCAGCAAAGGGGAGAATTTCGATGGAGGTCTGGAAATGGAGTTGGGGTAACTGGATTTATTTTTTATTAGGTGAGAGGTTTTTCTGCTTCTCCAGCAGTTTCTTCGGTCTGAACCATTTGCATAGAGGGATTCTGGACAGGCAGAGAGCGGTTGGAATGTACCAACTCCTGAACTTCTTAGGGGTCATTATGGGTTCATGGGTTCTTCCTGGGGGCCGATGAGAGAGCAGCCCAGAAAATGGGGGACAGGTTGTGTCTGAGGCCTCCGTCTCTGTTGAGGGAAGGAGCCTCTGCTTTGGCACCAACGGATTCTCTCACTCCTCTCTCAAACTGTGTTCCCTGCCCAAATGTGGGTGTTGTGTCCCCTCTGAGCCCCAATCACAGCCAAGGCAGGAGTTTCTTCCCTTGGGGCTTCTTTCCCACCTGATCCAGTGATGGCCAGGAAAGATCAGATGCTCCTCCTGAGCCCCAGGAAGGGACCCCAGAGAGAGAAAGGGGGAAGAAAGGACCTCACAGCACCTCCAGGGCAATTACGAAGGGGGAGAGCAAAAGAGACGCTGCTTCTCTCATTCTGCAGCTTGGGGGCAAATCAGCCAGCCGTGTGTGGCAGCAGCCAGCAATGCTAATGCAACCCTTGGTTGTGTAAACAGAGGGATGGAATCCAAATCACGTTAAGTTTTAGTATCCCTTTATAAATCCTTAGTAAGAGCATGATAGCAGCATTCTGGTATTTGAGGGACTACCACAAACAAGAGGGGGTCAAATTATTCTCCAAAGCACCAGAAGGCAAGACAACAGTTGGAAACTAATGAAGCAACTTGGAATTAAGGCGAAACTTCCTAACAGTGAGGATAATTAACCAGTGGAACAGCTGCCTTCAGAAGTTTTAGGTGCTTCATTACTAGAGTTTTTAAGGAAAGACTGGGCAGCCATCTGTCTGAAACGGTATACCATCTCAGACAAGTGACCGTCTAGCCTCTTCTTAAAAATCTCCAGTAATGCAGTGCCCATGATTTCTGGAGGCCAGCTGTTCCACTGGTTGATTGTCTTCACTGTTAGAGGTTTCTCCTTAATTCCAGGTTGCTTCTCTCTTTGGTCAGTTTCCAACCATTGTTTCTCGTCCTGCCCTCTGGTGCTTTGGAGACTAGTTCGATGCCGTCTTCCTTGTGGCAGCTCCTCAAATACTGGAATACTGCAATCATGTCTCACCTGTTTCTTCTTTTCTTTAGACTAGCCAAACCCAAGTCCTGCAGCTGTTTTTCGTACGTTTTAGTCTCCGGTCCTTTGATCATCTTAGTTGCTCTTCTCTAATTTGTTTCCAAGCTCTCAACATCTTTTTTGTGATACGGTGACAAAAATTGGTTGCAGTGTTCCAGGTGTGGTCTACTAAGGTTTTATAAAGCAGTCCTAATCCTTTTAGGCAAGTCTCATCCCAAATTTTATATTTTTAGAAAAAATGGGAAATAAAATTTCACTCCAGGCACAAGGAATTTTAAAATTAGCTCCAATTCAGGTTTAATAGATGCAGCTCTGATATAAAAGAGGCCCTACTCTTAACATTGGCAGGATTCAAGGGTGCTGATTGCTTCCTTGGTGTCAGAAGACATGGAGCACCACTGATATGTGTCATCAACCTAGAGTGGCACCAAACCTCATAGGTCTGGGAGACCTTACACAGCAGCCTCTTGAGACCAGAGGCCATGTTGAAGGACAGAAGAAGTCAATCCCCTTGTTACTGAACTGTCTTCACCCAGCATCCCTTTCTGGAAATGCCCTGATAGGAAGGACCACAACCACTACCAAACGTGCCCCCAAAGATGTATCTGTGATATTTCACTAATATGCTTTTCTCCAGCTAACCATCCTCACAGGGAGCCGTGCAAGAAGTTCAGAAGTCCCAAAGGACAAGTTACCTCCCTTTGTGATTTTCAGAATATCAGTCTTTGAGGTCCCCATTGGAAAAGTTGCTTCTCCCTGTAATAACCACCATTCCGTCCTTTGAGAGCTCTCCTGCTACTTCTCCCGAGTGATAAATCAGAGTGATAAATGTGCATCAGAAAGAGATAAATGCTCTGTGTGGCCCAGGTTTTGGGACAGGCGGGGTCTGTCTGTGCTCTTCAATGTTCCTTTCTCTCCTTTTCGGGTGAAGCTCCATTCGTCTCTCTCTGGCATTTCCCTCTCGAGAAACTGCTTCAAAATCGTCTAAATCTTGTTTGGAAGCTGGAAGGCGATGGATTCAGCCCTAGGAATGATGGAGCTCTGGCTTCTGGTCCTGATGCGGCCCGCTGGGTTTGGAGCCCCAGGATGGAAAACATTCATGGAGCTAGCACAGGCCAGGAGACCATCTCATTGGCATAATTGTGACTGAACAAGTAACGTGGGATAAAACGTTGCCTTTCAACACGGCTCCTTCTAATTGTTTTGATTAGGAAGTCATTCAGGGTAATGGAGTGGCATTCCCTTCTTTTGAAATTCTGGCGCTCTCCTTCTTTTCTTCTTATTTCACTTACTCTTATATTGCAGGACCTGTCTAATGTCACGAATGACTTGTATTTCCATGGCTTCTCTTTTTTGTCGATTTTGTGGAAGAGACTCAAATCCAAAGATGGGGCTGAAAAAACTGTGAACACTCCAGATTATTTTCCTCTCCCAGTTCAGTCCTGAGTTCATCACTTGAATAGGGAATTATATTTAAAGTGCTGATTGAAACAGTTCTAGTTGCCTCAGCCCAGCCTATTTACGTATTTGTATAACTGCTCATCGGTTTGCGATCAATAGGGTCTACTTAAGGCTCAGTAGACTCGTGGATACAAAGTGGATTAAATTTTTACAAAAGCATTTGTTGTTGCAATTGATAATAATAACACGAGCATTTTTTACACTAGGATTCCTTTAGGTCATTCAAAAACCCTACAATTAATTTTTGCCATTCAAATGGTCAACAAGAATTCCCAGCTCCTGCACAATCTCACATTTGGCTACAACATCCCTGATAACTATCTGAACACTTTATGGACTTCAGGTGTCTTGCTGAGTCTGCTCTCCACTGGAGAAGCCAATGTCTCCAACTATGGCTGCAGAAGGAAGGACAACCTCGTGACCCTTCTTGATGGAGCCTATAAAGTCCCACAGGTTTGTGTGTGTTATTCTCCATTTGGAAAAGTGAGTGAGGAGAGCACAGCTGAGCAATAGATCCAACCATATCTTCTCTATGGAATTCAAGAGCTGCTTTTCACTATATTAGCAAACAAGTCACCTTTTAAAAAGGTGACTTTTAAAAATCCTATTATGTTCATGTTCAAATTCATTATATACATATACATATACATACACATATACATATATTATATATGCAATGATAGAAAATCCTCGAACTCTGGGAAGGATATAAACCAGCTGTTTATTGTTAAAAAACTAAAACAATAAAAAACAACTATTTACAATACTAAAAACAACCTAAGCTTTTGCTGGTCCACTGCCAGCCTCATCAGAGTAAGTGTCGGGGGTGGGGAGTTTTCTTATAAACCTTGCGAACTCAGTTTCTTGCCCATTGACCATGGGATAGAGCTGTCCGTCCTAATTGACCGTAATTGCCTCAGTTGTCCTGCCTCCCCTCGTTTGCATTCCAATTTCACAGCCTCCTTTCTTCCCATTGTTTCTTTCTCCACCCTTCCCATCCTTGTCAATCCTATCTTTCCTAATGTTGTTGCTGTTGGTGTATTTTCCGACCGCCCCCCTGAGCAATCATTCTGGGTCGCACATCTGTGTCCGGCATTATAGGTACCTTCAATTGCAGCTTCCCCCCTGTTTTTCCCATTTATCCAACTGCTGTTCTTTCTTCTGCTGCTTATCCCTATCAGCCCCGTTCCCTCCGGTTTCCCTTTGTGCTTAGGCGCTTGTGCGCACAGTAGCCTCCTGTCCCACTGTCTCGTCCACATTTGATCAGCTGGGGTGACTGCCGGATCGCTCCCAGATTCACTCCGTCATCTGCGCCCAGCAGGTGGCTCTCTGTGTGCGGGCGTGCACATGTGTTGCGGCATTCTCCCCCCCGTCTCATCTGTATCCGATCAGCTGGTGTTCCTACAGGAATATTTGCGGGACCATTCCTCCACTGGTCGCCCCGGATGGGAGGTCATTCGTCTTGTTTCTCCTCCCCACGGATCACATTACTCTCCTCCGATTGTCGTTCTCCCTCCTGCTTGCCCTCAGCAATTTGTCATGCAGCCGGTCTCCTTTCCATACAATAAATGCCTTCTTTAGTTCCTCTCCTTGTGAGTGCGGTTCACATTCTGGCTTGCTTTTCATGTGTCTTTAGTGCCTGATATACTGGGGGCAGCTCTGTGTGTCGGTTGATCGAGCAAGCATCCAAGCCTCCCTGAGCAGACGTCCTCCTTTAGCGGCATCCTGGGTGATGGCTTCCACTCCCATAAAATCAAATGAGTGGCCATTGCTGATCATGTGTCTCCATATCTGCAAGTACTGCTCCTGCCTTCGTGGACCCTGGTTTTGATCCATTTGGCCGTTTCCCCCATGTAATTACACTGGCAGTCCTTGCAGTACACTCTAAATGCCACAAAACCAGGAAACCAAGTGAAGAGATGGTTGGGGAAGAGCTTGGCCAACTCCATCATCCTTTCTTCTTCTGCTTTCCAAATTATCATCTGCTCCATCTATCTGGGACTTTCTTCTCCCTTCCCTGACTCTGACCCCCACTTCCAGCCTGGAGAGATCATCCTGCAATGCAACGAAGGAGCTGTTGTCATGTTCTACATCCACCCTCAGCTACATGGGCTTCCTGGCTGCCATCTGCTTCACGGTGGCTTTCCTGGCCAGGAATCTGCCTGGGGCCTTCAACAAAGCCAAGCTGATCACCTTCAGCATGCTGGTCTTCTGCAGTGTCTGGGTGACTTTTGTGCCCACCTACCTGAGCACCAAAGGGAAATACATGGTAGCTGTGCAGGTCTTCTCCATGTTGGCCTCCAGTGCTGGTCTGCTGGTCTGCATCTTCATCCCCAAGTGCTATATTATCCTTTTGAGGCCAGACCTGAACACAAAGGAGCAGCTTACGACCAGAAGAAATGTAGAAATGTGATGCAGAGGAATTTCATCTCTCGGCACATTCTAATAGGTGAAATCTAGAAAATGGTTCAAGCTGTTCTCCATATATGAGTTGGTGAATGTTTTTTCTTGAAATAATTAAAGAGTGGCTGGAAGATTGTGAGGAAACAAATTTTTTTGGAATGGAAGTATGGTAGCAGGATAGAAAGGTGGAAAGAATATATAGAGCAACCTTAACACACTTGTTTCTCAGTACATTTTATTCAAATTGCTCTGGAACTCAACTGAGATGTTTCTTTTTATTTACACAATAATTGTTTCTTGGGGATAGGAAAGTAGATGGCTGAGGATGTGACTTGAGCCATGTTAATTATGAATATTTATGCTTACATCATCTATTAAATATGCATACAGGTAATTGTTATTTTGTCCTCCTTTCCTGAAATGTATAAATATTTGTCTGTGGGATTTCCTCCCACTATTTTCTACAGGGAAATTCCTCTAATAGACACTAAATAAATAATAATGGCACTGAGCCTGGATTATTGGCTGTTTATGTCCTGCGTTTCATTCCACAGAAACTGGTGTCAGCAGTGGGATTCACAGTCTTCGATCTGTGACCAGGGACCCTAGCTGGGGCTCCCCTGTAGGATGAGTGCTATGAGATTGATCTCAAGTGCCACATAAAGGCACTGTTAGGAGTGTGTGTAAGGCCTCAGTCTGTGTCTAAGAGCTTGTTGTGGCTGGGGGAGTTTGTCGAGTGTATGTGGTCCTTTCCACTTCCGCTGCCCTGGCCCTGCTGCAAGCTCAGCTAAGTGAAGCAAGGAGGAATTTTGCTTTGGAGTGGGGAGGGGGACCTTTTTGTGTGGAAGAATGGAGGCTGAGCTGGACGTTCTGTGCAAACTCCCTTTTTCCTATTGTCTGAATGGAGGAATTGCCTGAGCTGATCCTGGGCAGGGAGGGAAGTGGATAATGGCGCTCAGACAGACTCTGATTGGGGAAGGACTCTTTCCCAAAGCAAAGATTGGGAGTGGGCTGGGAGTGGGTCCAGTGCCCTCACTGGTACCTTCACAGGCTGCGAAAGAAAAGGAGCACATGAAATTGGAAGGGATCGTAAGAAACTCTTTCTCCAGGATGGGAATAGAAATTCCTGTATCTCTACAAGGCTGTGATAAGATCCCATGCAAACATTAGCCGGGAAATGTTTTTGTTGTAGATTTTTTGTTCTTTTACAAATAACTCAAGGCGACAAAAATATCCACCGCATCTTCCTTCTCCTATTTTCCCCACAACAACAACCCTGTGGGGTTGTTTGGGCTGAAGCAGAGAGGGAGAGAGTGACTGCTCTCCTACTTCCTAGCCTGGTGCTTTAGCCATTGTCAGTGTTAAAGCACCAGTGGGATTTCCTTGTGTGTTTGTTTCTCTGTATAAATTTCTGCCTGCATGAAACAAAATGCCAGTTTTAAAGACCTGTTGAAGTATACAGAAGTTTGGAGATCTTACATTTCTGCCTTTAAATAGCTTAAATTTCTTTTTGTAGTAAGTGCGAATTGTGGACATGCCATCCTCCACCATTTATTCTGGTCCTTGTGAATGTTCTGATAAGTCAAGAAAATAGAGAGATTTCTCTTTCTTTTCTGCCATTTATTTTTCATTTTTTGAGGTTTTTTTTATTTTCCTTTTTCTCTTTGCTTTATCCTTTTCCAGTCTCCAAGCCCTTTCCTCTGGATGTTATAAGATTTCCCATGACTGTTTCTGTCTCTTGTCTGTTTGATGCAGTCAGGGACACAGGGAGGAAGAGGTGGAAGAAGGGGGGACTCAACACAAGGCTTCTGCACACACACACACACACACACACACACACACACACACTTTTCTTAAGGTTTTTTTTTACAATCTTTCCATCCACACATCACATCCAGCCCTTTGCACTTGCACCAAGACAGTCAAATCCCTTTGAAGACTTCCCAAGGAAGAGCTCAGCCTTTCTGGCAGTTACAACAAAAGCTCACAAAAGGGGTGAAGACGGAAGCTGCTCCTGCAATTTCCTCCCTCCCTTCCTTCTTTCCTCCCACTGCCATTCCTTTAGTGACCCCTCAAAGTCACAACACTGGAAAAAGTGACTTATGGCCATTTTTCACACTTACAATCGTTGCAGCATCCCCATTGTCACTTGATCAAACTTCGGAGGCGTAGCAGTTCCAGTATCCTGGGATCATGTGATCCCCTTTGGCGACCTTCTGGCAAGCAAAATCGGCAACCGCACAGTGATTCACTTAACAGCTGAAGCAAAAAAAGGTCGTAAAATGGAGCAAAACTGATTTGCTTAGCAATGCAAATTTTGGGCTCAGTTGTGCTGTAAGTCAAGGACTATCCGTATTATTGAACTTCATAGAGACCCCCCCCCATCCAGGGGACGGATCCTGTTTGGCTCTTAGTCACAGCAGTCGAATTGTGCTGCCATTGTGGAAACATTATCACTCCCCCCAAAAGTCTCATTTCCAATGTGGGGAGAATGGGAATGGCTGCAAAAAATGTGGAAATAATATTTACAGAAAGCTCTGCAGGTATTCTTTCTTTTATTTGTCATTTCCAGGAGAAGAAATATAATACAAAAATGAAGCTCCCAACTTTATTCATAAAGTTTTGCTAGCTAAAAATTTTATTTTGTGAGAAGATACAGAGGTGCAATTTATTGTAATTTATCTAATGGATACATAAATAATGATTTGCAGCAAGGACAATCTCACTCTTGGTGTTTGAAAATCTGCGATATTGATTAGAAATTGATGCGACAAACTTGGAAAGGAGAAACATAACAATCATTTCAAGGAGGAGGATGGGGGGGCAAAATTCTGCTGGTCCTGATGCCTCCCAGCACCCTTTGAACTGTTCCCTTCTCCTTCACGGCTGGGAAGAGCTGCTGGGCTGGAAGCAACGAGAGGAGGAGGAGGAGGGGAGGTGGGCAAAATGGTGGTGGGGTCCTTGGTGAAGACCCTGAAGGAAGACCAAGAGCCTGTGGGGAGAATTCATAAATCTTACAACTGTGTTAGAAATATTACACAGGGAATCAACTGACCCGGGTCTCCACAAAGTTCTGATTAACAGCCTCCAAACTCCTTTAAACTTACACAAACATAAAAATTAATTAAATACTTATTTCAAGTGGTAAACACACACAAGCAAGCACACAAAACTCAATTAACAAAATGTAAGCATAATTACAGTTCAAACAAGGAGACTCAATCCACATTACTTGATTTAACCCACCCCTTCTCTGAGGTCCGCACGTACACACACTCACAGCCCTCAAGGGTCACACACACACTTGCACTCCCAGGAGAAGCCCCCCTGCAAAAGAATCGCTCTGCACCCCATTTCTCTGCAGCTGCCCCCGTAGGCAAACCCCCTTTCTTGGGGGGATAAATAATTCTCCTTTCCTCACAGTTGCCTGGATGTTATTTTTATTTATTCTTGCACAACACTGACTTGAGTTGGAACCCAAAATTGTTCTTCTGACACATTAGATCTTTATATATGTTTATATATATATATATAAATATATATATATATATATATATATATATATATATATATATATATATAGATATATATATATATATATATATATTTGTTTTCTGAGGTTTTCGCGGGTATTTGTATGTAGGTCTTTGGTTGTTCGGGTTTTCTCCCGCGTAAAATTGGAAGTGTCTTGGCAACGTTTCGACGAAGTCCCATTCGTCATCTTCAGGCTGGTGTTTTCAGCTTCTTGCTTTGAGCAGCAATGTGTGGTCTTAGCTGTTTCTTCCTTTTAACTGCCAGAACACAGCCAAGCTCCCACCCAATCAGTTCATACCCCCACTGGTAGTTAAAGCAAGCTCAAAGCAAGAAGCTGAAAACACCAGCCTGAAGATGATGAATGTGACTTCGTTGAAACGTCGCCAAGACACTTCCAATTTTACGCAGGAGAAAACCCGAACAACCAAAGACCTATATACAAATACCTGCGAAAACCTCAGAAAACAAATATATATATATATATATTCTTTTTTTCTCTTACGTACCAAAATTAAATATAAAATTCTGGAAGAGAAATTCAGGGTTGCTATCTAGAAGTTCTTACCTGCTCTGTCTTTCTTCAAACTCTTTTTCTGCAATTGGTCCTTTTTCACCAAACGCTCCTTGTTCTTCAATCGGAGCTCGTCTTTTTCCGACAGCAGCCTTGAGATTTCTGTTGTCTTCCCAAAAATTATGGAGAAGAGAGAAAAATAAGCCTCCTTAGTTTTTTTATTCACATCGCCAAGTGTCACTACAGCCTTAATTATTTTTATAGTCCATTATATTTTGTTTTTTTCCTAATCACATTTAGATATCTAAAAAGGTATCTTGTTTATGTCTGGCCTCAGGACGCCAATCAATCCATTTGAATCTGAAAGAAAAAAGTCAAGATTACTATCTAAATATTTCTCACCTTTTAAATTCTTCTTTCATATTGTTATTTCCTCTCAGGACTTCCGCCTTCTCCCGATCTTATTTTTGAACCCTGCAACTCAGATCTTGATTCTGCTTGACTTTCTATAAATGAGGAAGAACAGAGCAGGAAATTTCATGAAATGTAAATTACGCCCTGCCTCTTCTTGATGTGTCGTAAGATCTTTTGAATGCCTGAGAATTTGGCAGTTGTGTCAAGGAGAGAGTTTAAAAACAATCAAAATCATAAGAATTAATAAAATATGCCACTAAGGACACTGAAAAGTTCAGCTTCTGTAAATACCTTCTGCCCCTATGAACTACTTCATTACCCTCATTATTTAGGTCCTTCTTGTCATACACACATAAACAAAGACACCTCAGGTTTATCAAACCAGATTTATTTCCTCGGTCACTTTCCTGATGGGTAGCCAGGTGGCATCAAAGAATTATCAATCGGAACTGAGATCAGATCAACTGAATATACTCCTTTTTCATAAATTTGCTGAATACTACTAAAATGGTAGTATTTAATTAAAGAATTATTGAATTACTGAATTTGTGTAGCAACACATGTTAAATCAGTGACTTTGGGGGGCAAACAACTATAAAAAAATAAAATGAATTGTGAATCAGTTATTTGCTTGATAATTTTCCTTCATTAAGAAGAATTTCTTCACGGTGATATTTTTCATGGTCATGAGAGAAATTACGTAACTTTGTTTTCCATAAGATAATTTCTCTGTGATGTCAGCAGAGAGAAAGAGGCTGTTAGGCTAAACTTCCTTTTTAGGAAAAGAATCTGGGATATAGATATACAAATAAGTGCATATTTATATCCATGTCAGTATTTCCATACACATGTGCAACCCCAATTAACTGCTGTAGATGCTCCACAGGGCAATAAAGGTTATTCATTCTGAGGTAGAAAATGATCATTTTAGTTAAATTGTTTACAAAATGTAAAACACAGTGGTTCACACAAAACATGAACCATCTCAATTTTATTTCAATGTATTGGTATTAAACCTGGCTGAGGAATCTAGATAAGGTGGCAATGAAGAAGCCAACCAAGAATTAGATGAATTCATATATTTAGTGATAATTGCCATTATTTAATAGAAATCACATTTTTGCTGTCTTAAGCTTGTGGTAGAAACAGCTGCCCAAGAGATCTAAGGGATCCTCTCTCCCACCATGAGTAAACCAGACTTCCTGGTCTGGGGAGAGAGAAGCTAAAGCGGGGACGTGGGCGTTTGGGGCGCCCAGACTCTGCGCAAGAAGTCAGCCCACTCTCCGAATGTTTTGAGAATTTTTAGTTTTAGTGTTTTGAATCACTGTCAGTAAGTTTGTCTCTTTAAAATATGGCATTTTGTCAGTGTTGCAGGAAGAGCAATGAAGGCCTCCTCCTATGACATCTGCAAAGAAGACTGGAGATCTGTTGAGGTATATAATATATAGCTGCAGTCAGTATACAAGATATTAACAATGAAAACAAACACGACTCCTTTGGGTTAGTCTATTTTTATGTCCTGGCAGATTAAATCAAAGTCCCTCCTTAACATTCTAAACTGGGTATGACGTCTTTTAAAGAAATGTGTGGCCCCTTCCCCAGTATTTTTGTTACTTGTCCTTGCTGAGGCATGTACCGGACGGGCATCCCCTTTTGTGGGGCACCTGCTCTGCCTTTGGGGAGAAGAAGCAGTGTCTGGACCTGTGCCAGCCTTAGTGCCGTGTCCAGAGCCTTTCAGGTGCTGCCGCCAGGGATTAGACCTATCCGGCCGTATGGCACCTACTGCTGTGACGGGCAGCCCCTTTCCCAACATCCTCCCTGTCTGTGACTATGAAGTCGCTTTCCCCCTCTTTACCTATCACATATGGCCACACCTGTGGGACAGCCACGCGTTCTGCTTCTTGTGCATGCACAAATTTGGCAGAAGAGCCCCAGTGTCGAGCTTGTGGTGGAAACAGCTGCCCGAGAGGTCTATCAGGTCCCCACCTCCCAGCACGAAGTCCTGAAGAATGGAGGCAAAAGGCAGGTCAGGCAAATTCAAATTCCCAGCATTTTCACCAGTCCCAATTAATGCTCAAGCATTGGCTGGGGGGAAAGAACTTCCTGGCAGATGCATGCCCCAATATAACAGCACACGAGCCACCGACTCTAAACCGATGATGGTAGAGTCACAACTGGCAGCGCCAGTGACCACCAGAGCCCAAGCTAAATTAAAACTGTAGCTGGGCAGCCAAACCAGAATTGAATTCCAGAAAAGTTTGGAAACAGATGAATGGTTCCAGAAAAACAAAAATGTGTGCACAATGAGAGATGGGCTGCCTTGGGTAGGGGAAAAGTTATATATACCAACAACCCAAAGAGTCACATTCATGCAGCTTTCCCATGACACAAAATCAGCAGGGCATTTTGGATTTGTAAAAATTTTACACTTAATTCAATGGCAATTTTGGTGGCCATCCATAAAGGACATAGAAAGCTATGTAGCCAGCTGCCCAAAATATGCGACTGCAAAGAGGTTGCAAGGGAAATCGCCAGGACTATTACAAACAGTGGCAGATCCCTCAGCCCTCTGGAGGGAAATAGCCATGGATTTTATAGTGGAATTGCCAGAAAGCAATGGGAATACTGTTGTCTGGACGGTCACGGATTTGTTTTCCAAACAGGTGCATTTTATCCCTTGCCAAAAGATTCCCACTGCAAAAGCCTTAGCAAAACTTTTCATCCAGCACATTTACAGATTGCACAGAGCACCCCAATGCATCATCTCTGATAGGGGAGTGCAATTTATGTCTGCATTTTGGAAGGAATTTTTATCCCTCTTAGGGACCACTCAGGGAGTGACATCTAGCCACCACTCACAGGGGAATGGGGGAGCTGAAAAAATGAACTCAGTATTCGAGCAATATCTAAGATGTTTTCTTAATTTCCAACAGACCGGGTGGGTGGACTTACTCCCTTTTGCAGAAGTTGCCTACAATAATGCAGTCCACTCCAGCACAGGTTACACTCCTGTCAAAGTTTCAACCCCATGCCAGAATTAACCCCAAACGAACTGGCGATCCCATCACTGAAAGAATGGATGGAACAATTACAAAACACCTGGCCAATAGTTAGAAAAGCACTAGGTGAAGCGAGGCAGGCATACAAAGCACAAGCCGATAAAAAAAGGGTTGAGCCTACACAATTCATTATAGGTGAAATGGTGTACTTATCTACAAAATACCTAAAGTCTCTATAACCCTGTAAAAAACTTGGACCAAAATATATAGGGCCTTTTCCAATTAAAAGAATAATAAACCCAGTAACAGTAGAATTAGAATTATCCAAAAATCTCAGGCAAATACACCCAATTTTTCATTGCAGCTTGCTGAAAAGAGAGCGTCAGTCACCTTTACGGCCAAAAATCCCCCCCCCACCACCTCCAATCATGGTGGAGGGCGAGCAACACTTCGAAATAAAGGAAATCCTTGACTCTAGGAGGTATCATGGAGCGACTCAGTACCTAGTTACATGGAAATACCTCCCTGCCTCATAAAATGAGTGGGTCCATAAACGTCATGTCAAAGCTCCAAAGCTATTAAAGCAGTTTCACACAGAATATCCTAACAAGCCTGACTAATTTTTATACCTGTTTTGTTTTCTTTCAGGTGGATCTGTCTTTTTTTTAAGGGGGCAGGATGTCAGAATCCAATTATATTTCATCTCTAGTTATCGACTATGGAAAACCCCATTTCTGCCCTCTCTGGATTCTGTCGTACGATGAAGGGAAGGGGGGGGTGAACAAAGGGGTTTTATGGCCCTCACTTCCTTTGGTACAGCTTCAAAAGGGACTGAATGTGGATACCACCAAAAGGACTAACCATAACAATGGAGTCATCAGCTTTCATCTACTGCTCTCTGAAGTCTCCCTTCCACCGGCAGTGAGGAAAAAGGGGGTGGAAATGTAACGCCTGGGATTGTCACTGGACAGATGGTGGGGTGGGGTGGGGCTGCTGGGGCCCCTTAAAATCTTGAACTGTAGGACTTGGGCCCCAGGTCCTGTCTAGAATGCCTGCAACCATTTTCTCTTAATAAAGATGCCTGTTGGAAGAAATATTCCAAGAGTTCTGTCTTCTTAAGATGCAAAGTGGGTTGGGTCCTTACATGGAAGCTAGGAGAAGACAAAGACACGTAAAATCTGCATACCCCGCCCAAACCCTGGGAGTCACTAGCCCTAGCGCCAGGGAAGCAGGGTATGTGATGGGATTAACCCACCAACAACAGGAATGCTAGAGAGGCACACTCAGGTCAGAATACGTGACACAGGAAATACAAAGCCTGAAACAGGAACAGGAAACTACTTTAAACAAAAGGCTCAAGAGGGGTATAAAAACCTACTAGCCACATGTGCTCAACTCTTCCCCCCCCCCTTCTTTCCTACAAGAACTGCCTTGCTGTCTGGCTCTTCAATAAACTGCAACCTTCTTTCTAAAGCAGTCGCCATGTTGCTTATTTATCCCCAGCTTGAATGAACCAGGATGAAGATTTTAATCCGTCAATATCCCCCCCCCATATGGACATGTGGGGGATAGTTGGGGATTCTGCTGAGAAAGTGGCTATCAGAGGCAGAGAGAGAGAGGCTTGTCTCCGTGCCCCACACAAACGGTGGTGGTGCCTTTCTGTTGTGGATGATGTCCCCATGGTCTCACAAAACTTGCCTAATTCCTGGTTAAACGCATCTAATAACCAACAATATTTAGTTTTCGGTGACAACATCACCCATCGTAACGATCTCCCAACAAGCCCCCACTGAGGACACGGACCGGCTATACGAAGGCCAGACTGGTCTGATATTATTTTGTTTCTTTGTTGTATTCCCCATTTCCTCTGATTTCACTGGTTTATTCCCATATATAAAATTGTCTGATTGCACACTTGTTTCTTCTGATGTAGGCCATATCCATTATGATTTAAGGTAGATACTTCTGGACTTTGGACACAAAGTTTAAAAACCTCAACCCGTGAATTTTATATAAAGCTTCCTGGATGAAGAAATTGGAATAGAAAAGAACAATAAAGGTTAAAAGAACAATAAAAGTTAAAACCAGCTCAGTTTCCCCCTCTTTCATTCCTACCTGTCCCCCCAAAAAGCCACAGCACATGGGGCAGCTGTCCCACGGGGGCTCCACATCAAGAGGGCTCGTTCACCCACACAAATCATCCATCATTCCAGTGGATGGAAACTAATTAAGGAGAGAACAACTTAGAACTAAGGAGGAATTTCCTGACAGTTAGAACAATTAACCAGTGGAACAACTTGCCTCTAGAAGTTCTGAATGCTCCAACACTTTTTAAGAAGAGATTGGACAACCACTTGTCTGAAATGATATAGGGCAGTGATGGCAAACCTTTTAGTGACCGAGTGCCCAAACCGCAACCCAAAACCCACTTATCTATTGCAAAGTGCCAGGCTGCATCAGCATTGTGGTACCCTCGGGGGGGAGGGGGCAGGGGTATGGCCCACTGGGTGGGCATGGCTGCAGCGGTCACAGCAGACTGGGTGAGCATGGCCAGGTGGGCACAGTCGCTCCGATGTTGCTCATGATGGGGGACCCCTGTGGGTGCCGGGCAGGATTGGGGGAGATCCAGGGGGTCTCTGGTGGATGGGGCATTGGGCAGAACACTCATCCTGCAGGGCAACACAAGGAAGGCAAGGCAGGGGCTGGGAAGGCCACTGCCTGACACCATCAGCAGCTGCTACTGAGGGCCGGCCCGTATTCACAGCGGGCTACACAGCGCCTGCTGCCGGATGCTATCAGCCCCGTGCGCTCACCGTCTCCTGTGTGAGCACCTTGGGGGCTGCCAGGCTGGGTGGGACCAGGGCAGTGGGAGCCAGTCCCTCTCCATCTCCAGGGCATCCAGGGGGGCCAACACCGCTTGCTCGCCCACTTCTTGCCCCTTCGCTTACAAATGCCACATGCTTGCTTGCTCGCTTACTCAGTGCCCCGTCATTTCCAAATGCTGCTTGCTCGTAACTTCCTGCCCAGTTGCTTCCGAACGCCAAATGCTCGCTACTCTGGTGAACTCTGCTGGGGAAACAGCGCGCATGCCCACAGAGAGGGCTCTGAGTGCTGCCTCTGGCACAGGTGCCATAGGTTCGCCACCACTGATATAGGGTTTCCTGTCTGAGCAGGGGGTTGGACTAGAAGACCTCCAAGATCCCTAACAACTCTGTTATTCTGTCATTCCTAGGTTCATAGGCCTGGAAGAGACCTTGGAGGTCTTCTAGTCCAACCCCCTGCCCAAAGCCAAAGAAGTAACCTCCCCATCACGGATGAGTCATAGCCCCTCACTCGACAAACCCACACCTGAAGCCCTTACAAGCAGAACACCGACATCCCACAAATCCAGCCTGGTAATGAAACATTCGGAAACCAAGCAGAAGCTCGGAGGACGAACCTCCACCCTCATCCTCCACCCCAGTACAGATATTCTCCACTATCACGAATGATTGAGAATCTCCGTAGACCGTAAGAAAACAGGAGTCATCATCTCCTTGAGGTTCTTAGTGATCCCAATCCGGGGAGCGTTCCAGGAGAAAGTCCACCATTTCTTTCACTCATTTAGATGCAAGGTGACACAAGGACTTCAGGGTGTTTTGTTTTGTGGCCGGTTCACTAATGTTGGGGAGACGGTGGTAAATTTCCGTGAGGATTGTGGGTAGCTACGGCAAAACAGAGATCAGAGGGATGAGCTCCAGTGTCGGTCTCCACTGGAGATGCAGTGGAGTTGATCACTCCCACCCATTGGGGAAAAAAATTGGCCCACACAGTGTCAAAGTTTGCCTTACATTTTGGAAAAAAACATCTGGTTTATCAAGCCTCCTGTGATATGGACAACACTGAACCGAATTTGCATTGGCCACGGTAGATGGGGCAAAATATCATCACAGAATTGTGACTGTGGGCCCAAAAAAAACCTCTATCCAAGTGGCTCTCTAAATAAAGTTTTCATGAAAACAATATGGCTATTTTGTTTTGCCCTTACCCTACTTCTGGAAAGTTTACCCAACTTTATACCCTTAAGATTACCTGGTGGTCTCCCATCCAGCCCTAACTTTCTTAAAGCCAGCCAAAGTGTTGTCATCACCAAGAGGTCCTCAGAGCACAAGGTCTCATCCATTCTCATCCTTCTTTTCTACAAAATCTCCTATATCCCTTTTGCTCCAAACCCTGCATTTCTTACTTCCTCCATGTCCATACAACATTCCTCCAGGAAGGAGAGGAGTAGTACTCCCGCAGCCTGGCAAATGGTCTTCTCCTCATGTGTGAGAGCCTCAATGATTTTCAATGTCATCAATGTGATGTTTATGGGGGAGAGATGCTCACCAAAGGCCTATCGGAGAGAAGAAAAGGAGACCACACAGAGATGAATCAGGGTTTTTGACTTTCTTGTCTCTACAAGGGGGGGGGGGGTGTTCAAATACTTTGACCCAGATTTGGGGAAAGGACATTGTACAGAGAGGCAGGGCTTATTCCATGTTGTCAATCACGTTCACTGATATTAGGGTGTGGGTAAAAAGAAGCCAACATGGCAGCTGCAATTGCCTCTTCCAGCCATTACAATAGAATAGCAGAGTTGGAAGGGACCTTGGAGGTCTTCTAGTCCAACCCTCTGCTCAGGCAGGAAACCCTACATGATTTCAGACAAATGCTTGTCCAATCTCTTCTTAAAAACCTCCAGTGTTGGAGCATTCACAGCTTCTGGAGGCAGGTTGTTCCACTGATTAATTGTTCTAACTGTCAGGAAATTTCTCCTTATTTCTAGGTTGCTTCTCTCCTGGATTAGTTTCCATCCATTGCTTCTTGTCCTGCCTTCAGGTACTTTGGAGAATAGCTTGACTCCCTCTACTTTGTGGCAGCCCCTGAGATACTGGAACACTGCTATCCTGTCACCCCTCGTCCTTCTCTTCATTAAACTAAACATACCCAATTTCTGCAATCGTTCTTCCTATGTTTTAGCCTCCAGCCGTCTAATTATCTTTGTTGCTCTTCTCTGCACTCTTTCTAGGGTCTCAACATCTTTTTTACATCGTAGTGATCAAAACTGGATGTAGTATGCTAAGTGTTGCCTTATTGAGGCACTACAAAGTGGTATTAACTCTTCACATGATCTTGATTCTAATACATTCTTATACGTTGATCCCATGGATTGTATGGGATGGATAGCTGAACTCCAGCCTTTGGATCATGCCGTCCCCACTGTTACACTGGCTTTTTGGAACATCTCCAGGTGCTAAAGAGGAGGACAGAAAGGACGGTCAAGAAGAAGAAGGCAAAAGGCTGGACTAAAACCTACCTTAGCCATTTTGGAGATGTCGTTATAGAAGATCCCAGGGCCCAAACTTTGGAGATCTTCTTTGGCCCATCTCACATTATGCCCCTTCCTGTTTTTGGGCTTCTTTTCCATCTCTTGAGCTTTGTAGGGAGGGAAAAAACCACAAGGTCAGATTTTGGCCTTCAGAACCTCTGAACATCCTTTTCCCAACTGCTGGTTTAGTTGTTCCAACCGAAGAGAAAATGTGTAGCTTAGGGCTGAACTGGGGGGGGGTTCCTGCTGCTCTCTGAGCTTGGTGGTTTTCTTGCAGACGTTTCATGACCCAGCTAGGAAACATCATCAGTGTGTTGACCCAAATTAGGAGACAGCATAGGAAGTATCAATTGTGAATATGAGCCGAGGGCCCCGCTGACTTTGGGCCCTTGCAGAGTCATGGAGGCAGGTCGTGAAAGGGCAGCAAGGAAAACAGCCCACGTCCTAACCCACCCGGGAACGTCCGAGGTCTTTAGGGAAACCCCCCAAAGGGAACATTTTTAGCTACTTCTGCTTTCTCCCTTCTTAGCTACAGTGTGCCAGACTTACGGGGCGAAATCTTGATCTTATGTGTGTGTCAGCTCTGCCGGGTGGATTGCTTATGTAATCAGAAGGAATAAATACACGGATTTCTTCTCCTTCGGAGCTTTGTTCAGCTGAATAAAAATGTAAAGCTTAAAGGGAACTTCTGGTTTCCTGTATTTTTTTATCAAGCAACCCCTCAGAACCTGCACAGCAAATGATGATGGCCATCAGTACTGAGAGGGCAAAACACAGAGAAAAGCACTGATGATGTTACCTAGTTGGGTCTTGAAAGGTCTGCAAGAAAACCGCCAGGCTCAGAGAGCACTAAGAACCCCACCCAACTGTCATTACCTGGCACCATCCTCAGGCCCTGTGCGTGTGTGTGTGTGTGTGTGTGTGTGTGTGTGTGTGTGTGTTACTTATTGCTGTTCTGAGGACCTTGCCAAACAAACATTTGCAAAGAAAAAAATGGCTGTCCGAGCTCAGCCTTGCTGTGTAGGGTGACAAAAATTCTTGCTAAAAGGAAAAGGAACCTGGGCAGGGGAACTCTCGAACTCCAGCCTGGTGCATCTTTGCATTAGGGTTGGTAATGCTAAAGCAGGCATGCTCTCTCTCTCTCTCTCTCCCTCCCCTCCCTCTCTCTGTCCTCCCTCCCTCTTTCTCTCTCTCCCTCCCCTCCCTCTCTCTGTCCTCCCTCCCTCTTTCTCTCTCTCCCTCCCCTCCCTCTCTCTCCCCCCTCTCCCTTCCTTTCCTCTCTCCCTCCCTCTCTCTCTCCCTCTCTCTGCCTCCCTCCCCTTCCTCTCTCTCTCCCTCCAAAAACATCTGGATTATCCAGCCTCATGTGATATGGACAACACTGAACTGAATTCGCACTGGCCACGATAGATGTGCAGAGTCCCTCTATAAATGAGGCAAAATATGATCACAGAATTGTGACTGTGGGCCCAAAAAACCCCTCTATCCAGCTGGCTCCCTAAATAAAGTTTTCATGAAAACAACCTGGCTATTTTGTTTTGCCCTTACTTTCTTCTGGAAGGTTTACCCAACTTTATAGCCTTAAGATCACCTGGTGGTCTCCCATCCAGCCCTAACTTTCTTTAAACCAGCCAAGTGTTGTTGTTGTTGTGTTGAAGGATTGTGTGGGTGTTTCTCAAACCTGACCATTTTAAAGGCCTGTGTGGACTTCATCTCCCAGAATTCCCTAGTAAGCCAGCTGGATTCTGGGGGTTGAAGGCCACAGATGCCACAAAGTTTTCCTTCCCGATCCCCCGCACAAAGTGTTTGGAGTACATTTGTGATGTTCCCTTCCACATCTCTTACATAAGAGAGATATCTCAAGGTTAGGGTTTTTATCATATTTATGGAGTGTATATTGGAGATGGTGTGGGATTCGTTGTCTAGTTTGGAAGAAACAATTGCCAGCCAAAACTTCCAAGAGAAAGCAGTGGTACTTTATTTTTACTACTTGCAAAGAGGATGTATCTTGTACTTGCAGGTACAGTGGACACACCTTAAAATTATCAATATAATTTCTTTATATTCCCTATAACCATCACAAATTTACCTCCCATCTTTCCCTCATTGGCTGAGTACTCAGGCCGTCACAACCTATCTGTTATGTCCCGAGCCTTTGCAAACGGCTCGGGCGTTTGCAGGCAGTCCCGGGCAGGTGCAAAGCTGCCCGGGACCAGACAGGCTGTCGCCAGCGCCGTGCGCATGCGCGGGTGCTGGCGCGGGAAAAGTAACCCATTTACCCGGGAGTTGCCTATATAAGAGGCTGCGAGGCGTTTGGGCGAGGCTGAAGCCATCTCTTTGTAAGCTGAACGCTGAATAAAAGAAACTGAGAACTCCAGCTGCTTCTCGTGTCTGTTTTCCCGCCAAGGACGCAACACTGGCGACGAGGTGGGATGCCTTGCACTACCTGGAAAGGAAAAAGTGTAAGCTTACCCAAGGAGTCCTGAGCGGCGGAAGAGGAACGGCGTCGACTCGGCAGCTGCCCGCCAATCCGGTGCGCATTCGGGGGTAGGCTGGCTGATAGACCCGTCTCCTGAAGATCCGAAGATGGCGAAAATCGGAAGGCTTTCGGAATTCGACGTCTCACATCCAGAGCGGTGGGAGTCCTACGTATCCAGAATGGAGAACTACTTCAAGGCAAACCAAGTGAGGGAAGATAGCTTGAAGGCCGCCACCCTGCTTTGCGTTTGCGGCCAAGACGCCTTCGAAATCGCAGAAAATCTTGTAGCACCTGTTCCAGTAGAGTCTGTAAGCTACGCAGACCTGAAGAAGCTGCTGAAAGAGCACTTCCACCCCAAGGTGTCCGTTATCTCATGGCGCCACACCTTCGAGCAGAGGGATCAACGGTCCGGTGAAACAGCCAAGGAATACATCGCCGCGCTACGGAAGGCCGCCAAGCCCTGCGAGTTCAAGGACCTCGAGGAACGACTGAGGGACCGATTCGTGTGCGGGCTAAGGCATCGAGAGCTACAACAGAGACTTTTTGCCAAGGAAGAATTATCCTTCCAAGACGCCTTAAGGGAAGTCACCGCAGAAGAAGCAGCAGGCGGCGCCATCAAAAACATGCGGCCGATCAGAAACAGTGCAGAGGGTGCGTCCGTGCACCAGGAAGACGTCCGACGAAACTCCGAGGAGGATCCGGACGAGGAAGTCGACCGTCTACACCCCGCGAAGGAAGAGAACCAGAAGGGAAGCTCTTCGGCTCTGCTCAAGTGCATCGGCTGTGGAGGTCGCCACAGGAGAACCGACTGCAAGTTCCGCTCCGCTACCTGCCGGGCATGCGGCAAACAAGGGCATATTGCAGCTGTGTGTCTGAGCCGACGAAAGGCACAACCCCAAGAAGAACGCCTGAAAGGTACCAGATTCCCCAGCCAGAATAGGGTAGGGGTTTGCGCTTCGCGAAGAAGCATCTGTAGAACAGGCACACACAAGCCCATGAAGAAAAAGCTGTCACTCAACGTGAAGCTACAAGGGGTTCCATTATCGATGGAACTAGACACAGGGTCTGCCCTGTCCATCATTTCATTGCATACATTTAGGAAGATTTGTTCCAGTAGTGGGTCTAAGGCCAAGTTAAGGCCTTCTGATATTGTATTAACAGATTTTCAGAACTCAAGAGTGTGTGTTAAGGGGGAGGCCACCCTTAAAGTGCAATACAAGAGTTTTGAAGGTCCACTAGACTTATTAGTAGTAGGGGGTGAACGAACGAGTCTCATAGGACTCGATTGGTTTGAGGCCCTGGGGATACACGTCACAGGAATCAACAGCTTACAAACACTCGACCTACAGGAAGTCTGCAAAGAATTTGCAGATGTTTTCAGCCCCCAGCTGGGCACATTCAAAGGACAACCTGTGTCCTTAAAGCTAGACCCCACTGTCACTCCCATTAGGATTAAAGCAAGAAGGGTCCCTTTTGCTTTAAAAAGTAAGATTGACACTGAACGAGACAAACTAATCCAACAGGGAATCCTAGAACCTGTTGATTCCAGCCCGTGGGAGACCCCCATTGTCACGCCTCTAAAGGCAAATGGGGACATTCGCATTTGTGCTGATTACAAATGCACACTCAATAAGGCATTGCAGCAACATGCCTATCCTGTTCCTGTGGTCAGTCACATCCTGGCCTCTCTCAAGGGGGGGCGTGTTTTTGCAAAGCTTGACATAGCTCAAGCATATCAACAGATTGTCTGTGATGATGATGCTGTGCCATAGCTCAGGACCATTGGAACCCACAGGGGAGCCTTTAAGTAAAAAGGCTACAGTTTGGAGTAAATGTCGCTCCTCGGGATTTTCCAAAGCGTAATGGAAAACACCATACGAGTATACCAGGGGTCTGCCACTCTTTGACGATGTCTTAGATTGCAGGAGGGACTCCACACACATCTAGTGAAAGACTTAGGGCTGTCCTGTTAAGATCAGGGAATCAGGCTCAAGCTCAGAAAAGACAAATGCAAGAGGGGTGATTCATACTGAATTTCTGGGATTCAAAATTGATGCTGCTGGGATTCATCCTGCTGAATCCAACCTAACTGCTATTTTAGAAGCACCCAGGCCAAAGTCTAAGGCCGAACTTCAGGCCTTCTTAGGCCTCCTGAATTTCTACAATTCTTTTCTTCCACATAAAGCTAGTGTAGCTGAGCCTCTTCACAGGCTACTAGACCAACAAGCTGTGTGGCTGTGGTCACAAGCACATGAGGCTTGCTTTAAAGAAGTCAAGCCTTGTCATTCCAACAGTGTTCTTGCACATTTCAAACGAGTCCTCCCTGTGGCACGCTTGGATGCGTCCCCCTACGGGGTTGGAGCTGTCCTGAGTCATCAGGTCTGATGGAACTCAGGTTCCTATTGCATACTACTCCCAGAACACTGTCTTCTGCGGAGCGCAACTACGCTCAGATAGACAGGGCGGCTCTGCTGTTGTTTTCGGGACTTTCACAAAAAATTCCACGATTTTCTTATATGGCAGGCATTTCACGGTCTTCATGACCATAAGCCTCTGCTGTGACTGTTTACCACACGTAAGCAGACTCCCCACATCATTTCCCCTAGAATGCTTAGGTGGTCTATTTTTTTGTATGCATATGATTTTTCATTACTCCACAAGCCTGGGAAAGAAATGGGCCATGCTGATGGCCTCAGTAGATTGCCTCTGCCGGTAGTAGAAGCTGACCCCGCGCCAGCTGTCAACATTCTATCAATCCAAGCCTTGCCCGAGCTCCCTCTTAGTGCCAGGGATGTTACCGCTGAGACAGGTACAGATCACACACTTTCACGTGTCCGCTCCTGGGTCCTGTCCGGGTGGCCTGAGCACTGCCCTAGTCCTGAGTTTCAGAGTTTCTGGTCCAAAAGAAACGGAACTGTCCCTTCTCAGGGTTGTCTGCTTTTTTTTGGGAAAACAGAGGTGTCATCCCACCTCAAATGAGGACTAGGGTCTTCTTAGATCCTCCACGGGGGTACTGGCATTGTTCGTCTGAAGGCTCTGCCACGCAGCCACTGGGTGGCCTGCCTTTAGTAAAGATATTGGAGGGGCTAAGGTTACACGCCCATGCCACCTGTGCCACGATCTCGCCCAGAGATGCCCCAAGTCTGTGCATAGATGGGAGAGAAAACACAGTTGCCCATGGTCTAGGGGCACATGACTAGAGGGCCCTTTCAGGGCCAGTCTTCTTGGTCCTTGTTGACATCCATCAAAAATGGCTGAGGTGTGCCTGTTCATCCACACCACTGCAAGACTATTCAGGGAACTGAGGGGGATTTTTGCTGCAACCGGGCTGCCAGATGTCATTGTGTCCGACAACGGCCCTCAATTCACCTCCTCCGAATTCCAAGCTTTCTTACAGGCAAACCTGATTCGTCATGCCACGTCTGCGCCTTTTCACCCGTCCACCAACGGTAGGGCTGAACGCATGGTGCGCATCGCAAAGGACGCCTTGAAGAGACTCACCTACGGGGACTGGCATCACAGGTTGGCTGACTTTCTCCTTTCTTATCGCACCACACCGTCTACTTCTACAGGGAGAAGTCCAGCTGAACTTCGTGGGGGGCGCCAACTTACTACTAGACTTGACCGGTTGCATCCGGACAGACTGCCTTCATCTACATCACATCCTAGGGCACCTAGACAACTACTTGTGGGTGCCCCGGTTTGGGCTCGCAATTACGGGCCTGGTCATACATGGGTCCCCGCTTCTGTGTCCAGGATCACAGGTCCTCTCTCCTACGAGGTTGCCCTGGACAACGGTCGTGTCCTGCGGCGGCACATCGACCAACTTCGCGCTAGGCGAGACTTTTCTGCTGAGACTCCTGGGTCTTTTCCAGGGGGGGAGGGGGACCCTTTGGAGCAAAAGGGAAGGGCACGAGCTGCTGCCCATCTCCACTGAGGGAGCCACAAACGGCCCATCCCAGGGTTCCGCGAGAGCTCCGAACAGGAATTCCATGAGCTTACCTAACTACCAGGCATCCACGCCTACTCCAGCCAGGGAGTCACCCCGGGGGCATACTCACTTTCCACACACATCACACAGCACTCCAGCAACGGAGGATACCCGGGGGCATCCCAACAAATCATTCCCCGCAAGAGAACTGGCACACAATTCCCAAGGTTGGCCTGACCTTACCCCAAATCCTACAGGGGGTCAAACATACACAGAGTTAGTCGAGGAACCAAGTCCCGACTACAACAACCCTAGCACAAATCAGGGAACACCTGAGTTTTGGGAAAGTACAGAAACCCACACGAGCCCGAACACAGAATGGGGTTCAGGGAATGGACAGCCTCCTGACAGGTCTTGGACTGACCTAGGAGGTTCTACAGAGACGCCCAGCAGCGGCTATCACTTCAAAGGGCCTGAGGGTCTACAGCTAGGTAGGTCAACCAGGTCACAAGGTAACAGAAGCCCTGGCCTGACGAGCCCGGTGGGCAAGCAAGCAGGCCAGGCATCGGGGCACAGTCCTTGGAAGACACCAGGACACAATAGAGAGAACAGGCTCACGCCTCCCTCCAGTCAGGGGACTTATGCCAGTAATCCACAGCTAAGAAGGTCACAGAGAGCAAAGAAATCTCCCAAGTACCTAGAAGACTACATAACATTGCTGGCAAGGCAAAGGCCAGTAAACAGTGGGAGCACTGGGGAGCAAAATGTCATATAAAATTAATGTTGTATGTTGGTAGTAGTTTTAGCCCGGGGGAAAGGGGTGTTATGTCCCGAGCCTTTGCAAACGGCTCGGGCGTTTGCAGGCAGTCCCGGGCAGGTGCAAAGCTGCCCGGGACCAGACAGGCTGTCGCCAGCGCCGTGCGCATGCGCGGGTGCTGGCGCGGGAAAAGTAACCCATTTACCCGGGAGTTGCCTATATAAGAGGCTGCGAGGCGTTTGGGCGAGGCTGAAGCCATCTTCCTGTAAGCTGAACGCTGAATAAAAGAAACTGAGAACTCAGCTGCTTCTCGTGTCTGTTTTTCCCCGGACCAAGGGCGCAACAGTCCGGCACTAGATATTTGAGTTCCTGATATCTGGTGGTAAAAATGGGTGACCGGACTCAGGACTGTTGGCTGAGCAAGCCAGGGCCAGCAATCTGCATAAAGATTACGGTAAGAAAAGGTGTTTCCCTTCGCAGATCACAGTATGGAAAACAAAGAAATAATGATCTGTTACTACAGATCAAGTCCAACAAGAAGAGGATATCTAAAACGAATGCACCAGTTCTGGAAAGAACAACATCCAGAATCAGAAATAACAGAACAGAGACTAGCAGATCAACGCCGATTTATAACACGAAAGAAAGTATTCACAGAAACAGAATTGGACGAACTGCAAAGGTTTACCCAGGGCAAAGAAATCAAAGCCTTACCAGAAGTAATCCAGAATGTAGAGGCAAACCAGGGGGAGTTGGCAGTGAAGGAATCTAGCAGAGATATACAACTGTTCTCATTTGGAAACCAGGCACCTCTACCTCAGGAAGACCAAAACCCTCTAACTAAAGAAATAAAAGAATTGAAACAAAGAATAACTGAGCATCTAGAACAGCACAAAAACAACAGAATAAGGCTACCTGCATTGAAGCTTGTTCCAAAGAACAGCTAGCACAGCATTAAAAGATGCAAATATTGCAATATCAAGTATAAGCACCAATTCACTGCAAGAAACAAACCAACTAATGTACAGCACAGCTGTAGTTATAACAGAATACCTGGGATGCAAAATCAACAAAAAAGAAAAACAAACAAACAGTGCACCAGAAAAATGGAAAGTTAGACTAGAAAATAAGATCAGCAAGTTAAGATCACATGCAAGCAAGCTAGAACAGATGAAAGAAAAGAAGCTGAAGAACAAGAAGACCAAAGAATACCTAATCAAGAAATACCACTTAGAAACAAGGAAGATCAAGGAAGCACTGGAAATAATAAAGCAACAAATAACAGCTATAGCCAGGAAAATCAGTAGATATGAAGCTCGAATTGCAAACTATAGGCAGAACCTCCAATTTCAATCCAATCAGAAACGTTTCTACCAATCCATCAATGGAGAAACTGCAAGGAATCAGTCAGTACCTGACAAGGAAGAAACAGTGCAGTTCTGGAAGCAGATATGGGATAACCCAAAGAAATACAACAAGGATGCGGCTTGGTTAAAAGAGGTGGATGCAAATAAAACAGAAGTTGAAATGAAAGAACTAGTAATAACAACAAAAATGGTAGAAAAAAGAGCAAAGAAAATCAAAAATTGGTCAGCACCAGGTGAAGATGAACTGCATGGGTTTTGGTTGAAACATCTAACTGTTATACACCCACTCATTGCCAAGCAGTTCAACAATATACTACAAGGAGGAGAAATTGAAAAGTGGCTAACAACTGGGAAAACCTACCTAATAATGAAAAATCCAGCAAAAGGGGCAACACCAGGCAACTACAGGCCAATTACCTGCTTACCAACAACTTTCAAATTACTAACTGTGTGGTAGCTGATGCAGTACAACAGCATCTAGTTGAAAACAATCTCTTTCCACCTGAGCAGAAAGGAAACCGCCCCAATAGCAGAGGAACAAAAGATCAACTCCTAATAGACAAAATGATCTTGGAAAACTGCAAGAGAAGGAAGACCAACCTGAATGTGGCATGGATTGACTACAAAAAGGCATTTGACTCTCTGCCACATGATTGGATAATAAAGTGCCTAGAAATAACAGGAGTCAGTAGAAACATCAGAAAATTTGTGCAAAAATCGATGGCACAATGGAAGACACAGTTGCAGATCAATGGTGAAAAGCTGGGAGAGGTTAATATCAAGAGAGGAATATTTCAAGGAGATTCATTATCACCATTACTATTTGTTATTGCACTGTTTCCTCTGTCAACAATACTGAATAACTCAGGACATGGTTATCAAACATCAAAAACATCTGCTAGACTATCCCACCTCCTTTACATGGATGATCTGAAGCTGTATGGAAAAACATCATCTGAAATAGAATCGCTGCTCAACACTGTCCGTATATATAGCCAAGATATTGTAATGGAGTTTGGCTTGGACAATGTGCCACACTTACTATCAAACAAGGAAAAATAATGAAAACTGAAGGAATCAAGATGCCCCACGAAAATAACATTAAGAGTCTGGATGAGGAAGAGTACTACAAATACTTGGGTATCCTTCAAGCTGACAACATCAAGCACACTGAAGTCAAGAAAAAGATTAGAGGTGAATACATCAAGAGAGTGAAGAAGATCTTAAAATCCAAACTCAATGGAGGAAATACCATAAATGCAATCAACACCTGGGCACTCCTAGTCATTAGAACACAGCTGGAATAGTGGACTGGACTCAAGCAGAACTCAAAGCAATGGATAGGCAGACCAGAAAAATAATGACAATGAATCACGCCCTTCATCCACGCAGTGACATTGATAGACTTTATCTACCCAGGCAAATAGGTGGGCGTGGAATGCTACAAGTACATCAGATGGTTGAAGAAGAAAAAATGGCTTTGAGGAAGAATATCTGAAGAACAATGATGAAGATGCACTGAAATTAGTATATCAGGAAGGCTTACTGACTACTGGAGAGACCAAATTGGCCTACAAGAAAGACCAAATGAAGAACAGAATAGAGGCATGGGAAGACAAAGCAATACATGGCCAATACATTAAAAAAATAGCTGGGAAAGCAGATAATAACAAGACCTGGCAATGCTAAGAGCAGGAAAATTGAAGAAAGAGACCGAGGGACTAATTCTGGCTGCACAAGACCAAGCCTTAAGGACAAATGCATACAAAGTCAAAATTGAGAAGACAGCAACAGACAGTAAGTGCCGCCTATGCAAAGAAGCTGAAGAAACAGTGGACCACTTGGTAAGCTGTTGCAAGAAGATTGCACAGACTGATTACAAGCAGCGGCATGACAAAGTAGCAACAATGGTGCATTGGAAGATCTGCAAAAAATATCATTTGCCTGTAAGCAAAAACTGGTGGGATCATAAAATAGAGAAAGTCATAGAAAATGATAAAATTAAACTGCTCTGGGACTTCAGAATTCAAACAGACAAGCACCTGCAACATAACACCCCAGACTTAACAATTGTCGATAAGAAAGACAAAAAAGTCTGGATAGTGGACGTGGCAGTGCCTGGACACAGCAGAATAGAAGAGAAAGAACTGGAGAAGATAACAAAATACAAAGACCTACAAATAGAAATAGAAAGACTGTGGCAAAAGCAAGCAAGGGTAGTACCAATAGTCATAGGCTCCTTGGGCGCAATCCCAAAACAACTGGAGCACCACTTGAACACCATTGGCATTGACAAATTTGCTATTAGTCAATTGCAAAAGGCGGCCTTATTAGGAACTGCTTCCATCCTGCGACGATACCTGTAATACCATCAAACATCTACTTCTGCCTATCCCAGGTCCTGGGTAAGGACTCGATAGGTAGACAAAATGCCAAATCCAGTCTGAACATCTGGCTGACTGTGCGATGATTGACAATAATAATAATAAAAAGTTGGAAGGGACCTTGGAGGTCATCGAGTCCAACCCTCTGCACTATTTTGGACAAATGGCTGTCCAGTCACTTCTTAAAAACTTCCAGTGTTGGAGCATTTACTGCTTTTGGAGGCAGGTTGTTCCATTGGTTAATCGTTCTAACTGTCAGGAAGTTTCTCCTTAGTTCTAGGTTGCTTCTCTCCTTGATCAGTTTCCATCTGTTGCTTCTTGTCCTGCCTTCAGGTGCCTTGGAGAATAGCTTGATTCCCTCTTCTCTGTGGCAGCCCCTGAGATATTGGAATACTGCTATCATGTCCCCCCTCGTCCTTCTCTTCGTTAAACTAGACATACCCAATTCCAACAGCTGTTCCTTATATGTTTTAGCTTCCAATCCCCTAATCATCTTTGTTGGTCTTCTCTGTACTCTTTCTAGAGTCTCAGCATCTTTTTTAAATCGTGGTGACCAAAACCGATGACCTGGTATGAGTTGCTCTCTGCTATGAGCTTATATAGAGGAATACCAGCAGTGGTAGGAGGAGGGAAAGGCTATTGAAGCCTTTCTCCTCTGTCCATTATTCTGCTTATTATCATCTCCAACCATTTTTCCACATTAGAGAAAAGATAGAGATAATTCTAACTTTCTCTCCCACAAGGAAAAAAAAAAGCAGAAGGAGGCATCTGAATGTGAAAAACAGCCAAAAAAGGACAGGGCTAGCTAGAATCTTCCCCACTGTTCCTCTAAGCAGATCAACTCTTCCAGGGTTCTTTGTTTTTAAATGATGGTGGCGCAGCAGTTAGAGTGCAGCACTGCAGGCCACTTTAGCTGACTGTGTTCAGCAGGTCAGCGGTTCAAATCTCACCGGCTCAAGGTTGACTCAGCCTTCCATCCTTCCGAGGTAGGTGAAATGAGGACCCAGATTGTTGGGGGCAATGTAAATATATATATACATTGCTTACTGGTGTACACCGCTTAGAGAGTGCTTGCACAAAGCGGTATATAAGTCTCATAAATAAATAAATGGGAAACATGAATGTAGTTGTATACATAACTTTGTCTGAGATTTGTTTTTACACTAGTCAAGGTTTCTAATGTCACCTCAACTTTTCTAAAAGTGAATCAATGATGGATTACCTGCAGTCTGACTCTCATATGATTTCATCCCTACAAGAAAAATACAGAAAAGCCAATATAACCTGGAACTAAACACTGTGTTCATGAAGTGAATTTTATATTATTCTATTAATTTAAATGACTTACAACAATGATATTTAAGGTATATTGGGCATGAAAGCAGTGTCATTGCCTAAACATCAATAGTGTTTAATAGTCTTTTATTGTTATTTATCCCATTTGTATTTTATTCTCCTTCCAGAGAACTCAGTGTGACTTAATGAGCTACCTTAAGTTACCTCCCAGCTTTGTGAGTTGGAATTGTTTGATAGAAAGTAATTCTGCAAAGTTGATCCCCGGGAGCTTCAGAGTTGGATAGGAATGCAACTTATCTTTTCTGAAGATAAATAGTCCCATAGGTATATCTGTTTTCACATTATTAAAATCACAGGAAGGAAAGAAAGAACCACCAGTGAATCCCACCCTAGCTTTGCACCTGATTTCCTTCATGGCAAAAATAATAATATTTTTTTATTAAACTGAGCGTAAATGCATAACCACCATTTTTGTTCCATTCAAATGATTGGGCAAATTTATTTAGGAAAATACCAGAAGTGATAGTCATTACCTACATGGCATCAATAGGTGGATGGTATCTCTAACCTCTGAATTATCACTTACACCAAGAATGAGAGAAGATTATTTAATAAGCTAGAATCATGTCAGGGTAAGGATATAGAAAATCAGGTCTTGAAGAAAAATAGGAATAGATTAGTGGGTAAAGTGGGGTGAATTTTAATGGGAGATAAGAAAAGGCAGATGTGAATCAAGGATAGTATGATTCCTCTTAAGTGTGATCTACATATTGATCAAATAAAGTAAGCTATTGGCACAGTGAGTGAAGTTTGTGACTAGAAACAATTTTCATTCATTATCTGGCATAGTTTAAATATGTTAATAACACAGGCCTTCATTAATCTTCTGGAAATAATGACATACTAATAAGATATAAAGAGAAGACCTGGTGTTACTGGGAAATATCAGTATGGCTTTGTTGCTTGTCATATAGAATTGATATTATAATTGCATTCTAACTTTGCTCATCAATCATAGTGTCAGCAGAGTGCTTGATGTGGATAATGCTACAGTGCATGATGTTGTTTGTCTTTGCTCAGCTTTATTATTTAAGGAGAAAATGGATAAAGGCAAGAATCCCAAGGTTGGGAATCTATACTAATTCTTTAGAGACAGCTGACTTTCTGTCACAAGTCTGGTGAAAAATAGAAAAGTCAACTCAAACCATTTATTAAAAATCCTAAACATGAAAAAATGTGTTTTACTTGATAACTGCACTGTTTGATAATATGTTGCTATCTCATATTCAGAATGCATGTTTCAATGCCTGATAAATGAAACTGTATTTACAGAGTGTATGATCCACTGAGTAGAAAAGTGTAGACAAATTCGAGCAACGGACACTGAATAAAAATAATTAAAGATAGGAACCCTGGAATGCAATGTTTCTTAAATGACCTTTGGATAAATTTAACAATTTGTTTTTATCTGGGATGCAATAGAGTAGACAACTTATCTTAAGTGCTGTTTCAAGACATAATAGTAAATACTATTTAATTATCCATTTTGGGAGACAGATTTCCAGTATCTTATATTCACTTTCTGTGTTTTAATTAAACAATCCATAAGAATAAACTCCACACTAGGCTAAGGAAAAGGCAGCTTTCAGAGTTTTTCCTCACTCATGCTTAAAATTAAGAATAGCCTTCCCCCATCTAATGCCCTCCAGTGGCACTATAATTCTCCCATCTGGGGATTTTGGGGATTTGCAATCCCAATACATCTGAATGGGGCCAAGTGGAAGAAGAGAGATTTAGAAATTAGATTCCAATGTACTTACACGCCATTTGCATTACAATGAACACAATCTTTTTCACAGAGTTTTTAGAACTGAAAAGCCTGCATATAGTTGATGGTCTTTCACTGAGTCCACCCAGCTCTCAGTGACTCTGTGTAGCTCAGAACAATCAAAGAAATTGCAGTAGAAACAATAAACCATAAAATCAAATTAAAAATGGCAAGCACAATGAAATGAGGGGACTTGCTCTTCCTCATTGAAGTGTGGTGTTGTGTATGTTTTGTTGTTTTATCACTATAAATCACATGGAAGCTGTAGAATAAATGATGTATACATAGATAACAGTAAAACTTTTCAACACAGAATATTACTTTTGAAAGCTAGTGCTAGAAGTGTTATTTCACATTTGCATATTCTAACTCAAGATGACCTGATCCACACCTGCCAGATTCATCTCAGTTTAGGAGTCAGTTGTTCACCCTCTTTCACACTTTCTGGATCACTTGATATAGCTGTCGTCTGGGGGAGGAAAAACCCCAACATTTCAACAAGCATTTTTTAAAAAATACAGAAAAAGGGCCCCTGCAGGTATGCAGCACAGAAGTCTGTCACATATCCAATAGCTTTTGATCTTCCTGCATTCAAACATCAAACAGTGTGATGGAGAAGAACACCCAAGGTAAGAGAGAGTGTTTTTGTGGGTAAAAAGCATGGGTGTCATAAGTAAAGCTTAGCTCTTCTTTTCTATTCTCCAGCAGATTCAGCAAAATAATTCTGAGATGCCTTAGACTTGAAAATATAGGCTCTGAAGAAGTCAAGTTCTTGCTTCCTTTCAAATGGAAAATATATCAGCCAGGTAGGTGCTTGATGTGTATTGATTCCACTTAAGAATGCTGCAAACTGGCTGCCAATTGGGACAAAAATCCACTTGAGGCTGCCATCCCAGAGGGAAAAGAAAGTGCTGAATATTTGAAACATAATTTGGATACCCGGCCCCAGGGATCACCTTTCTGTAGTGATTCATGCATTATATTTTATAGGGAAGACACACCATCTACAGCAGCAAGCTGAAGTCATCCTTGGAGGGATTTCAGTTCTTGAGATCCAGAAACAAGTGAAGGCAGGGACCTCAAAGCCAAAACTGCCAAGTTAAACTTCTCTGACATCACATTCCCTGGCTCTCTTTATTCCACAAACTGTTGTCATACAATGAATTTGGATAATAAATTGGGGCCTCCTCTTGTTTTTTTCCTCCCTATTATATTCTCTACTGAGCATGCCAGATATTGCCAGCTATATCCTTTCCAAATCAGTCAATCAGAATAGAGCTGAGAGGAACCTTGGAGGTCTTCTAGTCCAACCCCTGCTCAAACAGGAGACTCTATATCAGGGTTGTCAAACTGCCAGCCCGCAGGCTGGATGTGTCATGGTGAAACCGTGCCCACCTCATTGCCAGCAATGGAAAAAAAGTTGTGGTACATTGCAACATGTTACATGATGTTGCAAGTTTGACACCCCTGCCCTATAGCATTTCAGACAAGTAGCTGTCCAGTCTTTTCTTAAAAACCTCCAATGATGAAGCACCTGTAATTTCTGAAAGCAAGCTGTTCCACTGATCAATTATCCTCACTCTTAGGAAGTTTCTCCTTAGTTCCAGGTTTCTGCAGGCAGTATTTGCTCATGAATGGGGCCTGAGACCTTCTGAATGGGATTATCAAATCTGCATTTCTACAGACCTGGCTTGCTGACTTTCTGGCTGGGGGAAAGAGAGAGGTGTTTGCCTTTTAAGATTTTCTCCATTATTCCTTTGGGAAAATATGTTATTTTTTTTAATATTCCCGAAAGTATTTCTTTCTCTGGGAGGGGGCTGACTTCCCAAAATAGATAACAATAAAACTTTTCAACACAGAATATTACTTTTGAAAGCTAGCACTAGACGTGTTCTTCTCTCCTTGATTAGTTTCCATCCATTATTTTTTCTCTTGCCTTCTGGTATTTTGGAAAATAAGTTGACCCCCTATTCTTTGTAGCAGCCACTCAAATACTGAATACTCCTATCATGTTATCCCTAGTCCTTCTTTGGCCATACCCAATTCCTGTAACCATTCTTCATATGCTTTTGTCCCCGGGCCCCTAATCATCTTAGCTGCTCTTCTTTCCACTTTTTCCAAAACCTCAACATCTTTTTTATAATGTGATGACCAAAACTGGATGCAGTATTCCAGGTGTGGTATTACTAAGGCTTTATAAAGCCTTAGTATAAAGTAATATTAATACTTCACATGATTTTGATTCTATGCCTCTGTTATACAACCAACGATTGTATTACTTTTTTGGCTGCTACCACACATTGCTGGCTGATATTTAAGTGATCATCCACTAGAACTCCAAGGTCCTTCTCACAGTTACTCTTTGATAAAATTGATACATTCCCCTTCTATTCCCTCATCTAAGTCATTTATAAAGATATTGAAGAGTACTGCGCCAAAGACAAAACCTTGTTGTACCCCACTTCTTACTTCCCTCCATGTAGATGTACCGTGTTTCCTCAAAAATAAGGCCCACCTGGAAAATAAGCCCTAGCCTGATTTTTGGCATGCTCCTAATATAAGCCCTACCCCTAAAATAAGCCCTAGTTAAGAGCCTGCCCACTCCGTCCCACCATCTGGTTGATCACTGCCACAATGGGGCAGGAGAGTGCACATCACATTGGTGCCACCACAAGCTGAGGTGAGGCAGGTGTGGGGTGGAACTGCCCCATGTGCCCCACACCTGCTTACCTCAGGGCCCCATGGCCAGGCCACTCCCTGCTTGGCAACCTACCCATACCCATTCAATGACCCAGCTGCCTACCCCTCTTCCCTTTCACTCCCCTCCCGAGCTGGATTACCATACTATGGAGGATGGGCAGAGGAGGCTCAGTCATCTACCCAGTTCCCCAGTGCCATTTTGGAGCCAGGAGGGAGTGACAGTGAAAGTCTACACTGCCGCTGTGTAACAGCTGCATCCACCACTGGAGGAGCTTTCTTTGGTACCTGCCTGCCCTGCCCTGCCCTGCCCTGCAGATCACTTGCCTGGTGGCAGCTGCCATCTCCTCCTCTTCTGCACCTGCCACTTGGGTCCTGTGGCAATGCATCATTCTGCCTGCTCCCCTTTCACCACGTGTATTGTATGGTTTCAATGGTGGCAGCTCTGGAGGCCAGCAGTAGGCTCTCTACATCATTCATGGGCTGGTGGTTTTGGTCAACAACCCCCTTTGCAGCTCTGACCACACAGCCATTGGAGTGTTATACCAGGGCTGGTGGCAGGGGTGCTCTGAAGACCGCGCTGCCATGACTCCAGCCAGCAACTCTCCCATGGCTTGTGCTGTGACCGGGTGATGCATGCCTCTCCTTCTGCTTATCTCCTTCTATCAGACATCCGGCTTCGGCAGATGTCTGGCAGGTGAAGGGAGGCTTAGGGGAGGCTTGCACTGCCCGATCATGGTGCAAGCCATGGGAAAGTTGGTGGAGGAGAAGGAGGCAGCTGCTACCACCAGGAAGGTGATCTCCGGGGCAAAGCAAGGGTATCTGGGACCGAAGAAAGCTCCACCTATCCCACCTGCCTTCTCACCTCATGGCAGTGGCACCCAGTACTCTCCTGCCCCATTGCAACCATGAGCAATGAGGCAAGTGGGTGGACTCCTAGTGGACAGGGCTGCGTCTGCTTCTGGTGCCACCACCACGAGGCTAGGCAGGTAGCAGGATGTGGGTGGCCCAGATGTAGGGGCCCTGAGGTAAGTGGGTGTGGGATATATGGGGCAGCTCCATTCCCCCACCTGTCTCACCTCAGCTCATGGCAGTGGCACCAGTGCAATGCATGCTCTCCTGCCCTGTTGTGGCCATTAGCAACCAGATGATGGGATGGAGTGGGCCGGTGGCCGAAAAATAAGGCATCCCCCAAAAATAAGCCCTAATGCAGGCATGTCAAACTCGCGATGTCATGTGATGTCACACGACGTATTGGAGCTTTTTCGCCATTGCCGGCAATGGGGTGGGCGCGGCTCCGATATGATGAAACCAGCCCGTGGGCCGGCAGTTTGACACCCCTGCCTTAATGGGTCTTTTGATCCAAAAAATATAAAAGACCCAGCCTTATTTCTGAGGAAACACAGGTAGTGCCATCAAGGACTACTCATTGAGTATGGTTTGTCAGACAGTTACAAATCCATCTGCTGTTGAAACTGTCTATCCCACATTTTTTTAGTTTACGAAGAAGTAGATTATGGTCTACTTTGTCGAATGCCTTGCTGAAGTCTAAGAATACCATGTCCACAGCATTTCGTTGGTCTACTAATTTAGTCACTTTGTCAAGGAATGAAATAAAATTGGTTTGGCATGATCTGTTTTTAACAGTCACTTATCTGAAATGGTATAGGTTCTCCTACCTCAGCAGGGGGCTAGACTAGGAGACCTCCAAGGTCCCTTCCAACTCTATTCTATTCTAAATCAAACCCATGCTGGCTACTAGTTATAACTTTATTTGTTTCTAGATGTTCACAGATCTGTTTTTTGATTATTATTTTTTCTAGTATCTTCCCAAGTATTGATGATGGTCTGTAGTTTCCTGGGTCTGATTTTTTTCCTTTTTTGAAGATAGTGAAGTTAGTGAAGATGGAATAATCTGGGAAAGGCACTAGGATGATTGCAATTAAGAAAAGGTTTATTGATTAAGTCAAAATACATTATTTTGGAGAGATCCCTCCTCAGTCAGCTGCAGTGAACGCAAGTAGCAGCAAGAAAAGATAGCATGGCAAATTGCTCAGAAAGGAGTTGCTTTCGCTGGGCAGGTTTCAATTTCTCCTTCCCTTGTCCTGCCCGAATTGCTTAGCTTAAGCATCAGCAAGAGAAGTTACATATTATTGAGTCTTAGTTACAAGTGTTTAGCAGGTATTGGCCACCTAATTAAGGCCGAAGCAAGAAATAATTATCTAACTGGGATCAGAGCAGGAGGTTTGTTATCTTGCAGCTTGCATAAAGCAAAAAAAAAAAACAGCTTGCCAGTTTGGGTAGCAAATAGAAAGAGTTAGTTTGTCAAAGCAGCCTCTCTTCTTGGTGTTAATTAAAAAATGTGGGTCAGGCACAGGGCACGAGTGGACATGTTGTTTATTTTGTTCTGTTCTGTTCTTTTTTTTTTTTTTTTGGCATAGAGGTTCCTTTCATTTCAAAACTGGCTTCATGGTTGCCATTGTATATGTTAACAGTGTATAATCTGAGGCCCCTAAAATCCTTGGGAGCCACTTAGCAACCCTTCCTAAAAGTTGTACTAAATCACCTTTGCCAAAAGAGCCTGGGATAAAAGACAGGTCTTCAAGATCTTCTGAAACTCCAGCATGGAGATCTCAGGGAGAAATTTATTTCAGAGGGCAGGCATTATGACAGAGAAAGCACACATTCAATAAATGGCATTAATTGAAGAGACCTGCAGCATGCCAACCCTGCCAGTTCAACCCTGCCAATTCAAATCAGTTTGGCAGCTACTATGGGAGGTAGACAGCCCCTGGAGTATGAAATGTTGAGCTATATAGGCAATGGCCAGCAGCCAGAATTGAAGCTTTTATGCAGTTCCATTACAGGGAGACAGTCCCATGAATTCAATAAGACCTACTCCAGAGTAAATGCATTATATGGGATTGCATTTCATTGACATAGGAAGCTTATTTTCAAGAAAATATTCTCAAGCAAGAGAAGTATTATGTGGTTTCATGTCATTCTTATAATTTTGGGATACCTGAGAATTTTGTATTTTGTAGCATCTCAACGTCTTGATACATACATTTTGACTCAAAAATAGAGAGTATCTTATGGGCAGTCAGGAGTTTCCTCGTAGTCCTATGAGAAATCCTAGCATTGTCTATGCATCCTTTTCTCTAATCATTACACATTGTTTTCACATAAGTCAAACAATTGTGGAAATGCTTGTAAAATATCAATGGCTTCCTGGCTTTCAGGTCACCATCTTAATCAAGCATCTTATAAGCATTCTTTAAACTGACCTAGTGAGGAATATGGTTCGATGTTGAAGGATTCTCTCTTCCAAATAGAAAAGTATAGAACTTTTAGCTTAAAGCATCTTTATTTACTCATATTTTGTTCTATCACTGTAATCACATTGGGATGTTTTATTAATAACATTTTATTATGCTGTTAGCCAACTGAAAAACTGTTATCAAAACTATTGAATATCCAAATTCATGACTGCCTCCGAGTCCTTTATCTTACCGTATAACTGCCTTAGAACCAAGCACCCAATATTAATCATAGGAGTAATGATATCATTACTTGGCCCTATTCGTCACGATCTCTCCTAAGCATTATCCTTCCCTTTAGAGTTAGACGAAGCCCAGATTCCAATAGCAGGCCTTCTCCTTTTGCTTACAATATCTTACCACTGTATGGTTACAGCAAAATTTCATCCTTGATAAATCACTCATTGTTGCATTTAGCCAACCTATATTTTATGGTCACTCCCTGATGACACCGCAAGATGGATAGCATATAATTTTAATAAACAAACAAATACATACATACATACATACATACATACATACATACATACATACATACATAGATACATACATAGATACATACATAGATACATACAAATAAATAAATGAATATATAAATAAATACCTCACTTTTTTTAAAGTGCGCAGAGACCTCTACCCTGGGTTCATTGCTATACTGTTAGAATCTTTGCTTATCACTGAAGAAGCAAAAAGACTGTGCTTTAAAATATGAGTCAGGAGCAGCATTATGAAAATCTGCTAAGTTCCACAAAGAAATATGGTAAGGTGACCAACTTTTTTACAATTAAAAGGAGGACACAAATAAATTGAAGAAAAAAATATTGTAAATAAAAGAAACCTTTTATTCATTGCAACAATAATACAGACAACTTGCATGTGCAAAGTTTGCCAGCCGGGTGTTTTGGCGCGCTCAGCAGCAATTCCTATTGGCTTTCGAAAGCCAATAGTGGGAGTAGCACAGCTCATGCAAAAGTTGAAAAAAAAAACCATCAAAAAAAGGTGCCGGAACAACGTTCTGAGCGTTCTATGAGGGGAAAAAAAGCCCTGCAGATTAGTCTTCAAATATCAAAAAGGAGGACATGAAGGAGGACACTTTTTGAGGGAGGACAGAACTTACAAAAGGAGGACTGTCCTCCCTAAAGGAGGACGGTTGGTCACCTTAAATATGGATAATTTGTTTTTGAAGGATATCAAGTAGAATGCCCAATTGCCACCTTATTTGAGTTTGTTATTTTCTATTTCTCATTCTGGATTTTAAGAGAGGATTACTTCCTTGCCCTTCCACGTAAGCTCTATTTTGGCATATAAACTGCACATTTAAAATCAGGTCATCTTGCTTCCTGCTACCGTTGTCCTCCTTGGTCGGTGTCCCTTGAAGGCCACTATGCACAATTTAAAATAAAAATTTCTAAAAATATGGTAAGAAGCCTGTGGAAACTAGAGAAGTTAATCTATTTCTCAATTGTTTGGTTGATTGTTTTGAAAACCTGCTGTTTTCTCCCATCATTTAAACATACCTCCTCTGCTTTCTCTTACATGCTCATACATTCTTTTTCCAGTAAAATGTAAAGAATGAAATTAGATTTGTATTTGTTTAGCATTTTAAGTTAGATAACCTTCAACCATAATAAAATGCTATAAATTTGTTGTTTTCATTATCACTAGATACAATGATAAATATGTCATTATATTCATATGCATGATTTTAAAATATGAATAGCAGCCTCCAGGGTATGGATTATGGAAGAAAAAGACAGGAATTTTGTGCTCAGCAGCTGAAGTTCTGACAAAAAAAATCATTCTTTTGAATGATTTAGGAAGAAATCATATATTTATGTCACGTAGGAAAGAGAGGTCTATTTAAAAGTATGTTTAAAAAGGTTTTTTCTTAAACATTAAAGTATGTTTTCTTTTGACAGACAGATAGACAGACAGATAGTCTATGATATTCTCATTGTTCTGGACATCATCTCCTGGAATACGTAGTTAACACAACCATTCCAGCAATCAAAGCACCATATAATACCAGGTGAAGATTGAATTATTCTAATACTATTATTTAATTTCTCTTTCTTCTGATGGTCTTCTGTTGCTCACTGTGCTAGTTATATTGAAAGGAAGTCATTGTGGAAATAAATATTATAGTTCTTTTTAACAGACTAAAGAAGAATTATTCATTTATACCATGTATGAAATCATAATTTTAATCTCTCAAGGTCCTTAAACCGTTTAAAAGTAACTTAAGTCATATAAATGCTACCAAATGGACATTTAAGAAATAGATTGTAAAAAGCAATAATAGTACCATTCCCAGGAAATAAATCGGTAAAGTGTAATAAATATTTCAATTACTGTTGAATTACTTTGGAGGGGTTTTTTCTGCATTATAGGAGGCTCAATTAGTATTATCAATGTATACTTCTCTTAGACATTTTTAGATTCTTTTCAAGATCTCTTTATTATTTCCAGTGGAAGGTGCATAGATGGCAAAGAAAATTGTAGTAGAAATACTAAGAATCCAGCAGGCACAATAACTGTTTTACAAAGATTCCAAACACTGTGTTCATTCTCTCAAACCACTTTCCAGTTTCAACAGTGAAACTATTTTTATAAGAATAGGGAAAGAGATTAATACTTCCCACCCAATTAAAAAAAATTCTCCTTCCAGTGATTAAGGGTCTTGTCTTGTCATGCTACAGTTCCAATTAAAATTATTCTCCCTGATTGCATATATTACTGTTTTCTTAAACCAGACACAACTGCTAGTTATGAGTTTGTCTTAATGTGCAATTGGCTCTCTAAAAAGAATAAAATTGGGTGACATTTCCCAAAGTTGAGGGCAAAGAGCTTCCCAAAAAGTTTTATTTTATGCATGATGTCACTCATTTTTAAGACTCTCTTTCCTTACATGTTTCTTCTCTCTGACTTTGCTAAAATGCTTAAGCTGAAAGGAAAAAAAGAAGAAAGTTACAGATGGATGAATCTGCCAATTTCAATCCCCTTACTTTTTTATTTCCCTAGCTTTAAATTTATTTTTCCCTTTGCATTTTTTTAAATAAAACTTGCGCCTTAAAATTCATAGGAGGTTTTGTGTGCATCTTTCCTAACATAGACATTATTATGTGCATTTTAATTGCCCTAAACATCTTTTCATTTTCAGAGGCACTTTTCCCTAAAATGCATACTTTACAAGAGAACTGCCCTGGTTTGTGCAATTACTGCTGGAGGAAGAATAAATCAAATAACAGCTGTAAGTAGCTAAGGCTGATGAAACTATTTAGCAGTAGGGAAAAACAAATGGAGTATTTCTTGACTAGGATCCTTCAAAACCTGGAACTTCAGACACGGCTGAAAATACCCACACAAAATAGAGCATCACACATTTTACATATGTATTTGCCTTTGAAAATTCATGGCCGGAAAAAAAGCTTGATACTGATTTCATCATACACTTTATATCTCTTCAGGAAGAGCTTATCTTCTATTTAGATTCCCAAGCCTGGGCTCCAATTCTCATTTACTTCCTTAGCAGTAAATACAAGTTTATTTGTCATTAAATTGGATTTTAGGTAATGCTAATGGATTTTCTATTTTAAAAAAAGGAAAGGAATCATGTATAGATCTGAGGATCATACCTTATTGGTATTCCATTCTTTACAATTTCTAGCAGTCTATGAAAAGATCTAATTAAGTCCAACATTTTCTCATTTCTCAGATAGATGAATTCATGACATATATCCAGTTGGTACCTGTTATGTCCCGAGCCTTGCAAACGGGCTCGGGGCGTTTGCAGGCAGTCCCGGGCAGGTGCAGGCTGCCCGGGACCAGACAGGCTGTCACCAGCGCCTGTGCGCATGCGCGGGTGCTGGCACGGGAAAAGTAACACAATTACCCGGGAACTGCCTATATAAGAGGCTAGGAGCTTTTGGGCGTTGCTGAAGCCTTCACTTGTAAGCTGAACACAGAATAAAAGGAAACCTGAGAACTACAACTGCTTCTCGCGTCTGCTTTTCGCCAAGGACTCAACACTGGCGACGAAGGTGGGATGCCTTACATCGCCTGGAAAGGAAGAGGTGTAAACTTACCCAAGTGAGTCCTGAGCGGCGGAACGACGGAATGGCGTTGACTCGGCAGCTACTCGCCAATCCAGTGCACATTCGGGGGTAGGCTGGCTGATAGACCCATCTCCGAAATGGCAAAGGTTGGAAGGCTTTCGGAGTTCGACATCTCACATCCAGAGCGGTGGGAGTCCTACGTAGCCAGGGTGGAAAATTACCTCAAGGTGAACCAAGTGAGGGAAGATAGCTTGAAGGCTGCCACCCTGCTTTGTGTCTGCGGTCAAGACGCCTTCGAAATCGCAGAGAACCTTGCAGCACCTGTCCCGTTAGAGTCTGTCAGCTACGCAGATCTAAAGAAGCTATTGAAGGAGCACTTCCAGCCCAAGATGTCCGTCATCGCATGGTGCCACACCTTCGAGCAGAGGGATCAATGATCCGGAGAGTCGGCCAAAGAATACATCGCCGCATTGAGGAAGGCCGCCAAGCACTGCGAGTTCAAGGACCTCGAAGAACGACTGAGGGACAGATTCGTGTGCGGCTTAAGGCATCGAGATCTACAACAGAGGCTTTTCGCCAAAGAAGAATTGTCCTTCCAAGATGCCTTAAGAGAGGTCACTGCAGAAGAAGCAGCAGGCGGCGCCATCAAAAACATGCGGCCAATCAGGAACAGTCCAGATGTTGCATCCGTGCACCAAGAGGACGTCCAAGGGAACTCCGAGGAGGATCCGGACGAGGAAGTCGACCGTCTCCACCCCACGAAGGAAGGGAATCAGAAAAGAAGCTCTGCAGTTCCCCTCAAGTGCATCGGCTGTGGAGGTCGCCACAGGAGAACCGACTGCAAGTTCCGCTCCGCTATCTGCCGGGCGTGCGGGAAACAAGGACATATTGCAGCTGTGTGTCTGGGCCGACGAAAGATACAACCTCAGGAAGAACTGCGCCTGAAAGGTACCAGGGTCCCCAGCCAGAATAGGGTAGGTTTTTGCGCTTCGCAAAGAAGCATCTTCAGGACAGGCACACACAAGCCCATCAAGAAAAAACTGTCACTCAAGGTGAAGCTACAAGGGGTTCCATTAACTATGGAACTAGACACGGGGTCTGCCCTTTCAATCATATCCTTACATACATTTAGGACGATTTGTTCCGGCAGTGGAACTCAGGCTAAATTAAGGCCTTCAGACATTGTGTTAACAGACTTTCAAAATTCGAGAGTGTGTGTTAAGGGGGAGGCCACCCTTAACGTACAGTATAAGAATTTTGAGGGTCCACTAGACATATTAGTAGTAGGGGGTGAATGAACGAGTCTCATAGGACTCGATTGGTTTGAAGCCTTGGGGATACACGTCAGGGGGCTCAACAGCTTACAAACACTCGACCTACAGGAAGTCTGCAAAGAATTTGCAGATGTCTTCAGCCCCCAGCTGGGCACATTCAAGGGACCTCCTGTGTCCTTAAAACTAGACCCCACTGTCACACCCATTAGAATTAAAGCAAGAAGGGTTCCTTTTGCTTTAAAGAGTAAAATTGACACTGAGTTAGACAAACTGATCCAACAGTTTGATTCCAGCCCTTGGGAGAACCTGTTGATTCCAGCCCTTGGGAGACCCCCATTATCACGCCTCTAAAGGCAAATGGGGACATTCGCATTTGCGCTGACTACAAATGCACTCTTAATAAGGCATTGCAGCAACATGCCTATCCTGTTCCTGTGGTCAGTCATATTCTGGCCTCCCTCAAGGGGGGGCGCGTTTTTGCAAAGCTTGACCTAGCTCAAGCGTATCAACAGCTGCCTGTTGATGATGCTGCTGCTATAGCTCAGACTATTGTGACCCACAGGGGAGCCTTTAAGGTAAAAAGGCTGCAGTTTGGAGTGAATGTCGCTCCTGGGATTTTCCAAAGCGTAATGGAAAACACACTACGGGGCATACCGGGGGTTTGCCCCTACTTTGATGATGTCTTAATTGCAGGAGACTCCACACACATTCTAGCTGAAAGGCTAAGGGCTGTTCTGTTAAGATTCAGGAAAACAGGCCTCAGGCTCAAAAGAAACAAATGCAAAATTGGGGTGCCTTCTACTGAATTTCTGGGATTCAAAATTGATGCTGCTGGGATTCACCCTGCTGAATCCAAACTAACTGCCATTTTAGAAGCACCTAGGCCAAAGTCTAAGGCCGAACTTCAGGCCTTTCTGGGTCTCCTGAATTTCTACAATTCCTTTCTTCCACATAAAGCTAGTGTAGCTGAGCCTCTTCACAGGCTATTAGACAAACAAGCAGTGTGGCAATGGTCACAAACACATGAGGCTAGTTTCAATGAGGTCAAGGCCTTACTCACTTCTAACAGTGTACTTGCACACTTCAATGAGTCCCTTCCTGTGTGCATCGCTTGTGATGCTTCCCCTTATGGGGTAGGAGCTGTCCTGAGCCACCTCAGGTCTGATGGAACTCAGGTTCCTGTTGCATATTACTCCAGAACACTGTCTTCTGCTGAGCGCAACTACGCTCAGATAGACAGGGAGGCTCTGGCTGTTGTTGCTGGAATTAAAAAATTCCATGATTTCTTGTATGGCAGGCATTTCACGGTCTTCACTGACCATAAGCCTCTGCTGGGACTGTTTACCACACGTAAACAAACTCCCCAAATCATTTCCCCTAGAATGCTTAGGTGGTCTATTTTTCTGTCTGCATATGATTTTTCCTTACTCCACAAGCCTGGGAAAGAAATGGGCCATGCTGATGGCCTCAGTAGATTGCCCCTGCCAGTAGTAGAAGCTGACCCTGCGCCAGCTGTCAACATTCTATCCATCCAAGCATTGCCCGAGTCCCCTCTGAATGCCAGGGATGTCGCCGCTGAAACAGGCACAGATCACACACTTTCACGTGTCCTTTCTTGGGTTTTGTCTGGATGGCCTGAGCACTGCCCTAGTCCTGAGTTTCAGAGTTTCTGGTCCAAAAGGAAAGAGTTGTCCACTTCTCAGGGTTGTCTGCTTTGGGGAAACAGAGTTGTCATTCCCACCTCAATGAGGACTAGGATCTTAGAGTCCCTCCACGAGGGTCATCCTGGCATTGTTCGCATGAAGGCCCTTGCGCGCAGCCACTTGTGGTGGCCTGGTTTAGATAAGGACATTGAGGCTAAGGTGCATGCATGCCACCTGTGCCAACGATCTCGCCCAGAGATGCCCCAAGCTCCTGTGCATAGATGGGAGGATACACAGTCCCCATGGTCTAGGGTGCACATTCACTACGCTGGGCCCTTTCAGGGCCAGTTCTTCTTGGTCCTTGTTGACAGTCATTCAAAATGGTTTGAGGTTGTACCTGTCTCATCCACCACCACTGCAAAGACTATTTAGGTACTGAGGGGGATTTTTGCTGCACACGGGCTCCCAGATGTCATTGTCTCTGACAACGGCCCTCAATTTACTTCCTCCGAATTCCAAGCTTTCTTACAGGCTAACATGATTCGTCATGCCACGTCTGCACCCTTCCACCCGTCCACCAACGGTATGGCTGAACGAATGGTCCGCATCACAAAGGACGCCTTGAAAAGACTCACCTATGGGGACTGGCATCACAGGTTGGCTGACTTTCTCCTTTCTTACCGCACCACACCGTCCACTTCTACAGGGAGAAGCCCAGCTGAACTTCACTGGGGGCGCAAACTTACTACGAAGCTTGACCGGTTGCATCCGGACAGACTGCCTTCGTCTACCTCACATCCTAGGGCACCTAGACAACTACTTGTGGGTGCCCCGGTTTGGACTCGCAATTACGGGCCTGGTCATACATGGGTCCCCACTTCTATTTCCAGGGTCACAGGTCCTCTTTCCTACGAGGTAGCCCTGGACAACGGTTGTGTCCTGCGTCGGCACATCGACCAACTCTGCCCTAGGCGTGACCTTTCAGATGAGACTCCTGGGTCTTTTCCAGGGGGGAGGGGGACCCTTTAGAGCAAAGGGAGGGGCACGAGCTGCTGCCCACCTCCAATCATGGAGTCACAAACAGCCCATTCCAAGATTCCGCGAGTGCCCCAAACAGGAATTCTAAGAGCCTATCCAACTACCAGGCATTCACGCCTACTCCAGCCAGGGAGTCATCCCGGGGGTACAATCACTATTCACCTGCACAGCACAGTACTCCAGTCAGGGAGGATACCCGGGAGCATCCCAATAAATCATACCCCGCAAGAGAGCTGGCACATAATCCCCAGAGTTGGCCTGACCTTACCCCAAGTCCTACAGGGGGTCAAACTTACAGGGAGGTGGTCGAGGAACCAAGTCCTGACCGCAACACCTCTAGCCCAAATCAGGGAGCAACTGAGTTTTGGGAAGGTACAGAGACCCACACGAGCCCGGACACAGAACGGGGCTTAGGGATTGGACAGCCTCCTGACAGGTCTTGGACGGACCTAGGAGGTTCTATAGAGATGCCCAGCAGTGGCTATCACTTCAAGGGGCCCGAGGGCCTACAGTTAGGCAGGTCAACCAGGTCACAAGGTGACAGAAGCCCTGGCCTGACGAGCCCAGTGGGCGAGCAAGCAGGCCAGGCATTGGGGCACAGTCCTTGGAAGGCACCAAGGCATGATAAGGAGAACAGGCTCACGTCTCCCCTCAGTCAGGAAACACCTGTCAGAAACCCAGAGCTGAGAAGGTCACAGAGAGCAAGGAAATCTCCTAAATACTTAGAGGATTACATAACATTGCTGGCCAAACAAAAGCCAGTAAACAGTAGGAGCACTGGGGAGTAGAACACTGCATCAAGAAATAATTGTATGTTGGTAGTAGTCTTAGCCCGGGGGAAAGGGGTGTTATGTCCCGAGCCTTGCAAACGGGCTCGGGGCGTTTGCAGGCAGTCCCGGGCAGGTGCAGGCTGCCCGGGACCAGACAGGCTGTCGCCAGCGCCTGTGCGCATGCGCGGGTGCTGGCGCGGGAAAAGTAACACAATTACCCGGGAATGCCTATATAAGAGGCTAGGAGCTTTTGGGCGTTGCTGAAGCCTTCACTTGTAAGCTGAACACAGAATAAAAGGAAACCTGAGAACTACAACTGCTTCTCGCGTCTGCTTTTCGCCAAGGACTCAACAGTACCTACATGGTGTGTTAAATTCTTTGGCTATAATGTAAACAAGAGTTCACTGACAAAACATTTGAATAACTTGGAACTGAACCATTCTTCTAAAAAAATGGGGACTTTTCTAAATGATAGGGACATGCATAGATATTAATCCCTTCCAGGGAAGATGTTATTTTATTCATTTTTATTATTTTATTTTATATTTTTATTATTTTATTTATAAACTGCCTATCTCACTATCAAGCAACAATTATGCAAAGTGAAGAACTGCTGTGAGTAGTCATGAATACAAAGAATTAAACGCCAGAGAATAAGAGAAAAGAAAAGAAGATCTAATAAAATCTGGCTTACACTAGCCCAATCTCTATTCATATATTGCCTTCTTTCATAAAACTAGAGAAGACAATGATGAGAAGGCAGGTGAAAAATGAGCTGGGTGAGGTCCTTTAAAATTATTAGTTAAGACTAGCCTCAAAACTATGCTATTTTCCCAATATCAGTTGCTACCAGATATTTTCTACATTCAGCAAGTTGAGGCCAACAAACGTACACCACAAAAGCAGAACCAGATCAGGAGTTACCATCTGCTTCATGCTTGTGATGCTAATTCATGTCAGGCAGAAGAAATCAGGATAGAGTTCAAAAGTTCTACGAGTTTATTCCATACTACCTGTAGATAAGAATCTGATCTATTAACAGTTAAGGCAAATTGGCATTAGATAAGAGTTAAAAGAACTCAAGAGGGCCTGGACTTGGGTATCTTGTGGGAGCAGAGCAATTCCAAACTGATGACATATTTAACCCTGCCTTTGGATTCAGCCTGCTAAAATTCAATCCATTCCTCCCAGTGGCTACATTAGAAAGTTGCTCAACGAGAGGAAAAATCTTTTCGAACCTTGCATCTCCGTCTAAAACAAAGATAGGGTTTTTAGAAAAAACATTCAAGAAGAATGAAATAAAATACTAGTAGGACTTTTGCCTGAGGCCCAAATAAAAAGCCAAACAAAACACAGCATTGCTCAACATTACAAATGTTGTCATGCTAAACTTTAAAGACTCCAATTTATATTAAATATGAATGTGAGCATGAGAGTTTTAAAAGACAAGATTTCTTTTCCCAACTTTTAACATGAAGTCACAGTTTCCTTTTTCTAAATAAAGCAGCTTTTACCTTGAACGGAATATAAACTGAATGTTTTTCCTTTTTTTTCAACATATGAATCACCACATCTCTGACAAAATTGGAGTCCTTTTGTGTGCTATAACTGAATCAATGGAACATCCAGTTCTCATACCAAGTATGCCTATCCCCAGAGGACAATGCAGAGACAATTAATCAAAACTGCAACTTTGTGTTCCAAAGACATCATGGCTCTTCTGTTACTTCAGTAGCAAAGCTCCATCTACCTCTGTCTTGGCCAGAACTGTCTGCATCTACCCACTGCAGACACAGGATGAGAGAATGGAGACCAGCTTTCAGCCTTTTTTCCCTTTCTGAGCTCTAGAACTACCAAAGTATTTTATGCCTAATCCCCTTTCAAGGTAACCCCGGGGTTGCATTTAGTGTACACTGATTCAATTCACAAATTTATTTAACTTAATACAATTCCAATTCCCAAACTGGCTCTGCTATCCCCAAATCTGAATTGTGTACACAGTTTTAAGAGATGCCTACAAAAAGGCATACATCAAAGGAAAATCAGAGAGAGAAAAGGAGGAAAACACACAAAGGTGTGTTATGAATGAACAAAGGGCTTGCCTAAAGATCTGAAAAGGAGATGCATGTAATGCCTATATTTAAAAAAAAAATGCAAAAAGATGCAGAAATTGGCTAAAATGACCTCAGTGCACATTTAATAAATGATTATTTGCATGACGTGATATGATTGTGCAAATAATATGAATTATGTACTTCTGTCATGAATAACAGATCAAAGTTACCTAATTGTGTCATTTGCACTCAGGCATGCCATGATTGTGCATGGCTTCTTTTTGACTTCATTGTGGCTTCAACAAATGCTTATCTGCTTGCTTATTCTGGGCTGGAATTTTCTTCACTTCAAAGAGCTCTAGGGATCCTGTGGTGGAATGATTGACTTGCTGCAACTTATGAACCCATAAGCATGGTCAACAACATGGTGTCTTCTGACCATTTGAAACAAAAATTTAAAATGTCTCAATGTCATTCATTTGTTATGTTCTCATATACAATCTTATAAGATTAGCCTATTTTTTGACCTTCTCCTAATGCTGTAGTGCCCATGAAATTATATACTGGTGCCAACTGCTTGAAAAGATTGCTGAACCTGGAGGGCAATAAATCTTAGATAATGTGTAGGTTTGATTTAAACATAGAGAAGAACAACTGATACAATCACATCAGACAGAACCACTGGTCTGAAAATTCCTCCATATTCAGATCTTTTTGAAAGAACAAAATAATAAATGCACAAAATAGTGACTGCACAAAGCAAGGACAACAAGACAGAATTGTTATACACAGGATGCATTAAAAACTGGAACAAACAGGCTTGTCACTTGGATCATCCCTCTCAGATCCCATGTCAGGATATTATGTGAACAATTCAGTTTGCCCAATATCCCAAATATCTCAAACTCTGCATGATAGTCTATACAGTATAAAAATATCTACATTTCTTCTTTTAAAAAAATCACAGTTTGTTTTATTTATAACTCCCTTGGTAGAAAATATTATTTTATGCCTGGTAACTATTAGATTCATATCCAAATAAGCCTGTTTAATATAAATGTGGAAAAACATTAATGATAGGGGTGAAAGATTCAGTCAAGGCCAGAGAAATTAATTTCAAATGTCAGAACCACAGTTGAAATGCTAGGAAGATTATGGGGCAAATTATTGAATAATCTACAGTTGCATCCTAAAATGAATATAAAAATGTCTAATGATTTATTTTTTATTGGGCTAAATTAATTTTTCTTTCTGGCCAAACCAAACTTCTGGTCTTCATATGCTCTATGTGTGTGTGTTTTGTGTGTGTGTACATTTTAGGTGAGCCAATAGAAAGAAGAACAAATCTAATTCCCTTCCATTAATTTATTTCAAATGGATTAATAGATAATGAGTCAAATATCTTCCTCAGCCATTTCTGAGTCTGAGTTTCAAATGCTACATCCAATATGTTTATAGGAAATGGGAAATTGTTGCTCTTCCCAAGCTGTCTAATACAGTATGAAAATAATTGGATAATGAGAGTAAGTTTAAAAGTAAAAAAATGCAACTGAATGTGTTTTAAGTAACGCAAGCAATCATTGAGTAACTGTGATGGCAAGATGTGCTAACTTTCAAATGAATAACATAAGGATAAGCAGGAAGGAACTGGGTTGTAAAATAAAATAAATAAATAAAATAAATAAAACATTTATTGCCATAAAACTTGTAGCTTGAAAGAGAATCACAATTGAGCTGAAAGGCACCTTGAAAATCTTCTAGTCCAACCCCTTGCTTAGGCAGGAGACCCAATACCATTTCAGACAAGTGGCCATCTCTTCTTAAAACCTTCAGTGATGAAGCACCCATAACATCTGAAGACAAACTATTCCACTGATTAAATTGTACCCAGTGTTAGGATGTTTCTCCTTCATTCCAGATTGTTTTTCTCCTTGATTAATTTCTATCCATTGTTTCTTGTCCTGCCTCTGGTGCTTTGAAAAATAAGTTACTTCTTCTTCTTTGTGGCAGCCCCTCAAATATTGGAACACTGCTATCATGTTACCCTTAGTTCTTCTTTTCTCTAGACTAGCCATACTCAATTCCTGCAACTGTTTTTTTTTTTCATTTTCTTCTTTCTCAAGAATGAAAATAAGTGGCCGAAATTCTTGATCATTAGATTCAAGCTGACCCAAAATCCACACCTTTCTAGCTCAACGGCAAAGAACATTCCATACCTTGATATCATCTTCCTTCTAGATTTGCATCCAGATTAAGGATGCAGCTGTAGAGGTGATCAACAGTCTTAAGTATCTGGGGATGCAGATAACTAACAACCTGAATTGGTCTCCTCACATGTCATCCTTAGTTAAATGTGCAAACCAGCATCTGCATTTCCTGCATCGGATGAGGAGAACACATCTTTCTCTTTCTGTCCTGGCTACTTTTTACAGAGGCATGATTGAAAGCATTTTAATAAATTGCATCACTAGTTTGGTGGCAGCAATGCCTCAGATAGACGGTCCATACAGAGAATGGGAAGGACAGCCAAGAAGATCATAGGAAACTCACTTCCTGGTATTCAGGATGCTGCTTATAAGCACTATGTGCTTAGACCTCAAAGCATTGTTAGAGACCCCACACACCCACTTTACGGTCTGTTTCTGTCGCTCCTCTCTGGAAGGAGGTTTCGAAGTATTTCAAGCAGGACTACCAGATTTGTTCCCTATGCCATCCATCTGGTAAACTCACAAAATTGGTTTTTTTCGCCATGCACAGGTATACATAACCTGAACTAGACTATTGTTTCCCTGTGTCATATAATATATGTGAGTATCTGCATAATTCTGTATTTATTTATTTATTTATGACATATTTTTGTAGTGTATATCAGAGGTAGTGACCCTTTAAGAGCTGTATACAATGAAACTTCATTTTAATGTATGATGATTAGTGTACATTCAAAGTGACAAAAAGTTATTATTCTATTCTATTCTATTCTATTCTATTCTATTCTATTCTATTCTATTCTATTCTATTCTATTTGTGGAGACTTTGATTTATAGTAGTTTGTATCACCAGTCCTTAAACTGGTACTTCAGTCTGGTAGATTGAAATTGCAACTCTAAGCCAAATTTTCAAGTTCAGACCTGGAAACATCTGATCTACATAAAAGTACTTATTGAAGTAGATCCTGCATGTAGATGCTGACATATATATATATATATATATATATATATATATATATATATATATATATATATATATATATATATATTCAACTAAAAGCTGATTTTATTGTTGAAAGAATATTACCAAGTTACTGAACTAACCTGAATTATATTATTTCTATAATAGAACTGAATTCCTTCAAAAACTGACATTTTGCAGTTAGATCATTCTTTTTCAAAGGTTAAGGAGAAAGTGAGATTCTCCAATTGCCAGCAAAAAAAATAGGTTATTGTTGGCCTGATGCATTTCAAATAATTCCTTTACCAAGGGGACTCTGTGTGAACTGGTCAAACAGCATCCTTTTTCAAAGGTAGCATCTCTAATAACTTCAAAGTTAACCCAGCATGTTATAATGAATAATTGCTAGAATGACCTATGACCTCTTTACCTCCCACTTAAATTACTGTGATGTGCTCTACATGGGACTGCCTTTGAAGATGACTCAGAAGTGCAGTTGGCTCAGTATGGAACAACCGATGTGCTGATTGGCATTTGACAGTGGGAGCATATTGGATTAGTGCTGCAGGCAGTGCAGTGGTTGCACATAAGCTTCTGGGTACAATTTAAAATGCTGATAGTAACTTATTAAGTGGCTTGGTATCTAGTTATCACCAGGGTCACATTTTCCCATGGAATCAGCCCAGCTGGTTTGATCTATCTGTGAACACTTTAGGAGGATAGAAGTATTGAAGCTACATGTTATTTCTTGGATTGGCCTGCCAGTGGATATCTGATGGACTCTCATCCTTACTGGCTTCCAGAAGCTGCTCAAAACTCTTCTTGGGGACATTTGGTTTGGCTACAGTTTGGTTTGTGAGGGGTCTTTAGTGCTCTTTGAGCTTGCTTGTTTTCTTGCAGATGTTTCATTACCCAAACTAGGTAACATCATCAGTGCTACTAAGGTGTGGGGTTTGCTCTCAGTTTATATTCTAGTGTCTTGCCCTGTCAGTGCTGGTGGGGGTGATCTTAGGGATTCTTTGACTGGGCTGTTGGCTTCTTTGGCAGTTTCTTGATTGGGGTATGGCTTACTTGATTGTTGGTCTGGTGTTAATCTTAAAGTAAATCTATGCTGATCTGGGTGATGATTGCTGGTGGAGAGGTGCTTGGGTCTTTTTGTTACCTTTCTTGGCTTGCTGATTGTTGTTGTTTTTTTGTATGGTGTATAGATATTTTTAATGTATATGTGCTTATTGATGCTAATTTGTCAGAGTGCCAGGCTTCTAGAAATTCCCTAGCATATTTGGACTTGGCTTGGTCTAGTATAGTCACATTTTTTATTTCTTTAATTGTGCTCTGTATTTTATTTTGTTTTATTTGCATAATTTTGTTTATTGTACCTTGTTTCTTATGTATCTTAGCTGTATGGTGCTGAAAGTCTTTACAGATTTGATGTTCTGTAAATATAAACCATCATTATCATCCTATCTCTTTTTACTGTTGAATTCTAGAATACGATATAAAATCTCAATACAGATATTCCTCTTGTTTTAAAGCATTTGTATGTCCTATTTTTCTTCTGTTTTTTTCTGTTTCTGTCTAGCTTGTTAGCTGCTTACTTAAGATTTGACACATTCCTCCCACATGCACACATATACACCAAGGGAGTACGTAGTTGCTATATGAAATGGACATCTCTTCTAGTGTGTCTCGTCACTGTCAGGTCAGAGATATCCATGTTCCCACTTGTTGAAAGTTGTCAACAAGAATCCGTGTTCTCAATGCTCCTTGATTGTGACTTTTTATTTTCTTTTGGGATGCATGTGTGATTCGCTTGCTCCTCCCTCCATTTCTCTTTCTCTCCCCTGTTGCTGTCATCAGAAAAAGGGAAGCCAGAAATTCAGCTAAAGAAAACAAATTTTCAGAGTTTAAAGTTTTGTTTTTAGGGTTTTTTTTAAAGGTAGCATGTTGCTAAGCTACTGATTAGCCTAAGCAGCTGCTATTTATTTTAGTCTGACTGCTGCAGAGGTGGGACAGAAAAGGTTGAGTCAGATGTTGATGGATGGCGTGGAAAGCCAAATGTAAAAGTGAAGTAGGCTATTGGTGGGTGATGGGAGAGGGCTTTAGGAATGGTGTAACCCAAGAGATTTAAAAGGAAAAAAAAACTCGCTGGTCTCCAGACAATGGCAGAAGTATACTGAGAAAGCAAGAATTTCCCTTAGCATGATGGTCACCATTATCTATCATTTATCCATGGAAAAATTGGCAATAGAGCAGCCTCAGCATAGCAGCAGTTTACCTTCTGGACCTCCTTATCCATAATGGTTTTCCATAGCTTGACGGGTCATTTAGAGTAGAAAGGATCTGCCTAAGACCCTGTCCCCACAGGAAAATGAGGCAGATGGGAGTTAGGACAGGATTTCTTAGCATGCTCTTGGGCTTCATAAAACTTTTCTTTTTAGGGAGGGACATTAATAATGTCTATCCAGGGAGAATGAAAGATGGTCATCTGATTTTATGTTGGCTTGTGTTGATATTTATTGTCCTGAATTATTCTATCTGGAGATTGCCCATTGACATTCTGTTCACTGCTCATAGTCATCTAAATGAATTTATGAATCATAAAATCTAATGAATCTAAAATGGTATAAATAAATAAATGGGAAACCTTACAGACAAACAGCATGTATATTCCAGAATATTTTTTAAGAAAGCTATTATTTAATTATCTTTATATTTTAGCCTTGTTCCCTCTTGTTTTCTTCTTGCTTCTCTTCTTGTCCCTTGCTTCCTTTGTTCCATCATTTCATCTCTTTTTCCCCACTACCAGCTCTCCCAGCCAGTCTGAGGATGACGAAAAGCCCTTGTCATTGATGGAGAAGGTGATAGTACATAATCAAAACAAATGAGGCAGTGACAGAAAGATGGAAGCAGTAAAAAGGGGGAAGCTGAAACAAATGTCTAGCTTGCATTGTGGCAATTCCACAGTTCCTGTTGTTTACTGGCGAATAGATTTCTATTCAGGTGATTGAGAGTCATACCTTGGATCTGATAGGTATAAATAAATACTTCCATAAAAAGTTAAACATTAAGAAATTTGCTTGGCTTTTCTTTTTATGCTAACAAAGAAAAATTTTGGCAGAATTATTCATGTTTGGAAAACTACTATCAAACTCTCTAAAAACTAGATACTGTCTTTTTTTTTATATTATCAGCATCCGAAATATGTGTCAAGGCACAACATATATGTTCAACATGTTATATTGTATAGAATAGTCTATTGGTTTGCAATGTGGTCTCTAGACTGGGCATCTATCTGCATAGAGTAGCATGAATATACAGTGTAAAACTTTGGCATATTGACCAAAATATGACAAAACATACCAAAAGTTGCCACGCCACACAGCATGAGTAAACCTAGTGACCAAATTGGCATGAAGGTAATTATGAATTGATATCTTTAGCCATTTTGGGTAGGTATGAAAATAGCAATCACTAGGTTGGTGATAACCACTTGCTAAACTCCAGTTAATGGAAGAAAGAGAGGAATTTTGTGGAAAATTGACCAATATTCTGAATCGTTTTGAATATGTGGTTTAAGTATAAGTCTGTTTATGGCAAAGAAATGAATGAGTCAACCAGTTCAAGGTTGACTCAGCCTTACATCCTTCCAAGATCAGTAAAATGAGGACCCAGATTGTTGGGAGCAATATGCTAACTCTGTAAACTGCTTAGAGAGGGCTGTAAAGCCCTGTGAAGAAGTATATGTCTAAGTGCTATTGCTATATATATATATATATATATATATATATATATATATATATATATATATATCTAAAAGTATTATTTATGTTTTTTAAAAAAAAATCATGAAGTATATAAGAATGATGAGAGATCCTGAAGTGGTATGGATGACCTCTAATAAATAAATAAATAAATGGATAAATAAGCAAGGAAGCAAGCATGTTATCTGTATCTTTCAATGTCAAGAAGACTTTTTTTTTTCTTAATAGCAATAGTGTCAAGGATTTCTAAATTGATACACCAGATTGCTAACCCCTACATGTAAGTCAATGAGTCAGAGGACTTACCATTTGTATAATATTGCCAGAGATAATGAATCACATCTATTTGAATGTATCAAACTGGAAACCTCAAGCATAATGATCAATTCATGAGTTTCTCCATTATCAGAACTTTCAAGACATTTTCTCCTCAAATTATTAGTCATCATTTCTCAAAAGTGAAACTGATATTGTTGATACTGATCTTTTTTTCTTTAAAAAAGCAGTGCAATCAGAAGAGCAACAGGCATTATGCCCCCACAACCAACAAAAAAAAAGCAGTCTTTGCAAGTTCCTGGTCTTTGTATTTGGTCTCAGTATTGTCATCTGGGCAACCTTGTAAGTTGTATTTACAAATTGTACCAGGATTGAAACTACAATATGTGGTTCAGTATCCTAGCACTACCAACTTCATTCTAGATAATTTTTGGGAAAATATCAGAGGAAATGAAAGTAACTCAAGAAATGTGCAAACTTATTGGAGTGAATACAGTGTTCTTTGACCTGCTAAGTTTTTAATTAACCTATGTCACAGATGGCTCAACGGATTATCTCTGCTAGAGTACTTTATGCATAAAATCAACAGCTATATTTCTTCATAAAGCAAATTTTACTTGCCTGGCATAAAACTCAGAAATGCAGTAGAGGGTAGAATTGCACATTGTGAACACTTGACACTTTTCCAATAAATTGAGAAAAGATCCAACAAGTAAATTTATATGTGATCTGACAGGTTTGGATAAAACCACCAGTTTTGTTTAATATAATTCCACAGTTGAATTATATTGAATAAGAGGCCAAAGCAGAAGAAAAAAAAATCAAGTGTATAGTCCTTGGATCATTTTAGTTCAATGGTTTTGCTTCTATCTGAAGTGTCTAAACTCTACCCATTAACATGATAAGTAGAAAGAATGTATGGGAGTAACTGGTTCTACCCAGATTGACAGGCATTGGAAAAAATTAATCAAGAGATCCAGTGTTTATGCAAAGAATGTGAAGCTAATTTTCTCAGTATAATGGGAGGCCCTGATACAGTTACACTATGCACTGTAGCTTCAAATATAGGAATCTTCCAAGTGAAGATGCTCTCTTAGTAGTAGGGTGAGATGTCCTAGCTAGAGTCTTGCAGTTATCGGTTTTGATTGATTCCTATGCTAATAGCATTGTGCCTAATAGTGCTATCACTAGAGCAGGGGTGTCAAACTTGCAACATTACATGATGTATCACGACATATCGTGACTTTTTTGCCATTGCCGGCAATGGGGTAGGAGCAGTTTTACTATGATGACACCCTTGCACTAGAGGGTTCCCAATTTGATTTGCATGCCAGCTGATTGTAGCATGCTGACACAATTAGATAAACCAGTCAAAATGTATATCCTAGTATTTGAATGGAAATGTGTTTGAACAAAATTGTAACTACTTCCTTCTTTTAATTTTGGGGAGATAGAGAAGGCTTATGCATTTAGGCAAGTACCCAAAGAGCCTGGACAAGGCACTCATTTACTAACTGACAAGTACTGATTGGCTGTGCTCAGCTATTGGTCAAAAATAACAAGTCCTGATTGGGTGGCAGTTTTCTATAGGCTCACAAATCAATGAATTTGCAAACAGATTAGAAAATAATCTGGAACATTTTACTGGTTGCACTAGAAAAATAACAAACCTGCAAGGATGCAGAGATACAAGAACAACTTTAAATGTTGGCAGTTATTTAACCTAAAGGGTTTGAGTCTCTTTTGTGTCTCTAGAGAGTTTTGCTCAGTGTTAGTAGTTCCTACACATCTGAGCAGTCTTCTTAAAGGTGAATACATTTTAAAAATACATTGCCCACTCTCTTTTTCTCTTGCAAAATGCAGAAGCAATGGTAAATATCTCATCACTCTTTTTTTCCTCCTGAGATGGATCTTCTCTCATACGGTCATTCTCTTCTTCACTCTTTAAGCTTTAAGCTTCCCTGTCCCTCCACCCTTGCCAATTTGGTGGGTAATATTCTTATTGGTAAAACTGCCATCTGCCAACCAATTCAAATGAATCATTAGCACCTCTGAAGCTGTTTCTCTCTTCTTCTCAGCTGCAGGGAATGAAACATTCTATCCCCCAGCTGGATAGAATGTTTCAGGAATAAAAGCATCCCTTTTGCTTCCTTTTCAAGATGGACAGTGATTAATATTTATATATTACTTATATGTAAGGGTATAGGTCTATACATATAGTATATTTTTAAATGTGTATTTATGTGTACACTTGAGAGCAAGCAACCAAAATTCATTTTTAATGTGTGCTGTTGTGCCCACAGAATAAAAATGACACAAAGGTTATCATTATCATTCACTTTTTGTCTATTCATGAGTAGTCTGTCTTCCTTGCAATGAAAACTCTTTTCGCCTTTATCTCTTGTTGGTAAGCCCTTTTTGTCTTTTGCTCCTCTCCTGTCTCCCTGGCCCCTATGTGTGAGTCTTTCTCTCAGTGTGTGTGTACACACATATTTTTTTATATCTTTCATAGCTGTTCTGAGTGTCATTACTGCTCCTTGGGACAGATCCCCTTCCTTAATTCTGGTGTTCTGCACTGACTTGCAAGTTATCTAGCAAGATGTCTCTTCTTTTTATCTCCATTTCTACTTAGCACCTCCAAGAATCTTATTTACTTAACTGATGACAGCCCCACCATGCACCCCATAGTTACTGACACCATTTGCATCAACAGCCTTCAGAAGAGATCTGAAACTCAAAGGAGCTTTTCCAGGCATTGGTGAACAATGTTCCCCACCCAGGGGCTTCTTGAAGCCCACCAGGAGCAAGCATCTAGCAGCTGTGAAGCAGCCAGTCTTTCCTGGGTTCAGAGTCATTGACGTGGCAGACAAAGAGCATATTGTGGTTCCAGATGCCATATGTATGGTTAGAACAGCACCACTCAGTGATTGTCTACAACACATCATAAAGCTCCAAATGACTTTCAATTCAGATCTGTGGGACTATCTGGTAGGAAATTTGGCAACTATTATATGATCTATAAATGTATGTTATTTTTTAAATAATGAAATTAAAAAAGGCTGCATCACCAACAAAGATTACAAATAAATAGTGATTTGGCAATAAAGAAAAAATAAACCTAATTATAGTGATTAAAATAAACTTAAATAAAAAAATACTCAGACCCACTGATTTTCCAAAATTGGATATTCCAATTTTTGATTCCACAATTCAAATAGATAACTAATATTGACTTTTATTTTACTTTTTAATACTTTATAAAATTGAATTGTATTATCCAAATAAAGATTCTTGCACTGAACCACTATGTTTATCTCCTTATCTTTATACCCATATTTTCTCCTTGTCTCTATACTCATATTTTGCATTCCAAATAGAAATCATAAATAAAAGCTATACTGTTCTGCCCATTTTATCCTCAGATGTAGTATTCTATGTTTCAGTTGTAAAAATCTAATTATAAGAGAATGAAGGGCATGTGTATTAAAAAAGAAAATTGGCATTATTTTCGTGTTTTTAATGTATTAAATTTGCTATTATTGGAGAATAAAAAGGCAATTAAAATTGCTCAGATTAACTATGATGTGACCTAAAGCTTAAACTAGGACATCATATGGAGAACAGGGTGAAGGGAGGAACACTTTGTATATTCTTCACCTAAAATAGGAACATCTCATGTTTTCAACTTTTCTTTTAAAACTTGGACTTCCTAATTGTGCTATACAAGAACTTTAATATTTTTCTCAGAACCCACAGGGGATCTTGACAACTCTGTTCACTGTCAGTGTAATATTTCCTGGGTTGCTGTTGTTACTTTTAAAAATCAATACCTGTTTTTGTATCCTGGTTAATGCTGTGCTGACAAATTCTTCTGTATTTTTCAGTATTCTTATTCAACCTAACAGGGGGAAAAAAGGCATAACTTTCTAAAATGCTCAAAAGAAAGAAAATTGTCAAGAGTTTGTCAACTTCTGTTATGGGTTGGTTGGGAAGCAAGCCTATTTTTAACAGGGATCCGCCATTGTCTCTGCTTTCCGTATTTCAGATAAGCAAAATTGAGGCTGCCGTGACCTTTTTATAATGGAAAACATGGAGACTCAGGCAAGGCAGTGAAACAGAAACTCCTTTAATTATTTATTTAGTTTACATTTTTAGCTTACATTTATATTCCATGTCTTCACTGTCCACATTGCACAAAACGACAAGCAAGAACAAAAGGTAAAAAAGCAAATAATCATTAAGACAGTCTTGGGCTGCTTTAGGAATTCAAATACAAGATAGAGAAAGCAAGTTATGTATGTTAGGGGGAGCTGGGTATTAGTAAAATTCTTCGCCTTCTGCAACTCATGTACTTTCAAATGAGTTGTAGTTTTTGGGTGCAGTTGTTGTCAGTAGATTTAAAGATTTGTTTGCAAACAATAATTCTTTTTGAGTTTGTATACATTGCTTCAATTTTTTTCCACTACAACCTAGCATTATTGTCACCAAAGATGGGATTTAATGAGAGCTAAAGAGCATTTGGCCTTGCAAGCCATCAGTAATCGATATAGTACTAAAACTCTTCTTTCAGTTTAATTGTTTGTAATCTTCAATTGGCCAAAACAGTGTATCATAGGACAACAATTTTTGAATCAATATACCTCAAATGGGCTAATTTTAAGAATGTATCCAAAATCTGGGACCCATGACTCTCACAGGATTGAAATTTGGCAAAGTTGTGGTTGTTTCACTGCTGCTGCACAGACATGCTGCCACTTTGTGTAGTCAGCCATGGTCACATAATTGTCATTTCCAATGTTCCTGCCAGCTTCCTACAAGGAAAGTAAATGGGGAAGCCAGCAGGAAGTCAGAAGTCGCTCCAGCTTTTTTTCCCTGATCATTCTGTTTCTCTGTTTAGGTAAGGAAATGTCTCCGAAATGATGGTCCATGGGTTATCTAGAAACTGGTAATTGTAAATACGATCAGATTGTATCTATTATTTAATAAATACTATTATTTAATAATTATCTTTGAAAAGACTACAGTTTTTATGGCAGCAAATAAGTGCTGATCCTTGAACTGGGCACAAAAGCTCAGTCACAAAAGCCATCAACTCTGTTACTGGCTCCACTCTGCTGGAGTCAGTTCAATATTACTGTCCTTTTTAATATTTTCACTCTGTCATAGCCTGCCCAGAATCTACAAGATTATCAAATAAATAAATACTGGATCAAAGAAGTAGTAGTTAAACTGGTCTTGTCTGTAAACTTAACCACGTAGCAAAATAGGGTTTTGGTCAGCACTGTTAATCAAGGGGGAAGGGGTTTGGTGCTTCCTTTGGGGTCCATTTTTGATCCCACTGGGGGAGGGACAGAGAACTGGCACCAAAAAGACATTCTTACGGGGGGGGGGGAAATATTTGATCCTCGCATATCTCTTCCATTTCTCTACACATCAGTGCCAGAAGGGAAGGAGGAGAGAAAGAGGGGATGCCTGTCTTCTCACCCTTTCCTGCAGATGTTAGGTTGCAGAGCCATCTCTCCCAGCTCCAATCTATACTTAGGGAAGCAGTTCTGTACCTTTTGCCCTGCACAGGACGTTCAGGCTGGAAAAAGTTGATCTGAGGAAATGGCTTTGTAGTCTACATATACATCCTAAAATAAAAGGAAAGAAGGAAGGAAAACATAATCTTATCTATTAGAATTTATTAAGAAATAGAAATATAAGGGAAGTTGTTTTCTTTTGGAAATTGAAGGAGAACTTTTGGCACAGCATTTGTTGTTGATACTTTACGAAACTAACATCCTTTGTTTCTATAACATGAGCATGAGAGACTTATATAGCATAAAGGCTCATTTCAAAAAGATAATTCTAGTAAAAAAAACTTGTCAAAAGAACAGCAACACTGAACTGAATTCTGTTCAGTTTAGAGGGGAATTTTTTTTAATGTTGAGTTACTGTATATTCAGCTAGAAGCCTTGCACATTTTGGGGGGGGGGTGTTGAATATTTTTTATTTTTCTACTTTAAAAAAATTCACATTACATACACAAACACAAATCCACACATAGTTTTGATATTCTAGTGATGATAAACTTTCCTTAAATTAACTTTCCTCACTCAAGTGTACAAACACAAATCCACACATAGTCTTGATATTCTAGTGATGATAAACTTTCCTTAAATTAACTTTCCTTAAATTAACTCACTCAAGTGTCCCCCATTTGTGTAAAATTACACATCTATTTGTTTGTTTTAGATTTATAGACCCTCCAATCAAGAGATTCTTGCCCACACAAGTTAATATGCCCAATGCGTCTATCCCTATCCAGAGGTATTCATTAGCTAATCAAAATTATGACAAATGCATCATGCTGCCATTTTGTGCATGAAATAGTTAATACCAGTTGTTTTAACATCATATTATTCTCATAATAATATGTAAGTTGTTACCTTCCCCCCACACACACACTTATGCCCCTTCCTTCATGTCATAGCTACATGCCATTTTTTCCCTTCTATTATTTGGGTTGACTAAAGAAAAAACAAATATGCAGGAATCTCATATTTAATATGACATTTAGTATCTGAGCAAAATCCTGCCTTCAGAACCCAATTTACCATCATATTTTTCACGGAAGAAGTATTATACAAACTAGTATTACTAGATATATATTTTTTTAAAGAAACAGTGCTGTGTGTTTTGAGTATGGTTTTTGTAATAAGACACTTGATGTTTTATTTTGTAAACTTAATATTTAAGTTCCGTCCACTCTTGCTGTATTTGCCCTTACCAGTTCAAAAATCAAGATCCAGTTTTGCCAATTAAAACTGAAGTTTATTTATAACAGGTGCACCAACAACAATAAAATATTTATTTCCAGAAATCACAGTGGATCATCTGGCAATAATCACAGCAGCAAAAGAAAGAAAAAAAGACAGCTGTGTTCCATTGAATACATTATCAACAATCCACTTCATGTAGCTTCTTTGCTAACACAACTTCACCTCCACAATAATCCATTTTGTTCCTCTAATATTGGGGGTCATTAATTATTACAAGAAAGTGGTTTTCAAGAATGCCACCCAAATCTAACTGACCACCAGCAGCTCTTGCTGCTATCAAGGCCTGGGGGGGGGGTAAAAATAAGGGCTATATGGGGGGGTCAAAGTGGAAAACCTGGGAAATGGAATTAAAGGATTAAATTATGGAAAAACAAAGGGAAAGAATGCAAACTAACGAGGAGGGAACAATCCCTAAAAGGAAGGACAGATGCTGGCAATCTGCCCACACAGAGGCCAGCCAGCAAAGTTTCCTTTCCCTGCATGTACAGATAATCCTTGACTTACAACAGTTCATTTAGTGACCATTCAAAGTTACCGAAAAAAGTGGCTTGTGACCATTTTTCACACTATGACCTTTGCAGCATTCCCATGGTCATATGATCAAAGTTCAGATGCTTGGTAATTGACTCACATTTATGACAGTTGCAGTATCCTGGAGTCATGCGATCATCTTTTGCGACCTTTTGACAAGAAGTGTCAATGGGGAAGCCAGATTCACTTAACAACTATATTACTAACTTAAGTCACTTAACAGCCATGGCAAGAATGGTTGTAAAATGGGGCAAAACTCACTTAACAAATGTCTCAGTAAGCAACATAAATTTTGGGCCCAATTATCATAAGTTGAGGACTACCTGTATAGGAAGGGCAAGAATGCATACCCAATACTTCTTTTGCTGAAGGCTGGGGATCCCTGCACATTTTCCTAAATGACTAGCAATCCAAGGCACAGTTCTAACTCCATTTCACAGCACAACAGGCTACAGCAGACATGTCAAACTCGCAACGTCACGTGACGTTGCACAATGTATTGGGCCGGTTTTGCCATGGCCGGCAATGGGGTGGGCGTGGCTTCCAGATGATGCATCCGGCCTGCGGGCCGGCAGTTTGACACCCCTGGGCTACAGTATTATGCTACTTTATCACATTTTAAAAAAATGTTTAATATTGTTAGAGATGGATTGTCATACAGCAACTTGACAATCAACAGCTCCCATACAAGGCCAAATTACCTTACAATTCCTTTTGATTATGTCTTTCAAAATTATACGATTGTATATCATATTACGTCTGGGGTAGCTATTAAGATTGGAAGGCATACCAATTTCTTTATAGATCAGATAGTAAGTGAGCAATTGATGCATCTCTCCAGATACCTTTTTCACCATTCCTCAAGAATGGTGTTTTTTAGAATATGAGGAAGAAAAAAAGAGCTACTCCTTTTTCGATAATCAGCTAGTCTGTTGTTACTATGAACTTCATGTAACCTCAATTAGCAGGTTAAAGCCAAGCAATTAAAGCACACCTCCCACTGTGAATCACAGAGCTAATGAAGTGCAAAGGCAACAGTTTTAATCATCCTGACTCAAAGGATCCTTAATGAGGCCAAATATATGTATGGAAGAATCTATCACTCTCTTTGGAAATATGGCATTTCAATATATGACATTCAATTAAACAAGAATAGTGTGCATGTTGCACCTGAAACTTTTTGCATTATTATTCTATTGTCTATTCATTAAGGATGTGCAGTGCTTTGGATATCATGAATGAAGCAACTCTTTAAAGCAGCTATATCTTTTCCTGGGACTGCACAACCTGAGTAATCAGAATTTGCTGTATCAAATATATTAAGGCACTTTATATGATTGTTGTTGGGGGTTCTCACCATCACACCAAAGCTGACAGATGGACTTTGAGACTCAAGCACTGCGTGATGGGGGGAGTTTCTGTTACTTGTCTCAGTTCCTGCCCACTTAGCAGTTCAAAAACATGCCAATGCAAGTAGGTGAATAGGTACCATTTTGGTGGGAAAATAACAGCATATAGTCATCCTGGCCACATGACCATAGAAATGTCTTCAGATAATTCTGGCACTCTTGGCTAAGAAATGGAAATGAGTACCAGCTCCTAGAGTCAGACACAACTGGAAAGGGAAATCATTCCCTCTACCTTTATGATTGTTGTTATTTTGATTCACTACATATATATTCTTCTGGCCTTTCGGGAAGGTATGAAAACATGGCTCTGAAGCCTTGTTTGGGCCTCACAGAGAAGCACACAGCCATGGGGCTGGTTAGCATCCTAAAAGCCCTCACTCCATCTTTTAATTAACTTTTAACACTGATTTTTAATCATCCTTGCCTCTTTTAAAATTTTATATACTGTTTTTGTTATAATATTTTATTTGTACACTGCTCAGAATACCTCTGAAAGGAAGATGTGAATATGAAAATATTTTATGTCCTCCATTTACCTACAAAAAGAACCTGATTAAACAGTAAACTGAACTAATAAATCATGATTGACCAATAGGTATACAGCGAGCCCAGCTGGATGAAGTCAAATTTAAAGGTTAGCTTTGTCCAACATGATCAGTCCAACTTATGAACTTCAAGATTTATGTCATCCCCTAGATCTTAAATGCAGCTTTCAGAATCACTCCAAGAATTGCTGCTGGACAGTAATTTAAATGTGATAAGAGAAATTACTAAACATATATGTGGAACATTTAAATTGTATTTTAACTCAATTAAATTTAGCTTTTGCGAGCCTCTTTTTGAGTGTGGCTTCCAGCACATTTCTGAAAGACCCAAATTTTTTACACACTTCCACAAAGACAGTAGAACTCCTATCCTTTACGTAGTTCTTTTCCAATCTGAAAGTTGTCAAGATGTCCCTTGTTTTATTTAAAGAGTATGCCTATTCTTCATTGTTATACTTGGAAGTCCCAACCAATAAAGCTATATATTGTCCCTACCTTTTCTTAGTTTGAGTTTGCTTTTTATAATGCTCAAGTAATAAAATCAAAAAAGGATTTCCAGACTGGGAAAATGGGCTTAAAAATGACCATTGTAATTCAGTCTAAGAAAGCATAATGTGGTATATGTTGGCACAATAAATCCAAATGATAATTTACATTAACTGGATCTGAGCTGAAGTGATTGACCAGGAAAGAGATCTTGGAGTCACAGGGAACAGTTTGATGAAAATGTCAGGCCAGCATGCCATTGCTATAAAACATGACAAATTCCAGCCTGGTATTACTATAAAGGGAAATAACTGAAAATAGAACTGCCAATTTAATAACGCCTTCCTAAAAATCTATACAAAGACTAGACTTGGAGTAGTGTGGTCATTAAGCCTTAAAAAGAATATTCTAGAACTAGAATAGGGGAATAAACTCACCTGTGAAGAAAGACTACAGTAAACAGAGCATTTTAGTTTGGAACAGAAGGTAAGAGAATTCATTAGAGAAGAATGTAAAACTGTGTTCCATATATAATGCATGCTAGACCAACAATCAAGAAGTAAACAATACCCCTTAGGCGGCATTTTTGCAAATATCCTCTCATACAACCAGTTGCTGGCAGCAGAAAAGCAAGCAAGAATAAACTGTTCTCTTTTTAAGGTCAGATAAGGAGTTCCAAAAGCAAAACTAAGAAGCTAGTAGGAGAAATACTGTTGATATACAAACTCACAAAGCAGAGGAAAAAACAAGAGGTTTCTAAGATTTTAATGTAGAAAGCTGAGAATTGTATGCAGAGTGCGGGAGAAATAGAATGAAGATATAAAGTCTCTTTAAGCTGAAAATATATACAGTCTTTTTGATAGAAGTTCAATATAATTAAATCAGTAACTCGTTTTCTCAGTCATCTAAAAAAAACCTTGTTGCCTTTTGTCTTTTCCATACGGAATGATCAATTACTTCAAGACACTCCTCCAATGTTATTAAATCAATTAAGTCCACAAAGAGGAAAGATATCTGAATTCCAGCATACACCCAGAAATTAACATGCAAAAAGTAAAAAAATAAATGCAAACTGTGAAGTTAAAACAGAGGCATCTTTGAAGACAATGACTGGGCAGACATCATATCACTCCTTTTCTTTCGCAAACTTACCAGGGAGAAGAAATTAGGTGAATATTCACATCCACCCATCCATCCCCAGCCAAGGAATGCCATCCAAGAAGCTTCAGGGAGATTCCATACCACTGCTTTTCTAATCCAGGAGTGAAGTTGTTACACAAACCTGCTCTGTAGCTATCAAACCAGCCATTGTCTAGCAGAACAAAGATATGTGCTGTTAGTTCAGTGCACCATACGGGGAGGAGTCAGAAGGAACTGAAGGAATTAAAATGTGACTTGGACAAGCCCAGCACCAAACTCCTTCTGGGAGCATTTGAGAAAAGGGGTTCTACGCTACCCGACACAATAAAAGAGATTAATGAAAAATCTGATAAAAAAAATGAATTATTAGTATCAGAGTTAAAACAATCTAAAAGAGATGTTTAAAATATACAGATTAGATTGGATGAGACAGACACAAGGTTAGATCTTCTTAACCAACATTTACTGTTATTGGATTTGAAGCAGATGGAAATTTTTCTGTGCCTTGGGTGAATTCCTGAACAAATTCGCAACTTAAGTGATGTAATTGTAACAGAAATGACAAAATAGTTTAATGAGGAGAAAGTAGACTTCTCTAAAGAAATAGACAAGATTTATAGAATAAACTCAGCATGTGCGGCTAGAAGACAGCTGCCAAGCAATGTTATGATCCAGTTTATAAGAAAATCTATTAAAGAGCAAGTAATTCAGAAACATTACCATCAGAGATTTAACATTTCTGGAAAAGAAGTGCAATTATTCAGAGAAATTCTAATTACAATATTAAGGAAACACAAAGAATATTTTTCCCTGACAGATCTCCTGAAACAAAATAATGTTCCCTTTCACTGGGATAAACTAGAAGGGGTCCAGTCCTTAAAGCACAAGACTTTTTGGGACAATATGGATTGGAACTACACTATTTTTCAAAAGATAAAGCTCGGAAATAAAAAGATAAAAAGAGCTCTGAGGCTTATCAAGGACAGGTTGTGAAGATGGGAGCCTCAGTTGGAAGCCCTGGAACTTCCTCTTCCTAACAGATGCAAGATTTTGACATGGAATGTTAATGGGGCAAATTCCCCACAAAAGAGCAAAAAAGTTATACCATTATTTGGAAAAAAAAGTGAACCATGATATGTTAGCAGGAAACTCAACTATCTTCTCTTACTTTTAGACATTAAGAATACACACAGTGTATTGTAAGTTCACACCATTTAAATAATCAAAGATCCACTCATATGCAGAGGATCAACAGGAGTCTCATTACACCTTTTCCCCTGACACATTTTATTAAAAGGCTTAAGCTTGCATGAGCTGCAGTTCAACAAAATGAATGTGTTTTCATACAGTTTATTAGGTGGAATAGGTGCTACCAAACTCCCACTGGCTTTTTAAAAACACTATAGACCAATGTTTCTCAACTTCAACAACTTTAAGATGTGTGACTTCAGTTCCCAGAATTCCCCAACCAGCCATGCTATCGTTCTACAATGTTGCATATGAAAAAAAAACACATAACAAAAATTCCAAACACAACAAGGAGCCACATCTCAAATATATTCCACTTGGTATAAAGCCTTGTGCAACTTAGAAGAACACAGGGAAAGAATTTAATTAATAAGGATGAAGGGAGCAATTTCTAGTAAATGACCTTTATCTCCTCATTTTAGACCCCTACCGGAACAGGCCCTTGGCTGTGAGGAATAGTAATGGTGGCCATGACAACTGCAATAGGACAGCCAAGCTTCCATGCTTCCATCCAATTATGCAAGCAGCCTCCGTTTATTCCTTTGCTTTCTCCTTAGCTGGACAGATTGATTTCAAAAAGCTTACCCGAGCTCATTTTTTAAAACAACGGGACTCTCCATCATTCAGAGGGGAGAAGGCAGAGAACTTGCCCCAAGAAAATTAAATCTACTGCTTCTCTTAAGGTGCACTGAGGAATCATCAGAACAGTTAGTGGGAGGGGGTAAAGGGGGGATTTAACTTCAGTCACACTGAGAACACATCCATTTCTCACTGGGACAAATGGCATTCATTCACTAGGGAGAGAGAAATGGTCTATATTTTCAGTGACACCACTGAAAAGCTGGTCAGCAGTACTTAAAGTGATATCTGCTCCTTGGGGGAAACTGGTTTCCTTTCAGATTCCATTTGCCAATTCAGCCTGCTAAGAAGCACCTTTTCCCTCCTTTTTCAATAAACTGAACCACCTAATGATCCCAGGTGATGCATTCATCCAAAGTTTTAGAGTTCAGCATCGTGAGTATGCAGATAACATTGAACTCTGTCTTTTAGATCAGATTCAGATGGAACAGTCAGGCAATAAGGAAATAAGCCACTACAAGAAGGTATTGTTGTTGTTAGTTGTGAAGTCATGTCCGACCCATTGCGACCCCATGGACAATGTTCCTCCAGGTCTTCCTGTGCTCTACCATCTTCTGGAGTCCATTTAATTTCACGCCTACTGCTTCAGGGACTCCATCCAGCCACCTCATTCTCTCTCATCCTCTTCTTCTATTGCCTTCAGTCTTTCCCAGCATTAGGCCCTTCTGCAGTGAGTCCTTCCTTCTCATTTGGTGGCCAAAGTATTTGAGTTTCAACTTCAGGATCTGGCCTTCTAAAGAGCAGTTGGGGTTGATCTCTTCTAGGACTGACCAGTTTGAACGCCTTGCAGTCCAGGGGACTCGCAGGAGTCTTCTCCAGCACCATAGTTCAAAGGCCTCAATTCTTTCTCGCTCAGCCTTTCTTATGGTCCAACTTTCACATCCATACATTGCAACTGGAAAAACCATGGTCTTGACTATACACACTTTTGTTGGCAGGGTGATATCTCTGCTTTTTAGTATAGTTTATGTCATTTATTTGGAACAGCAGGAGAATTTTGGTCTCAAGATCATCTTGCAGTACTTCATCCATTCTATTATAAAAAACAAACTCTGCTTTAGATTGCATTCCATAGTAGGTGAATTTCCTACTTTCATTCCAGTTTATAGCATTTATTTTCTGTTGCAATGAAGGCCATATACCTAGATTTAAAAAAGAAAAGAAAAAGAAACACTCATATGGTTGCAGCCTTGAAACATAGCTAAGTAATGCATTAGAGAATAACAACATCGTTATTGAGCGTTCTCAAGAGTTTTATTTTCTGCTCCTTGCATAAAAAAATAAAACACTATTTCTATGACAACAACAATCAATGTTTTTCCCAATTGATATGTATGGGTATAAAAACTAAGCACTGAGAAAGAAAGACAGAAAAAGTCACATGTTCTTTAATTACGGATTTGGATATATTTATTTGTTCCATTTGTATTCCATCACATCTGGACACACTGTGTGAATATCTTGCCCTCTGCGGAAGGTGGAAGGAAAGAGATGAAGAAGATGACCAACAGCATGGTGGATGGAGTTAATTACAAGAGTGATGGATAAGCTGCTGGAAAACCTGAAGGACAAGTTTGGGGGAAGCGATTCCTGAAGAAAATCTTTGTGGTCACTAAGAATCAACACTGACTTGATAGCACATCAGTGAATCAATGATGCCACAATCCAAAATGAATCTTGGCAGTTAAAGATAGTTACCATTTTAGGGATTGCAGAAGATAAAAGAAGCTCTTAAGCTATTAAATAAAGACTACTCCCTTAAAGAACTAAAATATATACCACTCTACAATGCCTTGGTAAGGCCACACTTGGAATACTGCATCCAGTTTTGGTCACCACAATGTAAAAAAGATGTTGAGACTCTAGAAAGAGTACAGAGAAGAGCAACAAAGATGATTAGGGGACTGGAGGCTAAAACATATAAGGAACGGTTGCGAGAATTGGGTATGTCTAGTTTATCGAAGAGAAGGACAAGGGGGGACATGATAGCAGTATTCCAATATCTCAGGGGCTGCCATAAAGAAGAGGGAATTAAGCTATTTTCCAAAGCACCTGAAGGCAGGACAAGAAGCAACGGGTGGAAACTAATCAAGGAGAGAAGCAACCTAGAACTAAGGAGAAACTTCCTGACAGTGAGAACAATTAATCAGTGGAACAGCTTGCCTCCAGAAGCAGTAAATGCTCCAACACTGGAAGTTTTTAAGAAGAGACTGGACAGCCATTTGTCTGAAATGGTGTAGGGTTTCCTGCCTGAGCAGGGGGTTGGACCAGATGACCTCCAAGGTCCCTTCCAACTTTACTACTATTATTATTATTAAATATTGTGTATGTGAGTGAGGAAGGAAAAAAAAGGCACCTGTACAGTACATATCAAAATTGATAGAGATAGAACAAAGAGAAGACAATAGATAAGCTGGATGGACAGAATCAAGATCCCTGAAATAGCTTTGAAAGAGCTTTCAGAATCAGTTAGAGATGGCAAAGATTTTTCATTGGGATTACATGCCCTGTAATTAGTTAGGAAAGTAACATAAATAGGTTACAATGTGTTTTTCTATGTCCTTTCGCATAACGGCAGTCCAGAGCAAATATGCAAACCTGATTTTTTCCTACTAAAACCTTAGGCTAAGCGACAGCACCAAGGCAACCTTGGCTGATATTTAAAAAATTCAGCAGGCAGGCATAGTGATTATGGTTTCATTGGAAACTTGGCAAAGAGGAACTAGATATGCAGTGTATCTCTTTCACTTAGATGAATGGAACAGAGACTGTATATTCCTATGTATGATTGAGTTTGTAATACAGAAATGAGCATTTATTTTCATCACTTAAAGATTATACTCTGTTTGGTATTTTCCTTGATAGGGGATACTTGTGTAGAATGGGGTGATCTTACTTGCCTTCAATATTTCTTAACTTTGGGATGGTTTCTTTCTTGACAAGAGTAGGTGAAGTGTTCCAAAGATAAGACAATATGAACTTATTTGCTTTGGCCTTGGCAAAATCAAGTGAAATGATCCTACTAAAAACAGGTGTGACTAATTATGGCTCCAAACTATAATTGGAGCTTTATAGCTGATATGCAGTCATTTGAAACTTATTTCAAACACACACACACCAAAGAAATAAAATTTTGCTGCAAACCAAACCAGGAAAGTGCTGCTTATTCATTGGCTTTGAAAAGGATCTGCTCAATGTCATCTCTTTGGAATTTCCTGACTGGTAGAAGAAGCATAAGGTCTTCCTTCCTTTTTTGTTCTTTAGTACTCTTGAATATTCATTAATTATCACTTAGTGCATGAGTATTAAACTTTCCACGTCACGTGATGTATTGTGATGTATCGCAACATTTTTGCATTGCCAGAGCTGGGGTGGGTGCAGCCTCCATATGATGCAACTGGCCCATGGGCCAGCAGTTTGACACCCCTGACTTAGTGTATATTAAGTGAACCTCAAGAAAATAGATTATATATATATTTGAGATGTGTTTGAATATTAGTAGCTCAGGTTGGTAGTTGGGCTGTTGATTTGATCTCCAGGCTTGTAATTAGGTTGCAAATGTTTCGTCTCCATTCAGGGGGCCATCTTCAGTGCGGTTTGAATTGTGTTTCGTTTGTTTGGAATGTTGCTTTTCGTATTTCAGCTGAAGTAACTCTCTCACTCTCAGTGGTTCATAGGTGTGGTCAATGTCAATGTTTCTGTTCACTGATTTGAGGCCTTGAGGAATTCTCTTTCTCTCCTTGACTTTGCTTGGGTTATAATTGTGGTCCTATACCCAAGATATGGGTACGTTACGTGAATGACACTTTCATGATAATCAGTTGCAACCAAATTGACCAAACCTATTAAAAAATCAATAACATCTTCACAGATATCTGATTCACGATATAAACTGAGAACAATGAACTGCCATTCCTGGATGTTCTTGTAACCAGAACCATCAATGGCCAAATTTTAACATCGGTATACAGAAAGACAACACACAGAGACCAAATCCTCAATTTCCCCCCCCCCCAAATGCCATAAACAAAGCTATGTTAGAACACTTTTCAGAAGAACAGAATCCCATTGCAATACCAAACAAGCCAGATCAACAGAGCTGAGACATTTATGTGGAATGGTTGCTGGAATTGGGTATGTCTAGTTTAATGAAGAGAAGGATGAGGGGGGACATGATAGCAGTATTCCAATATCTCAGGAGCTGTCACAAAGAAGAGGGAGTCAAGCTATTCTCCAAAGCACCTGAAGGCAAGACAAGAAGCAATGGATGGAAACTAACCAAAGAGAACTAAGGAGAAATTTCCTGACAGTTAGAACAATTAATCAGTGGAACAACCTGCCTCCAGAAGCCGTGAATGCTCCAACACTGGAAATTTTTAAGAAGAGACTGGACAGCCATTTGTCTGAAATGGTATTATGTTCAGTGGAATTTACTTTTATTTGTGTGGCTAGGATGGGGTATCCAAAGAGTGGGATCAGTTCATAAAAGGCAGCTGGCCAGGGCTATGCTAGGAATTAAGAACAAGATTTTAAATCATTTTAAAGATTTATAATTTAGGGAGAATATTCTACATTTAGTGCTAGAGAAGGTTTTATAGCTCTTTTGGATTACGTATATCAGGAAATCAACATAGTTGCCCAGCTCTTGCTTGAAGACTTGAATGTAGGGAAGGAAAAAACTACCATCACTCTAGGTAATTGTCAATTTCATTATCAATCTGCTCTTGCTTTCATGACATTTCTCCTAATGTTCAGTTGGCATCTACTCTTCTATAGCATAACCCCATTAGTCACAATTCTAGTTCATTTATTCTATAAATTATATTACAAATTATAGACTTGCACTCTTAGAAGAATTAGGAACATGCTGTCATGCTCCATTCAGTCTTCTCTTCTTCATGCTAGGTATGTTCAATTTCTCCAGCCCTGTGTTTCAGGAATCTTGGCTGTTATTGAAAATTGTTCATATTGAATATTAACTTGCTACTGTGCAGCTTTAACGATCTCAATTCCAAACTGCAATCTCAAGAAATCCCTAATAACAGATAAAGTAATTATACAGAGTAATGGCATCTGATGCCCAAAAGGAGCTAAGGAGATGAATGGAAGGGTCAATAAGAGAGAGGGAACGAGGGAGAGAGAGAGAGAGAGATTTAAAATTAAAAATAATAGAAAAATATTAACATAGCCCACCAGATAATGAAACATGCCTATCTGAAATCCCACAGATATAGTTAATTTTAGCTCCAATCCAACCGTTACAATAGCATTCCCTTGTAGTATTGTAAGTTTTTTCAATTATCATAAATTAGAAAATGCTTCATCAAAATCCACCTAACTACACAGGTACGATATTTTAAATATTTCAAAACCAGAAAAGTTTATAGCAATATATTTTGCCCTCCAAATTCAAGATACGTGGTCTCCAAATGCCCTCCAAATGATTGACCTCCAAATGTCAGGGGAAAAAATTAGTCCTATCAATAAAAGCAAACAAACAAAAATAGTACATGAAATGTACAATGCTAATTTAAATGCATAGAATATTCAATAAATCTCACCATAATATGACCTTGGTGTTGGAAATGCTCTACTCAAATTAGAGATGCCAAAAATTGAGTTTTAGGGATTGATTCTTAATTAGGGACTTGAACTCCATTTTTTTTTCCTGACAGGTTTATTGCCTTATTATCCTTGAAACTAGAAACCTACTCCAAAATGAAAACTACTGTAGCATCTTATGGATTATTCCTATTTTTGTGATAGGAAGAGGCCAAACAAACATTATTTCAAAGATTAAATAATACCGTGCATTGTACTGAAGTCAATAGTTCTTGGGTTGAAGAGGGAATATGGGAAGCAGCAAAATATTTAAATTACTTCTCACCTTTCCCAGGGTTGAGCAAAACAGTTTTTAGGAGTAGATACATACTGTATCTTCTTCTGCATTTAAAAGGTATTCTAACCAATAATTATGCGGGCCTCCTGTTAGTTACAAGGAACACTAAGAATGGTACATAAATTTTGAATTGTTAATACAAGGCAACCATTGATGCATATGGGAATATTTCTGCATTTTATGCTTATAAAATATTATGCTTTATGTAACTTTCTGGTTATTGACCATGCATTGTTCATAAAATAAATACATCATAGGAGACAATGACCAAGTGAATTGTTTTTCTACTCAATCTGCTTCCTGTGTTCTAACTGGTGATAGGCAACTTCCTGTCTGTTCACAATTAAGGGGCATGCATTGACCATAAGACTGGTTTCAGAACTTAATTCAGCATCATAGAGAAGAACACCTCTTGTTCAGATTGAGTCAAATGCTGTCTACACTGGACCAATCTGTGAAAAGATTTGCACTTCTTGTTGACTAGCATGGGAGGAAAAACAATTGTATCTCTTTGTTTCTGAGTAATATGGGGTGCTATTTGTTAAAACAGCAGATAAAGGAAGGAATTCTATTTCAGAGATGAAGATAGACACTTATAAATTCTGAGTTGTTACCTCTAGCTTTATTGTTTTTTGTTAGTTTGTTTTTGTTTTTGACAAAATTAGGAAATATTTACAGTATAGACATAATTTCCCTTCCACTGAGGATAATTCTTTCTGAGTGATTTGCTGAGGATGTCACATTCATTCAGCTGCATCCTGCTTATTAAGGTGGGATGATACAGTCAACTTAGAAAACAGCAGCTACCCATTGGAATGTAGTGAACCACAGACAATAATATCATTGGTTTTGCATCATGGAGTATATTAGTTTTCCAATCTCCTGCACCCTGTGCTGGGAATCATTACTGGATGAAACAATTCCTATCATTAGAAGGTCAGCATATCAGGAGTTTGATTCTACAATTTCTCGTTGTGGTATTTTATGAAAAATTGGAAGTCATCGTATTACAGTGTTTTGAAGTACAGGGTTGCTTATAAAGCTTTCCAGTTCAGTTTCAATTGATTTGTAAGTGTTGTTCTTCTCTTTATTTGGCTATAAATATTGTCAAACAGTCTGATATTTATTCAGTATTTGAGATTCAGCCAAATTAGATTGAATCAGATTTGGGCCAGATCTCTTCAAATAGAAATATGTTCCTTGTGAAGGCTGTCCTGATGGGAGATAACATGGGAGTGGGAAGGTTTTATACTGAAAATATTTGCCCCCTAAAAACAGGAAACCAGGAAACCCTGAATCAAATTTTACTGCTGAGAGACAAATGAAAATTGATATATGGATAGGCATGTTTCTTTATAGCATCATTGTATCTCATCAAGCAAATGGATAGCATTTCATGAAGTCATTCTCCTTTTGCACAAGCCGGTGCATGGAATATTTGAGCAAGAACTGTCTTCAGAAGATGGCAGAAGCAAAATGAAAGATTAATGTTCCACAATATTTTACTGAGCTCAAACAATGTTACATCCAGTAATCTATAACTGACAATGCCAATAACTATTTATAAAAAAGTGAATAGTATTGAAACTTTTTAATTCTAATTAATTATATATCATATAGAATGGTGGTTCTCTATCTGTGGTCTGCAAAATCCTGTGGGGGGCCCAATGTCATCACAGGGGATCCACGAAGGCTTGAAGAAATGTTACGATTTAAATCTTGAGTTAAGTCTTAGAGGCCTGTGACCATGGTCAATGGCCACAAAAGTTATTTAAAGGGAGTCCTTTAAAGAAGGAAAGGTTGAGAACCACTGGTATAAACATATGGGGGAAACTAGCACAAAATTGCATTTCTTACTACAATAATATCCAGGTAGTACTAAGTGATGTATTTAAAATCTTGCAGAAAGTGTTTTGCAACATGTATAACTTCATCTCCTAAGTAATGAAATCTACAGGGAGAGAGAAAGATACAAGGAACAATTTTTCTTCCCCTCTCCCACAAAGTGAATTGTATTAGGGAATTCACAGAGAAAAAAGAGTTAAATTAAAATCAGTGGGGATTTTTCCTAAACTTCAAAGCAGATAATTAGTAAAATAAAACCCATAGGGGATCCTAATCATCAATCCCTTGTGTGTCATCAAGCCTTGCAAACAAACTTCATCAAGGAAAGTATATATGAAGAATTATATTAATAACAATTAAGTAATAAATATGTCCTTGCCTGTATTCCCACAACTAATTATGAATTGTGCTTAAGGCTTTTCTTCACATTAAAAGTGGTAAAATTCATATACAGTCAGTTTCTAGGTTTATGTTTTTCTCCTTCTGGTGAATGGCCAAAATGGATATTTTGTTTTGAATTTTCAAGACATGTAACCTATATAATTGCCACATTACACAGATGTATTGCTTTTGAGAGTCAGTTTGGTCTATGGTTAAGACACCAGGCTAGAAACCAGGAGACCAAGAGTTCTAGTCCTGCCTTAGGCATGAAAGCCAGTTGGGTGATTTTGGGCTAGACATGCTGTCTTGGCCTATGATGTCAGGCTTGGGTGACAAGACAGTAGGTCAATTCTTCTCACAACCAGATCAACACTCGTTGATTTGAAAAAAATTACACCCTCCAATTGCAGGAAAATACTAGAAAGAAAAAAAATGTGATTGTCATTTAATTTGAAATAGTGATCTTTTGCTGCTCTTATGAAAGTAGAATTCAAGTCCAGTAAAATAGTGGGACTCTCTTCCTTTAATTCCATCCAATTTATTATTTATATCTTTTATTTATATCCCACATTTCTCCCTAGATGACCATCACTAGACCAACCACTCTGGACAACTCTCATCCAATTTCCACCTTCCTTTTCTGGGGAAGGTAGTGGAGAAGGCAGCTGGGTTATAGAGAACCCTGGATGAAACTAATTATTAAAATCCTTTCTAATCATGCTTCAGGTCAGGACATTGAACTGAGATGGCACAGCTCATGCTTGCTGATGACACTGATCAGGTCAGGTTGTAGGGTGGAGCATCCATCCTGGCCATTAGTGACTTCTCAATGACTTATAATATCATTAGTTGTATCATATTGACTGGAGGGCACAAAAATTGGGGACACAATATTGCAGTAGCTCTCCTCCCTTGTGCACAATTCATTGTTCATGGGTACGGGAAGGGGGATCAAGCCTCAAACTCTTTATTTGTGGTGTGCCTCAGGGCTTGATGCTTTCACCCCTCCTGTTCAATATCAACATGAGGGCATTGTGGAAGTCCTTCACCAGATTGAGATCAAGCATTAACAGAATGCTGATTATAACCAGCTGTACATCTTGCATCCTGGCTGATAAAATAATGTCATTAAGGTTTTGTTCCAATGTCAGGACTTATGTCTGACTTTAGGGTCTTCCTGCATCCTCAGCTCTTGCTCCAGAAGCAAACAGCAGCTGTGATCAGAACGCACTTTGCACAGGTTCAACTTGTCTGGAATGAGAGGCTTTCCTCATAGTCACTCACACTTTGGTTACCTCACAATTGGATTACTGCAACACACTCTAATGGAATTGTCCTTGAAGTCAGCCCCAGAATTACAGCAGCACAAGCAATTATAGTGAGCCTTTCTATGCTCATAAAATACCCTCTGCTGCCTGAGATGTACTACTGATTACCAGTTGGTTGCCAAGTGCAATTCAAAGTTCTGGTTATAAAGTCCTACATGGCTTGGAGTCTGAAGGATGACCTGTCTCCTATAGATTCTGCTCTTTTCAGTCCAATAGAGTCAACCTGCTGCAGGTCCCATCAATTAAATAATCCTTTCTAATGGGACCTAGCATGTGGGCTTCCTCAGTCATGCACTTGTCCTGTGGAAAAGCACCTTCCTGGATAACTGCATGCCACCACCACCCCTCCATCCCCTGCCTTACTTGCCTGCAGGTAATTTTTAAAACCTGGTTGTTTCCACGGGCCTGAGCCTGGGTTGTTTGAGGTTGGTATTTGACATATCTCCTTGGAGGTATGTAATGAGTTGTGGTTTATCTTCACATGCCAATTGCGTTGTCATAAATTGTTCCTGCTGCATTTTATTGGGTTTTTAGTTCGTGAAGTCATCCAGAGTCATCTGGGAGTTCGGCAGCTTTGAACTACATTATATTAAATTTTATATGACATTTTTTCTTCCACTTACTTCAAATAATCTTCTTAAGGAGAACCCTGTTAATAGAATGTGGCAGTTATATTACTATATTGGATGTTGTAAGAGCCCTGGGCTATTACAACTGGCTCTTACAATTTCTTGGGCTCTGGAAACTTATTGTCTTGTTAGTGGAGGGATACCAAACATTCCTACATATTCCATGAAGCTGTGTATCTTTCTATTTTCTGTGAGAATAGAAGTGGAGGTATAAACCTTGAACAATCATTTGCAAAGTTCTCTATTCACATTTCAAGTGGCTCGACCTACCTTTTTGCCAATAGCTCAGCAGCTTCTTCCCAAATACATGAATTTAGTTCAAATGTGTGCAATTTTGCCTACTGCAGATGACCTTCTACTTTCATCTTCATTTCCAATATTTTTTTTGAGAGACCCCACAGTATTCTTAGAAAATAAAAATGGTGAAGGGTGGCATTTCAGTGCTTTGCTTAGAAAAATGAGACCATCTTCCTTTCAAAAGACAAAGGTAACAAGTTTGACCTAGAATAAATTAGGGTCACATAGAGGAAGTAAATGGGAACACCATCTAGAGCCCCTCCTTGAGGGAGATGGACTGTCTAGAAATATAAAATATAAATAATTAAAATAAACAACTTCCTCAGCATGTCAGTCACTTCCGAATGTTCAAGTTTCTCATCTCATGTTAGTAATTTTGTAAACATGACTAGGATATGCCTATTGCCCCAATGGACACTGCCTCCATTAACCTAAGTGACTCAGAATATTATACAAGTAATCCTTGATTTACAACTACAATTTTCATTGCTAAGAATAAGACCGGAGCTTCCGGTGGGAGGCGACGGCGATGGCGGCTAGCTCTTAGCCGTCCAGCTGGGGAAGTGTCAGAGCCGCGGAGCGCAGCGCGCATCAGCTGGCCCGCGGCTCGGAAATCCCTTCCCGGGCAAAGGGAAGGGATAGAGAACGCAAGAGTAGAGGTAGAACCCCTGAACCCCCTCTGGATTTATTTCTAGAGGGGGTGAAAGGAGTGTTCCCTCGGAGCTCTTGCTGATCTCCGCCTCCCAGCTGTTTTTGCTTCCTTGGAAGCAAAAGAAACCGCCGCTTCTATCTCCGTGTTTACAGCATTTTGGTGAGTAATTTTTAAACGGACGGAGCAGTTTAAAGGATTTTTTGTTATATTTTAGGTGTTTATTTTTTTTATCTTTTGATTTTTACTATTTTTCCTCCTTTTCTTTGTTATACTAGTGAAAGGACTTAAGATGGCGTTTTGAAAGTGTCGGAGTTTTTTTTTCCTTTCTCTTTTGTTTTACTTTCCCTTTTTAAGGATTGTTTTTTGCTTTTGCTTTTGCTTTTGGCTTAGAATTTTTTCTTTTGAATTGTTTGCTCTTTTACTACTTATTCTTGGGATTTATTCTGGACTTTTAATGATTATAGTTTGTCTCTTTTTAAAAATTCTTTTTTTCTTTTTTTCCTCCTCCCTTTTTGGCTGGAGGGGAAAGGGAAGTGACAATTGTGCTTTTTAAAATGGCTTCAAAGAGGCAGCAGCCTTCCTCAATACCCAAGGTTATTTCTTCTCCTATAACTTCCACTGCACAGCTACAACAACAATCTAAACATGCACCACCGGCTCAGCCACCACCCTCCCCTCCTTTACCTGGACTTTCAGTCCAAGAGGTTAGAGGTATAATGGGAGAGATTGTAGTTCAAATGAGAGAGGAAATGACTCAATTTGTTTCACAGATTAAATCAGAAATTAAATCTGATCTCAAAGAAGAGATAACGGGGATAAAGTCTAAATTGCAAGAAAATAATAATGAATTACGACAAGATATACTGGCAGCTGTTTCAGGTTTGGCTACTGTGGTGGTTAAGCTCGATGCAAGGCTTGAGGAAGTGGAAGACAAAGTTGACTCTTTAGATGACAAAATTCAAGACGTGGAAAGGAAGGTGGACTCCTCACAAGAAGATATTTTGATGTTTCAGTACAGACAGATGGAGTATGCTCTGAGGATTAGAGGCCTCAAGGAAGATATGAATCAAGATTTGATGGAGGTGGTTCTTAGTGATCTGGCGTTGGCTTTGGATATGGATAAAGGAGAATTACAGAGAGAAGTAGAAAAAATTTATAGACTCAACTCCTGGATTGCTAAGCAGAAGAATTTGCCCAGAGATGTGGTGATTTACTTTACAAAGAAGTCCCTGCGGAATGAGATTATACAAGCTTTTTACAACAAAAGATTTCAGATTGCCGCCCAAGATGTCATCATTCTAAAGGAAATCCCATCTAAAATTTTAAGAAGTAGGAAAGACTTTGCTTTTTTAACCAATGAGCTTAAAGCTAGATCGATGCCATTCAGATGGGAAATTCCGATGGGTATCGTTTTGAGCCATGCTGGGACACGTTACAGATTGAACACAGTTGACAAAGCTAGAGATTTCTATACTTCGGTCCTGAGTGCAGGCTCAACTTCATCTGGTCGGAAATCTTTGAGTGCTAAGGAACCTGAGCAGCAATCTGAGGCACTAGATTTGGTTTCCGCAGGGATGATAGAAGTGGCAAAGCAACGCCAAACGGAGGCTAAAGAGCAGAGGATGACTCGTGCAGCTTATAAGCGTAAAGAGAAAGAGCAACGTAAAAAAGAGCCCAAAGAGAATTCTCCTGGAAGTTCATCACCGCCGGTGGGAGGAGCAAGACCCAAGAGTTATGCAACACATGCAGCTCTGTCAGAGTTTGATGGTGTCTTCTCCAGGCTGCGTGCCAAGGGAGATGGCAAAGTTTTTGACCTGGAATGTTAATGGATTGAATTCTCCTCAGAAACGGAAAAAAATCTTTTATTATTTGAAGCAACATACCAATGATGTTATTTGTTTACAGGAAACTCATATTCTACTTAAAGATCAGAAATATTTAGTTAATGCTCGTTTGGGATCTCATTTTATATCTCCTGCACCTGGGAAGAAAGGGGGAGTTGTTATATATGTCAAACAAAACCTGCCAGCTTGTCTGGTAGAATCAGATCCCCAGGGGAGATATGTGATGATTGAACTTGGTATTTATGGTAAGAAAGTACTTATAGTTGGACTTTATGCTCCAAATCAACAACAGGAACAATTTTATAAACAGTTACACCAAAAAATAACTTTGCTTGATTATAGATCAGTGGTATTAATGGGTGATTGGAATGGTGTCTTAGACACACAAAGGGATAAGAAAGGTTCCTCTCCTTTTCTTAAACAAGCAAGGCTACCTAAAGCCTTTTTTGATATGAAAGAAGACTGGGAATTAAGGGACTATTGGCGGGAACGTAATCAAGAGGAGAGAGACTTTACTTTTTTTTCTGACAGACACCAATCTTTTTCAAGAATTGACTTTTTCTTGATTACCACGGATTTGTATAATAAAGTAAAGAATGTAAAGATTTTTCCTAGATCACTGACGGATCATAGTCCAGTTTGGATGGAGTTGATTCAAGAGAAAGAGGAAAGAAGATCCTGGAGAGTTAATGAAAATTTGTTTAGACAAGAGAAGAATGTTCAAAAACTAAAGGAGTGTTTAAAGGACTATTTTGCTTTGAATATGTACAAGGGGACTTCAATGTCAATGGTATGGGATGCAGGTAAAGCATTTATGCGCGGTGTTTTGATAAAAATGAATAATTTTTATAAGCGAAATCAGATTCAGAAACGTAGAGAACTTGAAGATGAAATTAAACTAAAAGAAAGGGCTTTGATTCTAAATCCTTCTGATGAAAGTACTAAAGAATCTGTAAAGTTATTAAGGTCACAATTTAATATGTTGATAGCAGATCAAGCTGCAACCAATTTATTATTTATGAAACAAAATACATTTTGTAATGCTAATAAGCCGGGGAGATGGTTGGCTTATCAATTAAGAAAGAAACAGAGACAGAGAATAATAGAGAAAATAAATTATAAGGGTAAACTAGTTTCTCAGAAGGAATTAATTAAAAAATCTTTTTTGGATTATTATCAAAACCTATACAAATCTACTAATGTACAACTGTTAGATATAAATAAATATTTAGCTGAGGCAAGTTTTCCTAAACTGACTGAGGATCAGAAATATGAAATTAATGGTTTAATCACTAAGGAGGAAATCGCCTCAGCAATTCAACAATTGAAATTAGGGAAAGCACCGGGTACGGATGGGTTAACAGCTGTTTATTATAAAGCCTTAATGGAGGAGATGATTCAACCATTAAATGATCTTTTTAATGGTATCCTACAGGGTTTAGAGATTCCTCCTTCATGGCGTAGTGCTTTTATATCATTGATTCCAAAGGAGGATCAAGATCTTACTTTACCAAAAAACTATAGGCCTATATCTCTTTTAAACGTGGATTATAAGATATTTGTAAAAATTTTGGTAAATAGGCTTATGAGGGTGGTGCATCATCTTGTGCATAAAGATCAATCAGGGTTTATAACAGGAAGGTATATGAAAAACAATGTTAGACAAATTATTAATTTACTAGAATACTTAGATAAGAACAACCAAGTTCCTGCAGGGCTCATATTTTTAGATGCTGAAAAAGCATTTGACCAACTGAATTGGCATTTTATGCTAAGAGTAATGGAAGAAATGAATTTTGGTGAAAACATATTACAAGCCCTTAAGGTAATATATCAAAAACAAACAGCACAACTTATTGTTAATGGAGGTTTGTCTGAGGTTTTCACAATAGAGAAAGGTACTAGACAGGGCTGTCCTTTATCGCCATTGTTGTTTGTTTTAACATTGGAAATATTATTGATTAAAATTCGAGAGTCCCAGGAAATTAAAGGAATATATGTTAATAAAAAAGAATATAAGTTGAGAGCTTTTGCGGATGACTTGGTTGTTACTTTGTCGCAACCTGACTATTCTGTAGTAAACTTATTACAGTTGATTCACCATTATGGTTTGGTCTCGGGTTTTAAGATTAATGTAAATAAGACTAAAATTTTACCTAAAAATATGTCGAGTCAGGAGAAGCAGATTTTGGTTAACTCGACGGGTTTTGAGATTGTTAATAAGGTAAAATATTTGGGGGTGATGCTGTCTGTTTCTAATGCAAAATTATTTAAAAACAATTATGAAAGGTTGTGGGTCGGGGTACAGAAAGACTTGAAGAACTGGGAAAAGCTGCAATTATCCCTCATGGGAAGAATTGCAGTGATAAAAATGAATATTCTACCCAAGTTTCTTTTTTTGTTTCAAATGTTACCAATTTTGAAAAATGAGATTAATTTAAATGAGTGGCAGAAGGGTCTCAATAAATTTATTTGGGCAGGGAAAAAACCAAGGGTTAAGTTCAAAATTATGCAAGACTTCCGTGAGAGGGGTGGACTCAAGGTACCAAATTTGAAATTATATTATGATGCGGTGGTTTTAACATTAATTAGTGACTGGGTAAATTTGACAAATTCTGAGATACTTTATCTAGAGGGATGGGATTTACTTTATGGGTGGCATGCCTATTTAATATTTAATAAAAAAATAGATTGGGCTTTTAAATCTCATATTTTAAGAATTTCTTTACTTAGGATTTGGAGAAAATATTATAAAAGTGATTTTAAAGTACCATTATGGGCTATACCTTGGCATGCGATAGAAGGAATAAAAAGAGGGGTTAAAATGGATATGGTGTCTTATAGACAGTTACTTAAATGGGATGGACAAAACTGGCAATTAAAATCACGGGAAGAATTAGCACAAGAAAATTTTACTTATTCTTGGTTCCAATATAGGCAACTACTAGATAGATGGAAGATGGATTGCAAGGTGGGTTTTCTTAGAGAAGATGAAAATCTTATTAAGCAACTGAAGGATCAAAGACAAACCCACATTAAGAGAATTTATGGGGTTTTAGTTGAATTGGACTCAGAAACGGAACTAATTAAAGATTGTATGATTAGATGGGCGCAGAACTTTGGTGAGCCAGTTTCATTGGACACCTGGGAAACTATTTGGGTGAGAAATGTCAAATTTACTCAAGCACAGAATTAAGGGAGAATTTTTATAAAATGTTTTATAGATGGCACCTTGATCCACAAAAAATGTCTTACATGTACCCTGACGTGCAACCTAAATGCTGGAGATGTGGTTACAAGGAGGCTTCCTATTATCATATTTGGTGGTCATGCAGAGAGATAAAAGCATTTTGGATCAAAATATGGTGGAATATCCAGAGAATTTTTAGAAGGAGGGTAAAATTCACTCCGCAATTATTTTTGTTAGGTATTGTTACAGATTGTGATACAAAGGAGGTTGTATTGATGTTAAACTTGATCACAGCCGCGAGGCTGTTAGTTGGACAATATTGGAAGAAGGAATCTTTGCCTACATTGCAGGAATGGTTTTTTAAAGTAGCTTATCTGGCGGAAATGGCAAAGATTTCGGCTTTCTTAAAGCAACAAACGCAAGAGAAGTTTTTTGCTATCTGGGACAAATGGATAAAATTTATACAATTTAGATTGGGTATACAAAAATATTATATAGCCTTTTCATAAGTTTTATTTTTATATATATTATAGATATCTTTTTTATATATATAAATATAGAGTTTTTAATTTAATTTTTATTTTTTTTTTATTATTTCTTAAGCCTATATTCTGCTCTGGGAAGCTCAGGGGGGGGGAAGGGAGGGTTTTTGGGAGGGGTGTGGGGTGGGGGTTTTTTTTTATATGTATTGTTTAATTTTTTTTTCTCTCTTTTGTATGTGTTGTTTTTTGTTCTGTATTGTTCTTGTTTTTTTTGTAAAATTTATAAAACTTTTAATAAAAAAAAAAAAAAAAAAAAGAATAAGACCAGAATATCCATTGCTAAGCAAGATGGTTGTTAAGTGAGTCACACCCAATTCAATGACCTTTTTGCCATGGTTGTTAAGTGAATCACATGATTGTTAAGCGAATCCAGCTTCCTTCATTGGCCTTGCTTGGTGGAAGCTAGCTGGGAAGGTCACAAACGGTGATTACATGACTTTGGGATGTTGCAACCATTATAGTTGCTAAGCATCCAAATTTTGATCATGTGGCCATGGGGGAACCTGTGACAGTCATGTGAGGACTGATCATAAATCACTTTTTTCAGTGTTGTTATAACTTCAAACAGTCACTAAATTGAGCACTTTCTGCAAGATGTTGTCTTTCTAGATTAATACATAGTGAAGAATAATTTTAAAGTATTTTTGGGAGGATCATATTTAGCCTTTGCTGCTAATGTATTCTGTAATTACTTGATAATTGCAGGAGAAGGAGGAGGAGGAAGAGGAGGAGGAGAAGACTGCAGATGTTTGCTGTGAAACATTTTTTTTTTAACTTAGACTGGATACTTATACATTTTGCACTTACTGTAACCTTAAGCCTTCATTCTACTCATGATCCTTCCCTCCTAACATTTCTGAGATTTGTAACATCCAAGGAATATAAATTGATGAGTTTCTATATCTGAACACAGATAGGATTTTCTTTTTTAATTCTTAGTGAAAAGAAATAGAGTCATTTCAGGAGGAAAGAAAAGTAAATTAGCTTTCAAATGAAAATAAATTGGATTATTATTTGTTTCAGTTTCTATTTTCCTCCTTTTTTATATAGGTTTATTATTTGGAAGGTATGGAAAAAAATAACAAAACGTTCGTTAATTATATTTTCAAAAGACTTTAATACACATCTCTTTTCTTCTGCATTACACACGTCTGCTTCAAAAATCTAGAAAATCTTAAACTAACGGCAGATATACCTCTTCTATCTGGTTTAGAGATATCATAAAAGGAAGATGTTTAGGATTAGACCAGAGCACATTCTTCACATCATTGTCCCCCATCTTGCCTTTCCTATAATAAGACTATGTAGTGCTTTGGGTTCAAAGGCAAGAAAAAATGCTCCAGAGTGTCCATAAGCATGGATATGGCACCTGGCTACAATTCCATAAACCAAATGCATAATTTCTTAGAATTGTGCAGCTGCTGCAATCACGATTAAACCTGGGCCATGTGATTAATTCTTTGTGTTACCTTGCTTATTTCCTAAGCAGATAATTTTCCAACCATATATAACAGAATAACAGAGTTGGAAGGGACCTTGGAGGTTTTCTAGTCCAACCCTCTGCTCAGGCAGGAAAGCTACACCATTTCAGACAAATGGTTGTCCAATCTCTTCTTTAAAATGTCTAGTGTTGGAGAATTCACAACTTCTGGAGGCAAGTCGTTCTACTGATTAATTGTTCTAATGGTCAGGAGATTTCTCCTTAGTTCTAGGTTGCTTCTCTCTTTGATTAGTTTCCATCTGTTGCTTCGTGTTTTGCCTTCAGGTGCTTTGAAGAATAGTTTGACTCCCTCTTCTTTGTGGCAGCCCTTGAGATATTGGAACACTGCCATCATGACCCCCCTTGTCCTTCTCTTTGTTAAACTAGACATACTAAATTCCAGCAATCGTTCTTTATATATTTTAGCCTCCCGTCCCCTAATCATCTTTGTTGCTCTTTTGTGCACTCTTTCTAATGTCAACTTTAACTGCCAAATGCCCCAGTCAGCATCTCTGGGAATAAGGGAGATTCAGAAGTTAAAGGCACCTTGTCTGGGGGACAGCTTGTTTAACATCCTCAGATTCTCCTATGAGAGATGATGTGAGAAGTCCACATCCTTCCTATCATGCTCATAAGGATTTATCTTGAAAATGGAAAAGACATGCTGCTGGTGCATGGTCTTGATTTCACTCTCATTCCAAATCAGCATCTGAAATTCATCAGTTTACAGATATCTGTGTTCCTGAGGCCAAATCAGAATGAGAGCAATTGTTCCAGTTCTTCTGTTAGCTTCTAGAGGAGAGGAAAAACATTCTGCCATCACTGAGACACCGTACAAAGAAAAATGAACAGGAAGAATTATGGGAAAACATTTTCTGCATATACTCATCTTTCTAGCTTCTTGACTGATGAAAACTTTCATAAAAATTTAAGATGACAAATCTCATATGTTTCAATTACTTACAACCCAAAAAAAAGCCATATTCACTTTGGCATTTTCTCTCTCTTAAGAGCTAAGATTAAATAGGGTTGACAGCCTATTCAGCTTCATTTCTTTTCTTTACAGGACATAGTGAGTTCCCTGCATGATTGCTCTTCATTGTCCAGTATTCAGCGATGATTTGCAAATTAATCAGTATAGTCAGTTTTTTCAGTTCTTCTAATGAAGGCTGAAAACTTACTTGAAGATCCTCCCAGCTGAAGATGGAATCAAGAAGCAATTAAGTGGACTGCATGCCTGCCTGAAAGATCTCATAGATTTCACAATATTTATTGAAGATATGAACAGTCCATGAACAGGATATGGAAAAAGACATCCATTTTGGGTGGTGTTGAGTCCTCAGCGAAAGGCAATAACTTCAGGAGTCATTTGGTAGTTCTCAGGAGCCTCTTTATTGATGTTCAGCAACTCTGTTACAACGCCGAGGCACGCAAGCCTCTCTCTTCTTAAAGACAATCCCCGGGCCAAATGGCAACATTGGGCGCGCTTTGCACTTCATGCATGCGTGCGAGTGCTGGCACCAGCCAGTCTGGTCCCGGGCAGCTTGCAACTGCCCGGGACTGTTGCAACGTCCCAAGCCTGCCTTTGCAGGCTCAGGACACAACACCCCTTCCCCCCCCAGCTAAAACTACAACTACATTAATAGTTACACGCGACCTCAACACGAGCGTGGGAGCCACACTAGCTCCGTTGTACCAAGCTGTAATATTTTGGGCTTCATTTCCCATCATTCCTTATTCCAACACTTCATAGGAATACCTTCTTACTGTTTCTGCTTTGCCAGCAGAGTTACAAAATCTTCAAGATATTTAGGAGATCTTTTAGCTCTCTGTGACCTCCGAATTCCCTGGCAACCTCCAAGCACATCTTGTCCAGGGGGTGCTATGTGTTCGCTCCCTTCCTTTGACCCTGTTGGTCCCCATGGACCGTGCCCCATTGCCTGGCCTGCTTGCTTGCCCACCGGGCTCGCCAGGCCAGGACTTTGTTGTCTCCATAACCTGGTTGACCTGCCTAGTCGCAGGCTCTCTGGCCCTTCTAGAGGGCTGCCACTGTTGGACAACTCTGTAGAGCCTCCCAGGTCTACCCTAGACCTATTATGAAGCTGTCTTCCTCCACTTCCCAGTTCCATAGTAGGGCTGTCTGGAATCTCAGTACTGTCCCAAAACTCAGTTGCCCCCTCTGTTATGCCAGAGGTGTCAGACCACCTCCCTATGTAAATGCCCCTTTCTGGGAACAGTGGCAGTGTTGGGCCAACTAGACGGAGTGTGTGCCAACTCTCTGGCAAGGTGTGAGTTATTAGATGCTCCCGGTTATTCTCCCTGACTGGAGTGTTGAATGGTGTTGGTGTGTAATGATTATGCCCCCGGGGTAACTCCCTGGCTGGAGTAGGCACTGGTGCCTGTGTTCTAGCTGGTTCCCACGAATTCCTGTTCGGAGCACTCGCGGAATCTTAGAATGGGCTGTCTGTGGCCTCTCTGTTGGTGTCTGGCTGCTGCCCACACCCTTCCCTTTGCCCGTAGAGGTCCCCCCCCTGGAAAAGACCCAGGAGTCTAAGCAGGTGAGTCCAGTCTCGTACGCAGCTGGTCGATATGCCATCGCAGGATACGACCGTCATCCAGGGAAACCTCGTAAGACAAGGGACCTGTAAACTTGCATACTATGGCAGGGACCCACAAGTGACCTGGCCCGTAATTACGGGTCCATACTGGGGCACCCACTAGAAATTGCCTTGGTGCCCTGGGTTGTGTAAACTTAGAAGGCAGTCTGTCCGGATGCAACCGGTCAAGCTTAGTAGTCAGTTTGCGCCCCCAGCGAAGTTCAGCCGGGCTCTTCCCAGTAGAAGTAGACGGTGTGGTGCGGTAAGCAAGTAGAAAATCTGCCAACCTGTGATGCCAGTCCCCATAGGTCAGTTTCTTTAAAGCATCCTTGGTGATGCAGACCATCCGTTCAGCCATACCGTTGGTGGAAGGGTGGAAAGGTGCAGAGGTGGCATGACGAATCATGTTGGCCTGTAAGAAAGCTTGGAATTCAGAAGAAGTGAATTGAGGGCCATTGTCAGACACCAAAACATCCGGAAGCCCATGTGCAGCAAAAATCCCCCTCAGTACTTTAATAGTCTTTGCAGTGGTGGTGGAAGAGACAGGTACAACCTCAAGCTATTTTGAATGGCTATCAACCAGGACCAAGAAGAATTGACCCTGAAAGGGCCCAGCGTAATCTATGTGCACCCTAGACCATGGAGACTGTGTTTCCTCCCATCTATGCACAGGAGCCTGTGGCATTTCTGGGCGTGAGCATTGACAAAGGTGGCATGCGTGCACCTTAGCTTCAATTTCCTTGTCTAACCCAGGCCACCATAAATGGCTGAGCGCAAGCGCCTTTATGCGTACAATGTCAGGATGACCCTCGTGAAGGGAACCTAAGACCCTAGACCTCATTGAGGTAGGAATAACAACTCTGCTGCCCCATAGCAGACAACCCTGGAAAGTGGATAACTCGTTCCTCTTAAGCCAGAAACTCTGAAACTCAGCACCAGGACAACTCTCTGGCCATCCAGACAAAACCCAAGATAAGACCTGGGAGAGTGTGAGATCTGTGGCAGATTCAGCAGCCACATCCCTGGCATTTAACGGTGACTCGGGCAATGCCTGAATTGAAAGGATGTTGATGGCAGGGGCAGGATCAGCCTCTACTACTTGCAGGGGTAATCTACTGAGGCCATCAGCATGGCCCATTTCTTTCCCAGGTTTGTGAATTAGAGAAAAATCATAGGCTGACAGAAAGATTGACCATCTCAGCATTCTGGGGGAGATGATATGGGGAGTTTGTTTGTTAGTGGTAAACAGCCCCAACAAAGGCTTATGGTCAGTAAAGACCGTGAAATGTCTGCCATATAAAAAAATCATGGAATTTTTTAATTCCAGCAACAACAGATAAAGCCTCCCTGTCTATCTGGGCATAATTCCTTTCAGCAGAAGACAAGGTTCTGGAGTAATATGCAACAGGAACCTGAGTTCCATCTGGCCTAAGGTGGCTGAGAACTGCTCCCACCGCATACGGAGAAGCATCAGAAGCGATGCACACAGGAAGAGTTTCATTAAAATATGCAAGCATATTGTTAGAAGTGAGTAAGGCCTTAACCTCACTGAAGCTTGCTTCATGTTTTTGTGACCACTGCCACACTGCCTGTTTGTCCAGAAGCCTATGAAGTGGTTCAGCTACATTAGCCTTGTTAGGAATGAATGAATTATAGAAATTCAAAAGGCCCAGAAAAGCTTGTAGTTTGGCCTTGGATTTAGGCCTAGGAGCATGCATGATAGCCTTTAATTTGGACTCAGCAGGATGAATTCCATTGGCATCAATTTTGAATACCAGAAAATCTATAGAAGGCACCCCAATTTTACATTTGTCCTTCTTGAATTTGAGGCCCGTTTTCCGGAACAGCAGCAGAACAGCCCTCAATCTCTCAGCTAAATTTTGAGTGGAATCTCCAGCAATTAAGACATCATCAAAATAGTGGCAAACCCTGGTATACCCCTCAGTGTATTTTCCATTATGCTTTGGAAAATTCCTTGGACTCCCTCCTGGTGCACAGACACAGCTTCTGGAGTATTTCTGATAGGCCTCATATTCATGATTGCCCCACCTGCTGCCTCTTCTGCAGTAACCTCTCTCAAGGCATCTTGGAATGATAAGTCTTCTTTGGCAAAAAGTCTCTGCTGCAAGTCTCTATGTCTCAGTCCACATACAAATCTGTCTCTCAGCCTTTCTTCTAAGACTTTAAACTCGCAAGGCTTAGCTGCTCTTCTCAATGCAGCAATGTACTCTTTAGCTGATTCGCCAGTTGATCCCTCTGTTCAAAAGTATGGCGCCAAGTGATGACAGACAACTTGGGCTGGAAATGTTCCTTTAACAATTTCTTTAAGTCTGTGTAGGTAACAGATTCTAGAGGTGCAGGTGCTGCTAGATTTTCAGCGATCTCAAATGCATCTTGACCACAAACACACAGCAGGGTGGCGGCTTTTAAGCCATCTTCTCTCACTTGATTGACCTTGAGATAATTTTGTACTCTGGCCACATAAGACTCCCATCTTTCGGGATGCATAACATCGAACTCGGAAAGTCTTCCTATCTTTGCCATCTTCAGTAGTACAGGAAGGGTCTATCAGCTTACCTCCAACATTTGCTGTATTGGCAGGCAGTTGATGAATTTAACGCCGTTTCCTGCTGCTTCAGGACTCCAGGGTAAGCTTACAATTGTTTGAAGTAATTGCAAGGCATCCCACCTTCGTCGCCAGTGTTGAGTCCTCAGCAAAAGGCAATAACTTCAGGAGTCATTTGGTAGTTCTCAGGAACCTCTTTATTGATGTTCAGCAGCTCTGTTACAACGCCAAGGCACGCAAGCCTCTCTCTTCTTCTTAAAGACAATCCTCGGGCCAAACGGCAACATTTGGTGCCCTTCGCACTTCACGCATGCGTGCAAGTGCTGGTGCCAGCCAGTCTGGTCCCGGGCAGCTTGCAGCTGCCCGGGACTGTTGCAACGTCCCGAGCCTGTCTTTGCAGGCTCAGGACACAACAGGTGGGGTTCTGGGTGCTCTCTGAGCTTGCTTGTTTTCTTGCAGATATTTCATTACCCAAACTAGGTAATATCACAAGCAAGCTCAGAGAGCACCCAGGACCCCTCATGTCAACCCTGAGCTACGAATATTTTCCTTTATTAGTGATACCTGTGTTAAATCATATTTGCATATAAGAACAGCAGGGCATTTTTCAAATGCTAATCATCCCCACCCAGCATCAAAAGATGTGCAGCTAGTGTCCGTCTATTATCTTGTTCTTTCTCTACATGAATAAGTTGTCTTTTTCAGCTCAGGTGGCATTTCAAAGGTTTCTCCTGGAGTCTGACTTTCCCAGTCAGGCCCTTGGGACAGATGTACAAGCAATCCCTGGGTTAAGAATGTCCAACTTAGTAACAACGTATAATAAATAAACAGATTGCTATAAAGCCTATTACATTAAAAATGTGAGTTAATTACAATAGTTTGCAATAGTTGACGCAAACACCACTTTGTGATGCCCATGAAAACATTCAGCAGCTTTGGTAGTTCATCAGTTTAAGGAAGGAGAATGTCACCCATCATATCACAACCTACTCCTTGGTAAGCTAAAAAAAGGTGGAATAGACAACATCACCATCAGATGAATCTGTAGCTGACTGGCAAACCATACTCAACGAGTAGTCCTCAACAGCACTACATCCAAATGGAGAGAAGTAAGCAGTGGGGTACCGTCTTAGGCCCAGTACTCTTCAATATCTACATCAATGATTAAATGAGGGAATAGAAGGGAAACTCATCAAATTTGCAGATGACACCAAACTGGCAGGAGTATCCAACACCCCAGAAGACAAACTCAGGATTCAAAAAGATCTTGACACACTTGAACAATGGGCCCTATCCAACAAAATGTGTTTACATTTAGGCAGGAAAAATCAAAGGTACAAGTATGGATTGGGCAAGACCTGGCTTAAAAACTGTGAGAGGGACCTTGGAGTCCTAGTGGGCGATCACTTAACCATGAGCCAGCAATGTGCAGCAGCAGCCAAAAAAGTTAATACAATCCGGGGTTGTATAAACAGAGGCATAGACTCAAGATCACGCAAGATATTAGTATTGCTTTATAAAACCCTAGTAAGACCACACCTGGAATACTGCAGCCAATTTTGGTCACCATATCACAAAAACAATGTTGAGAGTTCGGAAAAAAATTCAGAGAAGAGCGACTAAAATGATTAAAGGCCTGGAGTCTAAAATGTGAAGAATGGCTGCAGGACTTGGGTTTGGCTAGTCTAAAGAAAAGAAGAAATAGGGGAGACATGATAGCAGTGTTCCAGTATTTGAGGGGCTGCCACAAAGAAGAGGGGGTCACGTTATTCACCAAAGCACCAGAGGGCAAGACAAGAAACAATGGTTGGAAACTGATCAAAGAGAGAAGCAACCTGGAATTAAGGAGAAACTTCCTGACAGTGAGGACAATTAACCAGTGGAATAACTTGCCCCCAGGAATCATGGGCGCTCCATCACTGGAGATTTTTTTAAAAAAGCTAGACAGTCACTTGTCTAAGATGGTATAGTTTCTCCAGATAAAGGGAGATGTACTCATCTAGACTTTGGATCTGACTCTACTTATTACTTGAAAGTGATGTATCATTGGAACATGCGGTGGTGCAATAAACAGATTACATTGGAAAGCAACTCATGATGGATAAAAGGCTGTTCATTAGATATGGCTTTGCCTGGAATTAGTTAACTCCCTCTGTGGAGCACCAGCTCAGTTTTCTATATTTTACTCACATAGTTGGATTCCTAAAAAGAATTTTCAAAAGTCTGAAATAGATTCAGGGTAGTTGAAATGGTGACATGCCGAGACTATGTCAGTTGATTCCTTTTCTGTGACAGATATATTTTCTATCAGCAACATATCATATTGTGGATAAGACTATAATTAAGTATTAATATGAGCAAATAAAACTGGAAATGACTGCTGGGACAAATTAAATGCTGAAACTAAAGATGAATCTTCTCTTGTTAATGAACAAGACATCACATATGAAGGCTGTATTTAAGACGAGCTGTGTAAAAATACTAAAAACCATTTTTTTTATCTCTTGGCTGTATACAAGCAGGGTTTTAAAAATTATAAATGGCCAGCATGTGTCCTAAAAGTACATCCCAGATAACCTCTGGACCCAATGGACTTTGTTCAACAATCTAGGAAAAAAGAGGTAGCTGCCCTGATTCTAAATAAGGGAAAATATAAACAGTCATTGAGCCCTGCCTGAAGTATTGAAACTTAAACACCTCACATAAAAATATTCTAAAATGATCACAGAAGCTACTAAGGATATTGGCTCTGCATTCAAACCTTAGGTTTATTTAGGTTTGCCTTTCTGTAGTTCATTTCTTTGGTTAACCAAGCAATCCAGCCTTCTCCGAACCTACAATGCACAAGATACACATCACTTACTTTGCAGGAGTTATTGAAAAAAATTACTCAGTGCTTTCATTTTATGCATTCTGTGCACATATAGAAACCACACTAGCTTTTAATTACTTATAATAAATATAGTATGGTTGAATGATCTATCACATAGTTGTTCAACCTTTTGACTTACCTGAAACGCATTGAGTGAAGAGGAATTTTCTTTATTTTAACTTAAATTTATTTTATATATATATATTTATTATCTTGTGAGACTACATTACTAGCTGTCTAGGGCTTCATGTGGCCCACGGGCTGCAGGTTGAACAAACCTGATCTATCAGATCTGCATATTGAAATGCTATTTTGTGATTTACTCAGCCTTGTGAAGAAGTTTCCTCTGAACATACAAGACAAGTTAGATCCATCTCAGGACCATGGACCAGGCATTAGTATATTGAATATACTAAACAGATAGCCAGGATCATCCCATTGTTTCAAGCATCAGTACAATCATTTTAAGGATATCTGATTTTATGTATTCAGACTTCATGCCTCCAGTATGCCAAACTAAATAAGAGACACCACAGACTTCTTGAGTAAGATGGAGCTTATTGACAAAAATTTGTTTAGTCTTCTTCCCATCTGCTATGGGATTATTCTTAACTATCAAAGTGCTGGATAAAATAATTATAAACAAATAAGAAAGTAAATAAACTTCCAGGAATATCTATACAACTAGGATATTTTGCACTTTACCAGAGCACTGAGGATATACACCTAAATTCAAATTTTTTCTTCCCATCATGATGCCCTTCAGATGTGTGTGGATTTCCATCAACAAGGCTGAGTAGGAGTTCTGGAAACTGTATTCACAATTCTTCTAGAGCAGTGGTTCTCAACCTATGGGTCGCGACCCCATTTGGGGTCGATCGACCATTTCACAGGGGTCGCCAAGCAAGGCTGTCCGCCATTTTTTTCCCTTTTCCGGCAGGTGCCTTACCTCCCTTGGGCTGGGCCAGCTGGTGGCCCAGCCGGTAGTCGGCCTGCTCCGTCTCTGCCACTTGCCAGCTTCGCCTTGGCCAGCGCAGGGGGAAGCACCGCGCATGCGTGGTGCTCCCCGGGCAGGAAAAGTCCTTGACTTACGACCAGTTGGGTAGTCCTCAACTTATGACTGGTTTAGTCCTCGACTTATGACCGGTTTAGTCTTCGACTTACAACCGGTTGGGGGTCACAGCATTAAAAAGGTTGAGAACCACTGTTCTAGAGAGTGCACACTTCAGGAAGGTTGATCCAGTGAAACCGAATTTTGACTCATGTATTTTTTTATAAGATTTAGAAATATGGAGAAATTTAAAAGCAAAAAATAGGTCGAATTTTTAAAAATGCCCCAATGGAATTAATGCTGCTAATTCATTACAAGTGTACATTAAAATGCAAAATTCATGAAGAAACATGGAACTTAAAATCAGTTGGCATAGAAAATAATTCGAGCTTAGTGTATTTTTAAAATAGTCAAGAATGCCAACAAAGACTGTGATGTAGAGGCTATTGTACATCTCAGAACCACTGAACTATATTTTTCAAAGATCCTGGAGCACTTGGGAACTACCAGAGGACTAGAAGAGAGCTGATGTAGTTCCCATCTTCAAAAATCGGAAAAAAATGGATCCAGGAAATTACACACCTATCAGCCTGACCTCAATACCTGGGAAGAGTCTGGAAAAAATAATCAAACAATGAATCAGCAAACACCTAGAGGCAAACAAGTCATTACCAAAAGCCAACATGGGTTTGTCAAAAACAGATCATGTCAGACAAATCTTATTGCATTCTTTGATCAAGTGACAAAATTAGTGGACCAGAGGAATGCCGTGGATATAATTTACTTGGACTTCAGTAAGGCATTTGATAAAATAGATCACAACCTACTACTTGATAAGATAGAAAAATGTGGGGTAGACAGCATCACACCAGATGGATTTGTAGCTGGCTGACTGTCCCTACTCAGCATGTGGTCCTCAATGGAACTGCATCAACATGGAGGGAAGTGTGTAGTGGGGTGTCCCATGGCTCTGTTCTAGGCCCAGTGCGCTTAATCAATGATTTGGACAAGGGGATAGATGGGAAACTCATCAAATTTGCAGCAACACCAAGCTGGCAGGAATAGCCAACACTCCAGAAGACAGGCTTAGGATACAGGAAGATCTGGACAGACTTGAACACTGGGCACTATCTAACAAAATGAAATTCAATGGTGAAAAAAGTAAGGTTCTACATTTAGGCAAGAAAAAACAAATGTACAGGTATAGTATAGGTGGTACCTTGCTCAATAATAGTAACTGTGAGAGGGATCTCAGAGTCCTAGTGGACAATCACTTAAATATGAGCCAGCAGTGTGCTGCAGCTGCCAAAAAAGCCAACACAGTGCTAGGCTGCATTAACAGAGGGATAGAATCTAGATCACATGAAGTATTAATACCACTTTATAATGCTTTGGTAAGGCTACGCTTGGAATACTGCATCCAGTTTTGGTCAACATGATGTAAAAAAAGACGTTGAGACTCTAGAAAGAGTACAGAGAAGAGCAAAAAATATGATTAGAGGACTGGAGGCTAAATCATATAAGGAATGGTTGTCTAGTTTAATGAAGAGAAGGACGAGGGGGGACATGATAGCAGTGTTCCAATATCTCAGGGGCTGCCACAAAGAAGAGGGAGTCAAGCTATTTTCCAAAATGCCTGAAGGCAAGACAAGAAATAATGGATGGAAACTAATCAAGGAGAGAAGCAACCTAGAACTAAGGAGAAACTTCCTGCCAGTTAGAACAGTGAACCAGTGTTACAACCTGCCTCCAGAAGCAGTGAATGCCCCAACACTGGACGTTTTTAAGAAGAAACTGGACAGCCATCTGAAATGGTATGAGGTTTCCTGCTTGAGCAGGGGGTTGGACTAGATGACCTCAAAGGCCCTTCCAACTTTATTATTATTATTATTTTGAAAAATAAATGTTTTGAAGAAATCAAATTTATTGTAAATAAAATAGAAATGTTACTGGATGTTTATATATGTATGTATTCCTAAGCCCCCTTTCTCAAAGGCCTTTAGAGTTCTAAATTAGTATGATAGAAATAACTTAAAATAAAGACATTAAAATAAATTTATTACTAATTAGAACCTCTAGAAGCTACAATTTAATTTTCTTTTGTAGTCTCAAATGACTATAACTACGGAATGGGTAGCAGGGTATGAAAAATCTAATTACTTGAAATGTTTGACATTTCTAAGATTCTGTATTAATGAAACAAATGTCACACGCCTTTATTGAATATATCTGAAATTCAGTGATTTCTCTTTCTTGTTTAGTGAATATTCAGTTAATGTATAATAAAAACTATATTAAATTAAAATTAATACTCTGTTTAGTTGTACATTTATTCTCATCCTAAGTAGTGTAGTTTATCAAAAGCATCCTTACATAATAATGATAAATAATATTATTGTATGATATAACAAGCTCAAATAATATGCTGCTTCTTATTTTCTAATATACTATTATTTCATGTTTGATTTTCTAGCCACTCAAAGATGAGTTTGTTGTTTGCCACATGTACAATTATTTCCTTTCTATGGGAAGGAAAAAAGATGTACAGTTTATTGTGTTACAATCTGCATTTTTATGAGAAGACCTATATCGGGGTGGACAATTAATTTTCCCAAGAGGCCACATGAGAAACTGAGACTATTGTGGAGGGCTACCACAGCTTCCTCCTCCCCCTGTCACCACTTCCTACTGCAGCAGTTCTCAACCTATGGGTCGCGACCCCATTTGGGGTCGATCGACCATTTCACAGGGGTCGCCAAACCATGCTGTCCGCCATTTTTTTTCCCTTTTCCCTAGCTGTCCTTTTTTTTTTGCATCGTATCATAGAAATCCCCGCATCTTCCTCACTTCTCCGGCTTCCCAGCCGCTTCTCTCTTTGTTCTGGCCCCTCCCCTCACCGCCTGCTGCGCTCTCCAGGTTTTTGTTTCGGGCTCGTCTCGCCACCACCCCCTCCCTCACTTCTGAGCGCCACCCCTGCCTCCGGAGCTGCCCCTCCCCTCCGCCCGCTGCCCTGGTCACGCCCCCTTCACGCGCTCCACTCCCTGCTCGCTTCTCTCCATTCAGCGCTGTTCATGCTCTGCTCCTCGTAGCCACCAACGCTGCCTCCTCAGCATGTCCCTGCGCGGCGCTCCTGCTGGCGGCTGGTGGGTCGAGCGAGAGAGACTCGGTCTTTGTGGTGCGTTTGGCATGTGCCTTGGGGATGGAGGGCACCTAAAGCCGGCCATGGAGTGAGGAAAGCGGGGCTGGGACAATCTTCTGGAAGCTGAGGCAGGCAGGAGCCATGGAAGTGCAGTCGGTATCTGAGCCGTGGGTGGCTTCTGAGCGCTGCCCCCGCCTCTGGAGCCGCCCCTCCCATCTGCCCTGGTCATGCCCCCTTCACGCACTCCACTCCCCGCTCGCTTCTCTCCATTCAGCGCTGTTCGTGCTCTGCTCCTTGTAGCCGACCGCCCGCAGATTGTGGTATCTGGAGAAATTAAGGTCCCCCTTGTTACCGGGAGGTATCACCTGTAGGATCTGGAGCGCCTGGTTGGCAAAGGGCAAGCCGGCAAAGTAGGCTGGAGGGGCAGCTGAGGACACTGTGTGTGCTCTGCTCCTGCAGCTGGTTAAGCAGACTTTGGTCTCCCTGGGAAAGAGCTTGGGTTCTGGGGGCAGAGGAGGGTGTTGTTGCCTTCAGAAGTTGAGAGGGGGCATGGTCTGTCAGTCTTAGGTTGAATGGCGTGGATGATTTGCAAGCTGGGATGTCCACACGGGAGAGCTCATCTATCATGTGGGTTTTCTTGAACTCCGATCTTTAGGCTCCTGGCAGAATGCGTAGCTGGCACACTGGGTGTTTTGGAAATTGCTACTGGTGGGCTTCTTCTAGGTGGGTGGTAAGAAGCATTTGCCTCATGGTGGGAAAACTGGCCCTTGATACAGAGGCTTGGTGTGGTTTTTAAATCACCCCTTTCAACATCCCAAAGCCTTCAAGATGTTTACACACAGTTGATTGGTCTTGCCAGAGTTCATCAGGTGCCTGGTTCGGCATAAAGGGGAGCCCTTTGCAAGCAGCAGTGATATAGTATTACTAATGGATTTTTATTTTTTAAGCATAGTGATAAAATCCTTTCTTGTCTGAAGGCTTGTTTTAAAGGGCTTTCTTTTTTTCTTTTTTTTGACTTTGTTCTCTTCCAAAAGAAGCTTGTGATGCATGGTTTACACTTGGCAACTTTTTCATCAGTAAATCTTGGCTTAAGTTGAGACTCTTTTGACTATTTTAAAAGTAATTCCAGTCACCTTTGTAGAAGGTGGCTTCTGAGCACCGCCTAGAAACATCCAGAGAAATGGTTTTTTTTCTAATTACAACCTGTGTCATTTGGGGGTGACCATGTCCACCAGATACAGAGCTGCAGATACCCAGAATTGGTCCTGCAACCTTCCATTGTCTCCCATTGACTCAGATCCACTTAAAAAATATTCCTCTACTCTGCTTTTTTCCAAGTACAAACAAATCATCAAAGAAATCAGCTTGGACTTTGGAAGGAGTGGCATCAGTATGTTGATGGAATTTTGCTTGCCTTGTGTTTGGCCTAGAATCAGTGTCTGAGATCAGTAAGGGGTTGGGAGGGAGCCAGTCAACTACTGAGCTGATTGTGCAGTCAAATGGTGTCAGTCTGCTTTCCTTTCCTCCTGAATGAATCTTCTTCACCTGGATGCCCTCTTGATGTGTGGATTAGAATTTGCCTCAACTGATGCTATCAACTGGTGATCTGGAGATACAGATCTTTGATACAGTTTTGGTAACTTCTGCAATGTGCTGCCTATGATTTCTGGTTTGTGGTTTGGTGATCTCTGTGTTTTCTTGCAGATGTTTCATTACCAAACTAGGTAACATCAAACTAGGAAATACTGTATTATACGGCCTATAAGACAACCCCCAACTTTTGAGAAGATTTTCAGGGTTTAAAATCCTAAACCCTGAAAATCTTCTCAAAAGTTGGGGGTCGTCTTATATGCTGGAAAATACGGTATTCCATTTCTAGTTTAAGTTTCTGTTACTACTAAACCTGTTTTAAGACTTTATCAATTTACAATTTCCATAATCAAATATTGTTTTACTTCAATAGATTATCACTTCAATTATCTCTTCCAGATATGTTCAAGTTCTTAATCTCTCTCATCCCTCTTTTAATCACCAGTCTCATTTATATCTTCTTCCAATAATAACTAACTTAGTTAAAAAAAAAGAAACAATGTTAAACCTTACTTCATTTCAATTCATTACACAAACTTCAAATCACATCCAAATAATTATTTACATTGTGATTCAGAACAGTAGCAAAATTACAGTTACGAAATAGAAACTAAAATAATTTTATGGCTGGGGGTCACCACAACATGGTGGCCACGCCCACTTGGTGGCCACGCCCACTTGGTGGCCACACCCACTTGGCCACGCCCCTAGGGGTCACCACAACATGGGGAAGTGTATTATGGGGTCACGGCATTAGAAAGATTGAGATCCACTGTCCTAGTGTTATCCACCCTCCTTCTGATACCACCCACTGCCAATGCCCCCACCACCACCACTGACACCCTGTCCCCCACTGCCAACACCTCAGGCCCAATAAGGATGCCCAAAGGGACAGGAGGTGGCCCATGGGCCATAAAATGCTGAAGTCTGACCTAAATGGGCCCCATTTTTTCTACCCATATTAATACGCTGAAGAAACTGAAATATAAGAAGTCTTACATCCCTAAAGAATTTGATCCAAAATCTCTTTGGCACAAAGACCTGTTCATTTTACTTTTTTTTAAAAAAAATAACTTCATTAGATTTTAAAATAAAGAGATTAAAAACTAAGAAGAACTAATATTTAAGATTTAAAAAATAGGCAAGAAAAATATAAACAATGAATAAGAAAGCAAAGTTAAAAATACAGAAAGGAAAAGAAATACAAAGAAATGACTTCAAACGTTCTTTTGCAACAGATATAAGTATATATTTACAATAAATACTTACTCTAAATTTACAACATAACTTTCATTTTTCTATTATATATTACTATTTCAAATTATTATTAATATTATTTCTATATAATAATATAAATATAATTTAAATAGGTAAGTTGCCATAGGTTGCCAGAAATAAACGAAAATGGCAACTGGTAAATGTCTGCTTTTCATTTGAACACAAGTCTACAAAAGCAAAACGTTTACAGGAAGAAAATGTCCAAGTCTTAATGAGAGATTAATCTCCCAACAGAATTAAGAGAGAATACCGCAACTTCTTGGAACACTGTAAAATGAAGTTACAGAATGCCAAAAAGGGTACATTGGAAAGTATGAAGAAAGATGCTTGGTAGAATGAAAAAAGGTGTGGACAAGAAAAGAAGTGCAGATAGGAGAGCTACTGCAAATTAGGATGAAAGATTATCATATGTGGCAGTCCTTGCTTACCTACAACAATTGGGATGGGCAACTCTACTGTTAAATGACACAGTTGCTAAGTGAGACATCCACATTGCATTACTGTCTGGTTTGGAAGCATCACTGCTTCAGACAGGAAGATGATGCAGAGAATGGTGAGGATGGCAGAAAAGATTATTGGTAGTTCACTCCCTTCTATCCAGGACATAGCATATAAGCGTTGCTTGAGCAAGTCCACAGGACCTTTACGACCTGTTTTCCTTGTTACCTTCTGGGAGGGGGCTTCGTGGTATCTGAAGCAGAACATCCAGATTCAGTCACAGTTTTGTTCCATATAGCATCAATCATTTGAACTCTCAAGTTTCCTCTTTCTGCTATGTCTTCAAAAGGGATAGTGATTAATATTTATATGTTGTATGTATGTACACTGTATGTTCATATGTGTGTTATGTATGGGCCTAGGTAGATATATACTTTCTTTTGAGAGCAGGCAACAGAATTTCATTTTTAATGTGGGCCTGTGTGCACACAATCAAAAATGTGACTGCACCAGACTTACAATATCACTTCTTCCATAATCATTAAGTGAACCACCACAGTCATTAAGTGAGACATCACGTGACCATCACTTGCGATTATACCGCCAACTTCTCTATTGACTCTGTTTGTCCGAAGCCAGCTGTGGAGCACACACAAATGGTAATCATGTGACTACAGAACACTGCAATGGTTGTAATGCTCACCAGATGCAAAATGCCCAAATCTCAGTCATGTGACTGTGAGGACACTGTAGTGGTTATAAGCAAGGACTACCTGTCATGTATGCAGCAAACAAAATATACTTGCAAATATTGTGCAAGGGACAATTAAGATTACAAGTGGAAGAAGAAAGCCAGAGAAATTCCAATGGGAAAAAAGATTTTAAAAGTGGGCGAAGAGGCTAAAAAATAAGCCCCCAGCAGAGTGAAAGAATTAATAATAAATGGGATGAAATTGTTTGAGATGAAACTTAAGGGGAAAAAAGCATTTTGGAAATCTGAATTGGAATAATAATGCTACATCAATGGAAGGGATTGAAACGAAGGCTATAAAAATAAGTGTCTAAGGGGAAAATGATGAACATGCTGTACATGCTGTACTGTACAATTTCTGGTTTGCAATTCCAAAGTTAAAATTTCTGATGATGAATCAGCCCCAAGTAATGACCAAGTATAAAGCATTATATTTCTCACTGAAAATTTTTTCCCACATTGTGAATTAGTGGTTTTTATTTATGATGTTGCTTTGCAGATCAAACATGGCAGTGTCTATTGCATTTTAGTAATATACACTGCAATTTTAATTGTCAAATGTAGATTGAAATTACTGCAATTAATAGAACATGCATTTCCTGTCCTCTCTTCAAGTTTCAACACAATCACATTTTTTGATTCCTACCAGTGCAAGATATGAAGAGCAAAGAGTGTTCCCATTAGCCACCTCTGTTTGCAAAATCTCTTTGTGTAGTGTCTTTATAATTGACCAGGATATGTCACAGAGATACCTGTCTATGCAGAATCTCCAACCGACAAAATGACATCATTTTTAATGAGAAATGGCTGATATGTGTGAAGAAGCACCACAACTCTCTCCCAGCCCAAATGTAGTTGCAAGAGAGAGATTAATGTGTTCTAAGTCTACTTTCAGGGAATATACAATAATGAGAGGGACTTAATAAGCATGGGCAGCCTTCCACATAAACAGGACCTGCCCTAAAACATATTCCAGAGTCTTCTATGACACCTAGAACCTCTGTTGCTAATGAGACACCAAATACTTCAGAGTAGAAACTGTTCCCTGAAACTTCAAAGCAGCATACTTAAGCCTTATTGAACATTGTACAGATGTTTAAAAAAAGTTATATTTCAAATGTTAGGGTAAAAAAGAATACTGAAAAGGACAAGGAAAAAAATAATCAGTTCATTGGCCTTTCATTTCATATATGAATCTAAATCAGCCTCTGAGCTCTTTTGCTACAGATAAGTTCAGTTCCTAATTTTTTGTTATTTTCTAGATTTTTATCCTGTCCTTGCTGATGAATCCCTCCCCATTTATTTTTCTTTTCTAGATAAGGGCACAAATATTCCTTCCCCCAAGCACTTGATGGAGCCATGGCTTTAATGGTATGTGGGAAAGACTTTAGAAGATAGACAAAGAGACACTTGCCTAGGCCCTAGGGACTGAGACAGCATAGCCCACAGTTGCATAGTGAGTGAAGTAAGAGACTCAGAAGGGACAGACTTTAAGTTCTCAAGTTGGTGGGAGAATTTTGCTTTCAGAATTGCAAGATTCTCTTAATATAGCTTTGCAATAAAGTGAAATCAGCTTATCTGGTCATATTTCCTGCCTTACCTACCTGGTAAGACTGACATCAGCAATGAAAGATAAACTTCTCCTTAGACTTATCTCACTGACATAGTGAATCGAGTTCAAGCAAGAAGAGGTTTTTTGGGGATCAGAGAAGACAATTTACATACCAAAAGTAAGCAGAAAAATAAATTGGTAAAACATAAAAATGAATGGGAAGTTTTCCATATGAGGCTGTGTGGGTGAGTTCCACAGGCTTAATAATTTCATCCAACTCTTTCAGACATCACTTTGTTCAATTCTTTCCTAAATTTTAACACAAATGCAAAAAAAAAATCTAGCAAAAATTCACTTATCTCTAATGCAAACAAGAATGTGGATGACAGTAGTGATTGGCAAACTTCCATTTTTTTTTTTTTTTACAAATGATAGTTTTCAGCAGAACTTAACCTATTTCAAAATACAATACAATTATCCCAAACTCCAATAGAACATCTCAAACCATGGCTTTCAAAAAAAGGAATAAAATACAGCAAGCAAAGCTATGTGTTGATTCTCTCCACACTGCTAGCAGTTTGCCATAGAAATAAGCCATTCAGAGCAAGTATTGTTTTATATTGGGTGATCCTGTGGAGAATATATAAAAAAAGCATGAAGATTGAGACAATGGTGACCGAACATTATGTCCCTAACTGTCAACATTTTAGTACAGAGAATTGTTCTTTTCGGGTTTCTTTTCTTGGTAGAATATTTCTGTACTAAAATCTTTTGAAACCTAATAATAGTTTGACATTTGGGTTTAGTTAGACACAGTTGGCCCTTCATTGTATTCCTCATCATAGATGGCATGGACATCTGAACAAGCATGAGCTGGACCCTCCCACTGTATCAATTCTCTTATAAGTTGCCATTAAGTTAATATTGACTCAAGGCAACCCTGTGGATTGTTGTCTTGAATTCAGTTCAGTCTTCAACCAAGCAGCTAATTGTCTATAGACAGACATTCTTCCTGACTGTTGTTACATTGTCTATCTCCTTTTTGCTGATTTCCTTCAGTCTTGTCAAGCATGATCTCTTTCTGTAATGATTTTTCTCTTGGCAAGATATGACTAAAACTTACGGGCTTTCATTTCAGCTTCTAAGACTGAAAATTTAGGCTTGATTTACCCCAATACTAATTAATTTGTTTGTCGGGCAACCCATGGTACCCTCAGTATCCTTGTTTATTTTTTTGTTGGTTCAATTTGCATAGCTGCTCACTTCACATTTGTGACTCATATTATATCCTTTAGAAGCACCACAATCCAAAAGTGCTAATTTTCTTCCTAACTTGCTTTCATTGTTCACTTTTCACATTTATATGATGTTGTTGATAATACCATGGTCTGAAGAAGTGGAGTCTTTGTATACTTCAGTCTTTATACTTATAAAGCTTATCTAACTACTTTATAACTGTTTTCTCAAGAAAGATTCATTGTTTGATTTCTTGGGTTGCTTGTAGTATTGATTAGTGATTCAAGCAAATTGAAGTTATCATCAGTTTCAATTTCATCTTCATCAAGAGGTAAATAGTTGATATTTCCAGTTGTTGGAATCTTTGTTGTCTTCACTTTTAGCTGTAGATCCATTTAAGATTATGTTCCGATTCTTCATCAACAGAGGCTTCATTGATTTCAGCTAGTAATACAGTACCATCAGCATATGTTCACAAACATTCCACCAATTTTCATCTATCAGTTTTCTTCACATAGTCCTGCTTCTCTGTTGATTTATGCAGTCTTCTCATACACCTTTGAGAATTTTAAACCATCTGTTTCCTCTTTTCCAGAGATTGTTCCTTCTCGATTAATATATAAAGAATTATCAGATGTTCTGGTATGCCATTGTTCTTCATGTGGCTCAGAGTTTTTCATGATTTAAGCAGTCCAAAGCCTTGCTATATGTAATAAATCAAATGTAGATATCTTTTTGATATTTTGTCTTCAAGGATCCATCCTGTATTTGCAATGAAGTTTCTTGTTTTTCATACTTTCCTGAACCCTGCTTGTACTTCAGGCTGTTATTGTTCAAGATATAATTTTAGTGTCCACTGAGTGATTTCAGTAGAATCTTGCTTGCCTTGTAGGACAATTATGCAATACTCTACATAGGCAGTTGGGTCATCTTTCTTCAATATTGATATGACCACTGAACTTTTCCTATCAGTGGATTATGAAGTTTATTCCAAATTTCCTGGCAAGTCTTATAAGTATTGTAATAGCTGTATCTAATTGCTGTAATATTTCAGTGCAAATGCCATCAGTGCACAGTGCTTGTTTTTTTGATAAAGCTATCAACCTCTTTGTTCACCAAACATTAGCTCTATAAACAGCTTACACTGAGCTGGAATTCAAACCAGATTAAACTTGGTATATTTCTCCTTTGCCTGATTCTGGATTCAGCAGATTAGATGAAGTTTGTTTCTGTGAAATCAACTCTTTGGGCTCTTTCAGTCTAAAGGACGGTAACAGAGGAGTTTAGTTCAGCTCCTATAACCTTGAAGCTCACGCTGTTTGGGGTCAAGCTTCAAATGGCTCAAAGATTTTTTTTCTGAGGGAAGCAAAAAGATTGACAAGTAAAGGAGAAACTCAAGTCTGGTGTCTATAGTTCTCCTAAATGAGCCATGGATTGAAAGGGTATAGATAGTATGTAGGATATCAAGAGGATTTGGATAGAACTGTGCTTCTTTATTATGTACCGCAAAACTATTTTCAATAGATATTATTGAAGTATAATAATAGGTTATATATAAGATTCCAGCTTCTGCCTATTGTCAGGTTTATTCTTAGGTGTCTTTTAATAAAGACTATTCCTCTCTAACTCTTCTCCTAAATGCTTGACTTTCTCCCCCTTCACTCCATCTCCCTCCCCCTTTTCTGGGTTTATCAAGGTAAAATAAAAACAATGAGTGTGCTAGATTGACAAATGAATGTGCTCAGTAACACTCATCTCCTTTCCTTGGGTATGTTCAGCTGATTCTCATCTGTAAGAAAGGAGGAGGAGGAGGAGGAGGAGGAGGAGGAGGAGGAGGAGGAGGAGGAGGAGGATGAGGAGCAGGAGGAGGAGGAGGAGGAGGGTTTAAGATTTTCTTTAGGTCCTTTGTAGTACCAATTTTACTCCTTTTTTATACTAAATTGCTGTTCCCTGGGGTCATGGGTGGAACTCCTGCTTGTCTCCCAACTGCACTACACGAACCTGCCAGAATCCTTTGGCATCTAATATTAGTATTATTGTAGAAAGGATCTGCTCCCTGCATTCAGTTTTTTACCTGTTTGGCTTGACTACAGTGCAAACATTTCAATGGAATGGAAAAAGACGAGATCCACAAATGGACCAGTTCCTAAATCCTTGTATTTGTGAGCCTATATGCACTGTAAATGGAGAGAGAAGTCTGAGAGAAGCTTGTAAAATGTAAGTCTCTCAGTGTTTATCTGTTCAACTGTTCAGTTGTGTTGTAGTCAGGATCTTGCTGTTTTTGTCAGAAAAATGAAGTCAGAGTCACAGGGTCACACTGCAAGCTCTGCTCCTCTGTTCCATTGTGCATCCAATGTCACAATGCACACAGGAAAAGGGCAGGACTTGTGTCACAGTGCTATGAACCTACTTTCATTGAGAGAGGCTTTCATCTCTCTCTTTTTGACTGCCCCTGAAAGCACTGCTGATTGGAATTCTCCTTCGTAAGAGTTAAACAGGGGGGGGGGGAACAGGCAAAACAAAGCATCTGGCATTATTTCCAATCTGTTTACCAACAGTGGGCACAGGTGATATCTGTGTTTCTTCTGGCTAGCAAGATCACATATTATGTATATGTGTGGCATGGATGGGTATCTGTGCACTGGGAAGCAGAGAGCAGGCTGCATAAGTTCCCTTCTGGATGGAGAAGGACTTAGAATGGAATAATTGCAAGAAGTCCAAGGCATCACTCTATATTGTCTCCCAATGGGATTCACTGGAGATTTATTTTCTGCACTGTTCTTCTCTCTCCACCAAGTTTAATATGGCCTATTTTCAAGTTTATCTTACTTTTATCAGCTTCTAGCTCCTTTTTTAGAGTTTTCCTAATGGCAGACAGACTAACAGACAACAGTCCTGAATCTCTTTACATGATTTATTTTCAAGATTCCTTTGAATTAGGCTTTTTTTTAAAAAAAAAATCAGCTCAAAAGATTAGTCTTCCCTTCCAACAATAAGAACTGAACATGTTTGTCCTTAAAGGATTATATGTGTAATATATGAAAAAGAAAACCAAAATGTGGGGGGACATGATAGCAGTGTTCCAATATCTCAGGGGCTGCCACAAAGAAGAGGGAGTCAAGCTATTTTCCAAAGCGCCTGAAGGCAGGATAAGAAGCAATGGGTGGAAACTAACCAAAGAAAGAAGCAGCCTAGAACTAAGGAGAAACTTCCTGACAGTTAGAACAATTAACCAGTGGAACAACCTGCCTCCAGAAGCATTGAATGCGCCAACACTGGAAGTTTTTAAGAAGAAACTGGACAGCCATTTGTCAGAAATGGTATAGGGTTTCCTGCTTGAGCAGGGGGTTGGACTAGATGACCTCCAAGGTCCCTTCCAACTTTATTATTATTATTATTATTATTATTATTATTATTATTATTATTATTAACTGTTCCTCTTTTAAAAATCTAAACATTTACTCTGATTTTTCATTTCTCCTTTGCTACTGACTTTTTTTGTTTGTTTGTTTTTGACAGCTGGTTTAGTTCTCAAGCCACACAGGATTTGTCTGAAGGTAAGAGAGATTCTGGGATTTTAAATTGTGAAAGATTCTCCTTCTTTTGGCAATGCTGAATTTCTTGTCAACTCTACTCTCCTTTTTCTGGAAGAAACAGTGAGCAAGGACGCTTATGGGCTTCTATGATAAGTTGAAAGAGAGACAGTTCAGCTTTTAAACTCCTTCAAATGCAGAGCCACTCACATGTTCACTTGGATTTATTTACTTTTTTAAGACACCTACACAGGCACCATGCAATGGTTTGTTTTCTACTCTTGTATTTCTACATGGATGATAGAAAAGAAAGGGGGGCTCAGGGTCCAACAGCACATAGGGCACCTATTTCGTGCCAACTAAGAACCCCTGTTTAGCAGACTCAGGCTGGAAAAAAACAGCCTTACAGTCCCAAGTCAGGAGTATCAAGAAAAACAGAATTTCAAATGATGTATGAAAACAATATTATTGTAGGCACCAAGGATTCCAAGAAAACACACTTCCAATGCAATGTGAAGGTTATAAAACCTAACAGCTTAACACTCAGGGCATTTTTAAGGCATTCCATAGGAGTTTATGATAATCTAATCAATTTCACTAGCAACCTCAGTTAAGGTTATATAGCCCACAGGTTTTGGAATCATAGAAATAAAGATTTATTTGGCTTATTTTCCCCTAGGAAGAGAAACAAAGCAAAATCAGTCAGTTCATTTTACCTGAACTGGAAGAAGAACAGTGAACTTTGATGATTATTTTACCCCTAGCAAGAACCTAAATGACAGGATGAATTCTACCAAGGGAATCGAAAGCCTGGGGAAATGCAAGATCTTTTGCAATGCATTTATATTGAAGTGGCAGACATCTCTGTGCTTGGCAAGAAATAAACAAACACACATCATGGAGTATTTTCTTCCTAGATTCTTAAATCAAGCATTTTTCTTCAAATTAAAGTCTGACCTCTTTTTTAAAGAGAATTTGATGTTAGGATGGGCTTCATACACGGCGATTTGTGGACTTATCCTATAGGGGGTACAGACAGGGGAGTAAATGCATGTTTCTTGAAGCATCCGCATGGATATCTGAATGTGGGTCCTCCATTACTGGAAGTTTTTTAAGAAGAGCCTGGAGAGCTACTTGTCTGGAATGGAATAGGGCTGTGGTGGCGAACCTATGGCACGCATGCCACAGGTGTCACACAGAGCCCTCTATGTGGGCACACACGCCATTGCCCCAGTCCTAGGCTTTCAGCTGGGTTTTACAAAATCTTTTCACTTTAGGCAATCAATTTCAATTTCTCGCGGGGAAAAAAAAAAGATCTCGCAAAGTTGGAATTGATTGATTGAACTTTTCAGTCCCACCCAATCTGCCATTTCCACCGCAGCCACGCCCAACCAATTGGCCACATCCACCCAATTGGCCACACCCACCCAATTGGTCACGCCCACCCGGCACCCAACAATACATAAGTGGGTTTTGGTTGCAGTTTGGGCACTCGGTCTCTAAAAAGTTTATCACTGGAATAGGGTCTTGAGCGGGGAGTTGGATTACAAGACCTCCGAGGTCCCTTCCAGCTCTATGGCAATGCACAGGATTCCATAGAGGTGGTAGAGTCAACTCCTGGGTCTCTTAAAATAATTATTCAGAATTCAAAAGAGATTTTTATACAATCTCTATGATCTCAAATAAAATGGTGAATTCTTGATTTGCTTACTTATTTACTTGCTGATTTATTTATTTGTTTGTTTTTCACATTTCTGAACTGCCCATCTCCCTCAAAGAGATAGAAAAACAAAAGGTTTTATTAGGATTTTGTGATGGTATCAAAATGGAAATATGGTAGAAGTAATATAGTACGTATTTTAATCATTTGTTGTCTCAGCAGCCTCCTACAGAAAATATCAGATTATGCCATAAACCAAACATTTTAAAATCAAGAAAGCATCTTGTGGACCAGATGGCCATGCAGATCAGACACAAATAGAATTTTGGGTGGTTGTAATGTGGGTTAGGTGGGGGCAGGAAATCAGACATAAACACTCAGGCTAATTTAAAAGCCTGTACATGCTTCTGTTGGGTTGAAGGAAACAAATGAGAGAAAAACAATGATTGCCTTTTTCAAAAACTCTGAAAGTGGGTTCCCATGTGGCTTAACAAGCAGCCATATGCATGTTTGCAATGCTTGTGAGTTATGCCTTAATTTAGCATTTCATCACCTCTGTTTTATACTTCAGTTATTCAGCTGCTGCTGGCTTTCCTTTCTCTTATGTGAGTGGTTTAACAGATCAACTATCTATAAGATTTCAAAGGCCAAAACTCTGCAAAACTGTATAAAGCCCAGCTACTGAACATGAATCAGAACAATCCTTTTCTCAGAGGCAATGAAAGTAAATAGCAGTGTTGGGCTAGGATTTGAGTGCATTTAATCTTCAAATATCTGCGCTGAGATAATCAGCACAACACTCTATATTATTTATAAACCAAAGAGTAAAATCAAAGGTTATAGCGTATCTCCCTCAAGGAGATACCCTCTAAATGGTAGGGGAGTTGACTTACAATCCCAAAAACATGCCGGCTTAGAATTACAGTCCCAATATATCCCAAGATTGCTGTGTTGGGGATGGCTGGTTTAACCCCAAAAGTTCCACTCTGTGCTCACCACTATTTATTTTTTCATCAGATTTATGAAGTCATTTGACTCCATAACCATGAGCTGCCTAAAACAAAATAAAAAAAAAACAGTTCCCAAATGCAACTGAAAAAAAGAGTAATGCATAGAGGGAAATGTAATAAAACTTCAACCTAAAATTACAGTCCCAAAAAAGGTCCACCACCTACCTAGCTCAAACCCCTGGGAAACAGCCATTTTTGAGACAGTTTAAACAAGGCCAACGTGAGGAGCCTATAGGTCTCTGCAGATGTTGTTCTAGAGGACAGCCACTGCAACAAAAGAAAGTCTGATGCCTGGATCCCCTCAGATGACAGTTTAATCAATAGGATCTGGAGCATACCAACTCTGCCAGTCCTACAGGATGGGTAAAAACTAGCAGAAACAATCAGGGCAAATGCCATGAAAAGCTTTATTATCTGGACAACTTTGCATAAATGCTCCTTTTTAATTAACAGGGGGAGATCAATTTTCATGGATTCAAATATGATAGTATTATCAAAAAAAAAAAAAAAAAACAACCCTGTAAATCAGTCCAACATTATAACAAGTGACTTTCTCAAGGAAGACATGTTCTGCCATAGTTTTCTCCCTAGCTCATTCAACATCTTAAGACTGTTTAATACACAGGATGCAGTCACTGTCGCATTCCTCCTTTCTTATCTGCAGGCTGAAGAGGACAGCCAGTTGCAATTGTTCTTCCAATGGTATAAAACAGCAGAAACCTCTTCAGAGTAAGTACTATGTATTCAACAGTAGCTATGGGGAGTGGGTGAAATAGTCATGACAGCAATTGCAGCAGCATGACTGAAGGCCCATTTCTTTTGTATCTGCATCATACAAAGGGGTAGGGCTTTGATTTGCTGCCTCAGTTGCCATCTTGAATTTTTTGACACACCTGCAGATGCTGCATTGCAGATCCATAAACGTCTATACACACAACACTTGTAGTTTCCTAATCTTTAGAAAAACTGGAATGAAGGCAGTATATTAATAACATCACAAAGAGACTGTTGAAAAAAGAAATTATTTTAGTTCTTCTAAAAAAAGAAATTAAAAAAATTGCCTATATATTGAAATCCTCAATTTGAACACTCCTTGTTGATACCTAACAGAAGAGCTTAAATTCCATTTAAACTTAAAATGATACAGGAGAAAACAGATCATTTGGTTTATTCATCTTTCTAATGTGTGCATTATAAATAAGGAAATGCCAATTAGACAAGAATATTTAATTCTCAATTCAATTTCAGTTCGAACTGAATTGAATTGCCAAGAATATTTCCCACAGAAAACAACACTGCACTCTGAATAAATCAATTAAAAATCTGCAGTTTTCAATTGTTTATTAAATTCAATTCATCTTTTCCAAAGAAGCCTTAATATCACAATGATATTTTGAAATCTCCTTACTTAACAATTGTCTGGATATACATTTCTAGCATTATTGGGAGGTTACTGGTATAGCAACTTATGTCTGAAATATGTAAATTAAAAGGCTCCCTGAGTAGAATATTGGTATTCTACATACAACAATGTTTATCAACCGTGGCAGCTTGAATATGTGTGGACTTCAACTCACAGAATTCTCCAGCCAGACCTTTGTCCTAAGTGGATGTGAATTACATGGCAGTATTTAGAAATTATTTTGTTTCAAGTCATACTGAAGCTCAGATTCAGTTTGAAGAAATAATGGCAACTGTTGCATGATTGAGAAGATTTCATGTAACATTATTAAACATCATAAAAGAGGAGATCTAAGAATTTTTCCAGGAAAAATCTCTTAATGTAATATGTACAAGACAGATATTGGCCATTTAATTTTTTAAAAAAATATAATATTCGTTGTTTTGTAGAATATGAAAAAAATAATGTTAAGTACACCTTCTGTAGAAATAATAATTACTTGAATATTAGGCCAATTTTCACTTGGCAATTATTTGGTCTTGCAAATATTTGTGTTTATACAAAAATAGCGATAAAACCACCTGTTAAATCTCAGCACCTACCTTATTACCATAACAACAATTTACAAGATAAATTAACCTCAGCCTTAAAATCAAGAGCTTATTTCTCATCATATTTTCCAGAATGGCATATGCCATCAATTATTAGCCATACCCTTTTGTGTTAAGTCAATCTTTTAACACACAAATAATAGAGATGTAGAGCAAATATTGAAAGTATTAAAATTTAACAAAGCAGTGGGGAAGCATAATTGTAGGCCTTGAAGTTCTGTTTTTCTATTTACAGAGGGAAATTAAGCTTTGGGTACATAGTTCTCAAGGATATTTGATGAAATAAAATTCTGGCTTAACAAACTCCATGCCTTCTTAATATGAAAAAGGGCAGGACAGCTTTGTCCAAATATTTTTCTATTTCTAAACTTTTCCCACATCCTTCAACCAGATGTGTTTGAACCATAATGACATTGAATTCTAGGCCGTTTGTGCTATTTTTGGTAGATAGATCGATAGAAGATAGAAGAATAGGTAGCTGGAAGAAACTTGAACTGGAAGATATAATTTCCTTATATGTTTAATATCTTCTGAACTTATTCTACTACATACGTACACTTTTCTGTTCTATTTGTATCAATGCACATATGGTAATCGTTATAAAGACTGGCCTGTTTTGTCACCTATCTACTTAATGTCTCCTTTAAACTTCAAAGAGATAAACCAACTGATTAGTGAGCAATGTCATAAATGTATGACTTCACAAATATGTCTACTTCACCTAGTTCCATAATAGAGCACAAACATATACAATACATATCTCCATAAAGTAACTGACTGAATTCTGCAGTACATGCTATGACACAAATTATGTAACTTTATCTGTTTTTAAATACTATGTACATCATATTTTCCTTCAAAGTATGTGCCTATACAGTAAATGTTTTACTGTTTCCTTCACTTGCATTTTTAAGAGAACTCTGTATGTTTCTTTACTGAGAACTGCACCAAAATATTCATTAAGAGCAAAAGCCAGTGCAAAACACATTTTATAAAAGACTAATTCACTGGGATTCACAAAGATTGAATCTCTCAAACATCCTCAGTATAAATCTTAGAAACTGAGTTTTCTTTGCTTCTAATGTAGACATCGTGTATTGGTTTAAACTAATTCTCCAGCAGAGTAATTAAACAGAATTTTTTCATATGGTATCACATGTTCATATATCTCTGTCTTAAGCATAATGTTCATATTTCTTACAGTAGTTATGCCTGAATGAAAATAAAACAGAAAATCTAAAGAATGCTACAATAATGTTTGTTCATTTAAATTAGACTAAGTGTATAATTGACTTACTTTTGGAAAGCAGCTGCAAGACCACCTGTTTAAATGAGTTTGCAGAGCTCATCTACACTCAATTTATTCTTTGGCAAGGACAAAGCTTGCATTTGTTTTGCAATTTAATAGATTTGCAATCATTAAGTGTCTGTGGTAGATTCCAAGGGGGAAAATCGAAAGGACTGTTCATCATTATGAAAAACACATTGTGTGTATAAAAGCATGCTGAGAAAAAGATTCATTGTGTAAATTCAAATTTAAACATGTTTAAGCAAACAGAGTAAAAGAATTGAACAGTGAACTATTCTAAAAATTATTGCAAACAATGTCATGAAAAAATGGATGGCATCTGCTAATCATCACCTGATGCCTATCAGATATCTTATTAAATATTCATAGGAAAGATGAATTTTGACCATGGAATCATTTCAGAAGCCAGTTATAAACCTTTACATTTATTTCCCCCAGAACAAACGCTTATAATAATACTAAGGTCAATTTGTAGCTTATTTCACAACTTTTGACAATCTAGCCATTTATTTTATATCTCTTCCTTTATATTCATCAATCAACTTTCCTTTGTATTCATCAATCAACAGGCCGGTCCTTTGCTCTTGATTTAGTTGGGTCAGGAACTTGTAAATATTCTTTTTACCTCCACCTATCCTTAAAGTTCCATATTAAAGAAAAGATTTATTGCAGGAATTATGTCAGTGTGGAAATCAGTCCAAGTTGTAGGGAACACCGGGATAATCTCCTGCTCAGCTACAAAACCTACATTTGGCTTTGGATAAATCAGTTTTGGTAATATCACTTTCTCCATGATATTTTTTCACAAGAGTAATACTGCTCTTAGGGCCCTATTAAAAATAGTGCAGATGGCAAAATGAACTGCTGTTGATATCTTGATTCTTAAATGCCACTTTTCCTGGCATTTGGGGGGAAAAGCAGATCCCCGATTCTCCAATCTTCATGAAATTATCCTACCAGTTTATGGAACTGTAATCAGCCACACATTAATACAGATTCCTTTATTATTTAAATAATAAATAACACTGAAAGAAAGCCTGGGCAGGAATCTAGAACAGTGTTTCCCAAACTTGACAATTTTAAGGCATGAGGACTTCAACTCCCAGAATTCCACAGCCAGCAACGCTGGCTGTGGAATTCTGGGAGTTGAAGTCCACATGCCTTAAAATTGTCAAGTTTGGGAAACACTGATCTAGAAGGTAATAGAGAAAAAAATCCATATAAAGGTTGCCCAGGATGGATGGATGGAGGCACAGTCATGATCCAATATCCTGCATAAGGAATCCATCACTAGAAGTTAGACAGACTTGAAAAGATGCTACAAACATATAAATGTCAAGATGTCTGGCATGTAAATAGGCAAATACAGACTGCTAGAGAATATACAGCCAATTAGGCAAAGCAGGGAGTTAGCTGTTGCCTGGATAAAGCCATAAACTGCATTTGCTAGAATATATAATGAACTAAGAGTAGGGAATGATCTTTCTAGAAGTTTGGTTGAGTTCAAGAATAGAACTACAGAACTGCTTTCTCATAACATAGGAAACACAAACCTTTAATTACTCTCTTATTTCTTCCTTTTTTCATGTTAGCACAGCAGCATGTGAAGATATATCAAATTAATGTTTAACATGATCCAGTGTTTCCAAAACTGTATATAATACATGAATCCTTAAGAGCATCCTTACCAAACCTTGCTACTCACTGAAGTGGTAGGGAGAAGTGCTCAACTACAGTGTTTCCATAAATATATTTTTTTTTCAGGTATTCATCTCCCCTCCCTTTGGGAGGGTCAACCCTCTCAACTGTTTACTATTGAATCCTGTAATCAGCTTAAAAGACAACTTCTTAAAACACTAAGCAACAGCAATAAACTGTAGCATTCAAGTTCTACGTATGATTTGCATTCTGTACTCTTTCCTCTTGTTTGTGCCTACAGGCTGGAATAGTTAGGAAAAGGAAAGGAAAAGGCACTCCATATTTTTGTAAAAGAAAAAACAACAGCATCAGCCTAAACTAGATAGAAGCAAGATGTGATCTTCTGGTGAGGATCTGCATTCTGGCAGCTCGTAGGCTGACATTCACTACTTTGACCAAAACTATTGGCCCCATCAACTAAAGTTGCTGGAACAAGCTGGTACTGTATTCATCAATATATACCATTTGCCTGACTGTCACATAGCCATCTGGGGATGGGATCATGCTGCTTTCTCTAGGGCCATTAAAAGAACATCCCATGCTCGGATGATATCCCAACACATCTGAAAGGATTCAGTTTAGATCACTGCACCACAATGACATATTTTTGGAATCAGTAGTCTCTAAGCTAACCATGTCACTAATTTTCAATTCCTGAAATAGTTTTGAAGGAAATAGGATGTTTGGATTTAATCTGTGTGTACAGCTTTATGCATTTGGTGCACATCTGATCTTTCTAAGGCTTGTGGCACTCTGTCAGGCATCTTGTTGCAACAGTTCAAAGTTTTGCCACTGGAAAATATAGTACCTGGAGGCTTTACATCACATCTGCTAGAGTAATATGAGTTAGATAGGCAATTCTTTTTAAGCTGTGTAAGAATGGAGTACCTTGGATAGCTGACATCTGCTTGAGAGGGACACAAGATTATTCTACTAAATTCCCTTTCTTTCCATACATAATTCAAAGAAAAGAAATGCAGACTTTCTCTGTAAGGGAAATAAAGAAAGGAATGTTTTCTTTTCTCCTGTAGCAGCCACAGCCATGTAGTTTGCCTCCTCCAGATGACTTCTGCAGAAGACTTCCACTGCTGATGAGGTATCCTGCATCTGGAACTTTGTCACAAGTAGAAGTAGTGTATACCTTTTTTTAATGAAAATTATCAGCACTTTTGATCAGTGACGTCATCAAAGTAAACAAGCCCACGTGCTGATTACGTCAACAGGGCACAGCCCTAAAAGGAAGTGACGTGCTCAGCCCCCACCCTCCGGATGTGACGTTTTGGCCTAATCCCATCAAGATTGGCAGTCAATCCTCTGGGTACATGATTAGGTTAACCCTAGACTAATTCTATGGACATTCAAAACCAAAAAGAGCTAAGTAAAGTGAATAATTAGCAGAGGCCTGTGTTTTTGGGGAACAAGCCCTACTTTGGGGAGCTGTTAACCCTAGACTATTTCTATGGACATTCAAAACCCAAAAGAGCTAAGTGAATAATTAGCAGAGGCCTGTGTTTTTGGGAAACAAGCCCTACTTTGGGGAGCTGTGAAATAAAAAATAAAAAAAGGCTTTTTATTTCTAATCATTCTAGCCTAACGATGCTTTTAATTTTTGTGGAGTTTTAAAAATCAGTGCCTCAAAAGCTGGGGAAAAAGAAGCCCCTGAAAGGCAGCCAGAGCCTGCATTTAACCCCTTTTTTCTAAAAGATATTTTTTTCTAAAAGGTATTTATGTCTAGGTGGTTTTAAAAGCATTTCCTCGAATGCAGGGGGAAAAACAAACAAACACAGCCCCTTTTAAAACCCACAGCTGGTTTTTACCTTTGTAAAAAATCTAAACACACATATTTTGCCATTTGTACCCCGAATAAAATTTATTCTGCCCGCCTTCCCACTATAGCAAAAGACAAGGAATATTAACAGGAATTAAAATGCTCACAAGAGGCAAGCAGCCAACCAGGCTCACAAGAGGCAAGCAGCAAGCAGCCATGCCTGTCTGTCTGCTAGTAAAAAAAAAGAAGGGGTAGGCCTTGTTTGGGATGTGCCCGGGCATGTCATGCTCCCCATGATCTGGGCATGCGCAATGCTCAAGGGCGTGTCATTGCAAGGGGGCAGGGGAGTTTGTGTGAGCAGGGACCTGCCTGGGCATGTCATTCTCCCCGTGATCTGGGCATGCGCAATGCTCAAGGGCGTGTCATTGCAAGGGGCAGGTGAGTTTGTGTGGGCAGGCCTGAACAGCTAGCGATTTAGTCCCAGCAGTCTTTTGAAGATGGCAGCCTCTGATTCCAAAGGTGTTTTTACACCAACAGCAAAAGATAGATTCGGACACTCTGATACAAAACCCCAGCCAACAGAATGCAACAAAATCTGTTGCAGGGGTTATGATAAAGAAAATTTTTTATTCAGACCTGTGTTACATGGCTGTAGCATGGTGTGTTGTAACTTTAACGATGAGATGCAGAGTACTTACCGGACAGCCTGTGAAATGGTGAATGATACTACATTATCTCCCAGCAATGGTAAGTAAATATGTTTTTATTTATGATAATGTAAATGATGCTGGAGCGGATACACTGCTAACAGAATGTGCTTTATATTTTGCAGATTCTGAATTAGTAATACCTAGACAGCAAACACTTCAAGACACCCCGCTTTTAGATTCCTGTGGTAATCGCCGTGGTCAGAAAGCTTCTGCAGATTTTTCTGATCTAGACTATAACAGGGATTATGAGTTATCCCAGAGACCACGCTATCTACCTTGTGAGTTAAAGAGCTGCAATTTGTGTAAAGACTGGTTTGCTTGTGACTACGGACGTGATTTATGGGGCACAGGCGGGCCAGAGTATTATAAAATAGCGTGTTATAGGCCTTTATCTTCTGATTCTGATAGTGGTGATGAGGGATATTTTTCTGATGGCGGAGCTGTGCGCCCTCTGAATTCTGTATAACCAATAAAAGACTGCGTTAATGTCAACACTTGAACATTTGTCAGTGGTCTTTCAGTATAACGATGCATGAAAAGGTTTTAAGTCGTATTTATTATACGCCGGGGTATGTAGGGAGTTATGGAGGTGTGAATGCCCTTTTTCAGGAAGCTAGAAAACATGATAAAAACCTGACCATGAAACAAGTCAAGACGTGGTTGTCAGGGGAAGACGCTTATACGCTTCATAAGCCTGCAAGAATTAATTTTCCTAGAAATAAAACAGTAGTGTCTGGCTTAGATCATAATACGACTTAAAACCTTTTCATGCATCGTTATACTGAAAGACCACTGACAAATGTTCAAGTGTTGACATTAACGCAGTCTTTTATTGGTTATACAGAATTCAGAGGGCGCACAGCACCGCCATCAGAAAAATATCCCTCATCACCACTATCAGAATCAGAAGATAAAGGCCTATAACACGCTATTTTATAATACTCTGGCCCGCCTGTGCCCCATAAATCACGTCCGTAGTCACAAGCAAACCAGTCTTTACACAAATTGCAGCTCTTTAACTCACAAGGTAGATAGCGTGGTCTCTGGGATAACTCATAATCCCTGTTATAGTCTAGATCAGAAAAATCTGCAGAAGCTTTCTGACCACGGCGATTACCACAGGAATCTAAAAGCGGGGTGTCTTGAAGTGTTTGCTGTCTAGGTATTACTAATTCAGAGTCTGCAAAATATAAAGCACATTCTGTTAGCAGTGTATCCGCTCCAGCATCATTTACATTATCATAAATAAAAACATATTTACTTACCATTGCTGGGAGATAATGTAGTATCATTCACCATTTCACAGGCTGTCCGGTAAGTACTCTGCATCTCATCGTTAAAGTTACAACACACCATGCTACAGCCATGTAACACAGGTCTGAATAAAAAATTTTCTTTATCATAACCCCTGCAACAGATTTTGTTGCATTCTGTTGGCTGGGGTTTTGTATCAGAGTGTCCGAATCTATCTTTTGCTGTTGGTGTAAAAACACCTTTGGAATCAGAGGCTGCCATCTTCAAAAGACTGCTGGGACTAAATCGCTAGCTGTTCAGGCCTGCCCACACAAACTCACCTGCCCCTTGCAATGACACGCCCTTGAGCATTGCGCATGCCCAGATCACGGGGAGAATGACATGCCCAGGCAGGTCCCTGCTCACACAAACTCCCCTGCCCCCTTGCAATGACACGCCCTTGAGCATTGCGCATGCCCAGATCATGGGGAGCATGACATGCCCGGGCACATCCCAAACAAGGCCTACCCCTTCTTTTTTTTTACTAGCAGACAGACAGGCATGGCTGCTTGCTGCTTGCCTCTTGTGAGCCTGGTTGGCTGCTTGCCTCTTGTGAGCATTTTAATTCCTGTTAATATTCCTTGTCTTTTGCTATAGTGGGAAGGCGGGCAGAATAAATTTTATTCGGGGTACAAATGGCAAAATATGTGTGTTTAGATTTTTTACAAAGGTAAAAACCAGCTGTGGGTTTTAAAAGGGGCTGTGTTTGTTTGTTTTTCCCCCTGCATTCGAGGAAATGCTTTTAAAACCACCTAGACATAAATACCTTTTAGAAAAAAATATCTTTTAGAAAAAAGGGGTTAAATGCAGGCTCTGGCTGCCTTTCAGGGGCTTCTTTTTCCCCAGCTTTTGAGGCACTGATTTTTAAAACTCCACAAAAATTAAAAGCATCGTTAGGCTAGAATGATTAGAAATAAAAAGCCTTTTTTTATTTTTTATTTCACAGCTCCCCAAAGTAGGGCTTGTTTCCCAAAAACACAGGCCTCTGCTAATTATTCACTTAGCTCTTTTGGGTTTTGAATGTCCATAGAAATAGTCTAGGGTTAACAGCTCCCCAAAGTAGGGCTTGTTCCCCAAAAACACAGGCCTCTGCTAATTATTCACTTTACTTAGCTCTTTTTGGTTTTGAATGTCCATAGAATTAGTCTAGGGTTAACCTAATCATGTACCCAGAGGATTGACTGCCAATCTTGATGGGATTAGGCCAAAACGTCACATCCGGAGGGTGGGGGCTGAGCACGTCACTTCCTTTTAGGGCTGTGCCCTGTTGACGTAATCAGCACGTGGGCTTGTTTACTTTGATGACGTCACTGATCAAAAGTGCTGATAATTTTCATTAAAAAAAGGTATACACTACTTCTACTGTCACATCAACCGTTCCTGAAATTATAATATTGGAGGGCGAAGTTGTCTCCACATGTCCAGTCATTCAGCTGCCATTCTTCTCCTCTGTACCACATTGGCACTCATTATTTTCTCAATCAGGATAGCATTTTTAAAAATGTTATTTTGGAATTCACAGAGGCCTTTACTTCTGACATTTTTATTCATGAGATGGATGAAAATTATTGCAGATAACAGATAAATTAGGTGGGATAGCAAATTTCCTAGACGAGAGAAATAAAATTTAAAATGACCTTGGCAGGTTATAAAAATGATATAAAAATAACAAGATAAAATTACAATACATAAATCAAATGCACAGGTATAGGATGGGGGACATCTGCTTCGGTAAATCATAGAATAATGACACACTGATATTCTCTTTGAAATATGAGGCTGTTGCAAAGAAACAGATGCAATTTAGACTGTGTTAACTGAGGTATATATATCTTATCTATAGTTTCACTTTTCCATGGTTGGCAACCAGATACCACAACTCAGTATCTGTGATAAATAATTTCACATAATGATGAGAGTTTTGGTTTATTTTACACATGCACAACAACAAACCGATGTCCATGTTAAAATATGTTTTTCATGACTGCATTATTTGTGAATCCCCCACAAATAACAAAGACACGCATATAATTGAAATCAAAGGAAAGATAGCTCTATTTTATTTCTTACATTTCTTGAGCATCATATTATACCATAAGAATAATGCAGTACAACTGGAAGATTTACAGAGAATAGCAATGAGAGGACCCAAAATTACAGTTTACAGAGATAGATTATATCAATTGGGAATCTGTAGCCTTGGGACAGAACTATATGGTAGAAGATATCACTGAACCCTTTAGATACCTGAAATGACTTCATACAGGTGAAATTCAAGATGTTTTCTTCATTGGGCCAGAGTATTTATATGGAATAGTTGATTTAATTTACAGGAAGACCTGTAACTTAACACCAGAAGCAACACCAATATCAAAAGCAAACCAGCCTTAAGAACAGCTTTCCCTGGGAATCATTTTCTCAGCAAAATGATAGGCTGCCCTACCTTCACTAAATATATTCAAAGAACAGTTGGGTAACCATTAGTAAGGAATGCTTTAATTTGGATTATTATAACGTCCAATGATGTGATTTTATGACTGATTCTTACATTACTTTAGAAGACAGTTAAAATAAAAAGTATTTGAATATCAGTGTTGATTTTTTTTTAAGCCTGAAGGTTTGCATAGGTAAAAATCAGACATACAATATTTCCTTTATAACTGATGGGCCCATTACTTCTGAATATATTGTGAAATGCATAGAGGATTTAGAGTTTATAAATATATTAATATATTAACAATAGTATAATACAATACACATAGTGCTGTATCATCAACACTGGTTATATAACACTTGTTTAATTAAAGATATAGGAGTATGTTTGTTCTATAATACTATTTTTAGGACTAATGTTAACTGAAGGAATGAACAGCCAGGTTAATGGCAGCACTTTTCTCTCCATATTTGATTATTACTCAAAAGAGTACTGTATTTTTTTAAAAATGTATTACACAAAAAAAGATGAGTTCTTGATGAACATTCTAGAAAACTACTATTTCTCCATCTTTGTAGCTAGAAAACTTTGGTATTAGTCTCAAGACCATTTGTAGCACATCTCATTATTAACCTGCAAGATTCTCACCTATTAAAAAGGAAGCAGAAGGCCATATATAGGCCCTATGAATCACAAATCAGAACAGCTGAAACACCAAGAAATCAAAGAAACTCTGTAAAGGTCAACAAAGAGACACATCCTCATTACCATTCCCCTAGATCAGAGATAGGGAACGATGGCCCCTTTATGACTTGTGGACTTCAACTTCCAGAATTCCTGACCTAGCATGACTGGAGTCCACAAATCATAAAAGGGCCATCGTTCCCCACCCCTGCCTTAGATTGTTGCAACATGCTATTCATGAAACTGGAATCTGGAAACGTCAATTAGTGGGAAAGCTGAAGCTCATAAGTGCTTGCTAGTGAATATATAGTATCCCTGTTTTTGACACCCCAGGGGGGTGTCTCTTTAGCTTCCAGGTGAAGTGCTTGAAAGTGCCAATTTTAAACTATAAATTATTTTATGGCTGAGGACCAGGTTACCTGCAGGAACTTATCTTTTCACATTTATTCTGCAGGGAGAAGAAGCTGCATGTCCTTGATTTTGGGAAGGCCAAGGTGGACCAAGGTACAGAGATGTTATTTACAATAATCAGACTGGCCCAGCCCTCCAGAAGAGCCTTCTGCTGAACGTTTGATTGGCCCAGCAGTTGCTTTCTAAAAACAGCTAAAAATGGAGTTTTCTGGAGAGCACTTGGAGCTTGACACCAGATGCTAATCAGCTTAATATGTTTTTGTAATTTTGATTTTTAATATTATACACTGTATTGTTGGAAGAAAAACCAGATCCAGTTCCAAGCCAAGAATAAAATGGAGGCTGCTTAAGAAAGAAGGTTTATTGATGAGCAGAACCAGCAACATCATGCGGTTCTGAGACAGCTAGCAAAATGGAGTTGAGAGTAGGTGGGTTTTTAAACTTTTTTTTATTGAAAATTTTTACAGTTTTACAATAAAATAATCCCCCTCTCCCACCCACCCCTCTCACCCATCATCCTCCCCCCTTCTTCCCAGAGCTGAATACAGGGTTAATAAAAACTTAAAAAAAACCTTACAACTTAAATAAACATCAAACAATTATAAATACATTCAAAAAACAACAACAAAATTTTAAATACTTTAACTCCAATATATAAAAACAAAACAATAGTTCTAATCGTTACCTTAAACATAAATTATTCAAAAGCTAGACAATACTTTTTAATCTCATATTTGTGCTATATAAAATTCACCCATCTTTTCCACACCAAAAAATATTTCTCTTGTGATTGATCTTTCAAATAAACCGAAATTTTTGCCATTTCAGATAAATAAGAAACTTTAAGAAACCATTCCTCTAAAGTAGGCAAAAACTCCTTCTTCCAGTATTGCCCTATCAGCAGCCTTGCCGCTGTAATTAAATTCAACATTAAAATAATTTCTTTATCATCACAATCAACAATGATGCCTAACAAAAACAATTGTGGTGTGAATTTTATCCTTCTGTTAAAAATTTTTTGAATGTTCCATCAAATCTTAATCCAAAAAGCCTTTATATTTTTACATGACCACCAAATATGATAATACATTGCATCCAAACAACCACATCTCCAACATTTAGGCTACAGATTTGGATACATACGAGACATCTTCTGTGGATCAAGGTGCCACCTATAAAACATTTTGTAAAAATTTTCTCGTAAATTTTGAGCCTGTGTAAATTTAACATTCCTCACCCAAATTATCTCCCATGTATCTAATAAGATCGGCTCTTCAAAATTTTGAGCCCATTTAACCATACAATCTTTAACTAATTCTGTTTCTGAATCCAATTCCACTAAAACACCATAAATTCTTTTTATATGGGTTCGACTTTGATTTTTAATTTGTTTCAACAAAATCACATCCTCCCTAATCAAACCCACTTTTTGATCTATCCTCCACCTTTCCAGGTTTTTAAACATTTTATACATTCTTTGTGTTTGAGATATCTGTTGTGAAATGTACTTTGACCTGTGCTTGAGTGTGCCCTTTTGGTATTCTAATTATTATTGCCTGACTCCCATTATGGCTTGGAGGTCATGTTCTGTTCTTGGAACTGGGTGGGAAATGTAGATTTTATGAGTTTTTATTTTTCTACTTTTTCTAATCTCATCAGCTTTGGCCTTCTATGGGAGCTGTGGCTGAAGGCGTTTTGTGTCTGGATAGGAAGGCCCAGTCTTTCTGAATGGATTACAAAATCTCCATTTCTAAAGATTGGCCTCCTCAGGTTTCTGCTTGAGGCAGGGAGACTGGGGCTGTTTCTGCCTTTGTTAAGATTTTTTTCTCCTTCAGGAGAAATATTCTATCCTACTTTTTTTAATATTCCCCCAAATATTTCATTCTCTAGGAGGGGGTTGCTGATTTCCTACAACAGTGTTTCCCAAACTTGACAATTTTAAGGCATGTGGACTTCAACTCCCAGAATTCCACAGCCAGCATTGGAGTTGAAGTCCTCATGCCTTAAAATTGTCAAGTTTGGGAAACACTGTCCTACAATATCATTCTATTATGTGTGAGCTACTGAGAGTCTGTCCATTATTGTAGTGGGATAAAAATTGAATTAATAAATTTAAAACATTAAGTAATTGATTATTAATCTGTTCATTTTAGAATTAGCTCAAAATTTATACACCATTAACCTGGATTGAGACTACACTGAATGCAAAAGAGAAACCTTTCTCTATCAACACTGTAGGTTCCACTCTGCAATGGGATCACTTGCCTCATTATTTCTGACTAAAAAGATAATACATCAGGGCAAATTGCACAAAGCCCTTCTAGCTCTTATTTCTCCTTATTCTCTTTGCCTCTTCCTTGACTTTGCTAGGTACAAACCTAGCATCCCTGCTCTTCAATGAAAAATAAAAACTCTTTTGAGTAACTTGTTGTTGTTAATTGCGAAGTCGTGTCCGACCCATCGCGACCCCATGGACAATGTTCATCCAGGTCTTCCTGTCCTCTACCATCTTCTGGAGTCCATTTAAGTTCACACCTACTGCTTCAGTGACTCCATCCAGCCATCTCATTCTCTGTCGTCCCCTTCTTCTCTTGCCCTCAATCTTTCCCAGCATTAGGCCCTTCTCCAGTGTTTGAGTAACTTAATTGGACACAATTCATTTAGTTTTCTTAGCATTGCATGGAGATATTTTGCCAAGGTGTGTTTATCCAAGTTTTTTTTTACCTTCTTATTTCTTTGGGCTGTCTTTCAAATCCGACTCAGGTTTGACCCTACTTAGCACTCTAGTTCAGCCAAGTCTGGCCAGATGCTGCCCCCTTGTGTGTTCTTACAGGTAATTTCTATCTTTTTCACAAAGTAAAATTAATGAACAGAACAGTCAACAATATATCTATAATTATAATCAAATTATTTTGATTACCTCCCATTGCTCTGAACCAGGATCATATAAGGTAAGCAAACAAGTCTTCCACAAAACCATCTTGACTTTTGCTGTTCCTCCAGTCTATATTTCTGGCTGATTTCACTCAACCCAGGCTAGCTGATTTCATTGTCTCTAATTATAAGAGTGATTGTGTGTTATATTTATTCTGGCTGACATTATTTGAACTACTACTTTAAAAGGAGGCGCCTAATTTTTAACAGTATAATCAAATGTCCGTTTACTTTGATGATTCACTGATTCCAAATACTTATCCTCTGAGGTGGATAAAAGTGGAAGCAGAATATTCAATGCTGTGCATGTTTAAAATGTAGAAAGCTTTCTTTCTTTTCTTTTCTTTTTTCTTTTTTGTTTCTTTTGTATCTGGAATAGGCAAGAACATCGTCTATTGTTTTGGGCCTTTTAATTATAAGCCTCTTTGCCCTGTTATTTTTCATGACTAACAATCCCTTTGATTAAAAAATCATTCTCTTTAAAGATAAGGAAAAATTTTGGCTGCAGGAGTTGAAATAATTTTAAATTTAAAAGAAGAACAAGAAAGGAAGATGAAATTAGAGCTGGTTTCATGTAAAGAACCAATGCACCTGTTTTGTTTTGTTTTTGCTAATACTTATTAACAAACGCACATTTTTTGTACAGAAAAATACCAGTTATCCTTAGCTGACAGAAATCTATCACATGAATACTTCAACAGATTGGTTAAAATGAATAAAAGAGATTTATTGATGCTTTCCAGTAATTCTGTATATGTCTAAATCCATGAAGGTCCTGGAAATCAAGTTATACAAAATTACACAACAGAAGATTGAAAGAATTGATATCTTTCAACAGAAGAAAATGGATAGTGAATATGAAATTGCCACATGTAAAGTGAAGCAACTTTGTTTCCACTGTTATGAGATTATATATCATCACATGGTAAACATTGAAGATAATCTGAATGAGTTCAAATTACAAGAGATAATAAATGTTTTAAATAAATACTTTTTTCCCCTAAAGAAGAAGAAACCCTGGGTAGCAAAAGCTGATTGGCAAAGTAACAGGCATAGTTGATTATACCACCCTGTATGACCTCCCAGTTGGGGAAATTGTGATAGCATCAGCAAGAAACTGAACTGAATATCCTTTGAGTTCTGTTCCAATTTTATTTCAAGCAGTCACAGAAAATAACCCCCAACCTCAACATATGTTCATCAGCTCTAGGCATGTTAAATAAATATGGTAATTTTTTTCCTTGATTTTAATTATTTGTAAACCTCCTGTAGTCATTGGGGATCAGGTGGTCTATAAATTTAGTAACTAAATAAATAGATACTATTATTTTAGTCGGCGGACATGTAAAGTAAAATCAAAGGAGCAAAAGAAAATTATAATTCACACTGAATTATATTCTTTCAATTGCCACATGGGTGAGTATGATAAACCATCTGAACTGACATAAACTTTTTATTCATTGTTCCTCCAAGGAACCCTAAAGGCAAGCAAAGTCATTTCACTGTCTGAGACATTTCTTTTTTTTTAAAGAAAAAAAAGCACCCTGTCCATTTTTAATTCTTTTAAAACAATGTGGCAACAAAATGCAATGAAATCTGGCATGTGAACAAGAAGCTTTCTGCTAATTATTTTTATGACACTGAAAGTCAAAATCAATCGACTACAACTTTAATACTGAGCACTTCCTTTCAACAATGTTTTTTAAAGAAGGATGAAACAATCCACTCAGGATTGAATAATCAATGCATTTGATTAGGTTCATCTTCATTTATTTTTTGAGTGCACTTGAGGGAAATCATGAGCAGGTTGAGATTCAGCAACTTCCACATGGCAACTTACAACAACTACATTTTCTAAAGTACATTACTTTGGGGGCTTTGTTTTAGTTTTGTTTTTTTTTTAAGAGTGTAATGAATTCCAATGAAGGAAAACAAGTTGTTTTGGGATGTTGCTTAATTACCATTTTCATGGAATTATCTGAGAAAGCCTGCATAACAATCTCATTTTTTTATTACTTTAATTTTCCAATTGTGTTTGTATGCATCTTTTAATCTTTTTGACAGTTAAGGCAGTTTACAGCCATAAAGATCACACTACAAAATATAAACTAGAATAGCATTAAAGCAATTAATATCTAAGTACAAATCAAACATTTAAATGAACTAAATTAAATTGAAATAAATGAACAGTTACAAGTTTGATGAAAGAGATCTATTTTTATCAACCTCCAAAATACTGGGAAAATGGAAGCCAAGTAAATGGCTGCAGGACTTGGGTCTGGCTAGTCTAAAGAAAATAAAAAATAGGGGAGACATAATAGCAATATTCCAGTATTTGAGGGGCTGCCACAAAGAAGAAGGGGTCACATTATTCACCAAAGCACCAGAGGGCAGGACAAGAAACAATGGTTGGAAACTGAAGAAAGAGAGAAGCAACCTGGAATTAAGGAGAAACTTCCTGACAGTGAGGACAATTAACCAGTGGAACAACTTGCCTCCAGAAATTGTGGGCACTCCATCACTGGAGATTTTTAAGAAGAGGCTAGTCCAGTGGTGGCGAACTTTTTAGAGACCAAGTGCCCAAACTGCAACCCAAAACCCACTTATGCATCGCCGGGTGCCGGGTGAGCATGGCCATCAAGTGGCCATGGCCACTGAGCTGTCGGCTTGTGCTTGCTCACTGTCCGCTCCAACTCGTGCTCGCTCTCAAGCTGTCTGCAGCAAATGCTGCTTCCACAGAAAGTTGTTCCTTTTATATCCTTTTGCCTAGTCCCAGACTATGCATGCATGGAGAGGAAGAGGGAGCAGCTTGGCCCAGCAATGGCTCGTGTGCCACCAGAGACGGCTCCGTGTGCCGCCTGTGGCATGCGTGCCATAGGTTCGCCACCATGGGGCTAGTCAGTCACTTGTCTGAGATGATATAGGTTCTCCTGCTTCAGCGGGAGGCTGGACTAGAAGACCTCCAAGGTCTCTTCCACTCTATTCTATTCTAAATTTCTTCGAGAGGCACATTCTGCTAGCTTGGCAGTCACATAACAGAAGGCCCTTTTATGTGCCAGGTATGGTACCTCTGGCAGTCAACATATGTTTAGAAGAGCATTTCCTGCTAATCTGAATAGCTGAGCAGTTCACAGAAGGGGAGGTAATTGGTCAAATAGCAATATCCTAAATAGTTTGGAGTTTTAAAAGTCATCTTGAATTGTGCCAATTTGGCAGTTATAGCCTATCTTCAGCAGAAGAAGAATATACTCTTCACATCTTGCATCAGTTAGTAGCCTAGATACTCCCTTGAGGCCAACCCCATGCATGGCATATCATAGTAATTTGTTGGGTTAAGGTGTGGATTATTATCACTGCATCCAAATGGCTCAAAAGGTTTAAAGTTAGTGCACTAGCTGCAATATGGAAATGTGATCCTTAGTGAGCCATCATGTACAAATTCATAGGCAGATATCAAAGAAAACTTGCAGACTCTCACCTTGCTCCTCTTAGGGGACTAACTTCCAACATGAGTAAACTTCATTCAGTATCAGAATTTGTTTACCAGCAGTCTTTTTGTCTTTTCTGGACTTAATCTCAACTTGTTTTTTCCTATTGTATCCGTTTTCCAGGTCAGGCAATGTTCAGAGATGCTCTCTTGGCATTAGACAGTAAGGAGCAGTAGAGCTGGTTGCCATCAGTATAGTGCCAGTGCTGAGATTGTGGATGACCTTCCCAAATAGGAAAGGACATTTTTTGAATGGACTAGCTACTCTGCTTCCTAGACTAGATGCAAGGAGTCACTCAGTTTAGCCAACATGCAATCAATATTAATGTCATGGGGTCTTTCTGCAGATATATAGATCTATATCTGTAGATGTGAACATCACATGTGAATATCAGTAAGAAGATGGGCATTGGGATTTTGTTTGTTCAACACATTTCTGAAAGATAGGTCATTAGCTTATGTATTACAAGATTTATGACTTGAAAGCAGTGCACTCATTCTACAGGGAATATCAATCTCAACTTCTTAATTATCTGTCATCTCTGTCAGCATATTCCTCTACGATGCTTAAGCTAGACCCTTTAGCTTTCCCTTACAGATCTTTGTAACAAGCTAATTTGAAATTTTTCTGAGAAGGAGATGGCATGTTTGTCTGCCTAGATAGGGAGCACAGAGAGGCTGTTATTATTATTAGGTCAAAGTCCATTGGTCAGGGGAAAGGCAAGGGGTTTTCAGGGGATCCAACTTTGTTTCCCCAGAACTCCAGAATCATCCTCTCTTTCAACACTGATTTGTTTTTGGTTTTGTTGCATAATTCATTTCACATCTGATACATTTTATCAGCCTTCTAAGTCAGTGTTTCCCAAACTTGACCATTTTAAGGCATGTGGACTTCAGCTCCCAGAATTCCACAGCCAGCAACGCTGGCTGTGGAATTCTGGGAGTTGAAGTCCACATGCCTTAAAATGGTCAAGTTTGGGAAACACTGTTCTAAGTCATGTTACAGTTTGGACTGGGTACTGATATTATTGATTCAATCCCCAGATGTTTTCCCAATGTAGTATTAATAATAGAAACTGGGATGCCCAAAAATTGAAGCCAAAATCTGATAAGTGATTTTAACAGTCCAGGTAAGGCTAAATTTGGCAACAACTGGATTGCTTCTCCTAATATTCTCTGACAACTTTAGATCAATATGATAGAAGAGTACCTCATGTAAATTATATTATTATGGCTTTTCACTGGGATATTTATTACCTCTAGCAATGAATAAAGCTAAAGAGATCATGAAAATCATAATAAATCATAATCATATAATCTTAATAATGACTTAAGTCAAACTTTAAAGAAGTATCAACTTCTCACAGATTTCCAAGACCTATTTTAGTAGTTTTTCTCTTATCCACCCTAAATAATTATGAGCATTTTACAGAACCCGATTTAATATTCTCCATGACTATAGTAAAATTTGATTCAATATGATGCTATTTTAAAAAACAACACGTGACAATTGATATAGTGTTACAACTGTAGTTTCTTCATATCCTCAAGAGATAATTTCAACATTATTTCCCACTACAGCTGCTTTTCCAAAGTCCTGTTGACAGAAGTATACAGCAGCAGGGGCCACTCTTCTTTTGATGTACAGTGTGTGATACTCTACGGCAGACCTCAAAGTGATTATGTTGGAAAAGCAGGCCTTTAACAGTACCATTCAGTGAGAGATTGCTGAACTTACATACATCAAAGGGTTCCAGGCAATCTCAACAAACAAAATGAATTTTTAACACATTACCATTGTTATTTGATAAGGTACTTGTAATCTGTCTCCAATGTAACATGCATCTGTCTTCCCCTCCCTTTCCCCCACTCGGTCTCACCTCAATTTAAATCCTACTTCAGTCTAGCCCACTCTGTGCATCTGATGAAATGAGTTGCAGTTCACAAAAGCTTGCGCCTTTTAATATAATGTGTTAGTCAGGAAATGGGCTACTACACTCCTCTAGAAAGTCCCATGTGAAGTGACATGAAAGGATTGGTGAAAATGAAATGAAAGAACACATGCAAAAAAAAAAAAAGATTGCTCTTTGGACACTCACGAATTAATGAGAATGGTGACGTTTGAGACAAGGTATGCTATTCGTGGCAAAGGAATAAAATGAAACCTGAAAGTCTGCTTGTGATGAAAGAAAGAAGGAATTAATAAAAGGTGCCAGAATAATGAAAAGTTCAGACTATAGGACAGACTGTTATTTTTGGAATGGATCTTAGGAAAATAAAGACATGATCGAAAAGGAAAGAAATGAAAGACATTAGAATGAAAATAGAATGAATATTAAAGTATGAGCCTTATGGGGGGGGGACTGCTATTAACCTCTCCAAAAATAGGATGCAGTGAACAGAAAATGAATGTAAGGAACGAGAATTGAGAAGCGCATGAAGAAGGAGATGTGCCACAGAGAGTCACTGAGGTATGTGTATAGGTACTGTACACTAAGAGGAAGTGTGAAAAAAATGATGCTTTGTGGACCGAAAACACAAAAGAGAGCAAGCAACAATTATTTTCCCTGAAAATAATACCTATCCTGAAAATAAGCCCTAGCTTGATTGTTACACCCTACCCTCAAAAATAAACCTTAGTTAAGACCACATCCACTGCACATACACAAAAATCAAGCTAGGGCAGGGGGGGGATGGAACTGCCCCACATGTCCCATGCCCGCTTACCTCAGGGCCCCATAGCCAGGCCCTCCATGCCCCTACCTCTGCCTTGCCTCACAGCTGCCCACTTCTTCTGATTGCTGGTGGCCACTCATGGCAGGAGGCCATTTGGCATGTCACACTGGTGCCACCCCTCATGGCAGTACACCACGTGTGATTTTAAATCAAGCAAAATCAGAGAAAAAGATCCAACCACTGAATTTTTAGCTTTCTGCATATAGACATTTGAACTGTTTACCCTTTTCTACTCAAAGTCCAAATGAATTGGGCCCATAACATTACTATCCAGGGTTGAAGCCAGTCAAATTCAAAAGGCCACTTAATCTATTATCTCAGTACAAAGCCAAGTGATTTGCCCTAGACCCAGAATTCAGCCTCAATTGAACCTCTTCTGCATTTCAAGAGAAAAGGATATATGTACATGTATAAAACAAGGAAAACATCCACAGTCAGGAGCTATTGAAGTGCAAGACTGGAATTACAAAAAAAATCACAACAGAAACGAAGGGGGAAAGAGAGAGAGAGATAGAGAGACAGAGAGAGGCAGAGACAGAAACAGAGACAGAGAGAGATGTCCCAAAAGAAAACAGTATTCCTTTTATAAGGAGATCCTGATGACCTCCCACTCTTACATAGGAGGGTATATTTGTCACATGTGTGACAGAACAGCATCATGCTATTTCAACACAAGTCTAAGGACATAAAACATAAAACAAAGAACACAGAATAAGAGCATTGGGAGGACCTTGGAAGTTTTCTTCTCCAATTCCCTGCTCAAGCAAGAAGATTCTGGACAAATGGCTGTCCAGTCTCTTCTTCAAAACTTTCAGTGATGGAGCATCCCCAACCAATTTTCCAAGGTGTGTTTAAACCAGATTTCCCCAAACTAACATGTGTTGGGATTATAATCCCTGGAACTTCCAGTCTGTACAGTCGATGTGCAGGAAATTCTGGGGTTATAATTCCAAAACAGATGGAAGATAGTAGTTTAGAAAAAGCTGATTTAAATAAATCCTTTGGATATACTGTATAAACCAAAAATTAAATTAAAATGAAGAGCATCCCTGCTGATTGATTAACTAGCTCTAATAAAAGCTGATTAATGTCTCCCTCTACCATTCACAAGCACCTAGAGAAGAGAAGGGCTATGCTATTTCAAGTCCAAAGAAGACTTGAGACTTCTCTTCTGGGCTTCATCTCTTGCTACTGATTCCAGTGGCATACCTGACATGTACATGAATTGTCCTGAATAAATGTGGATGATATCAGCATTTAGGCATTTGAACTGTGACATTATTATCCCTCCAACAGCAATTTTTAAAAAAGCAAAAGAGGGAATAAAGGTTAGAACTAACATAAAGTTCACCATTGTCTCAATGTCACCAACTCAGCTAGCCATTTTAAAAGCTTGCTGCTCCTGAGAGTGTAATAAAGTAGACATAAGTGATCTTTACAAACTATCAGCAGGATGAAGGATTACATGCCATGTCCCAGCACCGAGCAAGTCAGGAAGCACCAGTAACACTCTTGCACTCCTATGTAAGTTTTAACAACTTTATCTCCAAAATTTCCTATCACCAAGTTGTTACATTTCTTTTTTTATAGATATTTTATTAAGTTTTTATAGTTACAAATCTTTAGTGCTTAATAAACAACGTGTTGTCTGGGTTCACATATTTAACATTAATAGTAATACAACTTCCATTTCTATTCTCTATTCCGTTTTTCTAGCCATTTATAAAAATTATCCCATGTCTGAAAATATTCTATATCTTCTTTCCCTTTCATTTTTAATGTAAGCCTAACCATTTCTGCACAATCCAAAATTTTTCCTAATTATATCTTCTTCCAATGGTGTTTCTTCATTTTTCCAATTCTATGCAAATGTAATTCTTGCTGCTGTTAATATGTATAATATTAACTATACATTTTTTGTCATAGTTCTCTGTAATTATACCTAGAAGAAATAGTTCTGGCTTAATATCTACATGTTTTCTTAACATTTTCTGTAACCACATGTGTATTTTTGACCAAAAGATTTTTGCTTTAGGGTAGGGGTGTCAAACTTGCAATGTCACATGACGTGTCATGACATATCACAACTTTTTTCCCATTGCCAGCAATGGGGTGGGCACAGTTTCGCTATGATGCAGCTGGCCTGCTTTATGGCATGTCACCAAAGGTGATAGTATGTGTCTGGCTTTTGCCTACATTTCCAACAGTTACTAGACATGTTTTTAAACATTTTTGCTAATCTTGCAGGTGGTAAATGCCATCTATAAAACATTTTATATAAGTAACTGCCCTTGTTATTTTATAGTTTCTTTCCCACAAATTTTGCTATTTTTATAATTCTACATTGTGCCCCAAAATTTTTGCCCAGGTTATCATTGTTTCTTTAACTTGTTCATCTTCCATCTTTGGGTTTAACAAAAATTTATAGAGTTTTTAAATCAGTTTTTCATCTGATGACAATAGTATCTGGTCAAACACTGTTTGATCTTTATAAAAACCATATGTTTTAGCATCTTTTTCGTATCTCATTTGCATTTGCAAGTGTGGCCACCATGATAGCTAAATGCACTGTTCTTCCAGTTCTTGTTTAGTTTGTAATTTCCCATCAGTATTCAAAATGTCTCTGTATGTAACAAGTTTCTCATAGTTGATTAAATTTGGGTGCACAAATGCTTCCATTTTTGAGATCCATCTTGGTATATCTTCTTCTTCCCTTTGTTTGGCTGCCCTTCTATTGCTGTCTCTTCCTGTTTTCTGGATTCCCATTCTGGTTGAAATTCCAAGCTTCCTTCTTCAAAAAAACCCTCTGTGTCTCTCATAAAATTCCATTGCTTTAAAGACAGAGTCTTTAATTGGAGTCCCAACTGACTAGTATCCCCTCCGACATCAGCCATCTAAAACTCACTCCTTTTTTAATTAATTTTTTGGTCAAGAATTGGAAGTCTCTTTGTGAATCTCTTATCCTCCTAGGAACCTGCTTCAGGACTACAATTTCTTTTTCCTTGTATTGCAGTGGGTCATCTTTGACTCTTCTCAATATCTCACTGATTTTTTTGACAAATCTGACAAGTACCTCTCTAGGGACTTTATTTTTTTCTTGCATAACTTGAATTGACTCTAAATGTTTGATCAATCTCCTTCCATTTCCTGTTTTCCAATTTCTAATGCTCCAACTAGCAGTTCTGTCATCAAGTCAGCAAGATCTTCTTCCCTGTCTTCCATTATGTTCTGGAATCTTTAAAAAAACGAGATGTCTTTTCCATTTCCAAAACCGCTATTGAGTCTTCCAGTTCTTTATTTGCCTGCATCAATCTTTGATTTTCATCTTTTATTTCTTCCAGCTTTTGATCTGTTTCTCTTGATTTATTTTCTACTTTCTGAATCCTTTGCTTATTCTTTGTAATCTTCTGTTGAAAGTTTTCTAACTGGGATTTCAAATCATGAATTTCTTCCTTCATTTTATCAAAGTTATATTTTGTCTCTTCATGATTTCTCTTTGTGTGAGGTAATAGCCTCCTGGATTAGTTCTAATGTGTTTTGCATTTCCTTCTGGAAGCTGTTGGTTTTTTTCTTGTTGTAACATTACATCACTTGATACACAGGACTGGGGGTAGTAGAACATGGTGCTGAGGATGGTTTTTTTCTAACTTTAGTTAGATTAGGAAAACTCATTTTTATTCCCACCCTCCAATTCTAATATATTCTCCAGTTATCAATCTACCAAACCTTCAATCTTATAGCCAATATTATAATATGTCCTTTAAATTTGTTTCAAAAATTTCTTGTAGGCTTTAGCTATAGTCTCTTGTAATCCAATAGGCTCCCCCAAAAAGGGGGAGAAGGGAGGAAAGAGAGTTTATATTCCAATTCTGTCTTTCAATCTCAATTCCAAATAATTATCCAAAAGTCCAACATTGTCAATCAGCTCACATTTGTAATCCAAAAGACATTGTTATGTAAAATTAATAGTCCACAAAGCCTCCCCCAAAGGGAGTTGCTAAGAATCAGATTTCTTCTGTCTCTAAATAATTCTAAATAACCTAATCCAATAGGTTATCCAATATAATCTAATAGGTTCCCCATTAAAAAGAAAAAAGAAAAGGGGGAAGTAAAAATTTATAATCCACTTTTAGCACCAACTCCAAGCAGTTATCCAATAAACCAAAATCATCAGTCAGCCAAAAAATATAATCCTCAAGGCCCCACTATTCCAAATTAATAATCCATAAGGGCTCTTCCAAAGAGATTCACCAAATCTCATTTTTTCTGTCTCTGAATAGTTCTAGATATTGCACTCAAGCAATGTCTATAATCCATGAAAGCCAACAGGCTTCAGAGTAGTTTATATTTATAATCCATCCTGCAGAAAAACAGTCCCAAGAGTTCCTCTTCTTTTCCAGCTGTAATCTTCAAGGCTGAGAAATTCAGGCACATCAAAGAGTTTAGCTTGCTATCTCTGTCTGGGCTTTAAGCCAAGTTCATTCTTTCCAAACAGTGTACGAAGCAAAAAAAGAAAAGTCTTAGTGTTGTTCTTCTTTTCCACCACTAGATGTTATTAAAAGTTTATCTTTCAACCAGGACTTATATCTCAAGAGTTCGGTCTGATATTTTTTCAAGCAAATAAAGTTTCCAAGATACTTTAAGTCTTCCAAATTTTTCAGTGTTACAACTTTAAATTATTTCTAATTTGGTTTTATAGTCTGACTATTTTTCTCCCCAAAGATGTAAACCACCACCATTCTTCTTGCTTCTAGAAGCTTTGCCTTTTGGGATTCTTTTTTCCAGGAAATTTTTTTTTAAAAAAAAGTGGAGCAGGAAAAAAATACTCTCACCCATTTACAAACACGTTGCTTAAATTTGTTAGCTGGTGCTTTTCCCCCGGCTGTCAGTAGCTTCCAATGTGCTGCTGAATTGCAGCCAATTCTTTCACCTGCTGGTTTAGAGGGCTTCCTTAGATTGAACAGATCCATCATTCCATGATCTACAAGGGTCCCCTCTTTCTTCATTGCCTCTCTGGGGTGACTTTAGGCCCTTTTTGGGCCCCCAGCAGGATGAAACCGAACATGGGAGGCAGAGCCCTGCTTCCCTATGTCTGTCTCGCTACGACGTGAAAACCGGAAGTCCCCAAGCTGTTACATTTCTAAATGTTAAATCTGACCACCTAGGTCTATTATTCATTGTACAATACAGGAGTAAACTTTGAAGTAAAACTATTTGTGGGTCATCCCTACCCTTAGTTGTAGTGACAATTCTGGTGGTTTCTGTCACACACACACTCACCTGCCGCTTGCATGGTCCAGTTTTGAACCAGACCACACCCCAGGAATTGAGGACCTTTGCCCTAAATCTCCCAAGTTAAAATACTGTTTTTGTCCTGTAAAGGCCTTTATGGCAGGGTTCCTGCTGGACAATTTAAATCAGTCTAACCTATTGGGTTATTTCAGGAGCACTTGGGAACAGTCTCCCAGTGCTGTTTTGTAAAGCATTTCACCATTTTTAAAAAAAAGAAAATCTTACTAATTTCTTGAGGGGGGGGAGGAAGTTCCTTTTAATTGTTTCTAAGCTTTGTTTGAACTTTTTATTGCTGATGTTTTACATTTTTGTACATTCTGTATACGTCTAAGAATTAATTTGGATTCTGGCAGGATATAAATACAATACATGAATAAAATATATTTTCAGTATGCATCTGGTCAAAGGAAGCCCTAAAAATAAATGGCCCCACCATTCATATTCTGAGGCCAGTTATTATCACAGACTAAGTACATTCAGATAAAGGTCATTTGCAAACCGCAGCAATCTTCTTGTTCCTATATTGTCTGTAAAAGTCAAGTGTCTCTAAACTGAGCTCAACTCCTGGTGAATTCATATTACAATGTAACAATGCAAGTGGTCTGCTTTCTTTTAGGACAGGCATGTCAAACTGCTGGCCCGTGGACCAGATGCGTCATGGCGAAACTGCACCCATCCACTGCCGGGAAATGGGTGCAGGGAAAAAGTCCCAATATGTTGCACGATGTCACGTGACATCGCAAGTTTGACATGCCTGTTCTAGGACAATAGTAGAACTTCCCAGTCTATTTCATTCTTTGGTTTCCTGAATTTTTCTCACCCAGATACGAATCAGATCCAATCCTGTTTAGTTTTTGTTTCAAAATCAGCCAGGATTGCACAATCAGTAAAAACAACTGTTTTTGTTTTTATCTCTAGAAAACATACTTCTAAGTGCTATTGTAAACCTACTCCATTTCTATAAGACATTGGAGACTTAGCCATAGACCTACTGTATGTGTAAACCAGCTTTTGGTGAAGGTGAAAGCCCAAGAATGAACTCGTACGCTCTGTTTCAGTTTTTAAATTCCTTTTCTCATTGTTCACAGAGCATATAGAAATAGACTTACAAATTATAATTAAATAACTACTCATGCTCACCTTTGAAGTTGTTTTTAATAGACTCTAACCTATTGTTGAAGAAGCTAGCTTTATTATAGATGTGAAAGGAGTTGCTTTCAGCAATTCAAATCTTAGAAAAAGATTAAACTGGATCAGTGCAGTGCAAGTTTTATTTATTCAAGTAGCATGAACTTTTAAAATAGCTGGATAAAAGAAGAACTCTATCAATAAGATTTTACTTCCATTCAAAAGTCCAGCATTAAGTCAGATACAGTACTTGATTTTATGTATGAGCATATTTTCTCAATTACTTTTATAACTGGATACACTAAATACTTAAACGCCATGTAGACTGGTTTTCTTAAGGTTATAACATCTCAAGAATATCTCCACAACTAAAAGAAACAAAAAACACTAAAATTGTTATGGTTGGTTATAGAAGCAACCAGATGTTTAGTCATGTTTATCCATCTATTGTCCTTCTCAAGGACCTGGGACATATTATTATTATTATTATTATTATTATTATTATTATTATTATTATTATTATTATTATTATTATTACCAAACTAGTATAGTACATACTCATAATTCTCTTAAGGGATTTATAGAGAGGCTTATAAATAATAAGCCTAGGACTGAATACTTAATAGCAAGACAGATGTCATTCCTCAGTAATGGGTTTCCATAATTAGCAATCTGGCCACCATATTTTGTATCAACTGCAGTTTCCAAATTGTCTTTAAAGGCAGACCCATGCACAGCATGTTGCACTAGTCTAGTCTAGAAGTCCCCAACCTTTTGGGCACCAGGGACCAGCTCCATGGAGAGAGGTTTTTCCGCAGACCAGAGGTTGCATGGTTTTGTGTGCTACCTGCATCCCGAAAATGGGGCTTTGCTTATTTGTCCAGACTGTGTGCTGGCATGCCATGGACCAGTACTGGTTCACGGACTGGGGATTGGGGACCCCTGATCTAGTCATTACAATTCTGAGCTATCAAACAAAGTTATTTACTTGCATGGCTGACAATACTCTTCACTTAGGGTTCCTTTATTTAAAGCATTGCCACGTAGGGAACTACATATGCACATGGTGCTAGTAAAATCCTGTTTTTCCAACACAGTTACTTTGAAGTCTGCTACAGAGTGTCTGGGGAAATTAAAATGCTCTGATGTTATTTCGTCCCTGTTTTGAGTCCTGATATCAAACTTGGGTCCATTAATTGTTTTGCATAAAGTTTATCTCTGTTTGTTCTACATAGAGGGGCATCACTGGTGAATGAAGCATATATCACAACCCAGGAAGAGCATGTGAACAGACCTCTAATTTTTGTGCTGGGCCTCTGATGATTGCTCTTTCCTGTCTTGTTGACTATGAGAAGCTGCATCAGTTTGGGTGGTTGCCTCACAGAAATATGAGGCTGCCACCCAATACCAGAGAAGATAAAGCTTTATTGCCCAATATGGGCTGTAGCTTATTAATACATTTAAATGGTTTTACCATCATAGATTAACCTCCTCCTACAATAGCAACTTAGAGTATGCTACAATTTCAATAGATACATGAATGAGCCATATCTGAGTTAGCTTACTGACCTTCAAACAATGAGATCAAAGCAATTGTCAACATTTATTTTTTTCCCTAAATTCTATTATGCATTTTTCAGGAGCAGTCCATTTCACAACTCCAAAGCTGTAGAACTACTGTTGCTCCCCAGTACATCAAAAATGCAGGTAAAAATGAAGTTCAGATATCGCATCCAGCAATCAGAGTGATCTGTGATTACATCAGATCAGATCAGATTAGATTAGATTAATGCTAGGCACAAACAACCAGACCCACACATAAAGAGTTCAAATTAGCTACTTTATTGTTCAATGTCTATTTCATAGCAATCTTCCCATGCTGGCAGTTTGCACCTGGGCCAGACAAGATAAGGTTCAATGGCATTCAAGAGGGGCAGGGAATTTGCCCTCTATATAGATACTCCAGACTAATTCCCTGATTATTTGTTCTCCTATCTCTCCCCAACAATTAGATTAGATTAGGATTAGGATTAGATTGTTATTGCAGGTAATGGAAGAAGCAGCAGCAGCCAGTACCTGAAATACTATCGATTTCTTGGAAACCATTGAATGTTTAAAAATTAAAAATAAAAAGCATATTAGAGCCAAGGCATCTATTTACTTACAGAAGTAAGTATAAACACAAACAATATTATTCCAAAGTGGGAGATCTGAAGTTGCCCCTTCCCCACAGAGCTCAAATAACCTAGCTGATCTACTGTAGTGTTTACACCTAACAAAAATAGAAAATTAGACTAATTGGGCACAGGGATTCAGTTTCTGGCAGTTGAAGCAAGACTTTTGTTTAGCTTCATGGTAAAACAAAGAACATTTTTACTTATCCAACTCATAATAGACCTCATGTGATCTCTTCCCTATCTGCAACCATTCTACAGTACTTGTGTAAATCATTGCAGATATTAAATACAACACTAGCCGACAATCCACATAAACAAGATGATGGCTCTGCTTCAAGGGACAAGTACATTCTTATGTCTGATAGAGGTAGCAACTGTGAAATAGAGGGTTATGCTTTTGAATTAGTTGGGTGCAAGGGCATAACAAATTTTTTCGGGAGTCAGAAACAATGTTCAAACAAACAGTTATTTGCCTATTGCTGCTATTATCAATCTGTGAAAATGCACATCAATCTTTCTTCAGAACGATTATATGCATTTTAGTACAAGACAGAACTTTAAGGATATTTAATATGAAGGAGATTTAATTTAATCACCCTTTTGAATTGAATCTTTGACTTAAATCTTTGAATCAGTTCAAGATGCTGAAACAAATCAAGCACCCTCAAATCACAGAGTTGAAGAGAGTTATACAAATGAATGAGTCCAACTCACTGTTCAGTTCAGTTATCCAAATTAAAAGACACAGCTGTCTAGGATTGGTTGAACATATCCAGTTATATAAATTGAATAAGTAAATATTCAATGATAAGGAACATATCTGGCAATTCAGTGGGAAGCCTCCTTCTTACATCTATTATTCCACATGGTATACTTTGCTTTTTTTGCAGGAATTTAAAATTAGCTTCTATTTCAAAAATATTGTTTGCAGATTTTGGGAATACATAATGTAATGTTTTCCATTTCCTCTTTAAAATATAGATTAATTAGAATCACCCATGATGCAGATTATGGAGTATAGAAGTGATACTCTTTTGGAATATAACCCTACCATTCAGCTAAAGCAGGAGATTTCTTTAACAGATAGCAAATTATTAGCTAGCTATGTTGGAGGGAGGGAGGGAGGGAGGGAGGGAGGGAGGGAGGAAGGAAGGAAGGAAGGAAAATGCTACTGTGTTTTATTGGCAGGATTAGGTATACGTATTTCTGGAATTGTCTACCTTATGCGGGCATATAATTTGGCTCTCTTTGGGGGCTACGTATGAGGATGGTATGAGGAAGAACTATTTTGTGTTCCTTCCATGGGCTAATCCTACAGAAAGCCAAAAGTTATTTGTTTATTCAGTTTATATAGCCTTCCATCTCACATATGTAAATCTGGCCTTATGTAACAAAGTTAAACACATTAAAAAATACAAAAACAAAACAACCAGAAAATAACCACCACAACAGTAAAACAATAAAAAATGCAAGGTAACCAACTTTTTTACAATGAGAAGGAGGACACAAATAAATTGAAGAAAAATATCGTAAATAAAAGAAACATTTTATTCATTGCAACAATAACAAGAATACACTATAATATGATAAATGCATAATAAAAACATTTGTAACAATAACATTTTATATTTTAATTATGCTTACATCCTATTAATTATTATTTAAATGAGTATTTTTCCATTGAATGAATATTTGGAAATTATTAAATAGATAATGAATTAATAAAATGTGAATTATTGTGCTCACTTATATATGAATGAATATTCACTGAGAAAGAAGTGAGTCTAATGCTTGCATGTGTGCTGTGTCGTGTTTCGGTAAGAAGTAAACAAAGCCTCTTGTGCGGCGCATTCTTCTTGTTCTTCTAATCGCCTCTCGCCGCACTGTACCAAGCCTTGATGAATCATTATGTCAAATACAAATATGTCACATCACAAGCAACGGATCAGATTGGCATCGATCGAATATGGAGATTTACAGATTAGTCTTCAAATATCGAAAAGGAGGACATGTAGGAGGACACTTTTTGAGAGAGGACAGAACTTACAAAAGAAGGACTGTCCTCCCTAAAGGAGGACAATTGATCATCTTAAAAAATGATTAAAATATAAAAGCATAAACAGCAGAAGAGCATAGTCAATTCATGTACAATCAGTGGTGGGATTCAGCTGGTTCACACCACTTTGGCAGAACTGGTAGCTATTTTTTTGTTGCCCAGAATGGACTTCCAGAAGCAGCATGCACATAGAGAACTGGTTGTTCACATATATGAATCCCACCACTGTGTACAATATAATATAATATAACCCCTTTGCAGGTTGCACACTACTGTACCTGCTCCCAGATCCCCAGACCAGATGGTAAAGGCTTCAGGCCCTCGTGGAAGGTCAGCAAGATCAGGGGCAATCTGACATCAAGAGGGAGTGTCTGTGTGTGTGTGTGTGTGTGTGTGTGTGTGAGAGAGAGAGAGAGAGAGAGAGAGAGAGAGAATGGCACCTGAAAAATGTTCTTCCTGCTGGAGCTGCTGGGATGGTAGATGTAATTGGGGAGAGGCAATCCCTCAAAATAACACAGTCCCATGCCATGAAAAGTTAGAAAAAATATTGGTAAATTGAGTTCAAGGCCTTTTAATATAGCACCTTGGAGATGCTCTGGTGAAACTTCCCCATGATTAAATTTTAGATACAGTAGATCAGGCTAGACTCCATCAAATCACACTTTAATCATACATTTTGGAAACAGCAGAGTACCCATCCCTTTCTTTTAAAGGCTTTCACCCTTAGTTGAGATTAATGGAGTTGGGGATAACAATTTAAAGCACTGTAGTTATTTCCCAACCTATGCTGTCGGAAAGGTAAAACCACTTTGTCCATCTTCAGGACTATTTTAAACAAAGCACAGAGTGACATTTAAATGGAAATAATTGTGTGCCTTTTAGAAACAGGAACTTTCCCAGAATTATTCTATGGCATTATATAAGCGAATGAGCTGAATTTTGCAGATTGACAAGCAAGCAACTCTTTTATTTTACTCTGAGTGTCATGGAAGAAGGATGAAGTGCTATCTGACTCTCATCGAGCCACAGGCAAGATGTGGGATTTTACCACAGCAACTGGGGAATAATGAGAAACCACAATAATCATCTCACAATTATTACTCATTTCCAGTTCCAAGCGTTTTTTCCCCCTAGAGCTGAGAAGCAGCAGGATGGTAGAAAGCCTTGAAAAACTCTCACGAGGACACTCAGACACACAAAAAAAGCAGATAAAATTCAGTGTGCAAAATGAATATATCAGGGTGTGGAATTAACCTCCTCCCCAGAGTTCTGGCATAGTGCTGGGCACTGAATAAATGACTGCATAAAAAGAAATATTAAGAGTCCACTAGAGGACTTTCAGATAAGAGTATTAAGGTACAATTAGAATTGTTGAACCTCAGGATAAAATAAGCATCTTCTTCTCCTCCTTCTCCTCCCCCCCCCCCCGTCATCAACCTGTGTCAGAGATGTATTATACTACAGATCCCATTATCCTTAACCAGGACATGTAATAAATCTCTTGGGCAACAGGTGTAAATGCTGTTTCAAAAATTATCTCAACTCCTGGGAAGATGGATTGCAGTGTTCCTGTGGGCAGGGTCATAACATCCATATGAAACAGCTTGGAGAGATCAAAAATAGTGAAGCTTTGAAGTCAGTAGAGGCAGACAAGTGCATGATTCTTCATGCCCCTATATGAATGCTAATCCTGAAAAATCAAAGCAATGCTTTCAGCTGTCGCCTCTTCTATAAAGGTACATTTGCTTGTTATTGCTAAGATGGTACTTTTATTCCACAGAACAGATGTAATTCTGGAGGTTTTGTCTGACTGGGGAATTCTGTTTCATAATCAGATTGCAAAAGAAATTGGAAGAACTTCATAGTATTTCTAATTATTCCACCAACTTTCTCATTGCTCTGGAAGCTCTTGTAATATACTATGTGTACTACTATCTTTAGAAACAATTTGGAAGTTTTCACTTCAAGCGTATAGTGAATATCCTGGCTCATGCATGGTTCTATAATGGTAGAAAAATTAACAGGTTTTACCTGAGCTGAAAGTGGGATGATGGAAAAAATGGAAGTTCTTGAAAAATTGGAGAAAATGGAAAAATGCCTTCTTAGAAAAAAAAATTATATTTTGCTTTTTCTTCCAAAGTTTTGCTGGTCTATGATTTTATAAGAGCAGTGGTGGATATTAGGTGGATATTATAAACAGACATAATTTAAGATCATTTCTTAAATCATTGCCTATACAGTAAGTTTAATATTTTTTCTTTTTTAAATAGTAATAGTAGTAAAGTTGGAAGGGACCTTGGAGGTCATCTAGTCCAACCCCCTGCTCGGGCAGGAAACCCTACACCATTTCGGACAAATGGCTGTCCAGTCTCTTCTTAAAAACTTCCAGTGTTGGAGCATTTACTGCTTCTGGAGGCAAGCTGTTCCACTGATTAATTGTTCTCACTGTCAGGAAGTTTCTCCTTAGTTCTAGGTTGCTTCTCTCCTTGATTAGTTTCCACCCGTTGCTTCTTGTCCTGCCTTCAGGTGCTTTGGAAAATAGCTTAATTCCCTCTTCTTTATGGCAGCCCCTGAGATATTGGAATACTGCTATCATGTCCCCCCTTGTCCTTCTCTTCGTTAAACTAGACATACCCAATTCTAGCAACCGTTCCTTATATGTTTTAGCCTCCAGTCCCCTAATCATCTTTGTTGCTCTTCTCTGTACTCTTTCTAGAGTCTCAACATCTTTTTTACATCGTGGTGACCAAAACTGGATGCAGTATTCCAAGTGTGGCCTTACCAAGGCATTGAAGAGTGGTATTAATACTTCACGTGATCTTGATTCTATCCCTCTGTTAATGCAGCCTAGCACTGTGTTGGCCTTTTTGGCAGCTGCAGCACACTGCTGGCTCATATTTAGGTGATTGTCTACTAGGACTCCGAGGTCCCTCTCACAGTTACTACTATTGAGCATGGTGCCACCTATGCTGTACTTGTGCATTTGGTTTTTCTTGCCTAAATGTAGAACCTTGCTTTTTTCACCATTGAATTTCATTTTGTTAGTTAGTGCCCAGTGTTCAAGTCTGTCCAGATCCTTCTGTATCTGAAGCCTGTCTTCTGGAGTGTTGGCTATTCCTGCCAGCTTGGTGTCGTCTGCAAATTTGATGAGTTCCCCATCTATCCCTTCATCCAAATCGTTGATGAAGATGTTGAAGAGTACTGGGCCCAGAACAGAGCCCTGGGGCACCCCACTACACACTTCCCTCCATATAGATGCAGTTCCATTGAGGACCACTCGCTGAGTACGGCCGGTCAGCCAGCTACGGATCCATCTGGTGGTGGTTCTGTCTACCCCACATTTTTCTATCTTGTCAAGTAGTAGGTTGTGATCTACTTTATCAAATGCCTTACTGAAGTCCAAGTAAATTATGTCCACAGCATTCCTCTGATCCACTAATTTTGTCACTTGGTCAAAGAATGCAATAAGATTTGTCTGGCATGATCTATTTTTGACAAACCCATGTTGGCTTTTAGTAATGACTTTGTTTGCCTCTAGGTGTTCGTTGATTCGTTGTTTGATTATCTTTTCCAGGATCTTCCCAGGTATTGAGGTCAGGCTGATAGGTCTGTAATTTCCTGGATCCATTTTTTTTCCTTTTTTGAGGATGGGAACTACATCAGCTCTTTTCCAGTCCTCTGGTAGTTCCCCTGTGTTCCAGGATCTTTGAAAAATATAGTTCAGTGGCTCCGATATCACATCTGCCAGTTCCTTGAGAACTCTGGGGTGTAATCCGTCTGGTCCTGGCGATTTGAACTCATCTAGGCTGGACAGGTGCTCACTAACGATTTTCTTGCCTATCTTAACTTGTGTTTCTGTTTTGTTTTTTGTGGCACTATTTTTGATAGGTTGGTCTGTTTTTTCCCTTTGTGTAAAGACAGATGCAAAAAATGAGTTAAATAGTTCTGCTTTCTCCCTGTTGCTTGTCACCTTCTTGCCACTTCCACCCACTAATGGACCAATCATTTCCTTCACTTTTTTCTTGTTTTTTACATGTTGAAAGAAGCTTTTTTTGTTATTTTTGACTTTGGTCGCAAGCCTTAGTTCATTTTGAGCCTTGGCTTTCTTCACTTCATCTTTGCAGGCTCGGGCTATTTGCTGATATTCTGACTTAGTTATGTTCCCCTCTTTCCACTTTCTATACTTGTCCTTTTTATCTTTCAATTTGTCAGAGAGTTCTTTATGCAGCCATGCTGGTTTCTTTTGAGAGCTGTTATTTTTCCTCTTTGTTGGTATTGTGCTAGACTGTGCTTTTATTATCTCATTTTTCAAAATTTCCCAAGCTTCTTGAGTTGTTTTCCCCTTGAGGATTCTCATCCATGGAATCCTTCCCAAGCCCTCTCTAAGTTTATTGAAATTAGCTCTCTTGAAGTCCAAGACTCTAGTTTGACTGTGTTCTATTGGTTGTGCTTCTATAATGTTGAATTCTAATATTGCATGATCACTTCCTCCCAGGGTTCCTATGGCTCCAACACCGTCTATCATTTCATCTCTGTTAGTGAGAATTAGATCCAAAATGGCTAATCCCCTAGTTCCATTCTCTACTTTTTGGGAGATGGAATAGAGCATAACAGAGGGCTTGTTTCTGCCACAATAAAGAACATGAAAGGAGGTGGTGACTTCTACCTCCAACTTTATTTTGCCAGCTCCATTAAAATAATAAATATACAGCATAATAAGCTTGTGTATTCAGAAGTGCCGCTGAATTCAGTAAGTGGGTATTACCTAAAAGAGATTCTGCTTATGTTAGAAGCCAGGCAACCATGAAATTTCTTGAATCCCTTTTGTCTACTCAAATATTAAAAGCAATCATCCATGTGTTGATTTAATGCCTATTTAATACGAAGTAGAAGCTTTGTTTTAACCTTGTCCATTTCATGATAGAGTTATCATTGTGTGACCATTATCATCATCCTTATCCTTATGTGGTCCAATATCCATAGGATAACAATATTCAGCAAATTTATGGAAAAGAAGTATGTTTCTGTGTTTCTGGTCTTTGTAAGTTCAGGACAGAGATGCAGTTAATCTTTCTTTGAGTTTTTAACAGGAACTTTGGGGGGGGAAACCTTAGGAGGACAATTTTTGAGAGAGGTAACTTCAGAAGGACAATCAGTTGAAGGAATGTGGCCCCAGTTCTTTATCGCAATCATTTGCTGAACTTTATTTCTCTTAAGTAAAAGCTGTTACTTGGTTCCCACCTTTCCAAATTACAGTATAATTATTCTATTATGAACTTATTTGATTTTTCTATTTGTAACATAGCTATTAAGTTCTTATGCCTAGTATGATCTCTGGCACTAGCCTTGCAAATCAATAATAAAATGGAAGTGATTTTATCTTAGCCTAGAGTTATCTTAGCTCCCAGGTCCGCAAAATCCAAACTCAGTAGAGGAACTGAGAACATTGACTTATCATGTAGCCCATCTTTTTTTTTTTCCACTGAATCTACATTGATACAATCACTTCTGTTCACACCCAAATGAAAAATATAAGTGCTCAAGTGGCTGAATGGCTCACATTCATTTTTTTTTGAATGATGAAATTCTGAACAAAGTAAGCGATCAGAATCAAAATCTATACCCAGTATCTATTTAATAATGCTAAAAGAACCTTCTTCCTGAGTTCTAATGCTATTCAGAAAGCTCTTGTGAACGCGACCTGATAATGAGATGCTAATATGGATGAAGTCATGTATTCAGTAACTTCTAGCAACTTGCTCTAACAACAAACCCACTTTTATTTTAAAAATAGCATCCAAAATAACTTTCACAAATGGAAATTCAATGGCACAAAAGAAAGGACAAGGACCTTTGTCTAACTCTGCTGTGCTAATTTTGGATTACTAAAGAATCTGCTTAAGAGGAAGTTATTGTTGTGACCTGTGTGGTGAAACAATCACTTTTCAAGAACTTGATAAAAGCTGCCCTGACAACATATTCAAAATAATTGCTTGGTGATTAATATTCAGTGGTATTTAAATTGCACAGAAATATTTCCTCAGACGAGCATCAGAATATTGCTTTATTCACAGCATCATTGTCTTTTAACGTTCATCCTATCTTTTAGAAGGCAGCGGAAATATCAAGAATTTCACTTTGACCTTTGTATTTCCCTTTTCTATCTTAGGTTATTTCATGCAAGGTTATAGTTTGTAATGGTTCATTGTTTACAGATTTATTACAGAGGAAGACGTTAATAATTTCTACTTAGAACAGCAGAAGACAACGTATGAGAATCATTTTGCTAATGCTCAAATGTATATTGCCAACATATAAATAAGTACCTAAGTTCAGAGATATGTTACATTAGCCAAGGAAAATGGCTTTAAATGGGTTTTCAAAATAGCAAAAAGACTTGAGAACAGTAAAGTATACATTTTCAGCAAATTCTTCATCCTGGACTTCATCACATTTTTTCTGTTTTCATTTGATTTATAGGCAACAGGAACACAGACCTGCGAAATTAAGTCTAGGAGACAACTAGTATAATTTATCAATTAATTTAAGAAATTAATGCTTTCCTCCCTGCTATAATATCTGTTATTCCATTAGTGAAATAATTTTTCCCATGATGTGTTATAAAATCCCTTTTATGACCTTGATGTATAATAAAATCTTCTTCATGACCCTATTCCTTTAAAACATTTAAAAAACTCTAATAGGTATTTCAGCACTCCGGACCAATTAGCTAAAACTGACCATTTATTCTTGCAGTTAAAAGTCTTCAGTATGCTTGAATCAGTGCACTGAGATTCAGTTCCAAAGGCTCATGATGCCCTATGATTCTTTCCTTTAATAAATCTCTTTTATTTGTTTTTATAGTTCTACTTAAATAGACATTGTCTGCATATAATCATAGCAAACATATGAATGAAGTGCATATTTGAACTTGTAATCTTCACTACACATGCCATGGCAATTAAAAATGACATGCAAGAGAAATTCAATTATGGAGAATTAAATGTCAATAAATTTTTATATGTGATTAAAATAAAAAGATATCCTTTGCTAGAATTAAATCTGATAGATAAATTATACCTTCATCTGGATTTTACTTTTTATTCAAAATAACTTATCTTAAAAAAATCAAAAATATGTTAAGATGACTTATGTAGAAAGGATTGGATTGACAGCAAGTATACAGCTGTGTTTGCTTATTTACTTGACTGATTGATTGAGTGGAATCAATCTTCTTTGGAAACTGACAATGTAAGAAGTTTTAACTTCAAGCAGGAGGTTATAAGAGTAAAGGTAGCATACAGCCACTTACAAACGTGCATCCTAAAATTCACTGAAAGAATTTAGGGTTGGTCCTGAAAACAAATGCTAAAACAATTAAGGGAGAGTTTCATAAATAAAAAACTCATCTTGAGAAAGAAGAAAAAAATGAGAAAAAAACTAAAATAACCACACTATGATTTTGTTTGCATAGGATGTAATAAGCAAAAACTCTTGGTGGGCTTTCAAGATTCTGTGATTTTACCTTACAATATAGCAGTCCTTGGTTAATAAGGGCAGTTGGAACCAGAATTGCTTTTGCTAAATGACATGGTTATAAAATGCAATATCACTTGATCATGAGGCTTAGCAACAGCAGTTCCAGTTGGCATCATTCAGCAAGGAGCACATGGGTCATTAAGCGAGTCTCCCCATTGACTTTGTTTGTGGGAATCATAATCACACGACCACAGGATAGTGGGGTGTTGGAACTCTGAGAACCAGTTTTAAGTCCCCCTCATTCAGCATTGTGGCAGGTTTGAATGGTCACTGAATGAAATGATATAAGCCAAGGATTACTTGTAATATAGAACTTTCCTGGAACCCCTACCGCTGCATCTGTTTCTTGACCATGCCTACCTTGAAGGGGTCCTTGTAACATATATTATTTAATAACCATAGCTGCTATTTTTAATCATGGCCTTCTGATTTTATCTCTAGCTATAGGGAAAAGTGGATGATGATGACGAAGAAAACAATAATAATGATGATGATGATGATGATGATGATGATGATGATGATGATGATGATGTAGTGTTTCTCATTCTTGGAAGTTTTAAGATGTATGAACTTCAACTTCCAGAATTCCCTGGCCAGCACATACCCAATCCACACATTTTAAGTTTGCCATGTTTTGAGACACAGGTGAGAAGCAGAAAACAAGCCGGCTAGACAAAAAGGGGGCAAAGCTTGTCACCAGAAGGAAGTTCACAGGCCAGCCTACGATCACATGGGAAAGGTCAAGCAGATGCTGCTCTTGGTATATATTCCCTTCTTCCTACCATTATTCTCATCTGCTTACTTTTTTAGCTGTTCATACCAAGAGAGCTCCTTGGCAGATAAGATGACCTTGTCACTCACCTCTCTGAGAGATGTGAGCCTTAACCTCTCTTTCTCACTTAATTACAACCCAACCAGCCTTCAGCCTTTCCCCCTCTCAATTTCTGCAAGCGTTTGGGACAAAGACAGCCAATTTTCAGGTGAAAACTCTACAGAATTGTTTCATTCTTTCCTGGTACTAAGAGTTTAAATATTCACTTAAGCTACCTCTGGGGACTTTAACTTTCTCCTTTTCTCCTCCCCCATTTTCTCTTTCTTTATATCAATCCAGCGACTGCTCAGAGGAGATCAAAAAAAAAAAAAAGTCAGGACTTGGAGAAAATATTATAAAAGTGATTTTAAAGTTCCATTATGGGCCATACCTTGGCATGCGATAGAAGGAATAAAAAGAAGTGTTAAAATGGATATGGTGTCTTATAGTCAGTTACTTAGATGGGATGGGCAAAACTGGCAGTTAAGATTACGGGAAGATTTAGCGCAAGAAAATATTATTTATTCTTGGTTCCAATATAGGCAACTAGTAGATAAATGGAAGGTGGATTGTAAATTGGGCTTTCTTAGAGAAGATGGAAATCTTATTAAGCAAGTCAAGGATCAAAGACAAACCCATATCAAGAGAATCTATGGGGTATTAGTTGAAATGGACTCAGAAACGGAATTAATTAAAGACTGCATGATTAGATGGGCGCAGAATTTTGGTGTCCCAGTCTCATTGGATATCTGGGAAACCATTTGGGTGAGAAATGTCAAATTTACACAAGCACAGAACCTTAGGGAGAATTTTTATAAAATGTTTTATAGATGGCACCTTGATCCACAAAAAATGTCTCTTATGTACCCTGACGTACAACCCAAATGTTGGAGATGTGGTTATACGGATGCTTCTTATTATCATATTTGGTGGTCATGCAGAGAGATAAAAGCATTTTGGATCAAAATATGGTGGAATATCCAGAGAATTTTTAGAAGGAGGGTAAAATTTACTCCGCAATTATTTTTGTTGGGCATTGTTACAGATTGTGATACAAAGGAGGTTGTATTGATGTTAAATTTGATTACAGCCGCCAGGCTGTTAGTAGGACAATACTGGAAGAAGGAATCTTTGCCTACATTGCAGGAATGGTTTCTTAAAGTAGCTTATCTGGCGGAAATGGCAAAGATTTCGGCTTTCTTAAAGCAACAAATGCAAGAGAAGTTTCTTGCCGTTTGGGATAAATGGATAAAATTTATACAATTTAGATTGGGTATTAAAAAATATCACATAGCTTTTTCATAAGTTTTATTTTTATATATAGAGAATGTTATATATAGATACTTTTTTTATATATATAAATATAAATTTTTTAATCTAATTTTTTATTTTTATTTGTTAATTTTTAACTAAGCCTATATTCTGCTCTGGGAAGCTCAGGGGGGGGAAGGGAGGGTGTTTGTGAGGGGTGGGGGATGGGGTTTTTTTTTATATGTGATGTTTAGTTTTTTTTTGTATATGTTGTTTTCTGTTTTGTATTATTTTTGTCTTTTTGTAAAATTTATAAAACTTTCAATAAAAAAAAAAAAAGTCAAGATAGCAGCCACAACATGATCAAAGCTCTGCCCATTTTTATGTGCAATCTATATGGAAAATAGGTGGGGTTTCAACTGTCATTACAGCCATTATCTAGTCTTTTTTTTTGACCTCCCCCCACCCCCCCACCCCACAGACATCCATCTTATCTGTATCATTTATATCTGTAATTGTTGATGGAAGGGGAGAGCTTTGGATCAATTCTCAATTTCCTAAAGATTTTGCTGCCCAGTTATATTCTGAGCTTCTTCTGTGTTGGGATTTGAAAATGAGCAGGTAAATACCATTTCAAAGAATTCATACATGAATGAGAACACTGTGATGCAAGATTGAGCACCAAATATTAATAAAATATGCAAAACTTCATTCATCTCATTAAGGTTTATAGTGATGTATTAAATATAATATGAGGAAAGGAAATTTCCTCTTATTTAATTAATTTAATTTAATTAATTTAATTTAATTAAAACAGGCTTTAATTCAGTGTTACTTTTTTCTATTTTTTTTTTTAAAAAAAACAATAATTGGTACTCCAGTCTTTATTTATAAAAACTTCTGGAATACCCTCCACATTTAGTCTAATATGTGAATCAGATTGACTTGTGTATTGCCAAAGGATAAATCTCTGCTCATTCATTTTTCAAAAGAAAACTAATGACACGTTTCTTGGAATAATTGTAGAAAATGATTGTCAAAAGCTCAAAATGTAATTACAAAAAAAGTTGAATGCGATTGGAGTTTTAAAGGGGAAAAAAGCCTGTCCATGACCATTTGCTGAAAGATTTTGGTAAATGTAAATATCTCTGATTTCTTTCCTTTGACTTTTCCTCAGAGCTTAAATATGAATTTATTCATTACACTAGAATAGACTTAGAATTATTTTACATAATTATATGATTTATTGTCTCTAATAATCCTATTGAGTCCAAATGCTTTCTTTAACAAAGAGTAGTATGATTAATAGTAATTGGAATGTGTTAACAATGATGTGTGACTTTAGAATCTGAAGTTCAACATGCTGATAATGGTTCAGCAATATTAATGGACTTTTAGTGGCTCTCTGCAAATAGCAAATCTTATCCTGAGAAAAGGGAAACAGAATTATAGACTTTATTAATGTGAAATGATTGTGAAAATGGGAGCAAAAATCATGCCTTCATTTCTTTTGTATGGCTAGTTATCTATAGCCATGATCCTTATAAACAAACAGCAAATAACCATCCCTGATCAGTTTTGTACCAAGCCTAAATCTTATCAAGTAGAGGTATACAGCCTGGGTTTCTACCCAATCAGACCAAGATGGAAAGAAAGAGGGTTGCAGTGTTTTCAAGTCTTAGACAGATTGCCTTGGAAATAAGATACAGTAATTGACATTCAAAAAGAGGTCAGAATCTGCATAAAAGGATGCTAATGCATATGTATAGTTGCAAACAAAAGAGTTAAAACTGAAGCCTGCTACATCTTACCATAATATAGGACTGCAAGAGCTGAACTACACAAATGTCCAGGTGTCCACTAGATTGGAGGAAAGGGTTCAAATTTTCTAATTCTCTCTGCTGCCCCATAGACGTCATTTGGATTTTTGCAACCAAGTCCAGTAGCCCTACCATTATGGTAAGACCACTAACTAGGTCACTCTTGTGCCACTGAGAGTCCAGAACTTTAGCTAAATAGCTAAAACTGGGTTTGGTTTGATGTAAGTAGAAGCAACAATCTTAATGAAGAAGATTTTAAAAAGGAAAGAAATGTACCTTTTGTCAAAGTATGGACTGGGGCATGTAAAAAAAAAAGTCCCATGTTTGTAATAAGAAATATGCCTGTCTTTTGTGTGCTACGATTTTATAAATAGATATGTAATAGAAAATGGTATTATTTTGGAAATGTACTGTTCAGTCAACCTTATATTATTAAATGCAGCTGGTTTTCTGTAATTAAAAAGCACTGCTTTGTTTTGTAGTTGTTGGGAAATGGTCATCAGTCTTATTCTTTTCTCAGAGTCCAGTTATACATTGTATTTAAACTACAAAACTTATTCTAGATATTGCAAAGCTCTTGTCTGGACTATCTCCATTTCATTTCTACTAATTCTTTATTCATTGCTGCTGTCTGCAGATAATAACATTTATATGTTGTGGAACATTAGTAATTCAGTCAGACAAATCATCTTTATCTGTGCAACCAAATATGCAAAAAGATGATAACTGGCTGTCCTTTTCCCTGATATCTCAGAGAGTGTACATGGCATTTTAACTTGGTTCTTTCAGTAAGTCACAAGGTTATTTTGTCAACAGAGGAAAGGGAAAAAGAAAGATGCAGTCAGCCATCTTAACATGCATTCTGAGACATAAAAAACTGGTAATTGCTAATATTCTCTTCATCTCTTGGCAGGTTTATACCGATATCTCTGGATAAAGAAAGCTGATGGCAAAGTGATGTGGACACTCTTATCAACAAAGAATGTAAACATAATCCAACTGAAAGGGAGCATTCTGTACAATGACAAAGAAAAAGCAATATTTTTTCTCAATACAATCAATAGGATTAAAATATTTAACCTGCTCCCCGTTTCTTACTTTGTATTACAAAATTGGATCTCTTGCCAATAGTTTGTTAGAAGATACATTGGATTGCTTTTGTTACAGTAGGGATTTAGAATGAAAAAAATATGATTTTATCTGACCAAACAGCATCCCCAGTAAGGGAAAGAGATGCAAAAGTTTTCTGAATAAAAGAACAAAGACACAGCTAAAGTAAAATAATAAAATTATTTAATACTTATCCCAAAAAAAAAAAATAGGAAGCATGCAGTTTCAAATAGCTAAATGCAGTTTTTCTTCAAGCTAATTGCCAGAGTAGCAAGTTATGGTCTGCATTGTACCAAAACACTTAATCCAAACCCTTTCTCAAAATCAAGAGTTCTCCTCAGCACCCCAACTAACTCTCAAATTTTCTGAACTCAAAACTCCCCAAATCAAAGAATTTCCAGGGTTTTTTTTTTTTTTTTCTTTCTATGACCCTCTAATCCCTTTCATCGGGATGAAGCAGAACAACTGAGTGGAGCTGAGCATTTAGTGGCTGGATGCCCTTTCTGAGTTCACAGCAGGTATATTCTCTTTGCACACTGATAGAGAAACATCTGTCGCTGCCTAGGATTGAACTTTAAACCTTCCAAGTGGGAGGCGAGCTTCTTCACCTCTAGGTTATGGAGAGAGTTGGGGCCCATAATTCAGCCTCCCATCTTTCTAAAGAACTTCAGGAGACTATCCAGAAATATTTTGACATTACCAGAAGGAGCACCGGAAATAATTTAAGGATCAATTTTTGCTTTGGTAGGGCCAAGGATTAGGATGGCAGCAAATACTTTAAAGGCAAATCTCTTCCAAACCCATCCATAAAACCATCCAAACTTGAAAAAGTTATTTTTCTGAAATTTGAAAAGATCATTAAATTTGTCCTATGTCTTCTCAGAGAGTTAGAGGACTGCATGCAGACCGTGGGTTGCCTGCACTTGCTCCTTAGGATTTACTGAATCATGTTATTATTCATGAAACTGTGTAGGTAACAGTATTAACACCATCCAGATTCCATTAAAATCTTCTGCAACCTTCCTCTGAAGTAATATGTAGTTTGAATTTGTCAGAGCATGCACAGTCTTATTGCTCTGAGATAACCCAGGAATAAATACAATAAACAGTGGTCTATATTAAATGGTGATTTATCATACATTATCTACAATATACACCAGGAATAATATACATACACGTGGTAATACAATAAAATCCAATACACAGCAATTACAACAGGAAACAGATGAGAGAGAAACACTCTAGCAAAAGCCTTCCCTTTATACTCAGGCTCTTAAAGGGACACAGACTCCTGCTGAGTCATTCCTATCATTGCATCATCCACCTTATGTTATATTACATCATTACATAAGCTGTTTAGCTATTAAATTATTATCTTGACAGGGTTCCAAGGGGAAAGGATTGCTTAAGTAGTGGACATAGAAAATCAAGAAGACTTGTATTGAAATCTAATAATAATAATAATGATAAAGTTGGAAGGGACCTTGGAGGTCATCTAGTCCAACCCCCTGCTCAGGCAGGAAACCCTATACCATTTCTGACAAATGGCTATCCAGTTTCTTCTTAAAAACTTTCAGTGTTGGCGCATTCACCGCTTCTGGAGGCAGGTTGTTCCACTGGTTAATTGTTCTAACTGTCAGGAAGTTTCTCCTTAGTTCTAGGTTGCTTCTCTCTTTGGTTAGTTTCCACCCGTTGCTTTTTGTCCTGCCTTCAGGTGCTTTGGAAAATAGCTTGACTCCCTCTTCTTTGTGGAAGCCCCTGAGATATTGGAACACTGCTATCATGTCCCCCCTCGTCCTTTTCTTCACTAAACTAGACATACCCAATTCCAGCAACCATTCCTTATATGTTTTAGCCTCCAGTCTACTAATCATTTTTGTTGCTCTTCTCTGTACTCTTTCTAGAGTCTCAACATCTTTTTTACATTGTGGTGACCAAAACTGGATGCAGTATTCCAAGTGTGGCCTTACCAAGGCATTGTAAAGTGATATTAATACTTCACGTGATCTTGATTCTATCCCTCTGTTAATGAAGCCTAGCACTGTGTTGGCTTTTTGGGCAGCTGCAGCACACTGCTGGCTCATATTTAAATGATTGTCCACTAGGACTCCGAGATCCCTCTCACAGTTACTACTATTGAGCAAGGTACCACCTATACTATACCTGTACATTTGGTTTTTCTTGCCTAAATGTAGAACCTTACTTTTTTCATCATTGAATTTCATTTTGTTAGATAACGCCCAGTGTTCAAGTCTTTCCAGATCCTCCTGTATCCTAAGCCTGTCTTCTGGAATGTTGGCTATTCCTGCCAGCTTGGTGTTGTCTGCAAATTTGATGAGTTGCCCATCTATCCCCTTGTCCAGATCGTTGATGAAGATGTTGAACAGCACTGGGCCCAGAACAGAGCCCTGGGGCATTCCACTACACACTTCCCTCCATGTAGATGTGGTTCCATTGAGGACTACACGCTGAATATGGTCGGTCAGCCAACTGCGGATCCATCTGGTGGTGATGCTGACTAACCCGCATTTTTCTATCTTATCAAGTAGTAGGTTGTGGTCTACTTTGTCAAATGCCTTACTGAAGTCCAAGTAAATTATATCCACAGCATTCCTCTGGTCCACTAATTTTGTCACTTGGCCAAAGAATGAAATAAGATTTGTCTGGCATGATCTGTTTTTGACAAACCCGTGTTGGCTTTTAGTAATGACTTTGTTTGCCTGTAGGTGTTCGCTGATTCATTGTTTGATTATCTTTTCCAGAATCTTCCCAGGTATTGAGGTCAGGCTGATAGGTCTGTAATTTCCTGGGTCCTTTTTTTTTTCCTTTTTTGAAGATGGGAACTACATCAGCTCTTTTCCAGTCCTCTGGTAGTTCCCCAGTGCTCCAGGATCTTTGAAAAATATAGTTTAGTGGTTCTGAGATCACATCTGCCAGTTCCTTGAGAACCTTGGGGTGCAATCCATCTGGTCCTGGTGATTTGAACTCGTCTAGGCTGGACAGTTGTTCACTTATCTGAAGAAATGTAGTTTTAAACCAAAGGGAAATGTCCTTCATTTTCCTCATCTCTTCCAGTTATTTTATGGCTTAATTTTCCTTATTCCTTTTCTGTGTTTTGCAAAGCTTACTGAAAAAGAAAATAATATGATGGATATGTAGACCTAAGCTCTGCCTACTAGGCTGTACAGTTAAGTATGTATTGAAGACTGAATTGCACACACAACTCATGCATAAAATGTGTATAAGTTATCTTGCAAAGAAAATTCTATTATGTAGCATACGCATTGCGATAAAGGGTTCTTTAGAACAGGGGTCCCCAACCTATGGGCCACAGCCCAATAGTTAGCCATGGCCTGCTGGCCACCAGGCCACACAGTGCACATGCATGTGCGGTGCACTCCCTCACTTGTGCTAATGCCGCAACCATGGGGCGCAAAACAGGCTGCCGTTGCTTCTCAGGACAAGAAAGCATGATGCCGCCACCGTGCCTCAGGGCACAAAAACAGGCTGTGCTGCAGGACACAAAAGTGGACACTGCCATGCCACAGGGTGCAGAAATGGGGTGCCACCACACCACGGGGCTCAAAAACAGGCCACCACCACCCTGCAAGGTGCAAAAACAGACGTCTCCATGCCGGGTGTGCAGAAACAAGGTGTTGCGCCACACAAGAATGAGGCAGGGATAGTGAGTATCACATGGGCGCTAGCTCCGCCCCATTTGCTGCACACATGTACTCGTGGCCCCATGCGCACGTGTGCGCATGCACGCATGTAAAATGCTTCCACCTCCCTTCTCCTTCAGTTCGTCAACCGACAAAGGTTGGTGACCTCTGCTTTAGAACAACCTGCACAACAGGTTGAACACTTGAATACTTTCAGCACCTGTTCAGTCTCTGCTGGATATGAATATCCATGTGATCTATTATCCTGGATAGTAACAATATTCCTAAATTGTTATCTTAATTTGTGAAGGGAATTAGTTACATCTGGTGAGTTAATCTGTTCCTTTAAATAGCCTGTCCAGGGATGACTGGAGTGAAAGAAAAAGAGGGAAATTGATGCTAGTTCAGTCTTTCATGGGAAGATAAGGATGGAAATGCACTGGAAAAAAAAAAAACCTCAGATGCTCACTGAGTTGCTCTTTGATCTGCTTCTCCTCAGGCACTGTGTTCAAGTCATTAGCTTCTGAATGGCCTGTTTTTCAACCTCACATGGATCTAAAGTTAAACCCCCTGACCTGATGAGATATACTTTCAAAAACTTCTCTTCTTTGACAACATGCACCAACCCTTGTGATCAGAAGGACATTCCAGTACTAGAATAAGAGGTAGCCAATGCAAGAAAGTGATGGGGAACAAGGGAATCCTGCTGTCTATTGCAAGTATGATTTTATTTCTTTTCTTGGTTCCTCACGCTTCTGATTGGGCTTAGTTTTGATATTTAAGAGGCAGTAACATCTCAGTCAGATAAAAACCTTAGGCAGGCAGCTGTGCCAAAGACATGTGAATTTAAAAACTGAAATACAGACAGTCCTCCACTTACAACAGTTAGTTTAGTGACTGTTTAAAGTTACAACAGCCCTCAAGAAAATGATTTATGACCATTTTTCACACTTACAACCATTGCAACATCCCAATGGTCACGTGATCAAAATTCAGACGCTTGGCAACTGGTATGTATTTATGACAGTTGCAGTATCCCAGGATCATGTGATCCTTTTGCGACCTTCTGACAAGCAAAGTCAATGGGAAAGCCAGAATCTCTTAACAACCATGTTACTAACCTAGCGACTGCATGATTCACTTAACTGTGGCAAGAAAGGTCATAAAATGGAGCAAAATTCTTTTTAAAAATGTCTCATTTAGCAACAGAAAATTTGGGCTCAATTGTGATTGTAATAATTTAGGAGTTCATAACCAAAAGGAAATTTTCTGTAGTTATGCTCACTGCCTGAATGCCGTCCTTGGCAACTGGGTCATACTTTCTATGTGAAGATGTTTGTTTTCCTCAGCATTTGGTTGATAAACTAAAATTGCGAGATCTTCTTTCCATTTAATATTTGCACATTTTCTTTTCCTTCCAAGAGAACATTCAGAGCAGCCCACAGCATTCCATAATACAACCAGCTGCCTTAATGTTTAAAATACACAGTGCAAGTGCACCCATCCTTGAACCAGAATAAAACTGCCTCCGCACAACTTGTCTCCTCCCATTTGTTTATCAAAGCCTTCAAACCTTGGTGTGCGGCAGCAACTGCAAAACACACAATATACAGTACATATTCAGTACAGAGAAAAGCATCCAAACTAACATTTTTCCCTGGTTCACTTGAGCACAGAAAACTGCTTATCTTCTTTGGAAAAAAAGAACAACCTCTCCACACATTTCCAAATTACATCAGTTCCTTGCCAATCGTCGCTTTTGCCAGCCCATACCTTAATGTCTGCTTGGTATCAAACCCAAATACTAATGTTTTACAACCAATAAATAAACAGCAGTGATAATTATAAGGCCTGGTGGGAATTTAGGAGATTGATTGCTACTTTACAACACGATCTGCACTCTAACAGGTGTTTTATTAGACCACCTGTGAAGCTTTCAGAAGCAAGCACCTGGAACATTCTCCAACATTTAATGCTATTTCAGAGCTTTCTTCCAAAATCACTCAAAACATTGGGATTACCATGCAGCATACTGATGGATTGGACAGAGAGTGGCATGTAATTATTTTGCCTAGTAAGAGGTCTGTCTTCCTTCTAAAAGTTTTTCAGCTAACAATTAAAATGGAAATGGAACTAGCAAAGCAGAGCCATGTGATTTGACTCAGCAGATGGCTCATTCATGAAGCATTTAGCCAAAACTTAACTCTACTGCACAGTGAATGGGGTGACTTTGTTCTTGTATCCTCATTCTTGAATCTGAAAATGTAGCACCATTTGGAAAGGTATCCAGTGGAATGGATCTGTATACCTGAAGGAAGTATATATTAGAGAAGGTATGTTGTTTCTTTTGTGTTCTGAACTTACTGGTATATTTGCCAGATCTTTTGCCTGGAGCTTAGTTTCACCTGTCCAAAGAATCTTGTAGTTTCCCAATGTAGGTAATATTTGATTGATATTCTTGGCAATTTTTATATTTCAGGCTGTGCTAAACAATGACTGATTAAATGTTTGCCCTGGTGTGTTAGAAGTTCCATCATCTAAAGAGCTACATTTAGCAGTTCATAGATGGTGGGCCTTTTCTGATGTGGTGCCTACATTCTGGAAACTTCTTCTCCATGAGGTGAAGTTGGCCTCATCTCTTCTAAGTTCCAAAGGTCCCTTCAAGAAAGGAGTTTCCAAAGGCCTGGGACACCAGGGGACATGAAAGCTAGTCAGGTGGCTGCACTATTATCAATATCCCTTCATCTACTTCTTATTTTCAGAATCAAAATAGAATAGAGCTGGAAGGGACATTGGAGTTCGTATAGTCCAACCCCCTGCTCAAGCAGGAGACCCTGTACCATTTCAAACAAATGGCGGTGCATCTTCTTCTTAAAAACCTCCAGCAATGAAGCACTGATAACTTCTGAAGGCAAGCTGTTCCACTGGTTAATTGTTCTCATTGTTAGGAAATTTCTTCTTAGTTCTAGGTTGCTTCTCTCCTTGAATTAAGGAGAAACTTCCTAAGAGTTGTGAACAATTAACCAGTGTAACAGGTTGCCTTTAGAAATTGTGGGTGTCTCGTCACCGGAGGTTTTTAAGAAGAGACTGGACAGCCACTTGTCTGAAATGTTACAGGGTCTCTTGCTTGAGCAGGGGTTTGGACTAGAAGACCTCCAAGGTCCCTTCCAGCTGTATTCTATTCTGATTCTGAATAAAAGTAACATACAGTAATTCAGTTACTTAGTTTTTATGCTTTTCATGTTTGTTAATAATTACAATAATTTTAGGTATTGATTATTTTAATTTGTTGTAAGCTACGCAGAGTCACTTGATATTGAAATGGATAGCATATAAATTTAATAAATAGTAATGGACATTAAGTGAAGATTACCTCCCATAAGTTCATAATATTTACTGCATTTATCAAAATTCTCTGGATTTTAACTCAGGAACTCCTTCAAAATGATAGCAACCAGCCCTGGTGACATGCATAATAATTTCCAGATTCATTTTTAAAAAGCACTGAAGAATTTTCACATCCAGAACTAATTACTACCAGAGGGATATGACATTTAAAGCTCAAATTCACCCCATAACATTTATTATAAATGTGGATATTTAAAATCATTATAGATTCACATAGGATAACAAAAATGTTTTTTGGAAGGAATCCAGAAAAATCAAGAGGTTATATGATAAATATCCCAATTCTAAATCAGCAGGACAGCTTCTGGTACTGTACCTAATATTTTGAGATTAATTACACAAAGTAAAAAAACACGGCGCTGTAAACACTAATCTCAAGCAAAGTTAGAAGTTGACAGTTTTTAAATTGCTGCTTCATTTGAAGTGCTCCTCATGCACTCAGAATCTCAAGATGAAGCCTGGGGCTCTGTTGTGTAAGGACACTTTTCAAGAGACTCTCTTATGGACCCAAGGGGGGAGAAATGTTAAGGATGCTGCTTATAATTTCTCTAATAGACTTTACCCCTCCCCAACAGAGATTGTTAATGCTGCTGGGGTTGGAGTTGGGGAAGTAGCTTTGTGCTTCATTTTAATTTGGCCAGAGAGAAAACAAAATTCTGGGTTGTGGACTGCTTCCCACAATCAGTGTTGTAACTGATTGCTTCTTCTAATTTATCTTAATGATTTTTTTTTTTTTGCCTTATGGCTTTGTGATCACATGCATACATACATACATACTTAATTCAGACATATTTTGCATGGATGAATGGATGAATGAATGGCAGGGTACAATAAAAGGAAGAAAAAGGCAACTTTGACAAATAGCCTGTGTTTTCCCAGAATCTCTTCTTATCAAAGCTCTGCCTTCACAAAGTACAAGCAAGTTTGAGCCACTGTTTTCATAAGTAAATTGAAGCTTTCTGTGAGATTTGGCACTTTGAAATTACTTTTTACTTTTATTTTTTTCTAAAGAGCATGTGTACAAGGGGAGCCGAGAGGAATTAAATGGAGTGATTGACAAACTCATAAGGAACTATCAGAAGCTCTCCAATTGGAATTCTCTGGTGAAGGGGAAGGATGGGGAGGCTTACATTGGCTGCATAGTCATCTAAAGCAATGTTTCTCAACCTCAGCAATTTTATGAGGTGTGAGCTTCAAGTCCCTTGCTGGCTGGAGAATTCTGGAAATTGAAGTTCACACCTCTTAAAGCTGCTGAGGTTGAGAAACACTAATCTAAATACAAGATATTTTTTTTGTAAAAAGCCAACAATTATGAAACTAGTTCAAGTCTAATTAAAAAGCACCTTTTTTCTTGAACCTGTCATAGATAATGTCTAGCAGACAATAAAAGGAATTGATGAATCTTCAACACAGATCTCTAAAAACCTCCGCTTACATAAAGAATCCTACAGATGTGAAATTTGCAGGTCTAGAAAGCTTGTCCAAGATTACAATTACATCTCATTCTCCCTCAGTCTGAAAAGAACCATAAAGGCAGCACAATTTTTTTTTAAATCAGAATTAAAGGATATTGTTCCAGAAACTTTGCACAGCTTTCTCTGAAAACGGTCAACCTGCTTCAGACAGACCTGTGCTTGCCAATACTTCTATTCTGTTAAAAGTATTTTTATAATTTCCTATATTAGACAATGAAAAGTTTCAAGGCTGAGTCAAGAGCTAATGTCTCATTCAGTACAAATGAAAATAAACTAGTTTCTGAAACACCAAACTGAACTCAAACGAATGCTATGATCAACATGTATCTCCATGTATCTTCGTGGAGAATATTTCCTTTCTTTTATACCTTTCAGTCTTCCTAGAGTTGAGTAAATCTTCAACTTTCTAATAGTAGTAGTATTTTGCAATGTACATTGTTTAATTTAGTTTGCATTTTTATTCAGTAGGTTGCTTTCAACTCTAGGAAATTATTTATTTATTTGTTTGTTTATTTATTTGTTTGTTTGTTTGTATTGCTCCTTTATTATTTTTACAAATAACTCAAGGCGGCAATTCCTCCTTTTATTTTCCCACAACGACAACCCTGTGGGGTGGGTTGGACTGAAAGAGACTGACTGGGCCAAGGTCACCCATCTGGCTTTCATGACTAAGACAGTACTTGAACTTATGGTCTCTTGCCTTCTAGCCTGGTGACTTAACCGACTGATGAGTTTTCAAGGGTGTACACAGCATTCAATGCACAAAGTATTCCATGGATCACTTTGGGAAGTCTGATGCATGCAGGTTTGAGATGATTTGAAATGAGATGGATGGTACTGACATCCTGCTAAGAAGTGCTTTGGGGAGAGAAAAAAGAGGGGGGGAGCCAACAGAGAAGTTTCTTTGGTGATGCAACATGCCAATGACAGCAGTAGAAAAAAAATGCTTTGGCTACTCTTAGTTTCTTGCCTACTGTCATTGGTAGCCAATACAGTCAGGCCAAGCCAGATCTCAAGAACATCTGTGCGGAGGTAAATCTTTGCAAGATGGCAGGTACCAACATCTCAGTCAAAGCCCCACCCTGTGGCATGTGTGTGCCCACATACTTATGGAAGCTGTGGGCTTTTAACACCATATCATGTCTAGAGTCTTGCAGATTTTGACACCTTCATTCCTCCTCCCCCATGCCCATCTATACCTGAAACTAAGGTGTATGCATGAAAGTTTTACTTCTTGTGATAAATTGTCGTGAGCTAAAAGGATTATTGATTTGCACCCAATTTTATGTGTATATTGTATTAATAATAAATAAAAGTAATAATAACTCACTAAAGAAAACTATTAATATTAAAGAGTAAACCTCCTCCTCGTCCTTGAATTCCTTGTCTTTTTAAACACTGTTAAAAGGTGCAGAGTGAGCTGGAATTGTCTACTTGTTCGCTGTCTTTACCTTTGCTTCCTAGTTTCCATGGTAACTGTCACTGATTTCAGATGAAGCTGTGTGTTTGTTCTCTACCACAAGGATGCATCCATGGCAGTGAGTGATGGGGCATCCACAAAGCCAGAAAGGATGTGGGTGGCAGCTACAAAAATGCATATAAAAGCAATTATGCATATTTGTAATTACAAAAATACAGTGTTACGCAAGCTAGATGCAACATTCATGAGAAAACAGTGTGTACCAGCCAACTACATGTTTTTATATGGGCTTTAAAAAAAACTAGAAAGTGATGAAAGATAAGCAACTTAGAATGGAAAATGAAGTTTACCTTTTGCATACTTTTCCCTATTGGGAATGTTTAATATATGTATTTTACTGTACATACATGAGGAATCATATCAAAAAAATTCCTAATGGTGCAAATTTGGCATCGAGTTTGTGTCAAACAAATTTTTCTGCCATCTCCTGTTGCTAGTGCCATGGTTAATCCATTAACAAGCAATTGGTCAAAGTGGCAGGGTTCTTTAAAAGCTGGATATGTGGTATTTTTATCGTATTATTTTGTATTTTATTTTAGAGAATATATCAGTCCCAGAACATCTATTTTATAACTAACTGGTACATCTAAATAATAGCTTTTTAAATTTCTGTGATTCACAATGAAAAGAACATGTTATAAAATCTAAAAAGTCATTCTCACATACCATTACAATACTAATCCACAAGCCATAATAATAAATATAATCTTAAAAATACGTTGTACGCAATAGTCTGGCAATTAGGCATACAGTTCTGTCTGTTTGGCAGCTTTCCAATAACATTGGAAATAACATTTTTGAAAACAACTTTAACTGATTTTTTGTTAAGTATTAGGTAGCCAGAACTTCTCATTATATGTTAGTATGTTGTTTTTTTAAAGTTTTCTGAATAATGCCTTAATCATAGAAGATAGCTGATAAAAATTCTCTTAAAAGTATATATTTTTTTAAAAAATACACTATAAATAGAGCTAGTGCATTTGCAATATCTAGAATGTACAGTTGTAAATGAGGAAGGAGAGAGGAGTTAAATTTGTGTAACACATAAATTTTAACTGGTCAAAATTCACAAGGTTTTTAGTACATAAAGGTGGTTTGCCCCTTCAGAAGTTTTAGTTGCTGTTGAATGTATATACTATGTTGAAAGAAATCTTTCAGGTAGTCACCATTACTGAACGAATCAAACTTTTTTTACATAACTTCCAGAAGCTGAGTGCATTGTCATCAGACATATATTGTTTCAGAATGATTGTGTGCATTTTGGTGGAATGATCTTCTGGATCATGTTAATATTCGTTTTTCAGAGTTTAAGAGTTAATGATAAGACAACGTTTATTTTCTGTGTACACAATGGCACTACTACCACTCTTGAGTGAGTAGGATTTCTTTAATTTTACATAGTATTCATCTCATGTGGAGTTAATGCAGAGTCCGCAAAGCATCTGATGCTTTTATAAAAATGACAAAAGCAGTATCTTTCATTCACGCATTGCAACATATACAAAACAGGTGGAGCTTGTTGCACAACAGTGCAATACAATTTGTTCTCCTTTGACATATCGTGCAGAGGCCTCTGGATTATTGGAATGAATTGAATAAAATGAATAAATGCAAAATGAAGTTTCTAGCTCAGAATTTCTCTTTTTTCCAAATGATTATTGGTTTTCCTGTGATCAGCATTATTCAGATGCTAACAAGATGACAATGCTTTTGCCCAATAGATGAGGAAGCCAACTTGTTGCATAAGAGAATGAAAATCAAGGCCCAGCATTTTATTACTGCTGCTGATGTCATTATAGAAAGTTTAACAAGCCCCTGATGAAGCCTGCAAGAACTTAACTGAGTCTTTCTTTATAAAACAAGGTCATCCAATGAGTTTGCATTATGATTGTCTCACTTGATTGTTTTATGTATGATATTCTAAAGATAGATCTTTATCTGAAAATAACCACTTGATTGAAAATTCACTTCAAGGTAACCAGTTTTCAATGGACTAATTAGATAACCCATGTCCAGACCATAGAAGAACATCTTCAAAAAAAGTGGGCAAATACTCAAGCTTCAATTAATTGAGGTAAAATATCACACTAGTGTGGGAAAGCTTCCACATGGTCCTGTGAAACATTCTGGTGGCATAAGGGGCTGCTGAGAATAGTTGCTTCCTTTCTCATCCTGTCAACATTACCAACAGCAAAAACTTGGCTCCCATGTTTTTCAGAAGCCATGTAATAAATTTGAATATTTTATATACTCGTGTTCATTTTATATAATAAACATAAAAATAATATTTTAACAGTTAAAACTTTTTGTTTATGAATATGAATAACTCATCTACAATGAAAGATCACTTCACCTAGCTATCCAAAATTAAATAATTAGACATAAAAATGATAAAAATACACATAATCTCTGTCCAAATAAATTTCTTCTGGCTTATTTATGTTTATCTTGTTTTCTGGTGAAAAATTTAAACTGGCATATTTAATGTCTGCTATTCAAAGCATACACTAATGGTATCAGGCTGAGTTAGAGAGGGTGTCTTAGGACCACCTATGAGCTTTAACATGGAGAAAGAATTTGGAGCTTAAATTCCAACTAAGCTACTATTCTTGTTTCTAAACACAGTTCCTTAAAATTTAGAGGACAAACCATTAGTGTTTCAAAATGGTTTATCAAGCAGTAAATGGAATTGAAGCTATGAGGCAGTGCCTGCAAATCATTACTGCATTTGGATCTAATTTAGCAATACAGTATAGCAAAAGTTGTATAAGATGTATGGCTAAAATAATTCTGAAATGCCTGCTATCAAAGTTTACTGTTGTTAATTTTATCTTTTTGGCTACTGCTATGCAGGAATTTTCTAAATTCTAAATAAGGATTAAGACATAAATGTCAGAATGCCCACATATAAAAATTCATTTATATGGTTTTACAGTCCTTCAGATGGTAAAAGCTGCTGGGAAAATGTAAATGGCTGGAAAATGACATTGTAAATGTCAAAGAACATGCAAAAATAATTCAGCGGGGAGACACTAGCAAATGCCAAAGAATGAATTTCTTCTTTTGAAAATAACCTGTCACTAAAGAGGTTGAAGAATAGATTGACTCTCTCTGTAATTTAATGGAAAGCAGATATTTGGAATTTTGGAATCAACTTCAGTTTTTCCATAGCAAGTTCTTTCCTAACAAAGTTCATGAAGTCAAAACACTGCAAAGACTTTTTAATAAAATTACTATATATTTAACACGCCACATGCTTAAATGCATATGCAAATATCCAAAGAGTTGTCAAAACTGTGTGTCTCTAGTCCACCCGATAGCCAGGTCTATTATCTAGCTAAGCAGAATTACTTGATTTGCAATTAGCTCAAGACATACAAGAAGATGACCTGCCCAAGGTGCCAGTTTGTTTTGTGCATTAAATAGAGGAAGGAGTCTTATCTTCCTTGAGTTTTTAAAATGTCTTAGTAGCAAATAAACAAATATTTTCAATACTTCTTGACAAGGTGAGCATAGCTTGTATATTTAAAAGTTGCAGTTGGGAATGGGCTAAATTTTATACACAGAGTGGGATGCCCAGAATGTCACATCTAGTTCCATGTATGCTCACCGAGCTTTACAATTTTGATTCCAAGAAAGCAGTTTCATCTCCTACATGGCATGGATTTCTCAGGAAAACAATGTAAATAAGTGCATGTGAGTTTTCTGTGCAGAGGTAATAATCTTGTTCCATCAAGCTAAAATAGCTTGCTAGATCCTTTCTGATACATAAATTTTGTGGAGAAAGTAAGCCCAGATACTTTAATTACTTATATCTCAGAGGACCTCTCATGGACTATGAATGCTAACATGCTTGTGAAGAAGGCAGAGAAGAGGCTGTACTTCCTGAGAATGCTCAGGAAGATAAATTTATCTCAGCATCTACTTCTGTCCTACTATCACAGCACCATTGAGAGTGTCCTGACATACAGCATTCTTGCTTGGTATGGAAGTAGCTCTGTAGTGGACAAAAAAGCTCTACAGAGAATCATTAAAACTGCCCAGAATATTATCAGATTTCAGCTGGGCAACATCTTCGAATCTCGTTGTTTGAGGAAGTTGTATAACATTCTCAGGGACTCTTCCCATCCTGCTTACAATCTTTTTGGACTGTTGCCTTCTGGCAGAAGATACAGAATGATTAAAACTCGGACCACACGTTTTCTGAATAGTCTTTGGGTGTCAAGTAAATTTCGTTGTATGTGTACACTGTGTATACACATACAATGACAATAAAGTTTATTTATTTTAATTGTCTGAGTTTAGCAACTGCTTTTTAAGTTTCTGAATTATGACTTAACTGAATTTAGATCCATAGTGCTTAAAGATCCTAGGCTAAAAACCAGGAGATTGTGAATTTTAATCCTACCTCAGGCACAAAGCTAGCTGAAAGATTTTGGGCCAATCACCTTCAATCCAAAGGCAGCACTTGCAAGCCGCTTTTGAAAAATGATGCCAAACACAATATTATATTAAATGATGTTCTAGATAGCTTTATAGTACTATCATCACTACCCTTCCAAGTACTATAAATATTTCTTGGGACGATTGGCTTTGAAGAAAAAAAGTGGGGACAAAAGAAGAATTTGTTAAATGTATGATTATTCTGACACCACTAAAACATCAAAGGTGCTTTTTCAAAAGGCAACTGCACTCGGGGTTTTTTTTGTTTTTTGTTTTGTTTGAGGAAGACGTTTTGCTTCTAATCTAAGAAACTTCATTGGTTCTTTCAGGATGGTGGGGCAATGGAAGGATTAATTCCAACAGGATGGGGGGGTTGGAAGGATGATATTTCTTTGCAATCATGTCCTCCAGAACTCTCAGGGAGAGTGCTAACAACCAGATGACTGCAAAGAAATATGATCCTTCCAGTCACCCCCCCCCCTCACCATCCTGTCAGAACTAATCCTTCCATCGCCCTCACCATCCTGCCAAAACTGATGAAGTGTCTTGGATGAGAAGCAAAATGTCTTCCTTAAAGAAAAAACAGTCCAGTTGCCATTTGAAAAAGCACCTTTGAGACAACTATGACCTGGATGACTGAGAATCTTCACAGAATAAAATGTCAAGATACTGTTGCTCCTATGATCATTTGCGTGCATGCCCATAGCATACTCAGGATGTCATTTACTTAATACAACATGTCATTAGTCACAGAAAAGAACTTGTGGGGTAGGCCAACACAACCCTTTTTACAATCAGAACTTGAGATGATTATCAGATCTTTATAACACAGATTATAAGGAACAAGGTTGGCTGTTCACTTATCTCCAAGAAGTTTCTATAAAACAATAGCTCCATCTACTGACCAATGGAAAGGTAATCCCAATGCAATTTTATATACTGCCTTGCCATTTCACCAATGTAATTTGAGTAAGGCTTACAGCTTTACTTTTACATTTTACTTTTACATTCTACCAAACAGGAAACAGCGTTTGAAAATGGGAAAGGACACATAAAGATTTTAATAAACAGTGTTGGGAGATGAACATTCAATACAGATTATCCCTTGCTATTAGTAAACACAGTAAAAATAATTCTAGGGTATCTAATAAGCAGTGTCTTTTTGCTGGACTCCCATATATATCCTAGATTATTAGTTTTTTCTTCCTTTCAATCATGTTTGACTCTCAGAAACAGCCTGAACAAGTCCCTGCAGTTTTCTTGACAAGGTTTTCATAAGTTATTTGCCATTGCCTGCTTCTAAGGGCTGAGAAAAAGTGATAGGCTTGAGGTCACCCAACTGGCTTTATGCCCAAGAAAGGACTAGAACTCACAATCTTCCAGTTTCTAGACAGATGTCTTAACCACAACATCTGTTAAAATATTACTAAGCAATAAATACCACCACCACCAGTTTTTAAACAAGGTGACTAATTTTTTTAACTTTAGTACTCATACTAAACAAATCTAATAAGGAGCCAAGAAGAAATAAACACACGACTAATTTTATTCTGCCTCTTCACTTACAAACATGGTGGGCATAGAAGAAAAATAAAACTAAAATAAGACTTTATTTGGAATTGGTGCTTATGAAGCATTTGATAATGACAATGACAATGATATCTGCCCGGAGGGTGTCAAACCAGTCAGTTTGACAAGAGCAGAATCACAATGCAAATCCCATCCCTCTTGTATTTGCATTGTGACATTGCACACATATCTAAAATGGATGTAGATTGTGCTATCACAGTATAATGTTCCTTTTGTCATTTTTGACAAAAGCAGCTAAAGCTGCAGATGCCTATAAAAGGAGATGCCCATACAGATGGTTTTGAATGCTCTATTTCAGATTTTGCTTTTAATTAAATGCAATTAAAAGGATTTAAGACCACAAGCTGAAAAGCAAAACTTCCTGTGTAGTGGTAGATCTCAACAGATGGTCTTTGAAAATGTATGACCTTGCAGAATAATGATTTAAGTATCTTTGGCACTTTCTGTTAATTGAGCAACTAAGTAGTTGACATAGCAGTTGGCAATCTCTAGTCATTTGTGGCCAATCCTGAAAAAGTGAAGTAGGATTAGACCCGGTTAAGAGTTTGATTGCAAGGAACGCCAAGGCTATTGATTAGACTGAAAAGTTTTTTAAAAAACTTTTTTCAGTGTAAGAGCTGAAATCGGTGAGACAGGAATAGCACTGTTTAAACCAGACATAACTGTTATGAACATGAAGCAGATGCATTTCAGTCTCAAGGCTGCAAAGTAAGGACTCAGAGTCTATTGACTCAAAAGGATGAGAGGCAAAGTCTTAAGATTTAAGATGGATGGATGGATGGATGGATGGATGGATGGATGGATGGATGGATACAGCTTGGTTTCTAAATTGTACTTTTGTTATTTTTATTCTGTAATTATTTTATTTCCACCATAATTACATATCACTTATGCCTTAATTACACATTTTAATTCTCTTCATGATCTTCCTTTTTCTTTTCTTTTCTGCCCTATCATGGTTCATTTGCTCTGGTTTGTCCATCTACTTTGTTCTTAATATTTCTATTATTACAATTTATCTTTCATGTAAAACTGTTTTAACACACTATCCTTTTCTAATCCATTTTATCCATATAAAAATTGCTTTGCCTATTTCAAACAGTCAGGTAGGAAAAAAGAGTCTCCCCTACCTGGTAAGACATGGTGTTCTATACAAAGCATACCTTTTATGTCGAGAGCTTCTTCCCTCACATTGAATGCGTAGTTTCAACTTATGAGAAAGAGGCATTCTTGGGACCTTAATGATCAAAAGATTGATATATTTTTCAAACTATAAGGACATTTTAAAAGCCATCAACACTACTACAGTCAGAGACCGATTTTCATAAACTGAGCTGAGAGGAGCAAACTCATGACAATTTGTTATCTGCTAATAGATGCATTAGGTTGAACTGTAATTTTGGCTTTTATATTCTGAGGCAGGCCCTCTTTCCATTCTGCTTAAGAACAGTGAAATTGCCCTGTAAGAAATAGAGCCACAGCTGTTCAGCATCCAAGTCATGTAGCAAACATGCTTCCATCAATCACTTCAAAGCCCCAGAACAAATTTAGTAACTTCTATATTTCCATTACTGGTATTCAACATTCCTGAATATTGGACAATTTCATTTAATTGATAGCTATATTTTTAGCTGCTCTTTGAAGATGACTATTTTTGGCAGCATACCTTTTGTTATCATTGCAGCAGCATCTTCCTTTTAGGGCGGGGATGGATAAACATTTTGCAATCTTTGGAATACCCCTTAGATCTTGCCGGACAGATTTGCAAATGTCCTGCTCCTCGTCACCTACAAGGGCAAATATAGTTGACTCTACATAGCCAGTACCAAACATGTGTTCTGATTAAACCTGCTGATGGCTTATTTCAGCATCAGTTAAGCAAATATGGTATTGATTATTTTAATTCACTGTATGCAGTATCAAGGGAAGGAAGCTGAATGGACTTGCTTTACTTTTCCATTGATGAACTGGGACCATATCTTCCCAGAAGAGAAACACCCACAGAAAACAATGATTCAAAAAAAAAATGCTAGCAGAGATTGGACCTTTGAAGGAAGTCACATAGGAGAAAATTACAGCTACCTTTTGATAAGATATTGCAAGAATTATTGATCCTAGCAAGCAATTTCATTACTTGCATCCTTTTTGGAGATGGTCTGTGATAACGTTTGTTTGTTTGTGTCCACCTTTACAATTTTTACAAACAGCTCAAGGCAGCAAACATATCCAGCACCCTTTTCTCCTCCTATTTTCCCCACAATAACAACTGTGTGAGATGGTTAGGCTGGCCAAAGGTCACCCAGGTGGCTTTCATGGACAAGGAACTTATAGTCACCCACTATCTTGCCTGGTGCCTTAACCACTAGGCCAAACTCTTCGATTCTTGATTCCTTTAAGAAAGAAGTTTTAACTATGAGTTTAATAATTTGACTCCTAAAATCAGAACATACAACTAAAAGATGATCAGAGTGTTAATTTTAGAAACTTTTGAATGGACTGAGGATCCAAATAGTCTTGAATTAAGACCTTGAAATTAAACATGAGAATCCTTACCATGGGAAACAGTTTATGTTTATCCATTTGGGGGGGGGGACCAATAATATAACTTTGAAGATTGAATACAAGATTGGAAGGAAATAAATGCATTAATGCATCCACTGAGAGATTTATTAATATTGGGCTCAGAAATTCATTTTAAAGTTATGTATTATAAATAAACTAGATGATGTCACAGAAGTCTGATTAGAAAAGACTAATTTGATTTAAACGCGGATCTAAAAATGAGAAGCTATAAGAAGATGGGAAAAGATTAAACTACTGGATACACAAACAAAACCAGATAAAAAAGACATAGTAATCCAGAAGAGCATTGTTAATAACCTTTTTTACAGGATTTAGAAATAGCAATAGCACTTAGACTTTTATATTGCCCCATAGTGCTTTACAGTACTCTCTAAGAGGTTTATAGAATCAACATATTGCCCCCAACAATCTGGGTTCTCATTTTACTGACCTCGGAAAGATGGAAGGCTGAGTCAACCTTGAGCCACTCAGAATCAAACTCCTGGAGTGAGAAGTGAGTTAACCTGCAGTACTGCATTCTAACCACTGTGCCACCACAGCTCTTGGGATCAAGGGACTTGTCAACTATTTTGAGAAAAGACAAAGAGAATGGATTGTGGGAAGACAGATAAAGTTCTTTTTTATTTGATCAAGGTTAAAATAGATGGGTTGTTATCTCTGATCATTTTTAATGGATTTTTTTGTGACTAGGACTGGATGTCGATATTGTAAAAGTTTTGCTCATCTATGAGATAGGGAAAGGGAGGTCATACATTTGATTAAGATTAAAATAGTTTTAAAATGTTATTTATGATAATTTTATTGGATTTTTTTTACTTAATAGGTATAAAAGATGAAACTTTCTTTAAAGGTAGAAAATGGGATATAAAAATAAAAGGAAGGATTTTTAAAAAGTTTATTAGATGTATTTTGTTAAACATGTTTTTTATGGATTTTTGCTGATTTAAGATGGAGTGATCTTTAAAAATCTGTTGATAAAGAATGGGTGGGATATGGAATGAAGAGATAGTTTGTTCTAGTTTAAGAGATGGTGATGGTTTGTTCTAGTTTAAGAGATAGTTATAAATATCTATAGGTGCTGGAACAAAGAGGAAGGTTACCCTCTTTTCTTTTCCTTTTTTTCTTCTTTTATATTTTTTATACATTTTATCTTCTCTAGCTAGTATTAGTTTTAAGTATATTACATAATTTTGCAAACTCATATTGACAATAGGAAAAACTCAAAATAAATATGTTCTAGTCCTAGATGCAGCACCCAATGTCAGAAGCTGAAACAAGATGAAGAAATACTATTTGTTCCAGGGTTTCTAAAGAATTTTAGGTGCCAGTTACAAGTATTACTGGTTGAGGGAGACTTTCCTTGGATCAGATCCTAATTTGTGGTGGAAAGGTACATTGCTACTTAATTTCTGTTAATCCACGTGCTTTATTTCCAGCTCTGATGTTACACATTCCTCTTGGTGTGCTTATAAGGAACAAGGCTATCAAGTTCCATTCTTTTGTGGCACAAATGTTTGGAGATTTTTGTGAATTGAGCTAAACTAAGAGTTAATGTTATTGGCTATCTTCCTACACTGAAAATTAGCTTACTATTTTATAAGCCATAGCACTTCTGCAGGTGCCTGACTTAAAAGCATTCCCAAAAGTTATGTGATGAAACCCAGCCACTAGTAAGATACAATCAAGTCTTGGTGAATATATTGTAATTTTCTAGGCCAGTCCTAAACACTTATTTATTTATTTTCAAATATTTATATGCCGCCCAATCCCAAAGGACACTTAGAGTCTATTCATGACAAGATGGCTTTAATCTTTTTTTTCCCTGTGCCTGGAGTACCAAAGGTTTATATGCTTGAGCCTTCCTCTTTAATTATTTGAGATTTAATCCTTTTGAGCCATCCTTCCTGCATCCTTCTCTTTTTTTGTCAGAAATAATTCACTTACAGATACTTTGGAGTTTCTGCATATTCTTTCATTGAGTTCCTTCCCATCACTTCCTGAATATAGCTCAGACTTCTCCATGTTTGTCATTTTGAAGTTCTGCTTTGAAGAGGAGGGTACATATTGGTGCAAGAATCTAAATATTTATGAGGTATTGGTATCATGCTCCAATGCTTTAAGAATCTCAGAGCCAAATTGAAGTGTGGATTTCATGCCTGGATTGACTGGATTAATGAGATCCACAAAACTGCTTTTTTTTTCTAAGCTCACTCTCAGTCTTACAAGGAGCAAGACAAGCAGAAATCTTTTGTTAGTAGTCTAGTTAGAAGTCTAGTTAAGTGAGGGCATTATAGCTGGTTGCAGTAATATCAAAGACAATCAGACAATTGCAGAAATAATGTTTTAAGGAAATATTGATCATTTTCACATTGTATTCTGTTTGTTGCATTTGCTGAGCAAAATAGTCAAACTCATCAACAGACTAAAACATAGGGTATACACACAAAAACTTCCATAAAAAAATGGAACATCTATCCCAGAAAGCTGATTTGCAGAAGAAGAAATATTGAGTTTTCTCTTGCAAAGATCAATGAAAGAGGAGATGTAGAGCCTGGGAGAGGAGTCAAGAAAGGAATCAACTTGAAGTCATTAGTTTCCACAAGTGGCCTTGAATGCCGTTAACTCTTCACCATTCATTGATTAGATTCTTATGAATAAGCATAAGCAATAAATCAGCTTAACTAGAACTTAACACATTGTCCTGATTCTTCATCCCTGACAATCCAGGAATGGGGATGTTCTTTGAAAAACTGTTAAATTCAGGATTATTTGTGCTTTGTGATGGAGGAAATATTATGTTGGTGTGAGGATGGTTCAAGCTGCTTAGTTACCAAACCACAAGACTGATCACAGAAATTGCTAGTGAGATCATTAGGTTTCAATGGTGCTAAACAACCCAGAATTTAAAACAAAAACAAAAACCAGAGCAATCCTATTTTGAAACGTAGGCATTTTTTATGGTTAAATAGACTTCTGTTATATTCAAGAGTAGAACACATGCTTTTAACATTAAAAATCTGTACACATCCTTTGTACTCCTTACAATGAGCTGTATTCTACCTTGGTTATTTTCAAATAGTTCTCCCATACATTTCTTCATAAACAAAATGTAGAAAACAGAGAAATTATAGAAACGGTTTAGTTTATAATGAAGTCATAATTATACAGTAGATTCATTTCTTTTATTCAGTTGTTAATTAATTTAATTAATCAGGCATACACAAACCATTGAACCCCTTTTCAGAGGTTTAAAGATCAAATCAATCCTTTCAGGAACATTCTCAGTTTAGAACTTGATAGCATTTTACTCAATAATAATTAATTAAACCTTAAATCCCATTAAATGTTCTAATTAATTTCATTTTTATTAGATGTGAAATAGATGCCTTTGAGTGCAAGGCATGCTAAATGACAGAAAACAGAAGCCTGAAATCAGAAACAATCAAAAATTTTAAAATCCTTGTAGAAATTAACATAATTAGAAGGTTGCCAGAATTGTATCAGGTAACTGGGAGCTAAATAAATACCTACATAAAAAAATATTATTGGTTGTGGTAATTTAATAGGTGAGGTCAGCAATTCATTATAATGGCAGACATTTAAGAACAACACAAATGAGATATAATAATAAATACAGAAGAAACTTCTCTGTTAATCTTAAAAACTAAGATCAATAAGAAAAATGTTTCAATTATTTCAGTATTGCACTTTGTTAAGAGTATGGAGAAAATTGGGCACAAGATAAGAGTTAGAAACAAATGCTCAGATATAATTTGAGTTCCACAATTTATCTTATTATTGCATTCCACTGCAATTTCAGGGCTATAGGGGAAATGTAAAGAAACTTGCACAATTACTTGGTCTGATGGTGCAAATTCGGCTATAAAAGTCATGATAGTGTAAGGTAACTAAAAAATAGTTCTTACATGCAATAAGGACTCTAAATAAAATTTTAAACAAACTGTCCAATATTGAAGACTACCTGATAAGCCCAATTAGACCAAGACAATTTTGAAGAATATAATTACTCAGAATACTGTAGCAGAAGTTAAATTTAAAATAAGGATCTGAAAATTGTTGATAAAATTATTTGTATCTTGTAAAAATGTTTTTTTAAGTTAAGTACCAGAAATAGATTAATTTTGTCTTGCAAAACAAAAAAGTATGTTACATTTTATTTTTCAACTATTAGGTTATCTAATGCTACAGAAATTATTTCCTTATGAAATATATATTAACATTGTAATCTTAAACTATTAAATAAAAATATTCTAGTGTCCCCTTATTTACTGATCATCAAAAACTGAATAAACAGTAACCTTTCAAAGTAGAGGCTAATTTGCTTACTTGGCCTAGTACAAAATATCTCTAATACGTGGTAAACTTGCAGCTAATTTCTTTATGCTTGTATTGTATAACGATCATGTAAGCTGGAGTAGAAGCCTGAATTTTCACACAATAAAATATCACTGAGAAATTAAAAGACATTCAATATTCAGTATTTCAAACAATAGTCACAAACCAATTGGGTTATTGACTACCAGATGGTAACCAAGTGTTCTGGATATTTTTCATGTTTTCCTATGATGAATAATTTTGTGGCTTCTTGCAAAACTTGCAAATTTATTACAGTATAGGGTTGGTGATTTAGAGTCCCATTCAATGATACATGAACTCTCCAGTTTTAAGGGTTTTCTTTAGAAATTAAATTAGTGCGGGATGCTATCTTCATTTTAGCTACAGAATTACTTAATAAATCTTTTTGTACCATAAACTGTGGATAAGCAAATGATTTGCAATTAATATAAAAAGGAGGAAAATTCAAGGGAACCAAAGCAACCAGTATAGAACCTTTTGTACAATTCACCAAAAAAACAAAATCACAAACTCTTCATTTTGAAATGATTCACAACGAAGCCAAGGGAGAGGAAAACCACTCTACTTCCATTCCAAATCTTTCTTTTTATTTGATTGGTGTTACAATTAAAAAGGACTCAACATGGAGTGTTACACATTCTTGGTGCTTCATGATGCAACTAATGAAATCCCTGAATGGATATTGCTTTAACCTTTGATTTTAAAAACTAACTTAAGAAAAGCTTTAATTCCACTAATGATCACAAATGGCCAAATGAACAGCAACAAAAGGAACAGAAAATAAAAATGAAACCAAACTACTGGCAAGTTCATAATACATACATAACTTGTGGGTTGATGACACTGATTCCAAATGTACGACAAAGCCCACAACACTTGATTACTATGAATATTATTGTGATTTTTTTTCATGTTGATCAACTTGCTTCAAAAGGTTGCTTTCTGTTGTTTAAACTTGCATAATAAACATGCAATGAAATAATTCCTTTTAACATTTTTTTCTGCAATGTTTTTGTTTTCATACAAAGATTTCATAAAGTTACAGTGCTGCATCACAGCATTACCAAAATAAGTGAAAGAGTGAAAGAGGAAGATTCTTGTGAATTTAACTTAATGACAAAAAACCCAACTACTACTTTTTAACCTGAGACACACCATCATCTTATTAAAAAGGTTTGCACAACCAAATCCCACCCAAATCTCTCCAAAAAAAATAAAATAAATATTAAATTGGGAGGCAAAAGAGGACAGATAAAGAAAATATAAGATGTCTTCTTGCACTCATCTTCTGCATAGCTCAACCTACATATAGTAAGGCACTATTTCCCCACAACTTAGTGTCCCCCAGAATCCTTTAAAGCCCTCTGCAAACCACAGAATTCCTTCCAGGATGATGAAATAAATGACTGAAGAAATGTGACTATCACATTATTCCACATATGTTCTCCTATTTAAGGAAGTCATCAGGCAGTCTCAGAAGGAAAAAAAAATCTGTCACAAGTCTCTTTTTTGTGTAAATGTATTCATGTGACATATGGGGATTTGTTGTGTGGGATTTTTTTTCTTCTCTTGCTAGAGTTAAGTTCTCATTGTTCTCAAAGCAAAATCAGAAGAAAAAGAACAGAGGAGTCATTAAAAAAAAGGTTTTGGTGCGCCAAACAGCACCCTGTTTAACGGGTCTGGAAAATCTGATGAATGCTTCAAAGGGAATTGGGAAAGGTGTTGATGGAATCTCAAGGGATGGTCCTCAATTATAATTAATTAAGCTGATCTTCATACTGCTTTCGAAAACAGTCACCGGCAGGAAAAAATTCCCAGCATCGTTCTTGATACATTTTCCACACATAGGACTCCTGAAAAACACAGAAGACAATTTTACAACATCTTTCATGCCATCTGGAATTATTCAACCCTTACAGTAAAACATTCTGAAATGATCAGAGAAGCTTTGCTTATATTCCAAACTACTGTACATAAGAAATGGCTTTATGTTTCAGTTGCAAATAGACCCCTTTCCTGTTCCCACTGAGGATATCATTCAAGATTTTTCTTTCAATTAAAGTGAATCTGAAACCAGAAACTATTTTGCAAAAAAAAAAAAAAAAAAAAATCCGGCAATCTCAAGAAGAACACCATCTGTATTTTTTAAAAAAAGAGAGAAATTAGATAAAACAGTGTTCAACTTTAGCCTCCTTGATTTTTCTGTCAGTATAACTCAGGGGTAGTGAACCTTAGCTCTTTTATGACTTGTGGACTTCAACTCCCAGAATTCCTGAGCCAGCTATGCTGGCTCAGGAATTCTGGAAGTTGAAGTCCATGAATCATAAAAGAGCCAAGGTTGACTACCCCTGGTATAACTGGCCAGGAAAAGGCTGTCTTCAATCTGCCCTGTTTTTCTCATTAATGTTGGGAATTGGATATGTAGAATTATTCCATAATAAAATTCAAAGTATAATTAGCTGGTGGTAGGGTAAAACAATAGGTTAGAATAAAGATGTACAATCAAACAAGTGAAAGTGTTGAAGCAAAAGAAATTATGAAGAAATCTGGAGGAAAAAAAGTATATTCCTATGGAGACTCCAAAAGTACAAGGCTTAGGGAACATTTGGTGCATCCCTAGTTATTTTTCATTTATTTGTCTGCTTTTTTAAATTTTAATTTTTCAAAAAAGGAATTACGTGGGTTGCATAATTTAATAGGAACACATTCAAAGAAACACCTGTAGAATATGTATAAGTGTATAAAGGAACATGATGGAGACATGTGAGGAACCCTAGCATGATAAGAATATCCAGTTCTCGGCATGAATTCTTGATATACTACCCAATCAATCCTGTAATCTAACTTGTAAACCTTACCTCAACTTCCAGCAGAGAATCTCCCAACATGTCACACCCATCAACCACACCCATTTCAACTGATAGCCTCAAACAGTATCGTTCATGCCTTATCTTGGCCATCCATTAAAAGGGCCAAATCTAGTCTAGGCAAGAATAGAGAATCTACACTTCTCAGGCCCAAAGGCTGCACTTGGGAGAGCATTTTGCCTTAGGTAGCATTTTAGAAAAGGCCACAGAGGTTTCCTTTGAGCAGTGCCTAGAAATAGAAACCAAAGGCCAAAGACCACAGTCCAGCCCAACATTATATCCTCCAGCCACTGTCCCCAAAACCTTTTTAAAAGAAACAATTGTAGGTACACCTTGCATATATAACAAAAGAAAAGAATAACAAGAGTTGGAAGGGACCTTGGAGGTCTTCTAATCCTATCCCCTGGTCAAGCACTTGAGACAAATGGTTGTCCAATATCTTCTCAAAAACCTCCAGTGTTGGAGCACCCACAACTTCTGGAGGCAAGTCATTCCACTGATTAATTGTTCTAACTCTCAGGAAATTTGTCCTTAGTTCTAGGTTAGTTCTCCTCTTGATTAATTTCTATCCATTGCGTCTTGTCCTGTGTTCAGGTACTTTGGAGAATACACTGACCTCTCTTCTTTGTGGTAGCCCCTTAGATATTGCAACATTGCTATCATGTCACACACAAGTCCTTCTTTTCATTAAACTAGGTATACCCAATTCCTGCAACTGTTCTTCATATGTCTTAGCCTCCAGTCCCCTAATCATCTTTGTTGTTCTTCTTTGCACTCTTTCTAGAGTCCCAACATCTTTTTTATACTGTGGCAACGAAAACTGGATGGTCTTACAAGGCATTATAAAGTGGTACTAACACTTCATGTGATCATGATATATTGTTTGAGGTATTGTGATCTTGAATATTAAGAAAGATTAGTCAAAATGCACATTTCAAGCATCCAGCTAATTCAGCAAGGCTCAGATGAGCATTGCAGTATGGATAATAATAAAATAATAACAATAACAATAACAAGTAGTAGTAGTAGTAGTAATAGCAGTATGTCACCCGGGTTAACAATAAGGATGTCGCCCGGGTTAACAAGGATGGGTTAACAAGAATGGGTTAACAAGGTCCGCACTAGATGTTGGAGTTCCTGGATATCTGGTGAAAAATGGGCTACAGGACTCAGGACTGTTGGCTGAGCAACCAGGGCCAGCAGCTGCAGAACTACTGGAAGAAAAGGTGTTTACCCGTTGCAAATACACAGTGATTGAAAACAAAAAAATAATGATCTGTTATTACAGATCAAGTCCAACAAGAAGAGGATATCTAAAATGAATGCACCAGTTCTGGAAAGAACACCCAGAATCAGAAATAACAGAACAGAGACTAGCAGATCAACGCTGATTTATAATACAAAATAAAATGTTCACAGAAACAGAATTGGACAAACTGCAAAGTTTTACCCAGGGCAAAGAAACCAAGAAACCATTACTTGCCAGAAATAATTCAGAATGTAGAGGCAAACCAGGGGGAGTTGGGAGTGAAGGAATCCAGCAGAGATATACAACTGTTCTCATTTGGAAACCAGGCATCTCTTCCTCAGGAAGAACAAAACCCTCTAACTAAAAAAATAAAAGAATTGAAACAAAGAATAACTGAGCATCTAGAATAGCACAAAAATAACAGAATAAGGCTGCCTGCATTGAAGCTTGTTCCAAAGAAACAGCTAGCATAAGCATTAAAAGATGCAAATACTGCAATATTAAGTATAAGCACCAATTCACTACAAGAAACAAACCAACTAATGTACAGCATAGCTGCAGTTATAACTGAATACCTGGGATGCAAAATCAACGAAGAAGAAAAACAAACAAACAGTGCACCACAAAAATGGAAGGTTAGACTAGAAAATAAGATCCACAAGTTAAGATCATATGCAAGCAAGCTAGAACAGATGAAAGAAAAGAAGCTGAAGAATAAGAAGACCAAAGAATACCTAATCAAAAAATACCACTTAGAAACAAGGAAGATCAAGGAAGCACTGGAAATAATAAAGCAACAAATAACAACTATAGCCAAGAAAATCAGTAGATACGAAGCTCAAATTCCAAATTATAGGCAGAACCTCCAATTTCAATCCAATCAGAAATGTTTCTACCAATCCATCAATGGAGAAACTGCAATGAATCAGTCAGTACCTGACAAGGAAGAAACAGTGCAGTTCTGGAAGCAGATATGGGATAACCCAAAGAAATACAAGAAGGATGCGGCTCGGTTAAAAGAGGTGGATGCAAATAAAACAGAAGTTGAAATGAAAGAACTAGTACTAACAACAAAAATGGTAGAAAAAAGAGCAAGGAAAATCAAAAATTGGTCAGCATCAGGTGAAGATGAACTGCATAGGTTTTGGTTGAAACATCTAACTGTTATACACCCACTCATGTAGTGACAGATTTTATTTTTCTGGGCTCCAAGATCACCTCAGATGGGGACTGCAGCCAAGAAATTAAAAGACGCTTGCTCCTGGGGAGGAAAGCTATGGCAAATCTAGACAGCATACTAAAAAGCAGAGACATCACCCTGCCAACAAAAGTGCGTATAGTCCAAGCCATGGTTTTCCCAGTTGCAATGTATGGCTGTGAAAGTTGGACCATAAGAAAGGCTGAGCGCCAAAGAATTGAGGCCTTTGAACTATGGTGCTGGAGAAGACTCCTGCAAGTCCCTTGGACTGCAAGGCGTTCAAACCGGTCAGTCCTAGAAGAGATCAACCCCGACTGCTCTTTAGGAGGCCAAATCCTGAAGTTGAAACTCAAATATTTTGGCCACCTAATGAGAAGGAAGGACTCACTGGAGAAGGGCCTAATGCTGGGAAAGATTGAGGGCAATAGAAGAACAGGACGACAGAGAATGAGATGGCTGGATGGAGTCACTGAAGCAGTAGGTGTGAACTTAAATGGACTCCAGAAGATGGTAGAGGACAGGAAGACCTGGAGGAACATTGTCCATTGGGTCGCGATGGGTCGGACACGACTTCGCAATTAACAACAACAACACTACAAGGAGGAGAAGTGGCTAACAACTGGGAAAACTTACCTAATAATGAAAAATCCAGCAAAAGGGGCAACACCAGGCAACTACAGGCCAATTACCTGTTTACCAACAACTTTCAAATTGTTAACTAGTGTGGGAGCTGATGCAGTACAACAGCATCTAGTTGAAAACAATCTCTTTCCACCTGAGCAGAAAGGAAACCACCCCAATAGCAGAAGAACAAAAAAATCAACTCCTAATAGATAAAATGATCTTGGAAAACTGCAAGAAAAGGAAGACTGAATGTGGTATGGATTGACTACAAAAGCCATTTGACTCTCTGCCATATGACTGGCTAATCAAGTGCCTAGAAATAACAGGAGTCAGTAGAAACATCAGAAAATTTGTGCAAAGATTGATGGCTCAATGGAAGACACAGTTGCTGATCAATGGTGAGAGACTGGGAGAGGTTAATATCAAGAGAGGAATATTTCAAGGAGATTCATTATCACTATTACTATTTGTTATTGCACTGTTTCCTCTGTCAACAATACTGAATAACTCAGGACATGGCTATCAAACATCAAAAACATCTGCCAGACTATCCCACCTCCTTTACATGGATGATCTGAAGCTGTATGGAAAAACATCATCTGAAATAGAATCGCTGCTCAACGCTGTCTGTATATATAGCCAAGATATTGCAGTGGAGTTTGGCTTGGACAAATGTGCCACACTTAGTATCAAACAAGGAAAAATAGTGAAAACTGAAGGAATCAAGATGCCCCACAAAAATAACATTAAGAATCTGGATGAGGACGATTATTACAAAAACTTGGATATCCTTCAAGCTGACAACATCAAGCACACTGAATTCAAGAAAAAGATTAGAGGTGAATACATCAAGAGAGTGAAGATCTTAAAGTCCAAACTCAATGGAGGAAATACCATAAAAGCAATCAACACCTGGGCAATTCCAGTCATTAGATACACAGCTGGAATAGTGGACTGGACTCAAGCAGAACTAAAAGCAATGGATAGGAAGACCAGAAAAATAATGGCAATGAATCATGCCCTTCATCCATGCAGTGACATTGACAGACTTTATCTACCAAGGCAAATAGGTGGGCGTGGAATGCTGCAAGTACATCAGATGGTTGAAGAAGAAGAAATGGCTTTGGAAGAATATCTGAAGGACAGTGATGAAGATGCACTGAAATTAGTATATCAGGAAGGCTTACTGACTACTGGAGAGACCAAATTGGCCTACAAGAAAGACCAAATGAAGAACAGAATAGAGGCATGGGAAGACAAAGCACTACATGGCCAGTACATTAAAAAAAATAGCTGGGAAAGCAGATAACAACAAGACCTGGCAATGGCTAAGAGCAGGAAAATTGAAGAAAGAGACCGAGGGACTAATTCTGGCTGCACAAGACCAAGCCTTAAGGACAAATGGATATAAAGTCAAAATTGAGAAGACAGCAACAGAGACAGTAAGTGCCGCCTATGCAAAGACGCTGAAGAAACAGTAGACCACCTGGTAAGCTGCTGCAAGAAGATCGCACAGACAAACTACAAGCAGTGGCATGACAAAGTAGCAACAATGGTGCATTGGAAGATCTGTAAGAAATATCATTTACCTGTAAGCAAGAACTGGTAGGATCATAAAATAGAGAAAGTCATAGAAAATGATAAAATTAAACTGCTCTGGGACTTCAGAATTCAAACAGACAAGCACCTGCAACATAATACCCCGGACTTAACAATTGTCGATAAAAAAGACAAAAAAGTCTGGATAGTGGACGTGGCAGTGCCTGGAGACAGCAGAATAGATGAAAAAGAACTGGATAAGCTAACAAAATACAAAGACCTACAAATAGAAATAGAAAGATTGTGGCAAAAGCAAGCAAGGGTAGTACCAATAGTAATAGGTACTTGGGTGCAATCTCAAAACAACTGGAACACCACTTGAACACCATTGGCATTGACAAATTCACCATTAGTCAATTGCAAAAGGCGGCCTTACTAGGAACTGCTTCCATCCTGCGACGATATCTGTAAACATCAAACATCCACATCTGCCTATCTAAGGTCCTTGGTAAGGACTCGATAGATAGACAAAATGCCAAATCCAGTCTTAACATCTGTCTGACTGTGCGATGATCCATAGTAATAATAATAAGTAGTAGTAGTAGTTGGAAGGGACCTTGGAGGTCTTCTAGTCCAACCCCCTGCTCAGGTAGGAAACCCTATATAAGTATATGGAGTCCTGCCATTGCTTGAATCATTAACAGCAAAGAAATATAATTACAATGTTCATGATCCATATGATGTTAACTTACTTGACCAGTGTGTTCAGTTTCATCTTTATTAATGAGATACATCAGAAAAAATCTGAAATAAAGAACAAAACAATGATTATTATTATTGATAACATACAAAATAATACATGGATTATTTCCTATAAAATTGGGATATGTAAGTATTTTGAACATTTTATAAATTGGTTGCCTGAGTTTAGTTCAGACAATCATCAAAGTTTGTTGGATCATAAATAAGCTGTATGTCCATGGACTGTTTCCTCCCCTCTTCCCATCAAACTTAATTATAAAGTTCTGACTGAAGAGAATTCTCCAAACTGAGATGCTAAAACAAGATCTAATTTCAGGTAAATAGAATTCTCAAGAAAGTACAATCAACAGTATTATAATTCATTACCAACAAATTAATGATAACACAATCCAGAAATAAAGTAAAGCATGCCTAAATTCCAGGCATTCTTTAAGGATTTACATATATGTAATGTAATAGGATTTATAGCATGTGATTTCTGAATTGCCAGAAATTCATCCCCAGCGAGTACCTGGACCTAGCGGAGGTGTTTAGTGAGAAAGAATGTACTACTCTGCTTCCCTACCGGCCTAATGATTGCTCTATTGAACTTTTACCGGAGCTAAACTCCCACGACCAAGGATGTACGCCATGTCCCCCCTTGAAATGGAGGAAATGCAGCAGTATGTGAACAAAAATCTAGCGAGAGGATTTATTGAACGGGCTAAATCTCAGGTGGGAGCTCCAGTGTTATTTAAAGAAAAAAAAGATGGGTCGCTTCATCTCTGCGTAGACTATAAAGAATTAAATGCTGTGAGCATGGAAAACAAATACCCCCTCCCCCTCCTGAAGGACTTACTAACCCACCTGGCAAAGGGTAGTGTCGTCACTAAATTGGACCTGACAGAGGCATATTACCGAGTGAGGATAAAAGAGGGAGATGAGTAGAAGACTGCTTTTAACTGTCCCATGAGGAGCTACCAATTTAAAGTCATGCCGTTTGGACTACAGAGGGCTCCAGCTGTCTTCATGCAACTGATAAATCAGGTACTACATGACCATTTATACAAAGGGGTTTTGGTGTATCTTGATGATATCCTGATATGTAACACGAATATGGCTGACCACGTAAAACTAGTGAGAGAAGTACTAAAGAAACTGCTAAATGCCAGACTTTAAGTTAAACTATCAAAGTGTGAGTTTCACCAGACCTGACTAGATTATCTCAGGTACAGAATTTCCAGTGAGGGCATTGAAATGGAACTGGCTAAAGTGAAAGCTGTAATCAAATGGCAACCCCCAAAGACTTGCAAACAGTTTCAGAGCTTTCTAGGATTCACCAACTTTTACCACCAGTTCATCCCCTCCTTTGCTGAAATTGCTTTATCCCTTACGGACTTACTGAAAACAGGCAAAGTGGGAAGGAAGCTGTGACCGGGCGCCACTAGCATGGACTATGAACTGTCAAACTGCTTTTGAGAATTTGAAAAGGCTATTTGCGGTCAAGCCAGTCTTAAAGCATCCTTGTCCAGGAAAACCCTTTGTGATTCAAGTCGATGCCAGCAACGTGGCCATCGGAGCTGTGCTATTGCAAAAGAACTAGGATGAGGTCCTACAACCTTGCTCCTACACCTCAAAAAATTTCACTGATTGCAAGAGGAGGTGGGCTGTGTGGGAGAAGGAAGACTTTGCGATTCATTGGGCTCTATTAAACTGGTGACACTATATAGAAGGGAGCAAGGTGCCTTTCGAGATATGGACTGATCACAAAAACCTAGAGGTGCTGAAACTCCCCGCAAATTGTCCCCGAAACAAGTACAATGGGTGCAATACTTTAACTAATTTAATTTCACCCTAAAGTACATACTGGGGAAAAAAAACTTTTTAGCTGATGCTTTATCCAGACTGCCCTAATACAAGAGCCAGCATGAAGAAGTTAATGAAGCAAATATATCTACTCCACAAACTGCTTTTCAACTAACGCAGCACAGAATCCCACCTTCGAGAGCCCCAAACCCTGACGACCCTGGGGCAAAAAAAAAAAAAAAACAGGAGCTCCTCACCGACCAATGTTTCAAAGACAATCACACCTCCCTAACATGCAGGGATGGTTTGGCTTACAAAGAGGGGAAGTTGTACTTGCCTGAAACCCTCCGCCTTAGCATGCTCCTGCATGGCCATGATGTAAAACAGGCTGGGCACTTTGAATATTTAAAAACACTACTGCTAATAATCTGCTGACAATTTTGGTGGCAGGGATTGAAATGGGACATAGAGAACTATGTCAGGAGTTGTGCTGTATGTGCCACCATGAAAAGAATCCCAGGGAAACCCCCTGGACTATTACAACCAGTAGCCGATCCTTCCCAACCATGGGAAAAAATTGCTATGGATTTTATAGTAGATCTACCTGAAAGTAGGGGAAATACAGTTATCTGCACTGTGATAGATCTGTTTTCAAAGCAGGTTCACTTCATTGCCTGCAAAGGGCTCCCATCTGCCCAGCGACTAACCAAGGTGTTTTTAAAACACATCTACAGACTACATGGCGCACCAAAACGTATACTCTCAAACTGGGGGGTGCAGTTTGCAGCCAAGTTTTGGAGGGGTTTCTTAAGCTAATTAGCTCATCTCAAGGACTGTCATCAGCTTTTCACTCATCTACCAATGGGATGGCTGAATCTGTGAACTCAATGATGGAGCAGTATCTCAGATGCTATGTGGATTATCAGCAGACAAACTGGACTGACCTCCTCCCTTTTGCAGAGGTGGCTTACAATAACTCTGTTCACAGCAGCACCGGTTTCACACCTATTAGTGGCCACAGGAAAAGAGTTCAGCCTAATACCCAAATATCTCAGGGGCCCTATATTTCCCAAACTCTTGATCAGTGGGTGAGGGGGTGGGAAGAAGTCTGGAGAACCATGAAAATTGCTTTCAAAAAGGCTTCTGGAGCATATAAAAAGCAAGCAGATAAAAAGAGAGCTCCTCAAAGGTCATTCCAAGTTGGGGGAAAAGTTTATTTGTCCACCAAATATTTATGACTTAAGTTACCTAGTAAGAAGTTAGGACTGAAATACTTAGGACCCTTCCCCATCATAAGGATCATTAACCCGGTCATGGTAGAATTAAAGCTTTTCAGACTCTTAGGGAAAGTCCACCCTGTGTTCCATTGTAGCCTGCTGAAACCTTTTCGGGACTCCACCTTACGATCTCCCCCTAAGAAGGCCCTGGACCTCTCATAGTAGCAGGACAGACTCACTATGAAGTGAGGCGTATTCTTGATTCTAGACTTTTTAAAGGGAAGCTACAGTACTTAGTGCAATGGAAAGGGATCTGTTGTCTGAAGCCACCTGGGTAAAATGTAGTGATGTAAAAGCTGACAGACTCATTAATAAGTTCTATAAGAAACACCCTAACAAACCAAGAAGCAACTCCTAATGTGTGATTTTGTTTGCATTACAGGATTTGTTCTTTTTTGTAAGGGGGGGGCGGATGTCAACAGTGCTAACATCGGATGTTCTTGCTTTGACAACAGATGAAAATGCAGCCATTTTCTCTATGCTTTCAGAATTATTTAGTGATGGGAGGGGGGATTGGGATGAGAATTCAGTTAGTCATAATAATAATAACTCTGCCGTGGGAATCCAAGGACAAACTGGGTTCTGAGCTGATAACGTTTTGGCGGGCTGGAGAGCTTCAAGCTAATTGGGGAATGTGCTTTATGACTGTTTATTGGGGGTGGGAATTGTACTTTGTTACTTTGTATCCAGGTGATGGGAATTTAGTTTTGGGTTCAACTATGTAGTGTCGATATTTTGTTTCCCGAATAAAAGATGCTTTAAGGTAAACAATACCTTGAAGTTGTTTTGAAGGGTTTCATCTCTTGGAGCCATGACACAGTATTTGCGTTGGAGAAATTTTCTGGATTTCCAAATCCAGTCACCAAATTTACAATATAATTTCAGACATAAATGTTTTATCAAAAACATACAGGCACACACAATTTACATGTTGCCAACTATACAACCATCATGTCTAATATATTCTTTATATTTACAAACAAATTACCACATGTTATTCGCAAAATTATAAGTTGCTGAAAGTCTATAGTTCAAACTATTGACTTGCTTCATTTCCTTAAAAAGGTCACAGAACATTAATATTGATTTGTTTGCATAGAAAAATTTATGTACTTACAAATAATTAGCCAAGTTGTGCTCCTGTAGAGTGTGTGTTTCAAAGCCATGTGGCACTGTATCAAAATAATCATTACCTATTCCACAGATAAAACATTTAGTCTAAAAAGAATTTAGAAAGATATATATTGTTAACATATTTGCTTCAATTTCATTCTATGTGTGTATGTACATGCACAGATTTGTAAGCGTTTCATATTCTTCAAGAATAATTTAAACTTGAGGCTGACATTTTGACTATTCTGTGCCTGCATTTTAGTTATTTCAAACAAAGAACAAAATGTGCTTATCCAGAGACCCTCTTTAAGGGAGATGGGCAGTATAAATATATAAAATATATAAAATGGCTTTATTTTAAGTATACTTAAAATAAAGTATACTGCACTATTTTGCCATACTGCCACCCTATGAATTTTCTTTCCTGAGTCAGTGCAGCAGCAGGGAGAAATCACATCCTTAATAAGGCACATGCGGGATTTAAAAAAAAAAAAAATCAAGATTGCAGCCATGACTATGATCAAAGCTGCCATCTAGATCTTTCTGATGGTCCCCTCCCCTTTGCAATCCCCACATCCCAGCTGCTATAGGCAGAGCTTGGGAGAGGTGCTCTGGAATATAGTTTTCAAGCAGCAGGTATTTAAACAGCAAAGTCTCACTGATAGAGACTTTCTGGGCAATGACCAATTTAGAGAGCAAAAGAAAGAATTTTAAAGTCATTGGCTAGTTGGATAGTATGAGTAATGCAAAAGAGAAAGAGGTTCTCCCACCTTCTCCAATCTCTTTTTGTTTCTTTCAGCCTAAGTTTGAGTTTAAAAGAATAACTTCCACCACCTCACTCTAGAAAGACCATCTGCTTGCCTATTGTATTGACAATGACAATGATGGTGCTTCATAGATAAACACACACATTTAAATATTATTTAATAATAATATTTCCTATTTTTAAATAGAGGGCTATCTTACTGGCTTCAAAGTTTGAAGAAGCCGTACAGGAAGAGTATATACACTTTTGAATTTTGGTGTTGGAGAAGACTCCTGAGAATACTGTGGACAGCCAAGAAAACAAACCAATAGATCATTGAACAAATCAACTCATGAGTTCTCATTTGAGGCACAAACGTCTAGGCTCAAATTTTCCTACTTCAGGTACATTATGTGAAGACCTAACTCTTTAGAAAAAGCTGAGAAAGATGGAAGCAAAAAGAAGAGGATGACCAGCAGCAAGGTAAATGGATTTGGTTATAGTGGCAATGGTGTACCACTGGAAAACCTAAAAGACCAATTTAAGTACTAATCAATATGGAGAAAATCTATCTAGGTGAGTCAATAATGATTTTATAGCGAATGATCAAATCAAATCTAGTTCCACGCACAGGAGTGAAGCAGCTCCAACTATTCTGTAGCTTCAGCATCTCAATTCTATTCTTCATTAAAGAAGAAACTATTTTCTGGCCACTGCATAGAGTAGGTGGTATTTTGCAAAAATATTTATGGATCAAAAGGGAATACAGAAAATTATTACCTCCATGTCTTCTTTAACTTGTTCTTGCTGATCTCTTAATTCTCCAAATGCATCAATAATCAAGCCTGGCAATAAGGTTATAATTTAAACTTTTGAGGAACTAGGACAAAAACTGCCAAATCAACAAATTAATGCTAAATATGAAGATTCATGCTTCACCACAAAGTGCCATGTACTTTTGAAAATATTTGGTAGAGATTTTCAAATACTATAGCCAGATAGTATGCTGCAAACTATTAGGAACAGTATTTATAGCTTTACTGAACTTCTTTATAGCAACAAAATTTTTGTGATATACCCTGAGTTTTGAAAGCAGTTCCAAACTGTCATGTGTATTTTGATGTAGTATTATGCATACACAATTTTCCCCGTTTTAAGAGGCCACTTGTCACCTATAATAAATGAGTGGATTTTCTGTAGACCTTGAAAAGGTTGGGTATAAATTTGAATACAGATGAGGAAAAGTGCACTTCTTGACAGATTTGGTGGCACTTTCATGACACTCAAAGTACAAAACAAAATTCTGTCCTGTTTCAATAGCTGAGGAATTGCAAACGTTCTGTCGACCAGTCTGGCAGTATTCCCCCAAATTGCTAGAATGGCCCAATGGGAATCATTCTTACATTATGATCAAGTCTTCCAAAATGTGGGTCTGTGTGTTGGGGGGGTGTGAGTGGGAAATGAAGGCATGCCTTTGCTACTTTATTTATAATGGCGCTTAACTAACTACCTTACCAAACTGCAAAGAGGGGAAAAAACCCTTGGGGCATCTAATCTAATAAATGAAACAACAAAAATCTCCAGCCTGAAACCTAGTACTAATTTCAAAATAGACATTACCTGTTTTATTTGTAAAAAAAAAAAAAAAAAGACTCCCCACAGATTAAATGGTGTTATTTGTCATTTAAATCAAAGTTGTCTTGAAACAATTAATAATTAGAGAAAGAGTGCCTCTATGCAGGTGTGTGTGCTTATGTATATCTGTGTGCATATGTTTGTGTACCTGTTTTCAATGTCACCTCTTCCTTCCACTCAACAAGAATTTTTACACAGAAAATAAACACTGCAGTTGCTAAAAGATACTCCATACGATAAAATCTACAAGTGGTGTGGCTCAAAATCCAGCTTGAATAATGTAGAAGGTAACAAAATTAAAGGCAATTTTATTTTCAAGTAAACCTTTGCTTTTCTAATAATTTGCATGCAGAAGGGGAAATTTACATTTCCTGGGCAAAGGAAGAGAAAAATATAGAAAATATATCTGTTTGCTCTTAATCTTTTGCATATGGTTGATATAATATCCTCAGGTAGATTTAAAACTGAAGTGTTCAGAATCTTTATTATGTTTCCTCCACAAGAGAAAAGTACCAGTCTTCCTCATTTTAAGAAATTTGACTTAGAATGTATTCCTTCCATTTTATATTTCTATTCAGTGCCTGAAAAAAATATCTGCTTCATAAGGGATTGAGTAAAGGATTCCAAAATTGTTTTCCCACCAAGAAAGAAGGAAATAACTCCAGAATTCATTCTGCTGCATTAACCTAAAGGAATTTGCCTTTAGTCTTTCACCTGAAATTATTGTGTTTCAAAGACTGAAGAATATAAGCAAATATATTAGGTATAAGAAGTTTACATATTTCGCCATACATTTCACATTGTGAGAAAAAATAGATGTAGGTTATTAGTTAGGAAAGGATGATTTTAGTAATTATTAAAAAACATTTAAACTGATAAAAATAATTGAAGCATACCTTGTATGATAGCTAGTAGAATAACAATTACAAAAAAGAAAAATGTAATATCAAAGATGATTCGATATATTTCATATTCATCGCCTGCAGGATCTTCAATTTCATCACCAATTCCACCACCAGCACGTACTCCCACATACATGTGAAACATATAGCACTATAAGCAACATGAAAAAAAATGCTCATAGTTTAAGAAGTACATTTTGCAGACCCTTCTATTTTTGTAAATATTTACTAGTTTATTTGGAAGGAAGGAGGAGGGAGGGAACTCAATTCTTGTCATAGTTCAGTTAGTCTTTTAATTTTTGAATGGAGTCCATTTCTGCCATAGGCATGGAAAGTAGTGGAGTTACTGTGGGTGACTTACACTCTCTAAGTGGAATATGGTATTATACCTGTTCTTATGATGAAGCATTTGTTGAATTTAGTGAAAATTTATGAAGAGAATTCTGAAAGATTGCATGGGTTGCTGATGTATCCCTTTGTGTTTTGTAAACTGTTTCCACTCTTAAAAATTTACCCATTTAGAATCATGTTAACAAATTAGAAGAAAAAAGTAAAGTTTACCGTTAGCATGTCATCACATTTCATATCTGGCATATCTCCATCTTCACTCTTATTGTAGAATTTTCGGAAGAAATTGAAAGCAACTACTGTGTATAGGTAAACTACCACTGCTAGTAATCCCACAGTTAGTACAAGCTAAAGAAGAAGTAATGAATTAATGAATATTTTGGAGTTCCTTGATTATAAACTATTTTCTAAAAATCATAAGAAGATCAATGTTCATTTGATTTCCATTTTATATTAAACAATTTACAAATTATGTAAAGAAAAGCAATAATCTTATGCTACATGGGAGTGATTCCAACTGAATTTGGGTAGGGCTTACTGTAGTCTTTTACATGAGCAAAATATATAGACAATTGTATTACAATCATGCAATTGAAATCATGCCAATTTGGGAGTAATCCTGATTGAAAACAAGTAAATGTAAATCTGAGTATACTTAAATTTTAATTTTAGCTCAAATGCATTGGGAACCTTATGGAAATGAGGCAAAAGTAGAGTTACAGGTAGAATTCAGAGTTTATTACATTTCCTCCAAATTTTTAAATAAACAATTGTTCTCTGATTTCTTTCATGGTTGGCATAGTTATATAACTGTTCCTCTTTATAAACCTTATTTTTAAAGGGTGGCATGTAATTTTTCACAAAGTTAATGACAGAATAAAGAGCTATTACCTGTTTTCCATTGTGGGTCACTGACGATAGAATCGTTCGTAATGTTTTAAATCCCATTGCTATGTCAAGGAGGTGTGCAGCAAAGAAAAAGTTGTTGTAATGACCAAGGATTGACATGGTCATATACCAGGCCAGGTACAGAAAAGACTTTAGATGAAAAGGAACAAAACAGATTTAAGAAAAGAATACACAGTAAGATAAAAATGTCTTTGTACTGAAGCTATAATCATAACTTTCAAACAGACTTTTAAATCAATTTTTGAAATAATGTACATTTTAAATTGAAAGAATAAAAAGGTAATGCATTATGCAAAACAGAGATATAGTCACTTCTTCATAATAAAAATGTGCATAACTTTATTATATTAATTCCGTGCTTCAGTTAAATCTCAAGAGAAAACAACATAAGAGAAATTTTCCCATGAGCTTTACTATTACTGTTAAGAGCCAGACAGGTCCTTAAGGAATTTGTCTTCTCCTGGAAAAATTTAGAGAATCCATCAATCCAATTTATTTGCCCATAAATTTGGTGAAAATTTTTGAAAAGTGATTTGAACGAGTTCTGTCTTAGTACTCTAATTAATATTAACTTGATATTACATACTTACATTATCAGTGAAAACAACACCTAGTTTCCACATTTGATACTTTACATCAATAGAATTCAGCCTGAAAGAGCACATATAAAAGAAGAAACAAGATCAAATTAAATATGGAAAAGATGAATCACTGAACATCAATTACTAGGTATTTTGCTGAATATAGGCTAACTGGGAAGTTTTGAAAAAATTCCAGAAGCAAACACTAGCAAAACACTTCTATATCATGGCCACAAAAACAATATGTACTTATATTCAAGGTTATTTCAGGCTTTACTTTTTAGGCTGGTTTTAATTTTAGAAAATAAGGATAGGAAAAGGATAAGTGTTTTTAACAAATGAATCAAAGGAAACAAATCATGTATAAAATCTTGAAGCAAAAGATGATCAGAAAAAATTTCAATCTAGGCAAAATTAAGTAACAGATGTAGCAAGAGCCTAGAATCATTCATTGGTATTATACAAGTTTATTGATTCTTGCCTTCTGGGTGATAGAAAGCATGAATTCATTTTAAACGTTTTCTTACACTAAACAGAAAATGCTTCCAGGTTCCTCTCTTCTTTCCCTCCCTCTTTCACTGAAGTACTAAATTACAGTATTACAGTATCACAGATATATGTTGGAGTCTAGACTTACTTATGTGACAATGAATGTTACAACACTGGAAGTTTTTAAGAAGAGATTGGATAACCATTTGTCTGAAATGGTGTAGGGCAGTGATGGTGAACCTTTTAGAGACCGAGTGCCCAAAAAACTCCCCATCCCCACCCCAACCGCCTGCAGGACCACCCACTGCCTCCACAGCCTGCCGCTGATCGCCCAGGTGGCCCAGCAGCACCATGGCAGCCATGCCCTTCTCCTGCACCCCACAGCATCATCTGTGTGTGATGGAGTGCGAGGGTGGAGTCTTGTCCCCGCTGCCAGGCTGCCAAGTCCTGTGTGCACTGCTCTGTGTGGGCCATGCCCGGGGGCGACTCTCCTCCGGGGGGGCTGCTGGTGAGGAGAGGGCCACGGAGGAGGCGGGGCTGGGGCTCTGAGTGCTGCCTCTGGCACAAGTGCCATAGATTTGCCACCACTGATATAGGATTTCCTGCCTGAGCAGCAGGGTGGACTAGAAGACCTCCAAGGTCTGTTCCAACTCTGTTATTCTGTTATCAGGCATAGTACAACTAATTAATGGAACATGTTAGTCACAAATTATTTTAGCTCCTTCAGTTCAAAGGAACATGATCTTAGTTGATGGATCTAGTCTAAGGATTCATGCTGGCAAGCAAACAAATGAAAATAGCTGTTGTTTTAAGAACTATGAGTTGTCATTTCTCCTCAGAACAAAAATAGTGAGAGTAGAGTGTTATTCCAGTTCTTTTCAGCATTATTAAAGTGTGAAAGTGCAAGTCATAAATTGCTCTTAAAACCAAACCATTTCCAGATATATATTTACTGCTTAGCAATGAGTTTCATTAATTAATGTGCAATTTATTATGGCATAATCCTTCACAGATGGAATTAAATATAAAAGATATAAGTACTACTAATTATTTGTCACAATGGGTGATCCCTGATTAAATATGCAGTAGGCAGTATGATAAGAAGCCTTTATTTGTATTTACTTTACAGGAAATAGAGCTGAACCTACTAATGAATTCTGGTTCATTTGTTTTAAAGTGTCCTCTCTCCATTCCCACTCCCAGTTTGTGAATGCTGATATTTGTAATGTCAGATTTATGCTCATTTATTACTTCACACAGGGTTACGCTTGGCTCATAGTGGTAAATCTGATAAATAATGGTATATATCATATTGGAACATACAGAGTAATAGTATTATTATTGACAAAATAGACTTGCGATGGAGGCATAATGACGTGTACATATTTCTGTGGAGAACTGAAATGATAACTGTGGACAAGACCAAATAACTGGTGAGTAGACTGGTGGTTTGAAACCTCCTTGGAAAAAGAGAGGACTACATGTGCTCTGGACAGCTGCTCTTGTAAGGAGACTGCAGGACAATCAACCATGGGATGGAGCATTGAGAGATGAAGAGATTAACCATCAAACTCACAGTCGCAGCACAACCTTTTGAAGGCACTAAATTCAGTAGTCTCACATCTAATCCCTTTTGGAAACTGTTTATCTAACTATCTTAAAGCTATCAGACAACTTCAGAAAGGTAAGTTTGAAAAGCTACTTGGTGAATCTATCATCATTTCTGAGCAAAAGAAAAATTAACTGTAAGTTTAAAAGAATTAAAGAATTTGAAATAAGTGGTGAAAAGCTAAATAAGATTTTGAGCCAAAGTATTATTACAAATATAATTATGAAAATATTATTTTCAAAAATTGTTATAAAGAAAACAGGATTTTGTGGGGACAATAGGAAGAAAAAGGAGCATAATGTATGTTTGTTACCTTGAGTTATACCATTCTATATTTCACAAATTAGTTTCCAACTTCCATTTATCATATATACAGTATATTCTGACCTGACCTGTATAGCAGAAGCTATACAGACACTTACATTTTGGAATAATTCATGTTCATATGAGAAAGAAGGCTGTAAGTCAGACATTAAAACCAAGAGAAATGTTGAAGGTTCAACAACAAATAAGAAATGCTTAAGTTGTCTTTAAAGCATTATTTTAAATACATACACAGCTGATAAAGAACTATCCTTTTTGGGTTTCTTTTTTTCTCGAGCATCACTGAAATCTAGAGCAGCCTTGTCCATTCCCAGCAATTCACTGATCCTGTCTTTGCCATAGAACTCTCCATATTTATCCATAACCTGAAACAATATAGTAACAATTATTTTTCCTTCTGAAATGTTATTTCTTATCTGAACCCATGTTTTTTCACAACCCTCATCATGCAGTGATTAAGGTGCAATATTTTTATATAAAATTCTATATTTTTAGATACCTCTAACTATGATAATGGGGCAGAGAGGATCAAATTAGAAGGATCTTTGACCTGACAGGTTATAGCAGATGTGTCAAACTGCCGGCCCGCAGGCCGGATGTGTCATGCAGAAACCATGCCCACCCCATTGCCGGCAATGGAAAAAAAGTCACGATATGTTGCAACACGTCACGTGATGTTGCAAGTTTGACACCCCTGGGCTATAGGTTCTATACCCCAGTGGTTTGAAGAGAACTTGTAAACTGGATTGCAGGATCTTCTTCAATGAGTAGAAAGTTAAATGCAAGTAGAGATTATGTGAAGCGTCAGCAAGCTCTTTATCTTAGATTTGCTGGCTCTGAATTATTCCTGGCAATAGGAAGGGTAATAGAAGTAAGGAAAGGAAACTAATTTAGGAGAAGGCAATACCCTATCTTTGGATCTGGCAATGAAGAGGAAAAAGAAGGAAGGGGGAGATGAAAAAAGAAGCAGAGATAGAAAGAAGAGAAAATAAGAGTGTTTGGAAATAGCAGGGAACTTCCTCCCTTGCCTCAGGTTAATAAGTATTGAGGGGAAGAAGAGCAGACATGAGACTTTGTGCAAAGAATACTAGAACAAGCTTTGTCAGCTAAATCAATATGTATGAAAATCTGGAAGCTCACCTATGAGAAGAAGCTGAGAAACAATTTGAGGATTTAACCCAGGGAAAAAAAGGTGCAAAGACAAGAGAGAAAAGAGAAAACCAGACTATCAACCAGGAAGCCACTAAAGGAGTGATGGTAGAGAACATTAGAGTGAGACCATTTTTAAAGGGTACAGAAGGATAGCTAATGTGTTCCTAGATAGTTAATTTAATAATATATAATTCCTCTTATATCAGTAGGCACATTGCCTATATTGTTACTTTCTAATCACTGCATATAAATAAAAATGTAAAGAAAACCTTCATATTAAAATGTGGAATATTATTTTCTCTATTGCATGGCCTGTGGGGGAGACATATCTTAGGACTTCTTCTGTTAGCAGAAGTGTGCAAGAGCCTTGATAAAATATATTCTGCAGGAGCTGGAAAATCTGTGGGAGAGGATTCATCTAGATATAGTACTAATGGTATAGCTCACGGGTGTCAAACTCGCTGCATCACATGATGTGTTGCGACTTTTTTTGCATTGCCAGATTTGGGGTGGGCATAGCTCCGCATGATGCAACTGGCCTGCAGGCTGGCAGTTTGACACCCCTGTTATAGCAAGTTAAAAAGTATTATACCTCTTTAAATCACAAACTGATAATTATTCTGAACATAATTCTGAACAGCTTACTGAGCAAGCCTTGTTCATGTGACTGAATGTATGTTGGTTTGAAGAGACAATGGAGTCATACATAAAAGTTTTAGCTCCATTTATGCTGACTCATAGAGCCAGCTCAACTTTATTTTAAGACACATGTATTGTTTTAAAATACATTAATGAACACCCTCTTCTTATTTAGCCACCGCAATCCATTCCTTAAATCAGAAGCTAATTAATTGTTGAGAGAGAGAGAGAGAGAGAGAGAGAGAGAGAGATCACCAGTTGTTGCACTTCATTTAGATAAAGTTCTGTCTTACAGCTACACTAGTGTTACTCGTATTTCAGCATGCATTGTTGTAAAGCACATTAAATTTGGTTGTAAGTGTGCACATTGGTTGGAAAATGATTTTTTTTTAAATTACCCTTGTATTTGCAAACATTTGCTAAATGAGGTAACTGCTAAACTCTGTGAGGCTGGTTAACTCTGACACAAAAGCACACACACATAATCAACACCTTAACAGAGACTTAGTAATATTCACTAATTGCAATGAACATGAACACAGTTTCATGAGCTGTACACTCTGTTGTAAAATTGAGTGAAGAATCCCAATATAGATGCTCAATATGGATAAAAAATCTGGTCACATGAACTCATAATTACAACCAATAATAGTAGAAAATAATGTAGGTCAGAAATTAGAAATTAATGCTACTTAAAAAATAAAACTTATAATTCAACAAAAGACTTTACCTTTCTTTTCACAAACTTGTCCCAATAGTTATTAGGAAAAGACCTATGATTTGAAAGAAATTCTGTTGAAATATAAGTTATCATCAATAAACATACTTTTTCTGAACTCCAAATTTACAGGGATCTTTCTTGAAGGTTCCAAGATTTCTTCCCTTGAAAAGGGACTTATGGAACTTACAATTTCTCACTGGAAAATAATGTTCAGTGGATCAGTCAGATAATCACTTAACAAATGCAACTAATTCAATACAAGTTCAATTTTTTCTCTCCCTGAAATTAAAATTCAAGATTAAACTGACACTAGTTATTTTCTTTATATTTTTCTTATATTCTATTTCTTAAATACAATTCTAAGTAAATGTATCTTTTGCTAAACATTATCCAGTTATATGGGCTGATTGACTTATTGCATTAATATCAAAGGCATCAAAAATGTTAATAAACTTATGAATTACATTTAAATCTGAAATTTGATATCACGTGAAGTTCTCATTTTTTACAATTCTGGATAAACATTTTCTGCTGTAATGGCTGTAATAAAATCCCACATAGCACAGCATTCAGAATTACAGGAAGCTTAATTTGATATCTGCTTGAATGCAAAATTGTACTGATAAAGTTTTGCTTGGTAAATGTTAAACATTACATTAAACTATGTGTAAAGGTAGACAATTGATTTTCAATCTATATCAATTACACATGTATTTATTCATAAATTAGCTTTGTTATATCCAGATCAATGGGGAGATATAAAAAGCTTTGCAAGGAAATTTAAGTATAAATATATATTTAAGATTATACAAATTTCAGGGCAGCTAACAAAAAAAATGTTAATTTATAAGTATGCATTCTTAGAATCTAAAAATAATGCATTACAGGACTAATTTTGCAATTTTCTGAGCCAAGACCTGAACAACAGAATTAAAAGTTGTGAGAAATCCAGAAAGTAATTATTGTTGTTTATAAATTATTTTAAAGGATGAAATATAAAGATAATTTATTATTACCATGCATTCCATTTTCAATGTACATAAAATCTACCTAGTGTGTATTTTTCCTGTCACAATTATACTAAGTGCATACTTAAATGCATTCATATAATAAGTATATTTCTTAGCGCTTGATATTTTCAGCATAGAATTTCATACTGAAATATACCTAGGAGAGCTATAGCTGCTTCCATTTTTGCAATTTGTGTGCCCCAGATATATCCAATCACTATTTATTCCTGATGAAATTAAAAGTAAATTATATAAACCATGGAGTCTCAGAAAAGATAAAGACTCGCAAAAAATAAAGATAAAAGACTCACTGTGTATTGATGACAAGTCTGTCCCACTGTCCCTTAATATCATCTTCTGAAGGTTGTTCTGTAATATATAGCCCGTCAAATTCCAATTTTCTCGCAACTTCTTTTTCTCGCTTAAATATTACCAATGGAACCTGGAAATAGAAATACAATTAATTGCACTTAATTGCAATTAATTGTTAACAATACCTGGATGCTGAGAAAAATGCCAAGAACTGATAATAGCAATGGCACTTAGATTTATATACCACTTCATAATACTGTATAGCCCTCTAAGCAGTTTACAGAGTCAGCATATTGCCCCCAACAATCTGGGTCCTCATTTTACAGACCTTGGAAAGACGGAAGGCTGAGACAACCTTGAACCAGTGAGATTCGAAGTAGCCTGTAATACTACATTATAACCATGGCGCCACCACGGCTCTTGATAAACTTACAGAATTTTCTAAAGTAAGATGCCATTGCCCTGAGCCTTGGAACACCCCCCAAGAGGTGAGGCAAGGCTCTGACTCTCTCTAGACTTGCTTAGAGCCCACAGAGGAACACGCAGCCATGGGGTTGGTTAGCATCTTGCAGATCCTTCCTCTGCTTTTCTAACTTTGAGTTTTAATTACTCTACTCGTTTTAATTGCCTCTTAATATAATATTTATATACAGCTTGCATTTTACTTAATCATTTGTGAGGGAAATGAATGATTTATGTATTTGATATATCAATCAATCAATCCAATGAATAAAAGAGTATATACAAGGACTTTCTCCCAGAAGGATGATATAATCCAGTAAAGGGAGATGGCAAGAGTGAGAGAAATGAAGGATTTTAACTGATTTTCCTTTCCCACTGGAATCTCCTATTCCATTTTCCATACCACTTTAGAATGTCCTTTCCAGAAAATGTTTTGGAAGCCATAATGAGCTACAGCAGAAAAGGACAATTAGCAGAAATCATTGCTTCTTCTTGCCATTAACAAGTATACAAATGGTGTACAAAATTATCCATGCATTTCTCTAGTATGTTATTTTCAACAAAAAGAATTACAGAATTCAGAATACAAAGTTTTGATTTGTTTGTATTCATATTGTCAACTTACAAACTTTATTGTTACTTGTTCTGACAACAACCTAGTAAGATAAAATAAACACTCGTACACATAAAGAGTTATCAGAGAGAGGAAGACAAACATAAAAAAAAAGTCAAAGGGAATTAAAAGTTCAGTAAGCAGATGTGACATTTTTGTTCTCTTACTTTCAGACAGTAATACCCAATGATGCAAAAAAAGGAAATGACAGTGTGTAAAATCGCTAAAATGCGAAGTGTAGGTTCCATGTAGCCACTGCTTTCTTCAAGGACATAGTGTACTGTGATGATTCTATGAGAAGGGCTTTCTAGGCTGTTTAGCTTCATTTTCTCAACAGTATTAACTACTTGTACTTCCTTTTCTTCTGTCACTGAAGATGTAGACACCTGTTAAAGAACAATTTGACAGAAATATCAAATTTCTACAAGCTACACACAAAAGAAAAGGAATAACGGGTGGAAACAGGACTATTCCAGAGACAGATCAACGACATTTAACAGAGGAAGCCTTGAGTGCAATCACTTGAGGTTTTTAAGAAGAGGCTTGACAGCCACTTGTCTGAAATGATATAGGGACTCCTGCTTGAGCAGGGGGCTGAACTAGAAGACCTCCAAAGTCCCTTGCAGCTCTATTCTGATTCTGATTCTACCAGATCTCATCACCTCAATTGCTTTCTCTGCTGGCATTTCTTATTTTCTTTAGTTATATGCTATTCAAATTTTACAGATAATCCTCAACTTACAACCATTCATTTAGTGACCATTCAAAGTTACATCAGCACTGAATAAAGTGACTTCTGACCATTTTTCACATTTACGACCCAAGGCCATGTGATCAAAATTCAGACGCTTGGCAACTGGCATGCATTTATGACAGTTCCAGTGTCCTGGGTTTATGTGATCATCTTTTGTGATCTTCTGACAAGCAAAGTCAATGGGGAGCCAGATTCACTTTACAACAATGTTATTAACTTAACAACTACAGTGATTCACTTAACAACAGAGGCAAGAAAGGTCATAAAATGGGGCAAAACTCACAACAATTTGCCTTGCTTAGCAACAGAAATTTTGGGCTCAGATTGTAAGTTGAGGTCTATCTGTATATACAAATTCTATCTTTAAACAGTATTCACAGCTCTACAAAGCTTAAGTATTTTTAATATTTTTTTAGCTTCCATCAACTCTCTCCCTCAATCATTGCATATGTCTACTTTTGCCTCTTAAATTATGGTATAGATTGCACTGGTAATATTATAAAACATTGTAAAACATTGTTGACTTATAATCTTGCAATGCAGAGAAATGACACGGAATAAATTCAATCACCTTTAATGAATATTTGTGCAGTAAATACATATACCAAAAGTTGTCTACATAAGCAAGCCCTAAATTCATGGTGTAATGTCAGAATTTTAACACTACAACATAGCCTAAGAGAGTAAAATAACTGATTATGACTAAAGACCTTGAGTTAAAAATCACTTAATTTTTTTAAATGTTAATTTCATATGCAATTGATAAATTTTAAAGCATGAAAGAGTTACCTTGTAGAACAAAAGAATGAAATTAATGGCAAATGCAACAAATAAAGCCAGCATCCTCATATTGTAAAAATTCCGAGCAAAATAATTCTGAAAAAAGGAATAATTTTGAGTCAATTTTAGGTAAGTTAAAATACTGAATTAGAAATCAGGAAACTGAGTTCTAGTCCACCCTTAGACACAGAAGTTGGATAGGTTATTTTGGGCTAGTCTCTCTATCTCAGTCAAATCCATCTCACAGGGAAGTTATTATGAAGAAAATAGTAGATATCTTTATGAATTGTATAAAACAAAGACATGATATAAATCTAACAAATAAATATGCTTAATAGCTACATTTAGTATTTTTATCTCTATATATAATATGTAGAATGCTATTCTAAATAATTACATAAGAATTTTCCACTTCTAATTATTCACATAATTTATGAAAATTAAAATTACTTATTCAAACTGTGTATTTAATGTTTAAGGATTGTATCTATACAGTGTATATTAAACAGTGCCAAACCATATTCAGTGTAAATATGAAAGTAGAAACAAATAATATTTTCACATCTACTGTACATATTTCATATAGATGTTTGGTAATCTGCAGTGAAGGAGAAAATATCCAGAAATGGTTTTGCATTCACTTCCCAAAGAATTTTTTGTGAAAATAAACAATGTCTAGCTTTGGAATAGACATAGACATAAAAATGAATTAAGCTGCAAAGATCAACATTTAAACAATTATGTATTCAAAATGATGTACTATAAGGTATTCTTGTCTATTTTAACATTTAACCCTTACAAGAACTTTCTGTTGATATGCAATAATTTTTTTCCAGAAGGCGGATTCTTGCATTTCTAGATCACCATGCCTATGTTTGTGATGCTGCCTTGGTTTCTGCTTTTCCTTCTCTTCTTTTATTTTTTCTTCTTTTTCTCCATCTTCACCCCTGTAGACACATATTTTCCAAAACTATAATATCAGTCACATTTCTCAATTAAAAATTAATATCTCAATGAGGAAAGAATCAACTGCACTATGGGAAAGACAGATCTTTTTTTTTCAAGGACCTGGATATGATAATAGTTGAAAAAAACCTATAGAAAATGTATGATATATAAGGAACTCAGAATCTATTAACAATAACTATTTTATAATAAAGTTAAAATGGAAAAAAGTATTGTGTTTAAATGTAAAAATATATTACAAAACAAGAAAGGTGTAATTATAGGTTACAAAGTCCTACATAGTGTTTTGCTTGATTCCTCAAATACAATAAACATCAAGTAAATATATACAAACAGATAAACTGTTAATTTATACTACAGTACAACATTTGGAATGAATTTTCATGAACGTCCTTGGATATTTTTTTCCCAATAAGGTCACAATCTTGATGAAACTATTAATTCCAAAAGGAATGGGACATACTCTGCTTTTTCATGTTCAAATTTAGTATCTTCTCTTTCATCTTTTCCATCTTCACTTGTCTTCTGGTCCTTGAATAAATAAAAATAAACAAGAAAGAAAACATTACAACAATGGTCCATTTTCAAATGATATGGCATAAAACAACAAAAGGGCATAAAATATACATAAATTCTATGGCTCCTGTAGAAAACAAGGTAACACGTTTTCACTTGAAAATGATTCTTTATATTTTGGGGGGAAAAAATAACCTAAAAATTGTAACCCATCTTTAAACAAGAAAAACTTTGTTTTTTAAATAGGGTTGACAAAACATGAAATACTTATTTACCATTAATTAGAACAGCTTTTAAAAAAGAAAGAGAGAGTTAAACAAGATAGATAAATAAAAACAGTATTTGTACCTGTATTTTTTCTTGCACATCAGGTAAAGGGAGCAAAGAAGGACTGCTTAACAAATCGCTCAAGCCTGCATTTGGATTATGTGGAATTAGTTTATATTGTCCTCCCTCCCGTTTTAAATCTAAGCCAAAAATATCTGAGAGGAGGTCACTATCTTCTGACAGAGCTTTGAGATCAGTCAGGTCTTCTGCAGGCAAAGCAGCTTCGGCTGGCTTCCTTTCTACTTCTTCTCCATCACCACGGACTTCATCCTGAGTGGGGTCTGGCATATTAGCTAGAAGTTCAGCTACTTTAATTTTCTTGGCTCCTTCAACCAGGCTCCCTCCAAGCAGCAAGCTGTACATGATTTGAAAGAAGCCTCTGAAGACACTGGATAAAAAATGCATGAAACCCATTAAAATGGTCCAGTAGGAAGAAAACAAAGCCGTGACCATGTCCTTCATGGTCATTTTTTTCATCTTCTTCATTTGCTTCTTTATACTTTTCATGCTTAACATTTTCATGAGAGTCATTATGTTATGCCTGAGGGCTATTAATGCTGACGTGATGGTCACTAGAGAGAAGAATCCTATTCGAGGGTCTTGCTCTTCCAGCTTCTCGTTTTCATTTTCTTCTTTATTCATAGACCGCTCGTTCAGATCTGATTCTGAGATCTGAGCAGCCAATTGCATTTCAAAGATGGTGTCTTCACAAAAGTTAACAAAAAGTTCCATTTTTTCCTTTTCCCCTCCCTCGTTTACAACATCAAAAATAAACTGCCTCTTTGACTCTTTAACCTGAGGTTTCTCCCATTGCGTCCGACTTGATTCACTGATTTCAAAGTAAACTCGTTCAATGCGCTTTGCACTGCCCATTATTTCTATGCGACCTAGAAAGGGCTGGAAGTAGTTTAAAACACTGTCTGCCAATTCAAGGAAAGTTTGCAGTCTTGTATCATGGGGCATGTGCTCTGACAAGTTTGTCAGCAAAACAGCAACGTTGAAGCCAATGTCTTTAGCTGGCTCATGAAACCGTTTCACAAATTCCTCGTAGTCCAAAGTTTCATTCTCATCTGTTTCAGCACAGGAGAGCAGAAACTCAGTTTCCGATTGACTATAATGTTTGTGGCTCTCCATCGCTTTATGGAAATCTCTTTTGGAAATAATGCCCTTTCCATCTGGATCATATTCTTTGAATGCATCAGAGAAAGTTAAATCCTTCAGTTTTAGAAACATATCAAAAAACTTTAGAATCATTTCTACATTGTTGAACGATTCCACCAGCATGTCAACCATTTGCTTGCCGATTGTTCCATTTACAACATTACCTGAATGTGGGAAAGTGCATCAATAATCTTATTAAGATGTTTTTTAAATTGTCTAAGTAAATCAAAGAAATAATATAAACATTGAAATAATACTACAAATCTGAGGACAATAATACTGTATTTCTAAATAATATTTAGAAATATTTAGTTAATACCCGTGTTTCCCCGAAAATAAGACCAGGTCTTATTTTTTTTTTCCTCCAAAAGAGGCACCAGGTCTTATTTTTGGGGGATGTCTTACTCACTTCCAGCACCGACAGCCCTGCCCAGAGGGTCCACTTCTTCTGGGGTCGAAAGAGCAGTTTCATTCTGCAGCTGCATTCTGGCCTGCCTTTTGCAGTCAGGCTTTTCCAGAAGGCCTATGCAGCCGAGTATCAAGTCCTTAACTGCAGAGGTCTTGCAGAACCGAGCTATGGATTGAATCCAAAGCTCAGTTCTTGGCTACACAGGCCTTCTGGAAAGGCCTGTGACTGAGAAATGCAGGTCTGGCTGCAGAAGATGCTGCAGAAGAAGTGGGCCGGCGAGGAAACACCTGGCTGCAAGGTAAGTTGGTGCAGGGCAAATGTGGAGCAGATCCACAGCCCTTTCCCCTCTCTAACTTGATTTTTAAGTGTTTGCCTCGCCCCAAAACTAGAGCTTATTTTTGGGGTAGGCCTTATTTTGGGGAAATACAGTATTTAGAATTGACCAAACTTGAAATAGCCTATGTTTTTATTTCAAGCTTAAAAGACAAAGTAGTTTATACATTGCATTATATTTCAACTACAGATGCTCCCATTTCCCTGTTCTGAATTACATGTCATGGTTGATGGGCTATCAGGAGATGTTGGCGAGTGGAAGTGGTCAACAGCTGGTGGTCAGTAGAACCTGAATGCTAACAATCAGCTAGAGATGACCCATCTCCTTGTACAACCTTTGCTGTTATATCCTTATACAAACATATCCTCACAAAGAAGATGCACAGGAAAGGGAAATGTTTATCATGTTCCTACCAGCTTATTCAACAACTGTTTAACAAATTGGAATTCCTTGTTATGCTCATTATAATTTTGGTAGGTTGAGGGAGCATAGTTCAAAAGAAGGCAAGTGATTTGTGTGAACACTTATCCATGTGTGCATGCATGCTCATCAGCTAAACTAGCCGGATCTAATTTTTTGGCTGATGCAGGGAATTATGCTTGGAGATTTGAAGGGTTGAATATGATACACAGATTACAATTAGAGATAAGCTTTTAGGAATACAAGTATCACTATTTCTTTATTCCAAGAAAAGCTTTTCCCTCTGAAATGAGGAAAACTTAATTCAATAACTCAAGATCAGCATTAGTAAAGGGCCTAAACTGGTAGCCCGCAGGAGAATCAAAACCATGGTAAATTAAATGGATCCAAAATTGCTGTCATTACAATCCTGAGTACTCTATTTTATAATCCATCACCAGCAGAACAACCACTAGATATAGCCCAATTCCCTTCTGTCTATACTAAGATTACAACAGTATGTACTGTAGATCTATCTAACTATACAGTACTAGGGATTGCTATGCTATTATTTTGCAAATAGATCTGTCTGCCAGAAAGGAATTGTTTCACGCTATGTAACATCCTTCCCCACGCTTAGTTAATCTCTAGAAAGATTAGAATTTGTTTCTTACATTTTAATGTACCTCACTAAAATCTGAAAATGTTATCATTTTTTAATTGATTACCAGAGCTGAAATTTTTCCACAGTAACTTATACAAATTGGCAGGCTGCATATTCTCTTAGCCAACTTGCTGATATTAAACATGTGTTTGCATTTCATTCATTGACACTACAGTAGGCAGGAAGGTGTGACCTCTTTCTTCTCTCTTGTGATCTTAATAAATGTGAATTTTTAAGATATATTTTGCACTGGGAAGAAACTTCCCATAGGTGCAATTTGAAAAATAACAATAAAATGTGTTTAAAATTATAATTTTAAAGTTACCTTCCAACATAGATAGCAGCATGACCACCATATCTTTCTGAAGATCCATTAATTCTTTCAGTAATTCAATTTGACTAGAATCCTGTCAATATAAATATAAGATACCCAGAAGTCTTTTTTTTTTTTTGCTGCAAGGAGACAAAATCTTATTCCTACCTTGCTATAACTTATAAGAAAAGAAGAGGATAGAGATTTTCAGGTCCTTCAGGAATAATACATGTGAAATTATTTACATTAATTTCTTCAAAGATTCTGCATCCTGAATCACCCAGAGAACAACAATCCTTCTCAAAAAAGAGACAAATATCAAAAAGTCTACCAGCTTTAACTGCAATAAAGTCTGTCTTTGCCACTTTCAGAATCCTTCCAGGGGTTCTAATTTTTATAGTTCTGTTGTTGTTTTTCAAGAAACAGTAGGGTTTTTTTTTCATTAGGTTATATATTTCTCCCACTAACATCTAACATTTAGCAATCTAAGAACTAAAGAGAAATTTCCTAACAGTGAGATCAATTAACCAATGGGATGGCTTGCCTTCAGAAGTTGTGGGTGCTCCAGCACAGGAGGCTTTTAAGAAGAGACCGGGCAGCCACTTGTCTGGAGTAGTATAGGTTCTCCTGCTTGTGCAGGGGGTTGGACTGGAAGACCTTCAAAGTCCCTTCCATCTCTGTTATTCTTTATTTCTGTTATCTTTTTAAGCACTGTCCCTATTAGAAGCAGGTATTGAACTACTAGTTCTTCTCCTTTGGTATAAATCAAATTTCATTACCCTTAGCATAATACAATTCAGTTGCCCAATCTGTTTTAACAATCAGCTCCAAAGAGGTCCAGTACTAATTAATGGTGTTGTAATATTACTGAGAGACAATTAATTGAATAAACATTTACTACATTTTCTTTAATAAAACAGAAGTAATCTATTGCATTAAAAAAATCATTCTGTACCTGAGAGAGCTTCATCTGCATGTGGGCAAAGACATGAAGAAAACCAACCACAGCATCCCAAAGCCTGCTGTGTGCTAGACTCTGTTGATTACCTGTACATGGGCCCTGAAAAAAAACCCCACAACTTCAAAGAATAAAGTGTATACATCAGAGCAGTCACTAGGAATCAGGTGGTATATCAATGTAATAAATTATTATTGTGAATATGAATATAATGTAAATTTATCTTCTGCCAGTGAACTATTAGTACAAAGCAGCAATCCAGTCAAATAATAGCTTATACAACATTTACACGAAAGTTGTTTTTCAGATTATGTATTTCTAAATTTAAATCAAGGTCCTACGGATATTCTGTGAAAGTCAGCCTTTCCAATCACCTCAATAGGAAGGGCAACTTCACATTGGCATTTACCCAACCAAATAAAAGGCCATTATATTATACAGATGGGTTCGTTTACATGTGTCTATTTATATCTAGAGTTAGAAATAAGCACTACATTAAAGCAAACCTGTTTAACTTATGTGAGAGGAAAAAGTATCATATTCAAAATTTGGTTGAGGATTATACTTGAATCGTAATAAAAATGTATGCAATCATTTTATTAATGATCTCAATCCAATCAAATCAAAGATTTATTACAGTCAAAGACCAGCATAAAGTGATCTAAGAATTCCAAATAAAATAGCACTGGTTTTAAATTTTGTATTTCCCAAAATCTCTAAATCTTAAAGAATATCATGAAACACAGAGAGAGACACAAATATATAGTGTAAATATTAATAAAATATAAGGTCACAATCCTCTTTCATTTTTAAAGATTTGAACACCAAGGGGACAAATTGGTATTGTCCTTACTCTACTCATCATGTAAATATAGCCATTATAATTAGTTTTAGATCTTTGGGAGTCGAAACCATCTACCAGGAATGGAACTCTGTATAATTAAATTCTATAGAGCTCAATGGCTTAAGAATTCAGTATTAATTTTAATGACTGCGTGTACTTGATCAGTTCCAATAAGGATGAAAGCAGTGGTAGTCTGCTTCCTAGTCAACTAACGCGTAAAACCATAGGAATACACAGTGCAAAAGGTGACCCCTCTAGGATGGTAGATATAGAATGTTAGTATGAGTGACTGACATGATAAAAAATCTCTCTCTTTCTAATCTGAGAACCTAACCAAGGAAGGTGTATACTACTCAATAATTTGAAGAAATTCTAGCAGATAAATAATTCACTTAAGTTACTTAATTAGCACTCTTAAGCAATTTCAATGAGTCATCGGTCTGGTAGAATTATTTCGAACTGTTAAGTAGTATACACCTTTGGTGCATTTTAATTAGAGACTATTTTCATATTGCTCAGTATGTGGAAATTAAGAGATGACCATATGCATACCAGAGCTTGCTCCCCTTCATTTGTTGATAAACATATTATTCCCAATTTATTTATTAGATTGTTTTAGAGGTCCATGAGTCAGAGGGTCATGAAATGGCATGGAAAAGTAATTTATTTACCTGAATATATTCTGTCAGAGTATTGAAGACCTGTTTTGCAACTTGAATAGCTTTAGAGAAATTACGTTGTCCTTGTTCATCAATAACTTCCTTTCCAGAATAATACCAATAAAAATCACTAATTGATTCCTAAAAATGGAAGAAGAAAAGGATAAAGCATATGGCCTCACTATTCATTCAAAAATGTGCATCTGGCAAATATGTTAATTATGAAGAAATTATTCATAAATTCTCCAAAACTGTGAGACAGATTAATATTACAAATAAATGGTTTCTCATTTTTTGTTACTTTTACATTTTTTGATCCAATTTCAGGAATAAATGTAACGAAAAATTTAAAGCATGTTTATGTACAGTTTTCCTGATATGTGCATTCTTGCTTTGTAGAGGCAAACTCACCCAGAAAATTTAGAAAAATATGGATGCTTATACAGTATATTGTATAACTGTTCTCCAGTTCCCATAGGTTTGAGGATTACTGATTAGATTAGATTACTTTAAAATGTGAAACTGAATAAATTTATCTGTGTTAGTTAAAGGCTTCAAAACCTACTAATTAACACCCATACATTTATTTTGATTATTGCAAAAATAACATAAACATTAATGAAACCTTACAGTGAGTGATATTTTACCTGAACTCTCAATAAATAATCCACAGTGGATATGATAATGTTGACAGTTGTATTATTACCAGTCTGAGTTCTCAAGTAATTTTGAAAACCTTGGAGAATAGAATGAGTTGGAGTTAACATTTGTTCCAATCTCGAATTCCTGAAAATTATCTATATCATAACATGCTTCCTTGTATGTATTTAACTTTTTCAATATATTAATTATATCTACCAAACATTATTTGGTTTGCAAAATTAAGCTTCCTTCATTATTTTGGTATTTTAGAGCATTGGATGGAATAGGAGGAGGAGAACAAACCTGAATTATGACCTTCACAAAGCAACTGAAGGAACCGGAAGAGGTCACAGGTAAATTCGTCATCCTGCATCACCTTTTCTCCTGTGGAAAAGTCAATGCCAGTAAGTATCATGGCAAGATTCTAAGTAACTTTAGAACATCACATGTAGCACTTGTTGCTTAAAAATATAGACATATTTGCATCTTGTAACATTTTCTCAGAATCAGTTCCATAGGGTTCTTATTTGCAAATAGAAATGTTCATTCATTATGAGAAAAAAAGTAAAATTTAAAAACGTATCTACCAAAAATGTAGCAGCATGGGCTTGGCAACATTTTAGAAATGATCTCTCATTTGAATTTTGAATTTGTGAACAGGTAAAATGGATTACTTAAATAAGGATGTAATCTATAGATAGATACTAGAATAAGCAGGAGCTACGGTACTCAAACTAAATTAAGCTTGTTGAAAATTTGCTTAGTTCTAAAATGCTTATTCAGAAGAAAGTTACTGAAGCCAGTGAAATAAAATGATATATCTCTAATATTAAGTTCCTATTCATGAAAATTAAGAATGTAACTTAATACTGAATTCTTTAGGATTGCCTGTTTCTCTATTTTGAAAAGGATACAGTGCTTATAGTCACTCACGCCTTAGTCATCTCCTGAATGGGTTACTGCAACCAATGCTACCCGAAGCTGTCATTGAAGAGTATTTAGAAACTTCAGCTGTTATAAAATATGGTAACACAAGCAATTACGGGTGCTGTTTGTTCAGCACGTGTGATACTTCTACTCCACGAACTCCGGTTGCTACCATTATGTTTCTCTGCACAATTCAAGGTGGAGAGAAGACCTTTAAAGGCCTTCATGGCTTGGGGCTGGGCTACGTAAGGACCACACAATGTCTCCCCAATGGTGTCTACCTATCCTATTAGATCTGTAGAAGAAGCATACAGCCTTTTTTGCCATAGCATCCATCCTCTGGAATATCAGTCTCCCAGAAATTAAACTTGCTAGGCATTGAAAACTGAGCTTTTGTCATTGAGGCTGGAGCCCTGATAGCATGAGTGAGGGTATGCCATGGCTTGCTTGAACATCTCTGAGTTTTCTCAACTGCTATTTTTATGTTATTTTTGTTGTTCTATTATTTAATTAGCCTTTTCTAATTAAAGAATAAAAACAACAAAAATAATATTAAAAAATAGCCTCTCTTTAATTGAGTGATATGGTGGCCTAGTGGTGAAGATGCTCGCCTCCCACTTGGAAGGTTGAGAGTCCAATCCTAGGAAGCAGCAGATGTTTCTTTTGTAGGGCGCAAAGAAAAAAATATCTGCTGCCAACTCCACATGGCATCAGGAAGGTCATCTGGCCAGTAAACACTCAGCTCCATCCAGTCACTCCGACTCTACCCCAAATTAAGGGATTATAGTGTCATAAAAAAGAGAGTTTTTAATTGTTTTATTGTAAGCCGTTCAGAGTTATGTAAATAAGATAGGGGGCCTATATATTCACTAAATAAACAAACAGATAAACAGGTTGGCCTGTGTAAAGAAAATATCCTCTTGTGTATTGTGTGGTGTGCAACAGTAATGGCTATATATTCAGAAAAAATCTGAATATATAGACTTAAGTAAAAATAAGTAAAGTAAAAGCTTCTTAACACATTGCAGTTTAGTTAAAATATTGCCAGTGCTCATGCTACTGTTCAATGGAATTATTACACATACAGATGTTTGTTTCTGTCATAAACTATTTGAGATGGGAATATGTTTTTTTTTAAAAAAAAGTAATGTATGGTAGAAAAAAAAGGGATGGGTGTGGTGGTAGGTGTTGTAGTTCTTGAAAGTGCTTAAATGGCAGTTTATTAATTATCTCTCCTTCCTAAGGCAGAAGAAATTCTCTGTAAATATTTCTAACCATTTCTTTTGTTAGCAGATTTTGGTCACAGAATATTTGGATTTAATGCATATACCAAATGCTACACCATCCTAATCATGGTCTTCTATACTGCTAATTATTTTTTCCAAGTTGCTCCTTCTTACTTTTGTTTTAAACACTTATAATTATAAATAATTAAAGTTGTTAATCATATGCACATTTCATATTATATATAATGAGGGGAGTAAATCATTTGTGAACAAAAAAGAGGTGTTTACAATGTTTCCCACATGCCAATCAAGTAATTTATGATATTCCAGAAACCCCTAGAGAATGGAACATATTTCTGAAATGTCTCAGGCCTAAATAAAATCTAAGCAGACTTAGAATTTGTCCCTCTGTCTTTTGTTCACTTCAGTGTCTGCACTCTTCTTCTATTTCATTTGTGCCTATTATAAAGAACATTTAAGAACGGGCAAGTAAAATAATTTCATTCTATGTACAAATATGATTAGCGTGGGTTATCCACTCATAGATTGCTCTGTTGCTACTGTAAATGCATTTTAAATTGCAGAAACATATTTTCCAGGAAGTACCTTTACTGTAAGACTATTACTGAAAAAAATACCAACAAATATATTATACCAGTCAATTTGTCTTTTAGTGTTTCCCCATTAGCAGCTAGATCAGAATGTGTCATATTCTTCACAATAACCTCACGCATTCTTAAACAATGCATAATGCTGTGGGAATCCACTATCAATAATTGAGTGGTGGCAGAATATTTCTTACATGGCATCTCATTGGGATATCAATGATGCTCTGGGTCTAAGTCATTATTTCAAGGAATGGGAGACACTAACAGTAGAAAGCAATATTATGAGTCAAACTGGCTCTTTCCAGCTTAGGCTGAAATAACAACAAATAAGTGTATCCACTTGAACTCAGTGGAATGTGTAGTCTATTTCATGTTAGTCAATATATTTCTTGTATTAATTAATTATATAATTAATTAAAATTATGAGTCATTTCAAGTTATTTTCACATTTAAAACTTTATCTTTGGTATCTTTGTGACAAACATCAATATAATCCAGATCATGTAAAACAAAGAAACAAAACATCAGAAAGATAACTTTTAAATTGAAAGGAGAGGGAAAAAAATGCACTTTCAAGCTTATCACGGTCTATGGAAACATTATTTAAATTGTAAGGAGGAAATGAAAATGTAAGAAACTAATGTATATCGATTTACACCTTTGGTTTTGAACCTTTTTCCATTAATAACCGTAACAAGTAAAACATAACACATAAAAAACGCAACATTTAATACATCACAAAAACAAATCAGATACATATCTGGTAAAGATCTGTCAATGTTTTACCAGTGGGGGGTCCAGCATTAAGAACATGAAGCTTGGCCACAAGGAATGAGGATCAGAATAAAGAAATTGTTGGTACAGTGAACAATAAAAAGGGCACAACCTATGATAAATCTTGAATCAATTAAAAGGCCTATATTTAAGATTGTCTGAAATACTTATTTTATCACCTAGAAGGAAAAACAAACAAAACCAGTAAGCTTGCTTAAGTGTTTAAAATATCTCTCAACTTTAAAAAGGTAACAATAACATACTATCTAGAATCTTCATAGTTTCCATTTTAAGAAAAAGTTTAGTGCATGTTGCAATAACCAATGGTTTACCTGCTGGTAATTATTATTATTACTGATAGCCCACCTTTCAGATACTACCAGGGTAATTTACAAAAAATCTCAACTATTAATAATAGAAATAATAATTAGGGGAAAAATAAATATTTTCTTCTCTCTCTCTATCTATCCCGCTTCAAGAATCATTGCCATGAAACAATTGAAGGTAATGACCCTGTTTGAGGGAAGGAAGCATTCAATGGACTAAATTGATCTTCATATCCCTTACTCCTTTGCCTTCCAGTGTATTATTACTGGAGCCCATTAATCAGTGTTTTCCAAACCTGGGTAAATTACCCAAATTGGGTACAAGTTGTGTGTTTTTTGTTTTTTTTTTAGTAAAAAACACACAAACTGAGTGCCCAATTATTAGAGGAACACTTAAATTCACTTAAAGTATTTTACCTACATTGGGTAAAAAGGACTTTCTCATAACGGTTTTGGATAATGAAGGAAATGGCTTAGAAAGCACTACCATAATTATCAACCAATACATGTGACAATATGCTGTGCTATAAGCAGTATTTCTGTTTGTGTATCCCATATCCTCTTTCCAATGTTAAAGCATTTAAAGCAATAAGGAAAACTATTCATGCAAAAACATTATGTATTTGAAAATTATACTTCTCAGTTAAAAATCTTGTGTGTGGGTCTGCCTGTGTGTGTATGTACACAGTCACGTCCATTCAAGTCAGTACTGACTTCTGGCCACTTCTTGACTAGTATATGCAAGGTTTTTTTGGCAGGATTTCCTTCTTCCTAGGGCTGAGAGACAATGACTGGCCTAATGTCATCCAGCTGGCTTCAAGTTTAAAGTGGGAGCAGAATTCACAGTTTTTTAGTTCCTTCTGTGATGCATTAACCATACAGCAAATTGGCTCTCCATTTATAGTTACTCTATTTAAATAATGTCATTCTTTATATTTTACAATAGTTCACGGTTTATAACAATATTATTATCATTGATAGTTGAAAAATAGCTAAGAATTAAGCATTTTTAATTTCATAGGCTATTTATTTTATAGACAGTTGACTGGAGAATTTTTAAGTTTAAATAACACTTCAAATTTAATGGATTTTTTTTCAACCAGTAGCATTATAATGAACTCTCTAATTAAAATCAATGAAATTTCAAAGTCTTTATCTTTATCTGCACAGTGTTCAGTTCTGGTTAGGGCTTAGCTTTGCTACTGAAACTTGTTTTACCTAAATGGAGATGATTTTATAAGAACAAGGAATGATTGAGTTATATATTGAAGTTTCCCTTACAGAACAGATTCTCACTAACTTACTTTTCACCTCTTATTAATAAAGAGACTAGGAACCATGTCAGATCTACTAAAATTTACCTCTAGTGAAAGAATTTATGATTTAAGATTAAGACTCAGTGAAACATATTAACACCAAGAAATGTTGAAAAAGAATTTCATCAATATAGTTAAAATTGGCTATCATGCATTAATTCTGTTAAATGTTTATAGTGAAAATATAACTTTATCACAAAACATCCCCTCTCTCCCCCACCATCAGAGACAAGTCTGGATCCTCCACTGATTTCCTATGTTTGCACAAACTAATGCAGCCATAAAGCCACATTAAATACACGACAGAAATGCTACAGGAAGACCACAGCACAAGGTGGATTTTAATGTCATATGCACACATTTTATTTACAACCAACCATCACAAATACTTGGCCCACTAAGAAAATAACACCACCAAATGAAGCAGAAAAAAAAGAGTAAAATCAAAAAGCTTGCTGCTCTTACATCTAGTGTGCCAGATACTGTGCATATCCTGAGAAAGGGAGGAAAAAACAAAGATGTGGGGAAAGTTGGCATACAAATGGAACTTCGGAGAATACAACCATGATAATAATAATAGTAATAATCCTACTTTGATATTCTAAAAATAAAAACAAACTGCATGCTGCATGGTGTTCAGGAGCTGTACAGTGCTGACACGAAGCTTACAACAGGAAAAAAGAAAGTCAATTGATGTGTAATAATTACCACGCTCATGAGTGATGACTGAGGTAGGGGAGGACAGGACATTGATTTCAAAGAAAAGAAAATGGGAAAAAAAGAAAAAAGTGAGAACTTGTTTCAGAGTTAAAAAAATATATTTAGCATTGTTTCTGATAACTTAATTCTCCATGAATCAAATCAAAAGTCCAATTTACGTAAATACATAAAAATGTAAAGAGAGAATAAAAATATTTTGATATCAGAATAATAATTGAATAGAGGAACAAAGGAAAAAAAATAGAGATGCATGTTGTATTCTTTTATAACATATGCCCATTTCCAAAGGAAAATAAACTTCTTCAAGGAAAATCTTACTATGAAAAAATGCAAACCAAAAATACATTTCCATTCTTGAAAACAATTTTTGATAATCAACCAAATGAAGCAAATCTATGGATAATTGGAATACCAAAATTTACTTATAAGACCTAACTTCCAATCAAATGATTAATTTTTTTAAAAAATGTTAAAATAAATACTGGAATATAATTAAGGACAAAAATACACAGAATCAATAACTTAATACTTTAAAAACCTTTAAAAGTTTGTCTTCCTTTAACTTGATGAAAACACCAAGCTAATCAAATTAAGTTGGAAATGATTGGAATGAAATTGCTAAAATATATTAACTTGCCTAGCAGAATAGTAAACAGTTAAGTTTTTCTCCTTATTTTGAAGAATAAACATGAAAGGATTTGCTAAAGTATATAATAGAAGAAATTATCATTGTGAATGAATAGAAAAAATAGAGGTTTTAATGCTATAAGCCGCCCAGATGGGTGGCAAATAAATTTAATAAACAAGCAAACAAACAAACAACTAGTCACAGAGAAAATACATAAAAGATTCCAGATGGAAGCAACAGATTTAAAGAACAAAATAATAACAATGAAAAAACTGATCAAAAGATAGAAAAGATGAACTGGTTCAAAATCAAAAGTTCTGATACTTTTTTTAAAAAATCAGGAATAAAGAATTGGTGGTCTTCCAGATGTTGCTGAACCTATTTCTACTAGCCCATGAAATATGGCTAAGGAATTCCAAGACTTACTGTCATGCAACATCTGGAATGCCACCAGTTCTCTCAGTTTTAAACAAAAGAAGTTCAAAAACAGCATTTAAATCACTTTCAAACACAAGTGTTTCATAGAGAATTCATCTTTCTGTGATACATAATTTTATTTCAGAACTGAATATATATAAATGTCACAAGTTTTGCACTGATTAATCTCAGGCAGATATTTTCTTAATTATAAACAGGTTATACTTTATAGACTTAGACTATTGTATGGCATTCAGAGTCTTTTTGGAGTGGGGGTGGGCTCCAATAAATCTAATAAAATAATAAATAGGACTCAAAACTTCAGTCAACAAAGTGTGTATAATTTGTTATGGCTGTCCTGCCTATCGAGGGAATAACTAGGAGTAAGTCAATTCATTTACAATCATTGTCTCATATGTGCCACACACTAGCAAGATTTAATATTCTGTCACCTATTCTAGTAGAAGAGAGATACTCCTGAGCCGAGGTGGCGCAGCAGTTAGAGTGCAGTACTGCAGGCCACTTTAGCTGACTGTGTTCAGCAGGTCACCGGTTCAAATCTCACCGGCTCAAAGTTGACTCAGCCTTCCATCCTTCTGAGGTAGGTAAAATGAGGACCCAGATTGTTGGGGGCAATGTAAATATATATATATACATTGCTTACTGGTGTACACCGCTTAGAGAGTGCTTGCACTTAAAGCGGTATATAAGTCTCATAAATAAATAAGAGAGATTATTTTCTTGCCAGTTGGGGGATATGAAATTTGCTTTGACTTACTGTGCTGCTCATTTTATACTTCAAGGTGCTCAAACTTAACCACCTTCTGTTGTTAAACTAGCCGGGTTAATCTGGTATAGGGAAAACTCATTTTATTTTGGCCAATGTGTCTGCAGAAGTGGCCAATTTCTTTGGAAGGCTAACAAATTGTCTCAGATTTTTATGAAAGTTGGTTTTTTGAAAATTCCTTTTAAGTTTTTATTCTATCCGTGATATTTCTTATTATGGACTGGGTGTTCTGTTGTCAGCTGGCCTATAATCTATTATAATTTAATACACTACTAAAATTTTTAACTGAGCGAAACAATGCATCATAGGGCAAACATTATATACCAAGTTACCTCAAATGTGCTAATTTACAGAATGAATACACAATCCAGGACCCATGCCTGCCATGGGATTGAAATATGGCATATATATGCTCACTTCAATGCTGCTATGCTGCCACCCAAAGATTCAATAGATTGGTCCCACCCTAGCACTCTAGAAACCATTGGCTACTGGAGAGTGGTTAGCCACAGTCAAGCCAGCAGGAAATTGGAAATCTGTCTACTGCTTTTTTGCACTTGGTCATTCTGTTTAGATGAGGAAGTATCTCTGAAATGATGGCCAACAGGTCATGTCTGTAACATTTAACTGGGCAAAATTCTGCATTATAGGGCAAAATCTTTTCAACCAATGTAACTAAATTGGACAAACATACAGAATGTGTCCAAATCTGGGACCTATAACATAAAAATATCATGAAGCATTTTATGACATAATGCAAAATGCCATAAAATATTTCCTGAGATCAACTCCTGATGCTTGATTGTGCTATACAGTATGAGCTACTTTCAAGGCAGATTCGTCTCTGAATAAAACTCTGAATTTTTAAAGAACTTTTCAGATATATTTTAGAGGATAGTGAGTAATCTGGTAAGGAAATGTCTCTGAAATAATGACCCAGCAGGTCATGGGTTGTCTAGTCACAAATAAAGATAAACTAGTCATAATTATTTTTATTTAGTGACTTTAAAGGGGCCAGGCACAAAACTTTTTGGTAAAAAAAAAAATGTACCTGATCCTTCTTCTGTTACCATTCCAAGGCCTTCTGCTTTATTCTGACGTTCAAAAGCATTTAGGTCAAGAACACTATAATGAAACATATATAAATCACAAGTATTCAATTTTGCTGTAAATTGTAAGCAAGACATTTCTGTGCACTTACACTTTATGTAACTGAGTTAATGCCAGTAAAGTGTGAATGCATTTCATTGTATGACAGAAACACTTATTTGGCTCAGCAAAGAGGAGTCACATCACTCTTTCTTTTTCTTAAAGGTGAAGACAGGAACTTTACCTTTAAGAAAATATTTAAGATTCAAACCTTCATAGGTCATGTTTAAAGTAAACAAAATCTTCTTTAGAAATGGTCTTTTTCTGACACTGTAGAAGGAGGACATTTTAATATAGAATTAGTTCTCATAAGCAAATTGGAGGCTCATCTGCATTTCCTACCTTTACAGCACACACTGGCCCCTTTGCAGGGACCAATGGACAAATTGCCCAGTCTTTTTTTTAGGATAAAGAATACAAGTCATGATGGATTTTACTCCACTAATCATTGCCGACTATAGGGGGCGGTGCTCATTTCCATTTTAAGGTCACTGAACAGCGCTGTCTGAAGACATTTCCACGGTCATGTGGCTAACATGACATCACGGAGTACTGTTACCTTCCCACCAAAGTGGCATCTATTTATCTACTTGCATTTGCATGCTTTCGAACTGCTAGGTTGGCAGGAGCTGGGGTGAGGATGAGAGCTCACCCCATCATGTGGTGCTGGGGTCTTGAACCTGGGCTACCAGTTTTCCAGCCAACAAGCCCAGCATCTTAACCACTGAGCCACCGCACTAACCCGCTATAAGTAAACACATAAAAGGGCAGCTTCAATTGTACAGTTATAACTACCCATGTGATGTGCCACTGAGCGCAAAGTATAATAGTCTAACTGTAATATCATAGCAATAAACTAGCTAGACACAATTATAAAAAAAATATCTTCACCTAACAATGGGAATATACATCTATTATTGAATGTATTGTTGATTGATGGGTTTTTTAATTGTTGGCTGTTGTTTTTGTAAGTCATATTTTTCAAATTTAGAGGTTATCTAATTTTTTAAAATAAATAAATACATTTAGAGAAAATTTAGTGTGAAATCTCTATGTCCCCATCCCAATCTTTGGACTGTTTAGCATAAAAATTAAAGAAATGAGTGTGCTATAGGAAATTAAAGTAATAAATACTTTATTATTAAATATGCATAGAAGTGTTTCTGAGAAGTTGAAAAGAAAAAAATATCTTTTAACCTATATTGCATAGGGGGAATTACTCCTCAGCCAATATTTTGGCATCTATATTCCAACACTAATTCCATCCGTCAGAATATTACATCTTACAAAATAAGACAAGCCTGTGTTTAAAAAAATCATTGAACCATATTGATATTCAGTGATTTTGAAAGTCATTGGGCATATTACTCTTTGTCAACTCTTTGTACTGTAGCTTGTTCACTTTTTTTTTTTTGCTTTACTTTACAAACTAATAGAAGGATTTCCCTACGCATTCAAACCTACTCAGTGTAAGACAACACACCCAAGAAAATCAGTCTGTATTAAAATATTTACTCAGTTGTTTGCTCATTCATTCATTCAATTATTCATTATAAAGCTTTCTATGCTTTTCCATTCCTTACTTGCTCTGGGCAAGTCATGATGATATATAATATAGGATTTGAAAATGTACTATTTTTTCTCTTACCTGCAAGATTGCATAAGACCAGCAAGACTCTGAAAGAAGCCTACGTCTTTTTTGTCCTTGAGATAGTCAAGCATTTTCTAGAATAAAACATTTAGTATAAATATAGATACAAAGTGGATTTTTTTTTTTGCTTCTTGACATAACATCCTCAAAATTTAATCCACAGTTGTAGACAGTAATATTGCCAGTTCTTAAGGAGGCAAGTAAGAGGCTCTATGTCTCTCTCTACATCCTTTCTGCTTTCTCCTTCAATTTTGCTAATGCCACAATTGCTTCTTGCTTCTTCATCTTCTTTCCTCCATCCCTGGCATTAATATTGATTGTTTAAAGTTAGATGCAAATTGGTCCAATCAGATTGAAAGCCTTGTGCCCTTACATGTTTGTATCCACGGGCAAACTTTGATTGACTTGTGATCAACAACCTCAACAGGTTGGCAAGTGTAGCACTTTTAGAGGTAGCAGCAGCAATAACAGTGATGCCCTGAGGTCATTTAATAATCCACGATACAATAACTACCACTGTAATAACAATAGAAGCATACAATTCAATTTAAAAAATACAGTATAATTTCAGCAAAACAACACATATTAAAAAACTGAACCTAAGGCCTTAAGGCTTTTAAAAGAGAAGTGTAGGTTCCAAGATTAATGTAAAAAGGCATCTGGCCAAAAAAAAATGGAGTTACAGCATCATAACTGAAAAGGACATTTTTCTGATCAATATCTATTTTAGCATAAAGGAAGACAAGAAATCTTTTAAAAAGCTAATATTCTGATTCCTTAGAAAGAGACCAGCCACTATTGAATTAATCAAGTTCAGTCATCAGCAAAATATGTGTTATGTAGATCCAAAAATTCTTGTCACTGAAAAGAAGTAATTCACTTTAAATGTCAGAAAAGTTACCTGCTGAACAGTTGAATTTCCTCCATTCAAGACAGCAATTCCAAGTTTGAGGGTGGCTGCAACCATTGGTCCCATTTCACCTGCAAAGCAAATATTTATTTTATTTATACATGTGTATGCCTATGCATATACACGTATACAGTACATATACATATACAGCTACTTTCTCTCTTATAAAACAATTCCAACGTTTAAAATATGTTCATTTGAGTATATAAAGGTATATCTATATGTATGTATGTTACAAATAGCTTTCTAAATTTTTCTTTCTTTCAGTATCTTCTCTATTCATCCATCAGATATGAATTTAAAAAATCTATTTTCCAACTTACTATTTTCTGCTCAGTCTGTCCAACCACGCATGCATACGGATGGGAAGTTCTGGACTGAATCATTAGGGTCAAACTAGTGCTAGCATTAATTTCAATAATTCCAGCAATATGTTCATTTTATGCTTATGAGCAGCAACTGAGTAAACATTTCAGCAGCCCAAGTGCTATACACAACATCTATCATCTATCTCTTTCTCACTTTGTTGCAGTCCTAATATAACTGCCTTTCCATAACCGTTTTATGTACATTTCAGTGAAATTCTCCACTGGGAAATGTTAAATCAGCAGAAAAGTCCTTGGGAGAAAATAAATAAGGTTAACTTACCTTTGCTGGCACTAATTGTCTGCAGGACCATTTCTGCAGCCCCCCGATCATGGAGTCTTGCTTGCTGGTACAGGAGCTTTTGCTTTTCCATTTCTTTTTCCTGAATAAAAATCCCAACCATTTAAGTTGAGGGCTTCTCCTAACATCTTTGCTATGTAATTTTTTTATACGGGAGGGCTCTATGGCAATTTAAAAATGAAAACAATAGACATGATGGTACAATATCAAACATCATTTTTACCATACATCTGACAAAACAGGCTTTAGAGTAGATTTTTTCAGTGTAGACTTTAATCAACACAGAATTTATGGCTCATATATATTCTTTTTCTCAAAAGCCTACATGCTACTTGGGCTTGACCTGTTCATATTATCTGAAGGAGAATATTCAGGGAACTTTGTGGTCCAGCAGATGTTGCTGAATTGCAACTTGCATAACCTCAGCCATCATGATCAGAAGTGAAAGATTGAAAGTGTTGAAGTTCAGCAAAGCAACATGCTATGATATAACATAGGAATTGTTTAATACAGCCAGCTCATGATTCTTAAACAACAAACTTTATAACTGAAGCATTACATCAGGACCTATTTAATAAAATGCAGATTTATAGAACATGTAAAGGTCAGATTGTGTAACTTTCACATTTTATATTTCACTTTTATATTTTGTAATTCTAACTAAAAATTAGTGCTTAAAATATTTTAAGCACAATGAGTGCTTAAAATATTTTAGATTACTATTCAGAATTCCAATGAATTGCTATACTAAATATCAAGATATAATTGATTCTAGCTGACCCTTAACTTTAGTATAATAGTGAACTGCCAGAAAAATTAAAATTATAATAAAAGTTGCATAGAGCCCCATAAGACCAAATCTAAGTCAACAGCATGACATTCAAGAAATATCAAATCTGAAAAAATAGTGGCCAAATTATATGCGAACTGAAGCAATTGCATAGACATATCTAGATAGGTAGTTTGGGTGCCATAAACATTCCATCTAATGTAGTGTTCCTTAAATTTGGCAACTTTAAGATATGTGGACTTCAACTCCCAGAATTTTCCAGCCAGGGCTAGCTGGAGAATTTTGGAAGTTGAAGTCCCCACATCTTAAAGTTGCCAAGTTTGAGATACACTGATCTAATGTAAAAAACTCATACAAGTATGTGGAAGAAATTTAATCAGTGAGGACCTGTGGCTATACATCACTGAAAATCTAAACACGAAGGACAAGAAAGGAATGTTTTTAGTGAATGAGAGGAAGCTCCTAATCTAACAAGCAGAAGTTCCTATATTCATTTATCTATGAATAATTAAATTAATCAGTTAAATAGATTTTTATTCCAAGTAAATATATTGGTGACTAGGTTGCAAATCAATCATATTTTTATCCAGAAACTTATTCTGAAGCATAAATGTTTTTTTAATCAGAATATAAGAGCAAAATGCATTATTTTTTTTCACTCTTCAAGCTACTATTGAGGATATCTATGTCTGAGCATTATTGCATGTTTTAAAAGCAAACAAAAAGTAGATAGGAACAAAGCATCGATGCTGATTTTCTGCAATGATTATTCAAAAATTTTGTCTTCTTGTTAAAATCTCTTCTTGTAAAATATTTTTGTAAAGAACCATGTCAAAACATAACTAAAACATTATTTCAATGAAGTTACAATGTTACTTCAACGGTATTAAAAGATCTTTGTGCATTTCATCTTTTTAGAGCCCCCAAAACTATTTTCTTTCCATGTAATTGAAAATTTAACTTATCTATGGGGATATTTTGGGAAAGCCTTAGCTTTAAATCTTACTTTTTTTAGTTGAGGTGAACAGAACTGAAGAAATGATGAAATTGGAAGAATTAAGCATCCAAGACAGAGGCCATTTCTCTTCTGGTGATTTATAGCTTATTGAGTATCACTCAGCCATTGTTGTGCTAGAACAGCAGTAACCATGACGGGCTTTACATCATTTCAACAATGTTTGCCATAAAGATACTATAAATCATTACAGAAGAAATACAGGGTGCTATGATTGATTCAAAGGAAGGGGGAAATGGGAAGCGGGATGGGGGAGAGGGCAGGGGAAGGAAGGGAAGGGCATTATTTTGATCCTAATCCAAGCCAGTGCTTTATTTTGTGGGAAAAAACTCTGATCTAGAAAATTCTCTGAATGCAGTAAGAGAGTAGCGATAGATCTAGCCTATCATTTGGGATAGCTTATCAGGAACATGGAGAGATAAAAAGAAAAAGGAGCCATAGGCAAAAAAATACCTCTTTCTTTACATGAATGGTAGGCCCTCAGGAGCAGAATTCCATATTTAGTCTGGATCTACCCTGAATAATCTTGCTGATAAATATAAGATGTAAGGCAATAAATAAATAATAAAAATATCTATATGCTGCATCTTAACACAGCACAATCTCCAACTGTCTATAATATGAGAAACATACAAACACACACCAATACAAAAATATAGACACACACAGAGGAGAAAGGTCAGACTGGAAACACAGAAATATAGTGACAAAGGACAAGCACAGGTGATATACGCATGTGTATATACTTTCTGGTATTTCTTCTGCTGCAAGTCTTACTACATTAAACGTAAGATTTCTTATAATCAAAATTCAATTGTAAAACAATATACAAATTATATCTAGATAAATGGGTAGTTTTATAATGACTCAACAGTTATGACCACTTATTCCACAAAGATGTGGAGTGTCACATTCAGTGCTTGGCATCTCAGGCAATAAATGTTGACTAAGGCAAAAACGAACTTAGGTATCAGAAAAAGTGCCAGGATAATCTGGCTGAAATGATTATTCTGCACCTTGACTTTGTTGATAAGAGGTGGCTAACAACTGCTCCATAGAGGCTACAAATTACAATGGGTGGTTTTGACTGAGGAATTCTGAGGATCAATAAAGCTAGAGCCAAAAATACCACAATACTCAGAACAAGCCGTAAATATATGAAATAGAGGGCAAAGCAGAAAGTATATCCCAAGCGGCCTCAATCACTAGTCTCTAATCACGCACAGACACACAAACACACACAGACACACATTAGAACTCTGCAATGCTTTGGATTAATTTGGATTAATTCTTCAATTAATTCTGATTTTAGTCAATAATTGTTACTATAGACACATTTGATACAATATTCTTTATTCATCCCAAGAATTCAAGGTTTATTTTTAAAAATTATACTGTTTAAGATTAACTTATTTACCTCTAGAGTTTGGAAAGGGCTCATTTTAAACATACAAAGGAAAATGTGGAAAAAAATCTTATCAGAACGTCAGTTTGTAGATGTAGGATGTCATACTTGCATTTGTGTTAATTTTATGGTTACATTTATAAATGTATTGTGATGCATATTGATTTTATAGTCACAGTTATGTAATTTTTCATTTTTGTTTTAGCCTAAATGTCATTTTAATTGTGACCAGATCACACATCATTGGGGAGAAACTGTTATTAATAATGTTTTTTCTTTGTGTGTTCTGTAGAGCAAAGGTAACAGCTACAAGATCTTAAACCAGCTTGGCTATGCTCAAGCTTCTACATACACCAAAACATCTTTGGGAAAACAAATTTGAGGTATTGCACAATATAAGGAAGGGAGATAGTGAGGCAGAGGAAAAAGAAAGAACATGGTGAAGATGACGTGCAATAAAGAAAATTTAAATACTAGTTCATGACTTTGTTGCTAATGAGAGCACTGAAATAAGACGGAATGAGTAAGCAATAAAGCCGAGTTTTGGTATACTATATATTGAATACATAATACATTACTGGGAATAATGTTCATTTCAAATGGGAGGGTGGCAAGTTATGTTCTCTCAGATGCTCCAAAATGTCAGATTTCATTATATGAACAAAAACATGAAAGTACACAAAACAATATGGAAAGAGACATGAAAAACATATTCAGAGATTAATAAAGTATAGTTTAATAGTATTTTTTTTTACTCTGATCATCTCCTCCCTGGAAGTTCTGCTGCAGGAGGCTGATGGTGAAGATATTCCTAGAAGAGATGAGCCAAGACTGTATGTCGAGAATATGAATACTCTGATTGGGAACCAGAAGAACTGGAATGAAATCAAAGAATTTGTTAAGAATGAATATGAAAAGGAAAAAAAAATCAAAGACCAAGGAACAGATGAAAGCATATTGGATCTTCTTATAAGCTGCCAAGAAGAGAATAGAAACAGAAGTGAAGAAAGATGAAGCTCTAAGGAAGGAACTTAACAAAGGATTTCAGAGTGCTGTTAGAATAGACAAGAAGCAATATTATAACAATATCTGTAAAAACATAGATAGAAACAGACATGGAAAAACAAGGAAAATCTTTCTGAGCTCTGATCTCAGAAAGAGATACCAACCTCAGACTGACATGCAAAAAGAGGTTAATAAATACTAATTGCTTCAAGTAAGATCAAATAAAGATCGAAGGAGTATATTGAAATTCCCTAGGACAGAGAAGTCAATATCTAAAATGACTTAAGATATTCCCTACTTACCTCTAATATTAAAAGATGAAGATAGATAGATTAGGTCATTAACAAGAGGAAAGGCCACAGGAATTGATGGAATATATATAGAACTCTGCCAAGCAACACTATAAGGTGGCCAATAGATTGGAAGAGGTCAATCTACCAACATAAAAGAAAACAGACTTAACAGTATACAAATTATTGTACAATATTCTTAATTTCAGAGCTAGCAAAATAATGCTTAATATCATCCAAAACAAATTACAGACCTACTTGGAAAGGGAGGTGACAGGTGCTCAAGTTGGCTTTAGACAAGACCAAGGAAGAAAAGATATTATTACTGGTATACACTGGATAATTGAGAAAGCCAAAGAATACTGATGAAAAAGTCAGGATGTGTTCATTGATATGCAATGCTTTTCACTTTGTGTTGATTATGTTAAGCTGTGAAATGTGCTCAGAATGTACATAGAAAAATGAAAAAAAAGAATGAAATTTTAAAATTTGGAGAAGTTAAATGTCAATAACTAGCATGCTGTAGTACTATTCAGATTACTGAAAAGCAAATGAACTGCAAGCACTATTAATTAAAGTAAAAAAATGGAATTAAAATTAAATATAAAGAAGACCAGACTAAGGACAAAAAGTACAGGAACCAGAACTAGAATTTAGAAGTAGTAATGAGGATACTGAAGTGGTGGATAGTTTCTGCCTTTAGGACTAATTAGGATTAATTAGCAACGGTAAATGAACCAGCAGTCAAGATATATGCTACAGATCTGCACTTAGCAGAGCAATCATAGAGGCTTTGAAAGTGATATTCTGAAGACAGGATGTATCAAAGATCAAACTCATGTAGGCATTCTATGGAGGGAAAGTTGTACTTTGGGGAAGCAAAACAGAAAGAGTATTAATGCTCTTGAACTCTGTTGGAGAATACCATGAGAATAACATGGATAGCCAAGAAAACAAACCAATGAGCACTGAAGAAAGCAACCCAGAGTTCTCATGTCACACACAAATGACCATACTAAAACTATCATACTTTAGACACATTATGCCAATTTTAGCTCTCTGAAGATATCTATATTGCTGGGAAGAGTGGAAGGAAAGAGAAGAGGACGACATATAAGATGGATGGTTTCAATTAACTTCCAACAGCTGCATCATTGGAAAACCTGAAGGACCAGGTTCAGAACACCTGGAGAAAATCAATCTATGTGATCAACTAAAAGTTGAGACTAACTTCATGGCAGTCAACCAGTCAACGATCACCTCTTAATCAGTACTATTAAATCTTTTTTTCTTCTATATAATTTATCATGGATGTTTTTTTTAAAAAAAGTTTCTACAAAAGTTATAACTTTTCTTTTTTTCTATGTAGTGATTCATTTCAGAGGTTTCCTAGCAGCCCAGCTACAAGAAACCTTTCTTATAATTTCTGTCTGTATGTATGTGTGCATTTGACTGTAGATACCGTATTTTACGGCGTATAAGACGACTCGGCATATAAGATGACCCCCGACTTCGGAGAAGATTTGCATGGTTTAGAAAGTCGTCTTATACGCCGGAAAATACAGTAAGTTCCTGCAATTTTCTTAGCAACATTTTTGGAAGTGGCTTTGTCATTGCCTTCTTTCTACAGCTGAGACAGAATGGCCCAAACTGACCCAGATAGCTTTATGCCTCAGGCAGTCTCCTAGCTCCTAGTCTGGTACATTTAACTGCTGTATCAAATTTAAAATGTTTAAATATCTATCTTCTGTCTGGAAAATAGGCTCCATATCAAATCATCACCTAAATTGAAATACATATGTTATTACTAGAAAGAAAAGGAAATGAATAACTGTAGAGTGTTATAAAGAACCAATTCATCTTTTAAATTAGGAAATACATAACCATGCCGCAAATAAAACTGTAATATTTCCAGAAATGTCAAAGCCCTTTGTTAATTTTTCTATATACATTCAAAATCCACTGGGAGGGAGACAATAATTTGGAAAACTGTATGCAATAGTTTAATGCAAATACATACTTATTTCATTGATTCAACACCATAAAATTCTATTATTTCAAACTTAATTTGCATGTAAAATATACCTCTTGATATGTTTATGACATTTGCAGTGCAATACTACATGTTCATGGAATGTTCTCCCAGGTGCAAGTAAGACTGCAACCTCAAAAATATAAATAGTTTCATTCTGCCCAATTTAATTAAATGCCTTGGTTTTGTACTTGTGGTGTTGTTGTTGGAGAAAGAAATGAAAAGATGACCCATAAGAAAAATGCTGAAGAATGACAGCAGGCATATAGGACTGGCTTCTTATATCTCTTATCTAGATGAAAAGTCAAAAAATATGGAAAACAGCAATTCACAAACAAAAAAACCTCTTTAAGATTCCTCTAATGGCTCTGTAACATCCATCCATGGCAGCATGTTAGGAGAGAAACCTAGCAAAAATACAGCTTGATTTCAATAATGTTTATACATCTATAGAATTAACTGGAATTATTTTCTAATGCTAAGCATGTCTTCACATTGAATATTATGAGGAAAATCTTGAATATTCCAGAAGAGGGTTTTGCCAAACAATAATTCAACCATGTTCACAGGACTATAATGGGGATCCACACATCTTCTGTTGCAAGTCTCCTGTGATTTCCCATTGTGTCCTTCATCTGTTTCATCTATAGAATCTCTCTTAAAGAAGATAAGGTAGATTTTTGATTGTTTTAAATTGGGCAGGAATTTCAATCCACAATATTATGTGTTATTATTTGTTAAAATATCACGAGAATCATGAGGAAAAATTAGATTTGTTTTCTTTGCCACAAATTAGTAGATTCCTATACTAACACCCCACCATTATCTCTTAGTCATTGATAAAAACTGCTCATTCCTACATTAGTTGGTATAAGTACTCATGGAATGATCTTATAAATGGGGAAAAAATTAAAAAGACTAAATATTTAAATGTTTTTTGCTGCTAGCCAAGAAAAGACAGTTCAAAGAGCAACATTAAAAACACACTCACACTCAAGTTTTGCTTTCATATTCTAGGATCATTTGCTTATTTTCTTTTCAAAGTATCTATGTCATCTTTATTAAAGATTTATGTAGTCTTATGTCTTTGTTTCAATTGTTAACCACTCTTTTGTCATGGCTAAGGAAATATTAGATAGAGCAACTTTCTAGAGTTTATTTCTCATGCATTTACCATATCTATAACCTACAAAAAACTGGAAAGTCAGGTATTTGTAAAATGTTCTAACATTAGTATTGTAAAAGTATAGTAATGATTTTGCATGAAGATATATTATATATAAAAAATATATCAGATTTTATTGGGATGTAGGACAAATTATTTTCTTGAACATATTATATAAATAAATAATATTCTAACAAGAAATTACATGGATTAAGATTGAAATCCCAAAGGTGCTTTTTCAAAAGGCAACTGGACTTTGTTTTTCCTTGACATCATCTCAATTCTCATCCAAGAAGCTTCTTCAATTCTGACTAATGGTGCAGCATGGAAGGATTTATATTCCTTGCAGTCATCTGGTCATTAGCATTCTTTCTGAGAGTCACTGAGGCCACTTGGAGTTTTATCTGTGATGTGAGAGTCACCTGAATTGTGCAAAGGACCATGTTGTCCTTTCAGCAATTTCAAGAAGGTTCCACACCCATTTACCTATTAAGTCAGAACTGAAGAAGCTTCTTGGATGAGAAGCAAAACATCTTCAAGGAAAAACAAAGTCCAGTTGTCTTTTGAAAAAGCTCTTTGGGACAACCATGGCCTGGATGACTGAGAATCTCCATAGACATTAAGATAGGAAATAAGAAATATCTTTAATTACTGTTCAACTTTCACTATAATCATTGAAATTATATTAACATCAGTTTATCAATCGTCTAGCATTTACTGAGCATAAATAAAAAAACTTCATTCATCATATTGTGTAATGATTGACCTAAAAATAAAAATTAAGATTCTAATTCCAACATTAGGAATTCAGGTGGAAACCTGATCATTTAATTAAAAAATAGACTTTAAAGTATCAAGGCTGTTTAAGAATATTTGTCCAAGATGTTGAGTCTAATAAAACTACATGTCACAAAATTAGTCCCACATAAGCACACAACACATTATTTTACCTTGCTGCGTTGGGATCCTGTGACCTTAAGGAAAGGTGAGGATAAGAAGTGAAATAGCAATAAGAAAACTGTCCAAAGTACTCTGACGATAGCTGATCAACTAAATGCACAGTTCAAATTGTAGTTCTTGAAGAACAATTGCTTGGATCCCCATATATTTCATAACAACTTAAAATTTAAATGCAAAAACCAGAAAAGTTTCAACTTTTATAGGGCTTTATTTAACATTCAATTGTTTAATACATTCTCTCTCTCCCCACAAGATATTTCTTATAGAAACCAGGACTGTCCTAGTATAGATTTGTTTAACAGTCACATCACAAGATATACTTTATACATCCTCTTAGTTTTTAAAAGAACTGATATTTAAAATAGTTTCAAGAGTTTTCAGCTGAACAAATTCCATAACTTTTACTTGATAATCTCAGATTCATTTGTAAATTCTAATTATATGAATACTTTTTATTAATAAAGATACTTTGAAAATATACATGTCTTTATCAAGGTTTATAATAATTTACAAGATGGAAATACAGTGGCAAATGGAAACAAACAACAAAAGATATGTACTTTCCACGTAGACAACAGTGATTAGTGGTAGTAGACAAAGATGAAGAGCAAGGACGAGAATATCAAAGTGACAAAGAAGCTGAATAGAGCTAATTTTAATTTGGTTTATATTTTCTGTTATTTTTACTTATACTGAGGGAAGAGCAAAACTGAAGCTTTTCTTCTCATTACAAACAAATGTATATATAATCGCAATGATGCATATAATCAACTTTCTTACCAAATTCAATGCTTTAAAATAATAAAAATCTCTAATCAGTTATAACTAATATTTTACTTGCTCCAGCACACTTTACAACATTACGAAGAGAAACAAATTCTTACTGACTGCAGAAGAAAATGGGAAGCATCTGAGTATGCAATTAAACTTTTTCAATTAATAAAATTAAGGATTTAAATTGTTATTACTTGAGTTCTATAGAGATCCCCGTGTTCCTTTATAAATCAAAATAAAGTATTTTACGAACAAGTATTTTCATAATATGAAATTCAATGTAGGGCAAAATTAAACGTTTATAATTTAATAAGTTGTTAACAGTTTAAATTTAAGTAAGTATTGTCTATTTCAACTTCAATGAGTACATCATCTTATTTGTTGTTGCATTTCTATAATCTTACATTTTACAAGACATTTACAATAGAAGCATTAGAAATGAAACAGTTCAAATTCTGTTTTAAAAAAATCCAATATTTCTAGGAGATATATTGGAAACACTGATAATTGTGCCATGTCAGTTGATACATTCAAAGATGCCTCGTACAACTGAATTCCAGATTTTTCTATGTCAATTGTCACTGCTAATTTGATAAGGGACTGGATAATAAATAACAGACACAAAGTGTCCTAAGTGTACTTATGTAAAAATTGTAACAACTGAATCATCACAGGGCACGTAAGTGCTAATTGTTTCCACTCACTACTGGCAAGAAATACAGAATTATGATGAGTGATTGCTTTATAAATTTATAGTGGTGATCTCAAAAGATCTTTGATCCTATCAATAAGTGCAAGGTAATGTTTTGTTGTAACTGAATTCATTAAGATAATAACAACTCTTCATCTAACCCAAAGCTCATAATCTTAATATACAGACGAGTGTCTTCTGACAGACTGATTTATAGCCCAGATTGAATTTTTCCAGTATCAGCTACTTTGCTCAGAACTCCAAAAGTGGTAAAATAAAAAATATTTTGCTTCAAATAGAATATAGAGGGCTTATGATACATGGCACATATCCAAGAGGACAAAATACATGAGCAAAGCAAACTTGAGCCATTCCTCTGGGCATTATTATCTTGATTTATCTGAGAAACACATATTGTATATATAAGGTGGGGTAGCTGGGGGGATAGGAAAAATAAGAGGATAGACAGAATTCACATGTTGGATAATTTTACATACAAGTAGAAATTAAGATTCCAGATCTGGCTGTCTTCATTTACAGATAATCTTTAATTTGCTGTCACAGTTGGGACCATAATTTCTGTTGCTAAGTATCCCAAGTGAGTCGTATCCAATTTTATGACTTTTTTTAGCTATGGTTATTAAGTGAATCATTGCAATTGCTAAGTGGACCATACTTCCCCTAGCTGGGAAAGTCGCAAAATGCTACCACATGATCTCAGGACACTGCAACCCTTGTAGATACATGCCAGTTGCAAGTGCCTGAATTTTGATCATTTGACTGTAATGGTTGTCTGTGAAAGGACCAGCCATAAGTCACTTTTTTCAGTGCCATTGTAACTTGAAATGGTTGCTGAATGAATTGCTGTAAGTCAAGGACTATCTGAATATCTTTCTAAAAACAGGTAAAGACTGTAATAAACTATACAGGAGGGAACTCTTAATTTAACACTTTTAAATGATGCAAAACATAGCAAAACTTCTCATAAATATCTAACCAGAATCTCATAATAATGGTTCATTGGCACAGGTCTCTTAACACTATTGTTTAAATTGGCCATGCCTATAAAATCTTTTCTATACTGAGTATAATATACTTTAAAACCTAGCAATAAACTACTTAAGTATATTTGGTGAACAAAATCCATAGCCAAGTATTTGTCTAAGACTTTCAAACAAGACTTTGGAGATTCTTCATCAAAACTTTGTCAGTTGTTATAGAAGTAATGTAAAATACTTTAACTTTGGATTTTAATGTGGTCAGATTTTTAAAATAATATTTTATCAGTCAGATAAAATCTGTTATCAGAATTACGTGTTTACATATTGAAAAGCATGAACTACAAATGCTGCTACATGGGACATTATGGAATAATGAATAAAATAAAAGATTAAAATAGACAATATTAATCTTACTTCAAAGCTCTTCACTTCCTCTTCACCATCATTGTTATCTTCTTCATCATGGCAACTCTGAAAAAAACACTGTGTTCACAAATGTTTTTTTAATTAAAATATGTTTGGTTTCAAGATTATTTCTGGCTCTTATTAAGATAAAATAAAGCAGAGACATAAATTGCATATCTTGCATAACATTAGGGGACTGTTGACAGGAAACTTTGCTGGGTTCGCTCCATTATTGGGGTCAGCTATCAAAGTTATATAATCAATTCCCAACAATTACATAGAATCTAACTGTTTTTAATGCCATGGGAAAACTGCACCCCCAAGACCGCTGGTGCATCTTTGTCATCTTACAGCCAAGAAATGGTAGACAGGAGGAATCAGATTAATAGGTGAGTCAGTGAAGAAGAAGGGAATTTGTAATGTTCATTTGATTAAAAAGTATCAAGGTTTGTATTTCAAGTCAAGGAATGATGATGCACGTGACAAAAAACAAACTTATGGATTCTGGGAGGGTGGAAATTACCTTTGCCATAATATCAGCATATGCCATATACAAGTAATCTTCGTCCAATTTACTGTAGTATAGAAAAGAAAAAAACAGAAGGTTACAATTATCATTCGAGCTGTTCTGTATCTAGAGTAAAAGTTACATACGTAAGAAAGTATGATAGACTAATGAAGAGGAACACATGGCTATTGCAAGAGCAGTTAGTCTAGAGCAGGGGTAGGCAACCCAAAACACTCAAAGAGCCACTTGGACCCATTTCCCACCAAAAACAAAACACCGGGAGCCACAAAACCCTTTTGATATCTAAAATGAAGATAACACTGCATATATCCTTTTTTACCTTTATTATAGGTGTGTGTGTGTGTGTGTGTGTGTGTGTATACGTATATATGTATGTAGGTCTTGGAAAACCTCAGAAAACAAGTATATATGTATATATATATATATGTGTGTGTGTGTGTGTGTGTGTATACACACACACACACACACAGGTAAAAAAAGGATATATGCAGTGTTATCTTCATTTTAGATGTCAAAAGGGTCTCTCTCTCTGTCTCTCTCTCTCCCTCCCTCTCTATCTGCCCTTGGTCTGCCACTCCTCTTCCCCGCTCTCCTTCTTTCTCTCTCTCTTTCCTCTCTCTCTCTCTCCCTCCCTCCCTCTCTCTCTCTCTCTTTCTCTCCCCCCCCTCTCCTATCTGCTGCTCACCTGCTGCTTCAAAGTGTTGTCCAACCAGCTCAGGGGTAGGCAATCTCGTCTCTTTTATGACTCATGGACTTCAACTCCCAGAATTCCTGAATCAGCCTAGCTGGGCTAGCTAGCTCTCTCCTGCCCTTCCTGCTTCCTGCTTCCTTGCAGCAAAGGGAGGAGCTCCGCCCAGTAAGCTTTTCAGCTCCTCGGAGAATACTGTGAGTGCATTCTCTTTTATACACACACACATACACACACACATACACAGAGAGAGAGAGAGAGAGAAGCAGGGAAGCGCAATTGCCTCTCTCTGTCTCTGTCTCTCTCTGCAAAGGCAGAGGAGGCTGGGAGCCACAGGGGAAGGCTCAAAGAGCCGCATGCGGCTCCGGAGCCGCAGGTTGCCGACCTGTGGTCTAGAGTTTTGCCATATCTACAGAAATCTTGGTGGATCATATGTAGTGAAAGATAAATTGAAGGAGGACCACTAAAGAAAATGACATCAAAAATCTATGCTGATATTAAAATCAAGAACTCCTCCAACAAACATAAACATGAAACATGAAACATATATACATACATAATGTACGTATGTACGTATGTGTTTGTGTTTGTGTTTATGTTTATGTTTTATGTTCTTAAGAATGTGATTCTCAATCCTGGCTAGAATTCTGACGATGTCAGCAGACGCTGACGAAAGCTAAGTTTTTAAATAAATTCTTCAGTCTCGGTGATCTGTGTTTTAGTTTTTTGAATATGAATATACCCAAGACTCACATCTATATGTTTTCAAGTTTAATAGTTTCAATTTTTTTATTTTCACTTCAAACTTTTGACCTGTTAGTTCAGTTTTTAATATTATATATAATAATAAACATTATATTTCAAATTAGCTGTAAACAAACTAAGCTGCAATAATAGTGATACCGTATATCAGAGGTCTTCAACCTTTTGGGCCCCGGGGACAGGTTCCATGGAGAGAGCTTTTTCCACGAATTGGAGAGTGCGTGGTTTTGTATGCTGCCTGCATCCCGTAGATGGGGATTTGCTTGTTTGTACGGACTGGTTGCTAGCATGCCGCAGCCCAGTACCGGTCCACGGTTGGGGATCCCTGCCATATATAATAGTGGATAAACTGAAAAATTTAGGTGCTAAAATGCACCCAAAAATTGGCTTATCTATAGTTGGGTTTATCTATGAATATATACTGTAATACTTTTTAAAGGACTCCTTTTTCCTATTTATACTCACATATAAGCCCATCTGCAGATAAATAGATCTTTGAATTTTTAACCAAAATAACATGAAAAATGCAAGTTGGCTTATCTACAGATGGAACACTTTTCATGATATTTTAGTTAAAAGATCAAGGGTCAGCTTATCCATGAAGGGCTTACACAAAAGTATATATGGTATGCTGTTTTGGATTCTGTTTTTTCTAATAACACAACAGAGAAATATAAATCGTGTAATTTCTTCTGTACCCTAACCAGTAAGAAAATAATCTTAGTTGCTCAATCTTATTTGCTAATTAAATTTGTATAAAGTATAATGGCTTTCCGTCATTTATTGATGAGAGGTTTGTAGATATACCTGAATACAAATTTCATGAATCAACCCAATAGTACTTTGATATTTAACTCCACATTACTTTTTCTAGGGACAAGAAATATTTTGTATCTAGATGTGAAAATAAAGCACTTTACAAAGAATCATTAATATCTTCTCTTTTTTATCTCACCATTTTTCAGTTAAAGCTGTTCGACTGAATAGTAAAATAAGTTGATGCAAAGGATCAACTCGCTTAATACATTCATCTTCTTCTGTTGGTTCTGCTCCAGGTTTCTGCAGCAAGAAACAGAAGAATAAGAATATAAAAAGAAAATATTTGATATCTCAGAGAGCCATCAAACTTATTTCCAAACAAATTTACATTAGGGATGCTTGAGAATTTGATTTTTAGATGTTTAAATATAAACTGACTTGAATTACATTTCTTGAATCATTGTGAAAAACTCAATTTTTCATAGGTTTGCATACCTTGCAAAATGCTATACCATACTTTGAGGCTCAAAATACATATTAAGCATACAATATATATTTAAATATATTTTTATTGACATATTGTAAATTAATGCATACATAAGATAGAAAAAAGAACATCTGTCAAAGTAAAACAAATCAGAAATAGGCGGATATTAAATCAGAAATATGTATCATTTTGAAACTCAAATGATATAATCATCAATGTTAGAACTGACTTCTATAATTATACTGGCAAATGTAATGTTAGAGTAACAACTGTAGTGCTGAAAAGGAACAAAAATAGCATATATATTTAGTTTATGCATCTCAATGCACAAAATTCAAGATATCCAAGGTAGCCTCAAAAGGATTTCTTGCAGTCTACAAGAAGCAGGACATATAAATTGTAGTATCTCCCACTATTTTTGAACTTTTTTATTTTTGGTTTTGTTTCATTTTTTGATAAAATTAAAAACCATGGCATTACCAAAATAACAAGCAAATTCATAGTTTACTAATGGCTGAATTTGACCAGATTGCATACTACAATACCATTCAAAACAAATAACCAGTTGAATCAATTCTAACATACTGCTAAGTCTTCTATCAACGTATCTTCAAAATAATGGTCTTCTGTTTCCACCCAGGACTTTTCATATCCCTGAAGAAAAAGATTGACAGCTCGGTGCCTTAAAAAAAGTCAACAAAATATATGTATTTTTAAATGTATGTCCACTTATTGGATATTCAAAATATTTACTATATAAAATATCTATCACTGAATACAGAAGCAGCATATATTTCTTAGCTAATTTATATGAAGAAATAAAGTCCCAGTGAACAGACTTTCAGAATTGACAGTAGTGCTATATCCTTCTGACATTTCTTTTTTCTAAAGTTATTAATGCTACTGAACTTTGCACTGTGGTTTTGTTGTGTTTCTCATCTCTGTACAGATCACACATACCGTGGAAGATTATATAGTGGCGCCATTCTGAAGCAAGCCACCACAGCTCTTTTTCTCTGTTTGGACAAGAGTTTATGCCATACTGCCTTTTTTGACCTTTGAGGATGCTCAACCTATAGAATAAAAAAAATGAAAATCAGAAATCACTTAATAGATGCTTATTTATTTAAAGGTATAAGGCTGCCATTTCACACCCTTTATTAGGGAGTAAATCCCATTAAACTGAATGTGAATTAATGTGAATGAAACTGAATTAAACAGTCACTCAACCCAATCCATCTCACAGGATTGTTGTGGGGAGGCAGGAAGAGGAAGAAGTATTAGGTATTTTTGTCACCTTAAGATATTTATAAACAATAATAGAGGCAGGATGAAAAACAAATAAATAAAATAAATAAATTTTATTTTAACTTTTTAGTTAATATGCATAGGATTTTGCTGCTAAAAATGAAATTTTGTAAATGTTAGAACTTCAAGTTAGCTGAAATCCAGCATAAACTCCTAAATATATTGGTCGAGAACCATTTTAATTATTATCTTTTGCTCTAGTAACTTTAATAATAGAGAAAACAAGCATTTATATGATTTGGGTATAACCAAATATTGTATAAGCTGCAAACTAAGAGTACAATATTTTAAAACTGTAGTCAATCTTTGTCAAACTATTGACAATCATAGATTAAATTGTTAAATTCCAGATATATATGCATACTTAACTTTCTCGCATCCCACTGGGAAGTTTTAATCAAACTATACCACAGCAATAATTCGCTTTTAAATTCTGATTTTGGAAATTTTAAGTATATACATGAGTATACATGTGAAAACAGGACTAAAGTCACAAAGATTAATCTACATACCTAAAAGAATGTTCTATTTTGTTCTATATTTTCTGATTCACTTATTGTACATAAAGAAATTAGAAAAAAAATTCTTTTGTTTCTATATGCAAGTAGTCGTCAAATAATTCATTCATGTCTCATTCAGCGATTACTCAAACTTTTGATAATGCTGAAAAAGTAGATTTATCCAACTAATATAGAATCTTACAATCATCATAGCATCCCATGGTCATATGATCACCATTTGCAACCTTCCTAGCCAGTTGCCACCAAGTGAAGTCAATGAGGTAGCCAGCAGAAATTTGCAAGTCGCAGTCATGTAACATCATGCTTAACAGCTGCAAGTGATTTGCTTAATGATCATAGCAGAACTGATGTTGTAAGTCAGACATAATCACTTGATATTTCATTTAATGATTACATAACTTAACAATAGTCCCAATTGCAGTCATTAAGTGTATTGCTCATTTGGGAAACAAATTTCCTTCTTTGTTGTGGCTTTCAGGTTGTGGAATGCACTTCCCAAGGAAGTATACTTGCTGATAGGAGGGAATATTTGCAAGATCCATTCTGAGTTGATCACTGGGACCAAAGATTTATTCTTCCAAGCTTTCAGGCTTGTGCTGGATCCATCATCAGGAAACTTCTCTCTCTCCAGAAACTGTGCACTGGTCTGTTCTATGCATAAATCAGGTAAATCATATACTTATGCAACGGCACAAGGAAATGACAATTAACCACTTATTGGCCAGCCATCAACACCCAATTAACAACTAAAAGCTACATCCAACCAGAAACTATACAAATGCAGCACATAGGACAGCCCAGTGCACACATTCTGCAGAGAGAGAGAAGTTTCCTGATTATGGATTCCAGCATGAGCCCAAAAGCTTGGAAGAATATTTTTTTGTTCCTGGTAACTGACTTGGATTGGATCCTATAACATTATCCTGGGACACGTATATTTACCTTCATTTGCAAGAGCATATTTGCAGCTCAGAGTTGAACTGTCAGTTCCTTGGTGGTCTCTGAACTTGGTGGTTTTCTTGCATTACCAAACTTGGTGACATCATCAGTGCTAATTACCATTGATGATGTTACCTAGTTTGGTAATGAAATGTCTGTAAGAAAACCATGAACCTCAAAGAGCACCGAGGACCCTACAGAAGTATACTTGGTCTTCACTTTCCCATTATTTAGGAAAATGAGAAAACTGCCTATTTTTCCCCAAGCTTTTAACTGTGATTTTTTAATTGATATTGATTTTATTTTTAGAATGTTTGTTACATTTTATATTTTGCCTTTTTTCTGTAAGCCACCCTGAATGTGCCAACAAAACAGCAGGATAAAAATCCAAAAATAGGCAGAATAATCTGTTTTACAAGTTTACTAAAAGAATAGGTGAGGTGATTGCAAGATTATCTCAGATATTTCTGAATTATGCTCACAGCACTTCAGTTTGAATGTCTTCTGAAATAACCAGGGTGAGCATATAATTTTCCATATAGAGAATTACATAGGATTCTTGAGATGGTGAGTGGCAAAATGATCAATAGAATGCATTACAGACTGAGTTATTGGTTGCCCATTTCTACGTTACTGTTACTATTTCTGTATTAAATTAATTGTCTTCATTCTTTGTTTTGCTTTGTTGTCCACGCAAGTAGAGTGTCATTTGTCTATTCTATAAAGCATGACCATATTGTTATAAAAGTAACAATTGTACTAATTCTGTTCCTTTGTAGTAGATTTTTTCCATTATTAATGTCACTACATACTAAATACATACTATGTACTGCATAGTAGAAAATGCCATTGACTAATTTAATGTGCAGCTATAGAAATTGAATAAATAAATATTTACTCTGAACATAGAACAAAATTATAGCATGCCTATGTGATTCATCGTTGAAGGATATATGAAAAGTTTGAGTGCTCTTTATAGTAAAACAAACTTTATAACTTAAAGCACACATTGTGAGGACATAAAATAAATTTATTAGTACACTGAATAACTGAAACCCAAACAAGGAATTGTGAATGTCATAATTGAGACAAAGAAAGAGATAAAAGTGTAATACAAAAAACGTCAGTCAGATTAAGTGCAAAACCTTTCAAACAAAAGAATAAATCAAAGTGGAGCAAGCAAGTTGGGAGAAATTGCACTTAAAATATAATCACAAATCAGATATTTAGAGATTTAACACATCAAAATGCATAAACAAAATGATTAAAGGCAAAACCAATACATTCCTAACATAATTAATATATAAGCATATACTCTATACTTCCCATTCTGAAACATTTCCATCCACGATTAGAGAAGTTCTGGAAATAATAAAAGAAAATAATACATGAAGTAGAAAAAAATCAAAATGATGCATTTAATTTTACTTATGTGGGTAAAAGAAAGGATATTAAACTATATATAAAAATATGTCACTTGAAAAAGTGTAAATATTTTGAAATTATAATACAGTCACATTAAGAAGAGAACGGTGACTGTGTGTAGATGAGGATTAATGTTTTTCACCCAGAACAGAATAACAATGATTTTCCCAATCCAAAGATATTTTAATGGGAGATTCCCACACATTCAAGTTGCAGAGATTTTGTTGTTGTTGTTGTTGCCTTGACTTGGTTAAGGAAGAAAGCCCTGTTTACTTAAATATACCTCATTTGAGGATTCTAAATTGAATTCTAACTATTACCAAGATCCAAAAGAGTAAAGGAACTTCAAGAAGGCATTCCCCCTTTTTTGAAAGCAAATTTATCATTATGCCTTTTAAAAAACTGCTACTTTAAATGTCTTTGTATGCCACTTCAGTTGGTATAAGAAAGCCAAGATGCCTTGTATCCATGCTTCAGACTAATGACTTCACGTTCTTTTGTTTCCTGATTAATACTTTGGATATTCACCCAGGCATAAACAATGGATGGACTATACTGCTTCTCCCTCCTGTGCACCTCCAGATCCTGTTATGGTGCCTCATCATGGGGAGAGGTGTGTTTCCTGGTAGGGATGAGTGAAGAATCTTAATGAAAGGTTGTTAAGCAAGGACTACTAGCATATTCATGGAATACAATAAATTTTTGGAAGAACATAATATAAAATAAATACTTTCAATGCAAAATAAGTATATCAGCAGGACATTTTTCCACAGTACACTACTGAATATGTAAAACAAATTAATATTAAAATGTCAATAATACATCTAACCTGTTCCAGATGGAAAAGTACATTAGCTATATCCAGAACCCGCTCTACAGTCTTTTCTGGATCTGAAGTGATATCAGTTCTGTTCGGTAGATCTTTGTAAAGGGCCACCTGCCATCTAATTGCAGGATCTTCAAGCTGCAAGAAAATATATTGAGGTACTAAAAATATGTCTCAAATTATGAATGACCAAACAATTATAGTATCTGAAATTACTGTGATAATCTAATAAATCACTGCACTTATTTAGCACATGTTTAACTTTATGAGACCATCAGAATCTTTGTTTACATTTCATAGACATTTGTACTATTTTTGGCTCTACACCTGGTGTGTGCATATGGATACATGAACAGATATATACATATATGTATTAACCTGCACTCATATATAATTTGCTGTTCGAAAGATTAGGTCAGAGGCAAAACTTGTTAATACTTGAAAATTACCTTGCCCTGTAAATGAAGGTTGTTGCGAATAATATCTCGAACTTCATCCTCGGTGTCCTTCTGTCAAAAAAATATACCAAATATTTTACTGAAAAATATTATATAAGGAGGGAATATCCCTTGCAGAAAAATAATTTTTTTAAAAAATATATATTTTTATTGACTTTTATAAAGATAAGCGGATAGGGTCAAAAAGCATAAGACAACGGGAAACATGCAAAAGGGTTAGACCAGGGGAAAGGGATAACACAAAAGTGGAATTTTTTTTATTAATAATTTTTTATTTTTCCAAACTCTCCCCCATACATATACCGTAATACTTATCAGATGTTAACATACATTCCCTCCACACTCACATACAAAATACTTTTAACAAAATGAAATAAATACATACACATGACTTTTGGTGTTGCTCGCCCATTTCCCCTTTCACCGTATCCACACTCCTTCTTCTCTACCTTCTTTCTCCCTTTCTTCTCTTCCCTACTTCCCTCTTCTTCCTCTCCTCTCCTTCACCACTCTCCTCCCCTTTCCTCTTCCTCCAACCTTCCTAGATCCTTCTCCCGGCCTTTACTCTTCTCTCTCTCCTCTCCATTCTTCCCTCTCATCCCTCTTCAGATACAATTCAGGGGTAATGTCCGAGCAACTCCTCTCTCCAAATTTCCCTATCTGTATTATATACAATAAGATTAATACTTCTATTTATCTAACCTTCTCGGTATATACTTCTATAAACATTTATACAACCTCCAGTTATTCAATACTGTGTCGCCTGGGTCTCCCTCCTTATCTGCTCCTTCTTCTTCCATCTAAATTGATGTTAACTATCTTTTAACCTTTTAACTTTTCAGCCAATCATAAAAAGTTCCCCAGATTTCATAGTAGTCTGACTCTGTCTTATCTTTAATTGTCATTGTTAGTCTATTCATTTCTGCACATTCCAGTATTTTCCCAATCACCTCTCCCTCTGGGAGGGCTTTCACATATGGCCACATATGGATCTTAAACCAAAATTTTTTAACATTAGGACATATCCACCAGAGATGGTAATAAGTGCCTGGTTGTTGTTTACATTTCCAACACATACTGTATTTGATACATTTTTAAACATTTTCTCTAATCTAACTGGTGTCATGTGCCATCTATAAAACATTTTATACAGTATAAGTTTTCCTTATATGCAGCTGCTTTAGTTAAATTTAATATTTCGGTTTTTGCCAATCTTCTAAATCTATAGAATAACAAAAATTCTTTGCCCACACTATCATTGTTTCTTTCACTTGTTCTTCTTCCATCTTCCAGTTTAGCAGGAATTTATAGAGTTTCTTTTTTTTTATTAAAAGTTTTACAAATTTAATACAATACAACCCAAACCCCTCCCACCCCTTCCCCCCTCCCCCACTTCCCAGAGCTGATTACAGAGTAACAAATAAACAATCATAATCTAACTAACATTACCCGACTATACTATCAAACAATCTATAACATACTTTTTGTCATTGGGATACATGCGGGACAACTTTTGGGGATCCAAATGCCATCTATAAAAAATTTTACAAAAATTTTCTCTTAAATTTTGCGCTTGGGTAAATTTTACATTTCTAACCCAAATTGTCTCCCATGTATCCAATAAAATCGGCTCTTGAATATTTTGAGCCCATTTAACCATACAATCTTTAACTAACTCCATTTCAGAATCCAATTCTATTAAAACATTATAAATTCTCTTTATATGGGCTCAAGTTTGATCTTTAATCTGTTTTACCAAATTCACATCCTCTAAAGTAATACCAACCTTTTGATCTAAACTCCACCTAACTAACAATTGATTATACTGAAACCAAGAGTGTACAATATTTTCTTGCTTCAGCTCAGTTAAAGACTTTAGTTGTCAATCCTTCCCTACCAAGCTAATTAATTCCTTCTAAGAAATCCTATCCAAATTCACACCCCTAGATATTCCCTCTATCTCGTGTCCAGGAATCCCCCAAATTGGAATCTTATAATTTAACCTATAATAATACTTCTTCCAGACATGCAACAAAGCACCTCAAAATATTGGATTTAAAAACCTGATCTACTTTTTTGTCATAAATTAAATATGTATGCCATCCATATAATAAATCCCATCCCTCAAGAGAAAGGATATTTTTATTTGTTAAGTTGAGCCAATCACTAATCAGCGTTAAAGCCACCGCATCATAATACAATTTTAAATTAGGCGCCTTAAGTCCTCCTCTTTCCTGTGCATCTTGTATAATCTTAAACTTAACTCTTGGTTTTTTCTCTGCCCAAATAAACTTATTAATCCCCTTCTGCCATTCCTCCAAATTAACATCTTTTTTCAAAATAGGTATCATTTGAAACAAGAAAAGAAACTTAGGAAGAATATTCATTTTAACTGCTGAGATTCTCCCCAACAAAGATAACTGTAATTTTTTCCAATCATTTAAATCCTTTTGCACTTTAACCCATAATGTCTCATAATTATTTTTATACAATTTAACATTAGAAGCTATAATATATACTCCTAAATACTGAATTTATAAAGTTTCTTAATCAGATTTTCATCTGTTTTCAAAAGTATTTTATCTAGTGATGTCTGTTCTTTGTAAAATCCCATTACTTTTACATCTTTTTCATTTCTTGTTTGAATTTGCAAGTATGACCACCATGTTAAATCAATGCCAGTTTGTTGAAGTTCTTGCCTATCTTTAAGTTTTCCTTCTTTATCTAAAATGTCTTTATAGGCCACAAGTTTGTCATAGTTAATTAAATTCAGATACGCAAATGCTTCCATTGTGTAAAGCCACTCAGTATTTTCATATAAATTTTCTTTTTAACTATCTCCCACTCTGAAAGTAATACATTCCTTATGGCATGAGTTTGGAAGTATTTATGTACTTTGTTTTTCTTGTACCAAAGGAAAGCATGCCAACCCAGTTGCAAATCATGTCCCTCTAAGTAGAGAAGTCATTTATTTCTCAGTGTGATCTATTCTTTAAGCCACAACAAAATAGTGGCTTGGTAATAAAGTCTCTAGTCTGGGAGCCCAAAGCCCCCTCTGTCTTTTGATTCTTGTAGCAGTTTAATTTTAATTCTTGCTTTTTTTCCTTGCCATATAAATCTCATTATTGTTGTGTTTAAGTCATAAAAAAATTTCTGGCTTAGTTTAACAGGAACCGTCTGAAATAAAAATAGCAATTTGGGTAGGATATTCATCTTAATAGTCGCTATCCTTCCTAGTAATGATAATTGAAAGTTTTTCCATTTCTCCAAATCCATTTTTATTTGATTCAATAATCTTCCATAGTTATCTTCTTTTATTGTTATACATTTTGATGTTAAATAAATACCTAAGTATTTAACTTTTTTAACTATCTGGAGATTTGTTTTTTCCACAAATTGAGCTTTCTGTTTTTCTGTTAAATTTCTTGTAAGTACTTTAGACTTTTCCCTATTTATTTTCAACCCAGCCACTTCTCCAAATTCCTGTATTTTCTGCAATAATTTAGTGGCTGTTTCCAAAGCTCCTCCAAAATAAAAACCAAATCATCTGCAAAAGCTTAAAATTTATATTTCTGATCTTTTATCTCCAGTCCTTTGATCTCCCCTTCTTGTCTAATATTCCTGGCCAACACTTCCAGTGTAAGAATAAATAACAAGGGAGACAGTGGACATCCCTGTCTTGTACCCTTCCTAATCTCAAAATTATCTGTATAGTCTCCATTTATAAGTATCTTTGCTGATTGTTTCTTGTAAATTGCTTGAATTGCATTTATAAAATTTTCACCGAAGTCCATCACTCGCAATTGATGAAACATAAATTGCCAATTAAGATTATCAAAAGCTTTTTGTGCATCCAAAAATATCAATGCCATTTGTTTCCCCAGATGTTTTTCATAGTATTCTAACACACTTAAAAATAATTCTTAAGTTATTCTTTATCTGTCTTTTAGGCAAAAAGCCATTTTGATCTGAATGAATAAATTCAGCGGTTCAAATCTCACCGGCTCAAGGTTGACTCAGCCTTCCATCCTCCGGGGTAGGTAAAATGAGGACCCAGATTGTTGGGGGCAATGTAAATATATATATACATTGCTTACTGGTGTACACCGTTTAGAGAGTGCTTGCACTTAAAGCGGTATATAAGTCTCATAAATAAATAAATAATAAATAAATTCATTCAAAAATTTCTTCATTCTTTCCACTATTGCTGTAAATATTTTGTAGTCCACATTTAATAGTGATATTGGCCTATAGCAGTGGTTCTCAACCTGTGGGTCGGGACCCCATTTGGGGTCGAACGACCATTTCACGGGGGTCGCCAAACAAGGCTATCCGCCATTTTTCCCCCTTTTCTTTGGCCATGCCCCTGGCACCCGGTGATGTATAAGTGGTTTGGGGTCACCACAACATGGGGAACTGTATTATGGGGTCGCGGCATTAGAAAAGTTGAGAACTACTGGCCTATAGTTTTTAATTTGTGTGAGATCAGTATCATCTTTGGGAATCAGAGAAATTTTAGCTTCTGTCCAAGATTTTGGTATTCAGAAAAATAATTCTAGACACTTTGGAAAGCTACAGTTTTTCATTATTATGGCATGCCATGATAAATATGTAAAATGGGATTAAACTTACTATAAATTTTGGTTCTTATGAGTTCCGTAGTAGAGCAATCTTTACTTGGATGAAATATTCTTGTGTAACAAGCATAACAAGAGTAATCTAGAGGAAGAGATTTCTCCATTCCTTAACCAGTTCCATTTAGTTAGCATACAGCAGCTATCTGGTATTATTGCTATCTAAGCCACTTCAACACAATTCATATTTACTTTGGAAAATGTTTTTTTTAATATTTTGAATCTTGTTTATAGGAAAGGGATAACATTGCTCCTCTCTGATATCATTCTTATTGAATATACCGGTTGTCACCCAAGTGTGTCCCAGAAGAAAAGACCAGTCTCCGAAGAAGCTAGTTGTCATATGTTTAAAAAAAGAGTAAAATAATGGACAAGAAATCCCTGTAATTAACATTATTTTTAATGGCAGGAAACCAATTAACTTCTAAGAAGAAATAAGCCAGGCAAATATCATATGGCTTTTGGATACATACTGTGCCATGAGAATCCACTCTTGGAATTCTTTATCTTTTGAATTTTTTATAATGTTGTTTTATAATTTAAATTTTTTTATTCCTAAATTACTCTGATCTTAATGTTTAATTTTATTGATTATATTGTACACTGCACAGACCCTCTCTCCAAGTGAGACAGGTAGTTAGGTATAAATAAATAACTAAGTAATAAATAAACAGTAACAAAACTCTTGTAGCATTTTCAACCCCGTCAGTCCAATAGGAGTACTGTCTCCATAAAGAGGAGGATCTTACACAGTTGTTGAGTACATTAAGTGAAGTTCTACATACAGAAATGATTTATAGAGGAAACCTACCATGCTCAATCGATTTTTTGCCAGAGCAATTAATTCTTGGTCACCAGGTGCACAAATATTTAGCCCAATAGGAAGCAATCTTTTTAATGCAGCCACAATCAGAGAAGTCTGAGTTGAGTAACGATCCCCCTTCCGTTTCATTTTTTTTCTTTCTTGATCAGAAACAGCTGTCTGCAATGTAGAAGTAATAATTCATTCTCAAATTATAAAATAAGGGAAGTAATAATTATCTCTTGGGGAAGTTGAAATGAAAAAGAAAGAATCACCAGGGAAATTACTTTGCCATGAAATGTTTTATATCAGTAATGATAACAGTAATCTAGAAGTGCAATATAATTTTTCATTTGTATTGTCTTTATGCTCACTCTTGTGACAAACTTTATTATGATCTTTTATTTGCACTTGTACAGAGCAGATGGAACTTCCTATGATACTGCCACTATGTCTTATTGTTTTCAGCTACATTACTATCATGCCATTATTTTGCTCTCATAATACTGGTTTCCTTAATGATATATTGTTAATACAGCACAATTGTTCACAGTTGAATGTCATTCCAGTTGCATCTATTTTTCTTTGTTTCTTTTTAAATATGACAATGACAGCAGGAATTCTTGAATCTGCCTATTAACTGCATATCCTTCTTATGGCCTTCAGTAAATGACATGTCTAATCAGGTGTACATTTTTAGTGTCACTTTAAAATAATGATATAACCTCAAAAACCAACCCAATTCAGGGAAGGGATAAAAAGACTGGATACAGAAGAGAGAGAAGCTGCAGTGTCACTTAGCAACTTGGTTTTTCAAAATGTTTCTTGGAAAAATGGATATGCTGGACATGACCTAAGCTTTTGTACTTCAAAAAGTTAGAAAGAGAAAACAATTTATATTTAGTAAAAGAGAGAAAACATCTACCGAACGATAGAAATAAAATTAATGTGTTGGGGAGAGAAGTGTGTCAGAACAATGAGGATAATTATTTTCTATATAAGACACAAGTTATGTGGTAATTACATTTGATAGTCATTTGCACCCAGATTTTCCACACTGATGAAATGGGACTAGTGATCCTCCTGTAGATGGATGTGAAATTTGGAGTTGGTTCATAGTGGTTAAAGAAATTTCAAACTAGGAATATGCATCCTTTCCACAACCTTTATCTCTACAGATAACATGTTTAGGAAAGATTTAGAATATTCTAAAAATGTTTGGACCATTTCAATATCCCAATATATGTGGAAGACTTTAATTATTTTAAAAAACTAGAGATTTTAGCAAATATTTTGATAAATGCAGCAGTATTTGTAAATTCTTATACCTTGGACATCTTCGATTTAGTGTCGGTAATAAGAAAAGACATATTGTTGATTTCATTTTGCACCACAAAGTTCTGTTCTTCCCTTTTAAAATTCTGTAATGTTACAAAGAACATAAAAACACAAAGTATTACAAAATTCACTATCTGACTCTTCCATTGCCTCCTTCACATTGAATCTTAAAATTTATATAGTGTTATACAATTGCATTATCAAATCATAATCTATATAAGTTTTCAACGAAACTGAACTTATTACATGCAAACATCCTTTTTTTGAGAAAATATACTTTCCCTATTGCTCCCTTCCAAATTGTTTGTAAAAGAAAATAACTTTCTCCAATATTTTCCAGACAAATACTTTGAAACAAATAAAACAAAAACCTTAAGGTATCATAATGACAAGAAATGTTAAGTACTTGAAGAAGGTTTGATTCTAATGAGCCCTTTAAAAAAAATCAGAATAAAAAAAGATAACCCAGACAAAGCTTTAGACCTATATGAATGTCATCTATAGCTACCATTTATTCATAAGATGTAAGAGTAAAGCTTTGCATAACAAATTGCAAAAGAATAAAACCATTCAAGAGTGTGGCTTTCTTTCCTGTTTCTATTTTTTTTATAGACATATCCACATTCACAATTGAAGCAGCAGCATTGGGAGAATCAAAAAAGCAAGATGACACTTGCAGCAGTGTGATCTAAACCCTATCCCTTTTGTGAGTATATCAATGTCATGTATATGTACAAAAGGTCAGGACTTTGACTGGATTATACATCTCATCTGGAAGCTGTTGCACCAAGAGACCTCTGCATGTATCTGATGCTCAATACTCTTGACATCAACACTCTTAGTTATGACATTTAAAAAATACATACATGGGATTTCGACCAGTAAATGAAAACTTCTGCAACCATGCGAAACAAATCTTCAGCTTCAGAGTTGGGCTCTTTGAGCCACTTTGCTCTGAAATTAAAAAAAAAGGAGGGGGGATCACTCCTATTTGTAGCAGAAATGACAAAGAAACTTCGGAATCTTCAGCATAATAAAATATAATAATAATAATAATAATAATAATAATAATAATAATAATAATAATAATAATAATAATAGTAAAGTTGGAAGGGATCTTGGAGGTCATCTAGTCCAACCCCCTGCTCGGGCAGGAAACCCTACACCATTTCGGACAAATGGCTGTCCAGTCCAGTTTTCTGGATTTATAGAACACAGTCCTCAGCAAGAGGATTAGATTCTTAGCATCTCCAGGTAAAGAGGAAAAGAAGGGAGAAAAAAGGTAAAAAGAGAAATCAGTAAAAGAAGAGACAATAAGAATTACCTATAGTAGCCTTAGATAAAGCAATAATTCATTCGAGATATTGCATTGATAAACTGCATTCCTATACCATTAATTTTTTTAAAAAAAACCTTGGTCTTAAATTAATTCATAATAATGTTAAACATCTAATACATTCTAGCCAATAGAGCAGTTACAATTTGTGGATCTAAGAACTCACTCCCATCATGTGATTTAAAAAAAACCTTGGTCTTAAATTAATTCATAATAATGTTAAACATCTAATAAATTCTAGTCAATAGAGCAGTTACAATTTGTGGATCTAAGAACTCGCTCCCATCATGTGATTTAAAATAAGGCATTTAAAAACTACAGTAGTTCTCTGTGTACCTGTTGTAGTCCACAAATCTGATTAACAATGGATAGAAGGCATAAAGGTCCCGGGCAAGTGTATTGAATTCATCTAGGATGAGCAGTTCTGCCTCAGACATATCACCCCTGCCTTCTGCTCGTAAGTGTTCTTCATCAGCGATCACCATAGCTGCTTTTTTCTTCAGTTTCTCCATCAATGGAAGAAAATGTGTTTTCAGAAGCTCCGGCTTCACTTTACTTATGATAGGCTGCGAAAACACTGTGTAAATAATCCATTAATTTTACTGCATATTAGTAGGTGGGAAAACTACATTAAAGATGTTACTATTTTCAACAGATTTATATTACAGTTACTCTACTAGAATTTTGGTCCTCAAAGAAATGCAAACTATATTCCTATTATTAAATCCACATGCATCTTCTGATAAGCTGGAGCCTCTGCCTTTCATATTTCATTTAGCTTTTTAAAAAGTGCAATGCTTTTATTGAAATTAGCTGGTTTTGCTTTTATCGGTTTCTTTATACTTTTTTTAAAAATGCAGGTAAAAATGAACCAAAACTTTCTCCTACCTGCCAATCTCTTCATCCAGGCTCCTTCATCTATGCCCAAATTGTTATGTATGATTTTTAGAATGTTTCCCAGAAGAGTATTCATATCATCTGAAGTCAATGCTGTGCAGCACATTTCACTCTTGTTATGACTGTTTTCTGGTCCATGTTCCCACCAATGTGACATATAACTACAAAGCATGGGCAATATAACTTCCATTACATGAGGCATTTGTGTATAGCGAATGCCTGATTCAGCTAATTCCACAATTTCTTCCATTAATTTTTCCAGAGATGGAATATTTGGACAAAGTTCCTTTACGCTGTTTGGCAAACCTAGAAGAACAATATTGCATATTAATATAATACCACGTCAAACAATATATATATGTGTGTGTATTTCCAAACATTACTCATCATCCATGTCTATTTTCTGAATGTATGTGACTCAGTATTCACATGATTTTGCTTTGCATAATATTTTTTTTTTTGCATAATCTCTTCCTCCTTCATCTTCCTCAGACTCTTCAAATCTGCTCTAAGTACAAAGATTTTTCTAAAATCTCTTGGAAAAGATTTTGAGTTCAGAGACAAAAGGGAATAATGCTCCTTCAATTTCATTGACAGAATAAGAGTCCTAAACTATTACATCTAACTGGATTTCATTTAAAAAAAAATAGCCCCAAAATGAAAGTAGATAAATTAAAACAGCAATCCACTCATCTTCTAACATATGGTTTAGAGAATGAGAATAAAATGTGATTCCAGTAAAAAAAAAAAAAAAAAAAAATGCAGCTGCTCCAACAGAAAGTGAAATGCTTCACAACACTAGTCATTATCAAAGAAGAAAAAAATAAAATGAAAAGCAAATATGCAGTATAATTAATTCTGGATCATTCAGTAAATTCATACTGAGTTACCTGTTCTTGTTGTCTTGGTATTGTACATAGAATAAATATTGTGACTATTCAAATGAGTTTCTAAAAATGCCACAGGAAAAGCACCAGCAAAAGCAGCTAAACATTCACCTAAAGCTGATCGTTGACTGTAAAGTGAAAAAAAGGATCTTTTTAAGGTCAATACAAATGTCATTAGTTTAGTATCATATTAATAAGACTTCTAAGATGTTCAATTTGCCTGATAATTATTGTCAAAAATAGTATCTGAGTAGACGTTGATACAGAATTAACTCAGATTGCTACCACATAAATATTATTTGTGTTTCAGTCATAGGCCTGATTTTCGCTCTGAAATTATCTTCTTGATCTGAGGGGCTGATCTTGCTGATTTCAGTCATTTTCAATATGACAGATCTTGATATCTTTCTGAAGAGTTTTTTTAGGAAGGGTATTCCTGCAGTGGTTCTCCTCATATTTGAAATATCATCTCCAGAAGATGGTATTGAGATATTTGAATAATAGAATAACAGAATTGGAAGGGTCTTCTAGTTCTGAAGGCAAACCATTCCACTGAAGGGAAACCGTTCCACTGATTAATTGTTCTCACTGTCAGGAAATATCTCCTTATTTCTTGATTGGTTCTCTACTTGATTGGTTTCCATCCATTCTACCTTCAGTTGCTTTGGAGAATAGGTTGACCCCTTTATGGCAGCCCCTTAGATATTGGTCATGTTGCCCCTTTTCCTTCTTTTCATTAAACTATACATACCCAATTCCTGCAACTATTTTTCATATGTTTTAGCCTCCAGTGCTTTAATCATCTTTGTTGCTCTTCTCTGCACTTTTTCCAGTTTCAACATCTTTTTCATATCAGGATGACCAAAACTGGATGCAATATTCCAAATGCAGTTTGTTTTCAGCAATGTCTACATTACAGAGTTCTACCAGGTTCTAATTTTATATCCTGTTGAATATTCAAACTAATTTGTAATTTTTACTTTCAATAATATGCATAATTCTAGTTCACTTTTATTAGATTTAGGTGGGTTTTTAGGATCTGATTGAAATAATGGACTGGATGAAGGTCAATAAAATGAAGCCATTTCTGGGGGGTGGGAATCAGGTTTTTAATGGATTTGCATATTCCAATCACACTTTTTCATTACAGCAGAGTCATCTTTACTATTAGAGATACCACAGATGGATTCTTTGATGAAGAGCCTATCCTTACTTGGATAGAGATACAGGTAGTCCTTGTACAGTGACTATTCAAAGTTATGATGATGCTAAATGAGACTTAAAGCCAGTCCTCAAAGTCGCAGCAGTTGATACACTCCTGTGCTTGGCAACTTGCATGTAATTATGACTGCAGCATCCCATGGTCACTTGGTAGCCATTTGTGATCTTCACTGCCAGCTTCCCATCAACAAAGTCAATGGGGAAGGTGGAAGGAAGTTATAAATCATGTTACATAACACTATACCGAACAAACAAGTGCACAATTCACTTAACTAATCATAATACATTTTTAATATTGCATATTTCTTTCTTACCGTTCCACATAGATGCTCTTGCTGGTTCCCAAAGCATATAAGCTGGCTAGTATTCTATAACAAGAGATTTGAACATCTTCCACTAAGAAAAACAGGAAGAAAAACTAAGAAATAATTTTGTGCATTGCTTTTCATTGTTACCCAGAACTAAGAGACTACTATAAACATACCAGAAAACAATTTAGAACAATTGAAATTTGCATCTGGACATGCAAAAGTGCTAATATTATTACAAACAGCTAAAGAACAGCTGAATCTGTCTTATCAAGAGGATTTAGTTATTTTCATTTTGAAGATGGATAAATACAATCAATATAATTAAACAAATGAAGCTGGAGTTGTTATTTGAAAATTGTTTTTATAAACTCCAGTAAAATCAAAGTATTGGTGTATTATTGTCTGGAATATTAGAAGCCAAGCTACAATGATCTTAAACATAATTTAGAGTTGTAATGGTATAAATTATTCATTTTAATACTTACATATCAAATCTTCACCAAACTGATGCTGTCCAATGTGCTCAAATAGTGAAGACAATACTGGCAAGAGAGCCACTGTTGTGTAATTAATAATTTGTGTTACTCCTTTTGGCTGACTCCTGGTATGTGTGAATTGCCCCTGCTTAAGATTTTCCATTGTTTTTTCCAGGTCCTCTGCAGCATTATCCAAAAATGTCCTCAAAGCCATCTTAACAGATTCCAAACCTGTTTTCATCACTGTCCTGTATATCGTATGCACATAAAATAACATTATATTCTATTATGAACAAAATCCATAGAGTTCCTCTGGACCAAGGAACACACTTTTTGGGAATCACTACAAGTGGTTAGAGAAGTGTCATAAAAAGACATTATAAATCTATATAAATAGTACATTAGTTCTGCATCTAGTAAGCAAAATTATTAGTTGACATACCGTATTTTCCGGCATATAAGACGACTTTCTAAGACACAAAAACCTTCTTAAAAATTGGGGGTCGTCTTATACGCCGAGTCGTCTTATACGCCGGAAAATACGGGTATTCTATTTTATTCCTTTACACATGTGGTTTGGTATATTACTCATCAAGTTTTCTCTCCCCCCCTCACTCAAAAAGAGTCCTTGATTGGTAGAGTGGCAGTGGGAAGAGCAATTAAACTCTAAGCTGTTTGTTTCAGCAATCCGTCCCTGCGGCTCACCTCTACCACGCGTGTGGTTTGCAGCTGCTTTTTGCTAACTTGAAGTCACAGGCTGATAAATGCCTGGGGGTCTCAATCTGTCTCCTCGCTGCTTCGCACTTTCCGAGCTGGAGATCAGGGTGGGAGGGAAGGATTGGAGGGAGAGGGAGGAGGGAAAGGAGGGTGTGTGTGTGTGTGTGTGCGCGCGCTTCTCCTCGCTGCTTTCTGAGCTGGGAAGGATTGGAGGAAGAGGGAAAGGAGGCCACGCCCACGCACACACACACACACAGGCTTTGCATTTTCCGAGCTGGAAATTGAGCTGGGAAGGAAGGATTGGAGGGAGAAAGGAGGCGTGCGTGCGTGCGTGCGTGCTTACTGGAAATCAATAGCCATTTTTACAGTACTGCACAAAAATTACTTTTTCCTTATCTCACTCCTTAATTTTCATTAATGTGCCATGAATAGCCAATGCAGATATGCATGCTTTAGCAGGTGAATCATTTTGTACAGAAATCAGCAAGGTTTAAATAAGTTAAAAATTACAACAAGCAACTACTGAAATATCTGTCAGCGCGTCCTCTTCGGTGCCCAGAAAAGAGCCGACAAACAGGAACGAATGACAAGCGAATGGCCTTTAATCCATACAGCAACAAAGTTAGCACTGGGAGTGAGTTGCTCCCAGTGCTTTACATAGGCTCCCACTTGCTGTTCCCACCCCCACCCCCCGCCCGGCAAACCAGCATCTGGCCTGTGGTGAATAAAAGCAATTAGCAGAGGCGTCACCCCCCCCCCTCCGCTTGACGTGCCATTCTCTCCATGGCGTTCCAGGAAACAGAGTAAGGCAAGTTCCTCTTTCCCTTGCTGTCTCTCATTGTGCTCCCTGTCCCTAAGTGTCTCTGGCAGTCTGGTGTGCACGTGCACACACACACACACACACACACACACACACTTCTCCTCGCTGCTTTGCACTTTCTGAGCTGGAAATCAGGGTGGGGGGAAGGATTGGAGGGAGAGGGAAGAGGGAAAGGAGGCCACGCGCGCACGCGCACACACACACACACTTCTCCTCGCTGCTTTGCACTTTCTGAGCTGGAAATCAGGGTGGGGGGGAAGGATTGGAGGGAGAGGGAAGAGGGAAAGGAGGCCACGCGCACGCACACACATACACACACTTCTCCTCGCTGCTTTGCACTTTCTGAGCTGGAAATCAGGGTGGGGGGGAAGGATTGGAGGGAGAGGGAAGAGGGAAAGGAGGGTGTGTGTGTGTGTGTGTGCGCGCACGCTTCTCCTCGCTGCTTTCTGAGCTGGGAAGGATTGGAAGGAGAGGGAAGAGGGAAAGGAGGCATGTGTGTGTGTGCACGCGCGCGCATGTGGGATGGAAGACCAAGAGGAGGAGATCCAGTCTCCGGAGATCCCGGTGCGCAGCCCGGGGGAGTCGCATGCATGCCACACACACGCACACACACGCTCAGCACTGGCATAAAAGGGCGCCTGCGGAGGAGAGAATACTGTACTCATTTGGGCTTACAGGTGGCCAATGAGAACTCAGAAAACTTCGCTCCCTTTCCTCCCTCCCTCTCCCCTTCTTCAGCGAAAGGGTGTATTAGCATGTCCATTTTTTCCCTAGGGCATATAAGAGGACAGGGAGGGCTGGGCAGGCAGGGAGAGCTGACCCACCCAATCCAACCAGGCTTTGTATACAACAACAAGCCAATCACCGGTAAGGTACATCGCTTGCCAGTGATAAGGTATATCGCTTGCCATGATTGGCTGGTTGTTGTATACTGGGTACGTACCGGTACAGTACAGCACCAGTATCTGTACCAGTTCATACAGTAGAGCACCAGTACATACAGTACTGTATACAAATGTCCAACAGTCAAGATGCCATCATGGCTCCACCAGCAAGAAGAAGGAAATATGAAGCCAGTTTCAAACTTAAAGTTGTAAACTTTGCCATGGAACATAATAACTGCGCTGCTGCAAGACAATATGGAGTAACAGAAAAGATGGTTCGGGACTGGAAAGCAAATGAAAAAGCGTTAAAGAGTATGGCAAGGGGTAAGTGTGCATTAAGAAGAGGCACCCCACATTGGCCAGAACTTGAAAAACATGTAGCAGACATGGTGAATGAGCATCGCCAAAATGGTTATGTAGTGACACGAAATAAAATATGTTTGTCTGCACTTCAGTGGGCCAAATCTAACCCAGATCACAGCAACAGATTTAAGGCCACTGTATCTTGGTGTACTAGATTCTTGAAAAGGCATAATATGGTACTGAGGCAAAAGACAAAAATGGCACACAAATTACCTGCAGATCTTGATAGCAAAGTAATTAGTTTCCATCGATACGTAATACAACAGCGCATTAAACATGGCTATGCGTTAAGTAGTATTGGAAATATGGATGAAACTCCAATGAATTTTGATATGGTTGGAAATAAAACTGTCCATCAAAAAGGTGAAAAAACAATTTTAATTAAAACAACAGGACATGAGAAGTCCAGTTTTACAGTGGTACTAGGATGCACAGCTGATGGTGCCAAACTGAGACCAATGATTATTTTTAAAAGAAAAACAATGCCGAAACTCAAGTTCCCTGTTGGTTGTTTTGTACATGTGAATGAAAAAGGCTGGATGGATGAAGAAGGGGTAAAGCTATGGCTTGATAATGTATGGAGCAGGCGACCAGGTGGACTTCTTCAAAAACGTAGTCTACTGGTGTGGGATATGTTCAGGGCTCATTTAACTCCCAGCACCAAGCAAAGGCTTGCAAGAATAAACACAGATGCGGCAGTTATTCCTGCAGGATTGACATCGTTGGTACAGCCACTGGATGTGTGCCTAAACAAGCCATTTAAAGATCGCATTCGAGAACAGTGGAATGAATGGATGGTTAGCGGCGAAAAGTCATTCACAAAAGGAGGAAACATGCGTGCTCCACAGTTGGATGTTTTGTGCAAGTTTGTCATAAAAGCCTGGAATGATATTGATGCAGAAACAGTAATCAAGTCTTTCAAGAAGTGTGGCATATCAAATTCATTAGATGGTATGGAGGATGACTACTTGTGGCAAGATGAAGAGGAAGCTGAAGCTGAGACCACACCATCTGATACGGAATTCGATCCATATGATGACTGCCTTACAAATGTACCACAAGATGTCATTGATATTTTTATGATATCAGATGATGAACAGGATGATTTTGAAGGCTTTTAAAGGGAAACTGTCACGCAAGCAAAACCTGTAAAAATAGCTTGCAGTTATGATGGGCGTTGCTGACTGCCAGGGACTTGCCCGGCACTTGCTCTTTCTATTGTTTTTTATCTTCCTCCTATCATCATCAGTTCAGTTTGGTTGACAGCTTAGAAAACAAACAGCATGGCAGCTCCCATGGTTTTATTGTCTTATCCTTCCTTTCAGCTTTAGAGTGAATTAGGAAAAGTTTAATCCACTTGCACTGTTTTATGTTTATATGTTTGATGACAGCCTTATGTTTATAAATGACAGTTTTTCTGCTAAGTACCTGCATGTCATAAGCATTTGAATTAAAATTACCATATTGAAATCAAATCTGATGTTTTTTAATTTTTATTTGGTGTGCGTTGGAAGAGGGGTAGTCTTATACGGTGAGTATAGCCCAAACTCTATATTTTAACTGGAAAAGTTGGGGGTCGTCTTATACGCCCAGTCGTCTTATACGCCGGAAAATACGGTAATTCTGTCATTGCTTCCTCCCTGAAAGGAAGATTGGCTCAATCCAGATATTAATTAAAACTGAAATTATAACGGGATTGGGGGAGGTTAGCTATGATATTGGCTATGGTTGTTATATTGTGATTTATATTTCTATGGGAATTCAAGGTAGTTTAGATGAGAATTTTTTAAATCTCTACAAAGTAAGCTTGTCTGAGAGATAGTGACTGGTTCAAATTTAGCCAGTACTATATAGAGCAGGGGTGTCAAACTGCCGGCCCATGGGCTGGATGCATCACACCAAAACAGCGCCCATCCCATTGCCAGCAATGAGAATAAAATTGCGATATGTCACGACATGTCACATGACATCGCGAGTTTGACACCCGTGATATAGAGAAAGTTATATAACATCATTAAGTAGAAATTTAAATATGTGCATATTTGGTCCCATTCTGATATATTGACTACAATGTACACTGGCTCTGTATGAAGCCATACTATCCTCTATATTATGATAATTCTGTTGATAACATCACAATTAGATTCAAGTCAGTTCTGTACCTGAGACTATCCTGAAGCTGTAGCAAATACAGAACATGCTAGCATAAGTGATTATTAGGATGTAGGAATCTCAGTTAGAGGAAAAAGCAGTATGCAGCTCTAACAGTTGCATGTATTTAGACTAAGCAACAACAAAGAGTAGGAACAAGGTAATTGTGCCAAAGATGAACTTCAAAAAAGTAGTGTAAAATTACAAGGGATAAACAATTGAATTTTTGACAGAAAATAAATGTTTGGTATGGTGAAGGATGGTGTTAATGGAACATATCTAATTTTTAAAGTTTCAGTAATAGCAACACACTTTTAAATACCTTCAAAACATTCACATAATATATAATGTTATAATTTGTAATGAAACATTTTCACCATGCAATTATCCTTCATTCCTAATTGAGAAAATAGTTACAATGATAGCTCATATATAAATATGTAATCTATGAAATTTCCATGTAAACTTAAAAGTACTAAATGAGAATTAGGAATTGGGACACATAAATAGATGATGTCTCATCTAAACATATTTTCAGTGGGACAGAGGCACTAAATTACTAATCTTTCTGATTTAGCAAGTCTCCATTTATGGAAAAAGACAACTAAGTATTCATTTACAATAATGTTGTCCCTATCAGTTTTCTGCAAATTGAAACAATAATTTAATAAAATATGTTTAGCGATTTACCGTGCATCCAAGGTCTGACCCAAGATATGAAGACAATTGACAATGGAAGTTGCATCATTTCCTACGGGCAGCAGAAGAAAGGAGAAAAATGAGAGATTTTGTATTGTACTGCTTTTTATTTTTCACCTGTAGTGGTGAACTTACAAATAGAATTTAATGTTATACATTATATTAATTAAAATATTATTTCAATGATTTCAGCAGATGCAAAAAAAAGAAACTTCTAAGATAAATACATTTTTCGTGAATGTGATAAGGTCTCTGAATATTTTTTGACATTTCAAGTTTTCAGATTGTATTCCTTAAAAGTTAATCTTTTCATTACATTAATTTATGCATTAATATAGAAGCGTATGTACTATAATGTGTCATGAATCACATCTGAATCTAAAGCTGTCAGATAAAGCAGGGGTCCCCAACCCCTGGTCCGTGAACCAGTACTGGGCCGCGGCATGCCAGCAACCAGTCTGCACAAACAAGCAAAGCCCCATCTGCAAGATGTAGATAGCACACAAAACCACACGCTCCGGTCCACAGAAAAACTTCTCTCCATGGAACCGGTCCCTGATGCCCAAAAGGTTGGGGACCTCTGAAATAAAGAATAATGAAAGCAATGAGCCATGCAAATTTGGTTATTGTAAAAGATACCCATTGATGTTTAAAATAAGAACTTGGAGAATGCAGATGTCAAAAATAGATTATTCAAACTTTTGGGCAATAATAAAAATGTAATGTATTTCTGCAAGTATGTCTAAGAGTTTTTCTCAAAGAATTTTTTTACATAATTCACAAAGGTAATAATCAAGGATATAACCCAGTAGACTATAGTTAAGTGATTTTAGCCCTTCATACACTAGTCAAGTATATTTGTCATTGAAATGTATGGTCCTTACACATTTTGCATGAACCTTGCTGGAGTCACAATATAGGAAACATGGCTCCCATTCAAGAACTGTTCAGGACTCATTTCGTTCTACAATTACACCAGCTGCATACAGTTATGTGTAAAAAATATGATGGTAAGTGTAGTACTTCTGTGTACACTAAGGAATATAGCGTACATTGTGTAGTAAGTTGCATTAATGAAACCATTTATATAAGCCATATCACTTCTATCATATTTGAGCCATATGTATGTAAAAGTAATTAGTAACGTTAGTGTCAAGACTCTGTGGGCTTGCCACTAACAGGAGAGGGGATGAGGGGACAAGACCATCAGATGGAAGCATCCAGAGGCAGCAGACAGGACCAGCAACCGAGACAGTAGCGACAGCCCTTCCCTTCCCCATTACCTGGATGCTGGAAGGGAGACCTGCGGAGTGCAGCTACGTGGTCGTCAGCTCCATGACCGTCCCACCGAACAGCTGATTGGCGCAAAGAAGCGGCAGGAAGCCAGAAACTTGCCTTGCATCCCAGCCTGGCTGCTCTTACTGGCGCGCATGCCGGATGCTGGCTAGGTGGGTGGGGGTGGGGCCTGTCGGGAGGCATGTATTTAGAGCACTGGGAGGCGATTGTTCCCAGCGCTATCTTTGTTTGCTGTTTCTTTGGATACCGCATGCCAGAGCATTCTGTGAATAAACCAACCACCTGTGAACTCAACAGTTTGTTTCTTGTTGGAGCCAGAGCCGTGGCAAGCACTGCTGACAGAAAGTTAGCACTCTTTTCTATCTGTCCCTACCCATTACCCTCAGTCTGCTGACAGGTACCAGGGAATGGCTGAGGGCACACAGGAGCTGGCACCTATGGGCAAAGGGGGAGGCCCAGCAAGAGCTGGGATGGCAGCGCCAGCATTGGAAGCTGGGGACAATGCCCAGCCAGTGATGCGGCCCAAGGTGTGTGAGGTACGAGCTGCAGAACCGGCAAGCAATACACTGGTGGTCCCGGGGACGGCACAGGAGGCAGGAGCATCAGGAGAGTGGTGGCATAATTCTGCTGTGACTGATCCATCAGCCAGCCACCTACACACACCGGATGTTTCGGGCCATCCATTGATGGAGTGGAGAGACAGGCACCTAACGGACAACGATGAAGGAGAGTGGAGCTATTCCATGGCTCCGGGTCGGCATATGATGGATGTGTTGCAGGAGAGGTTTGGAGAAGATCCCCCCTCATGGCCTTGTTGGGAGGTGGGGACTGAGACCCCAGCCAACCCAGACTTCGCAGACCTGATTCCGACTGGCCCGCCTGACCGGCCAGCCCAAAACTGAAATTGGATGCCAGACATGTCCTTGACACTCTGCAAGGGAAAGGAGAGTGCATTCCTGCCTATCCCAGCAGGACCGCAGGCTCTGTGAGATGGAAGGTCACTATTGGCTCCAAGCAAGGGACCCGCCAGGCGTCCGGTTCTGGCAGCCAAGTCATCAGCCTGGCAAGGTGAAGGTGCCAGGAATCAGCACCGTCTGCCTGCTGTTGATTCTGTCAGGTCCTGGATGGCCCAAGGGGTTATGGCCCCAGGGGATGCCCTGGGGTCCTCCGCCATTGCAGACGTTCAATGGGAACCTGGACCGTCTTGTTGTTTTTAAGCCAATTCATCAGTCATCTAGACCAATACACCCGATTTTATGCATCCCAGTGGATGATGGTGGTGGAGGTGACCACGGTGTTGCAGGGTGAAGCTGCAGAGTGGGAGACAGATCAGCATAGTGACCATGTGAGGGAACTAGCGGATGCCAGGCTGTTTCTGGAGGCTCTGCAAGCCCGATTTGAGGGCGTCTCCCGTGCGCAACAAGCGGAGGGGGAGTTGTTAGCACTGAAGCAGTGAGGCTATTCCGTGGCTGAATACCTACGGGAGTTCTGGCGGGTAGCCAGTAGGTTGCAGTCCTGGCCGGAACGCTTACTGGTCCACCAATTCCGGGCAGGTTTGGACCGTGACCTGTGCCAAGCGTGCATTTACTGTGGCATCCCAGGTAGGTTATAGGAGTGGTTTTGTGGGGTGGTGGACCTGGATGCAGGGCTGCAAAAGTTCTGGTCCAAGGGGGATGGGCCATCGGGACCATGCAGGCCTGTGAAGAAACTGAGGGGCGACAGTCAGGTAGCCCCAAGCCCAGGGCCGGGTCACTTGCCCATTGTTCAGATGCTGCAACCAACCAGGACATCAAGTAGCGGAGTGTCCAGTTCACATTCCACAGGGGAAACCAGGGACACTTGGGAGAGCTGGAGCCATATCTAAGAAGACCCCAGAGAAGTCAAGAGCTGCGCACCAGGCAGAGGGCCCTACCCCTCAGGGGGATCCAAAGGAGGAGGCGATGGCATCAACGAGATACCAGCTGGTCGTATATGTCAGTGAGGAAGATGCAGGGAGGACCCAATGGTGAGTGAACCCGTACAGCCATTTGTCATCCCTATCGCATTGACTGGTCCACAGACAGACCGCCGTGGGGAGTATAGGGCCCTGATTCTGGCTGCACCCGTTGCCTGCTCAGTGGGACCATAGTTGCTGAGATAAAGATCAGAGTAAGGCAGCTAGCCATCCCCATGAGGATCGAGCAGGTGGATGGTTCTCTATTGGAGGGGGCTCCAGCCACCCTCGTAACAGAACCAGTACGGCTGGAGATGGGGGCCCACTGGGAGGTTCTCCAGTTTATCGTCGTCCCATCCATGACCGAGGCTGTTATCTTGGGGTTGGCATGGCTGGACAAGTGGGGACATACAATCTGGTGGGAGGGGGGCTACCGGAAGTTATGAATAGGTATTGGTCCTCGGCCACCCCCTCATGAACTAGCACAGAAAAGCTTAGAGAGCAAAGGATAGGGAAAAGGGGGAGGGGAGACCAGTGGGAACATACCCCTTCCCGTCAGTGTACACCAATCTTGCTGAGGTATTCAGCGAGCGGGAGTGAGATGTGCACAATCGACATCCTACCGGGCGCCAAACTTCCGAAGCCCAGAATGTACGTTATGACACCCAAGGAAATGGAAGAGCTGTGTCAGTACATCGATAAGAACCTAGCACAGGGGTTTATCCAACCTATACACGGTCCCAGGTCACAGCTCCAGTTCTCTTCAAGAAAAAGGACGGGACCCTGCGCTTGTGTGTAGATTTCCATGGCCTCAATGGGGTACATGTAGAGAACATGTACCCCCTGCCGCTGATGGACCTGTTGACCCATTTGGCAAAGGACAAGGTGCTCACCAAACTCGATCTACGCGAGGCGTATTACAGAGTCCGGGTGAAACAAGGGGATGAGTGGAATATGGTGTTTAATTGCTCGCTAGGGAGTTATCAGTTCCATGTGATGCCGTTCACATTGCAGGGAGCCCGCGGCATTCATGCAGCTAATTAACAAGGTGTTGCATGAGCATTTACACCATTTATACCGTTTGAGGTCTGGACAGACCATAAAAACCTTGAGGCCTTGCAGACACCACAGCGCCTATCCCCAAAACATGTTCAATGGGCAAAATACTTTCAACAGTTTCGCTTTCGGCTGAAATATGTGCCGGGGGGTAGAAACCTCTTGGTGGAAGCTTTGTCACATATGCCCCAGTACAACAGCCATTGGGAGGAGGTAGTACAGGCCATTATGCCTCCCTTCAAGCAGTTGGCCACGCGCAAACTGGCAGGCAACCTGGTCCAGGAGCTGCAGAGTGAGCCAAGATGACCCCTAGCTTCTGGGACATCAGGCCCTCCTAACTCAGAGGGAGGGATTGGCATGGAAGAGTAACAGATTCTACATCCCATAGGTATTAAGGCCTCAGGTGCTACGGAAGTGCCATGACATTAAACAGGCTGGTCACTTTGGGTTCCTCAAAACCCTGCACCTGGCGAGGAACCAATTCTGGATGAAAGCAGACATAGAAGCATATGTACGGGACTGCCCCGTGTGTGCCACCACAAAGTCTCATACAGGGAGGCCACCTGGGTTGTTGCAATATGTGGCGGACTTGACCTGGCCGTGGGAGGACAAGCCATGGACTTCATCGTGGAACTACAGAGAGCCCTGGATGCATGGTCATATGGACAGTGGTCAATCTATTTTCCAATCAGGCAAATTTTGTTCCATACAAAGGGTTACCACCTGCTCAGAAGTTAGCCAAAATGTTCATCACACAGGTGTACCGCCTGCGCAGGATGCCCTGACAAATAATATCGGACCGGGGAGTGCAGTTCACCGCACACTTTTGGAAGAAGTTTGTCCACTTCATTGGATCATCCCAGGGACTTAGCTCAGCTTTCCATCCCAGCCCCAACGGGGCGGCTGAATGGGCCAATGCAATGGTGGAACGGTTACCTGCGATGTTACGTATCCTACCAACAGACGGACTGGGTTGACCTGTTACCGTTTGCCAAAGTGACATATAACAATGCAGTCCGCAGCAGCACTGGATTCGCCCCTTTCCGGGTGGTTCATGAGGTGGAGTTTATCTCGATTCCCGGGTGCCCTCAGGGGGACCTCTCCCCCAGCCAACCCCAGGACTGGATAGACCGCATACGCGGGGTCTGGGAGACTATAAAAAGAGCACTACAAAAAGCAGCAGAGGCTATAAGGCTCAGGCTGATAAGAAACAGGCACCTCAAAAACCCTTTCGGGTGGGGGATATGGTGTACTTATCGACCAAATACCTGCACCTGAAAATACCCTGCAAAAAGCTAGGGCCAAAGTTCATAGGTCCATTTTGGATTGTACAAGTCATTAACTCAGTTGCTGTGAGGCTACAGCTACTCCATCTTTTGGGGAAGGTGCACCCAGTATTCCACTACAGTTTACTGAAGCCAGTGGAAGGGTCCTCATTTCGGTCCATCAGGCAAACACCAGGTCCTGTCACAGGGGACCATTAAGAGATCCATGAGGTGCTAGACTCCCGAATCCGCCGGGGTCGCTTGGAGTACCTGGTACAGTGGAAGGAGTACCCTGTCACAGATGCGTCTTGGGTGGGGGAAGCGGACATAAAAGCTTCATTTGCTGAGGCTATTCCACTGACGAAATCCCCGTAAGCCAGGAGGGGGGTTAGCTGTGTCGTCCGCCATAGTTCATGAGGTGGCAAACCTCTGTGGTTTTGCCACTAATGGGAGGGGGGAGGAGGCGACAAGACCATCAGATGGAGGCATCTGGAGGCAGTGGACAGGACCAGCACCCGAGGCCACAGCGATAGCCCTCCATTACCTGGATGCTAGAACAGGAACCCTATGGAGTGCAGCTACGTGGCCGTCAGCTCCGTGCCCATCCCGCCAAACAGTTGATTGGTGTGAAGAAGCAGCAGGAAGCCAGAAACTTGCCACGTGTCCCAGACTGGCTGTTCTTACTGGTGTACATGCCGGATGCTGGCTATGGGGGTGGGGTTGGGGCCGGTTGGGAGGTGTATATTTAGAGCGCTGGGAGGCGATTGCTCCCAGCACTAACTTTGTTTGCTGTTTCTTTGGATACTGCATGTCAGAGCATTCCATGAATAAACCAACCACCTGTGAACTCAATCGTTTTCTTGTTTGAGCCAGGGGTGTGGCAAGCATTGCTGGCAATTAGAAATTCCTAAAAAATACCAAATTCAGACTTCCATGTCGACAGATTTCAGTGTGACATGAAATTCTTTCCATAATGTTCAGATAAAATAATCCTAATGGAAAGTTTAACTATAAAAGATAGAATGTCAAAAAATTCTAACAGAATAAAAACTTTAACTTTACTAAAAATGTCTCAAACATTTAAATAATGATTTTATAATAATAAAATCCCTAAACTCAGAATCCTGTTGAACAGAAAATTTAAGAAAAAGTATAAATAAAGCTTAAAATTACTAAATCCTTAAAAGGCCTAGAGATAAATAATTAACAAAATACTAGGTAGATGAATGAATGTTGTGTAGGTGTTTTACTGTTATCTGAAGAATGTATATTCCATTTGTTTAGAGGTGTACAAAAAAAACCTAATAAAAATAGTTTCACATATATAAATATTTCAAATGCCTTTTTTTTTAAAAAAAATGCCTTATTAATCATAGCATTTGAAGTGGAAATTAAATAATAGCAAAATTGACATTTAGGTGACTTTCAGTAAGGCACCATTAATGAGAAACATTTCTCCCTTTCCAATTCTCATTTCTCATAAAGGAGCATCAGCTAATGGCTGATATGTTGTATAAATGCATATAGAAAAGAAGATTAAGAAACAAATATATATACAATGAGGACTAAATAAATCCTATATGAGATACAAAAATAAAATACATCTGAGATACATTGTTCCAGTCATTACAATAAAGTATTAAAGTTTAATCAGTACATCTGCCATACAAGAATGATCTCTTACAAAAATTTTGAAGCATATGTCTCTTTCCTATTAGAAGTGAGTTCTTTAAGGATGCAAGTCATGGTCCATTTCTGAGATGTTACGTGCCATTTCTATTTTATCTCCTTGTACAAGTATTCAAAGTGTGCATACACACACACACACACACACCAATAAATAAATAAATAAATAAATAGGCCTAGCGGTATACGATTTTTATTGAGCTTCTGTCTTTTACTTTGAGAACCCTCTGCCAATCTTTTTGCCAATGATTGGCCCAGAGTCACTCACTAAGTTGCACTCACCGTGGCCATAAACTGTGGCCATGAACTGTGTTTCCCTAATGTCAGTTCAGTACCTTAGCCACTTACTGTCCTATTAGGCTCACTCATATAAATATTACAAATAAAAATAGATAATTTATCAATAATCTGTTTCAAATTACTGTGAAATAGCCAGAGTCCTGGTCAAAATTATATTTCAAATATGCAAGGATTCCAATAATTACTGTCTTTTCTTAGAGGAATAGTAATGATAAGCTTTCAACATAGTTTCATAGTTTCATAGTTTCAACATAGTTTCAATACATAAATGAATTATTAAAACAATTTTACACCACACAACACCTTGTGAGTAATAGGAATGGGAAACTTATTCTGCCAAATCTATATGGAATTTTTCATGATTCATATTCAGAGGCAAACATGCAGTATTTATTTTATCAAAAACAGAGCAATAGAATTACTTGATCTCTTTGGCATATAACTCCAAACGTGGCTATGCAAATGCTGTGTGTGTGTGTTTGTGTGTGTACATGTACATATACATATACATACATACATACATACATACATACATACATACATACATATATATATATTTTCTGAGGTTTTCGCGGGTGTTTGTATGTAGGTCTTCGGTTATTCGGGTTTTCTCCCGCATCAAATTGGAAGTGTCTTGGCGACGTTTCGATGAAGTCTCATTCGTCATCTTCAGGCTGGTGCTTTCGGCTTCATGCTTCTAGGAACATTGCTCCTAGAAGCACGAAGCCGAAAGCACCAGCCTGAAGATGACGAATGAGACTTCGTCGAAACGTCGCCAAGACACATATATATGTGTATATATATATATATGTGTGTGTATGTATATATATATATATATATATATATATATATATATATATATATATATATAACACAGAGTGCAGAATAAAATGAATAGCAATGACCCCAAAATACACAGGATTCCCAGTGACTGCTATGGAAATGCTAGGCCATTTTAGTAGGAAAACTATAGATATATAATCAAATCAAAATCTGCATGTTTACTGAACATATAGGTTCCCTTGATTTGTTAGCCCCCAAATATTATCAGTGATACATAAGATCATGCAGCATGCAAACGAAGAGGACACACAGAGTTGCAAATAATGGTAAGAAAAACAAGGGATGCTCAAACAAGCATTTGTCAAGGGTCTCCTTACCAAACAGTGAAATCCTATGCCTGACAAGAACTCCAAGTTTGCAGAAAAGGCTAAAGACAAAGGATAAATAAAAGAGAAGGGAGGGGACAAAGAAAAAAAGGAAGAAAATAAGAGGTGATGTATGAGCAGGAAAAAGCAACATGATGTTTTGCAGAAAGAATCAATTCTGAGCAGAATGTAAGACTGAAAATACTACAAAAGTTTCCAAGAATTGCTCCACAACAAACATAGTTCTCTGAGGTAAAGAAACAGAGTAAGTGGGAAGCCTTATCCAGAAATAGCCTTTAAAAGGTTAGGCAATGAAGTTCAATCAGTAGCCTAGTATCTAGATACAAGTGTAAACAGAAATATATATTTTTAAAAGCGAGAGAGAAAAAGTTCTGATTGAATAATAGACAAATATTTAATAATGATGGTACACAGTACATTCATTTTATGTATGCATAAATCTTATTTTGCTTTTTAAAATAAAATGTATTTGACACACAATTCCTACTGGCCACAATCCAACACAGATGTACTAAAGCCATTCATTTCAGTGGGCTTAAGTGCATTTCATTCTGCTTGACTAAGGTTAATGAAAATGAGTAAGATACAAGCTTAAGTAGATACGAATGGCTTGGTTTTTATGAAATGGATTGGATCTGGTTGCTCTGTTTCACTGATACAAACTGTTTCCATGCAAAAGAGAGCTCCATCTGTAAATGCAGATATGAGTTTTTATGGTCAAGTCATCCTATAAGAAGGCTGATGGATTAATTCTGGAATTCATTATTCCCACATTTTCAGAGATGGTATGATCTTTCAAGAGATATTCATATTATGAATTAAATAAGTAAATATATATTAACAATATACTTTATGTCTCAGAGTGAAGTAAATCTAGGCTCAAATTCCTTGAAATGTATGTTTTATATTGTATGTTTCATCTGAAAGCAATACTACGAAATGTCAACAAGGTATTATCATGTGCTCCTAGACAAAATGTTTCAATCAACTATAATTACTTTTAATTATTTCTTAATAAGTTGACTAATTCAGTCACCCTTTTATATAACAAACAAAACTCTGCACTGTTTAATGTTATCTTGACTAATTTAATGAATCAAAATATCAGCCCCAGAGGTATTTCTAAGGCAATATCTTATTTTGAAAATCCAAGAGCAATGTAATTTTAAAAAAGACACTGAAAAATATTAAAATTTTCTTTTATTTTGTTTAATTCTGAACACGTTGTCAGGATAGACACAATGATAAAGTATATTTACATATTTATTCTGTTATTCTGTCATAATTTTTATATTTTGTTTTCAATTATTAAACAGGATAAAAACAGTTGCAAATATTCATATTCAAAGAAAATAGTAAGAATTTTGAAAGTAGGTGAATTACACAGGATTGGTTACATAGCATAATTATTAGTCTCAAATTACATTTGCTAGCCTTTTGATTTGAAAGATGCAAGAAGTGTCAGTGGTGAAAATGGGGTATGGGAAGTGTCTTTGACCATAAATCAAACAATAAATAAGAGCACAATTACAGAGAATGTACAAACCAAATGTTTGCTTTCAGCAGGACCTTGAAAAATGCACAACTATGAGAAAGAAAATGTATTGAAAATTAGTTGATTATGAGATAGCCAAAGATAAAGTAAATAGACTTGAATTATAGGACAATTTCACAATATGGAATTGAACATTTGTTACTGAATATAAAAAGAATGGCATATGATAGAAGAAAAACAAATATGAAAATAAATGAAATGCATAGTGAATGGCTGAATATTGATCAGGAAGAAAGAATGTATATTCTCACCTTGGCTGATTGATATATTTATGGATAAATGTACACATATTAGAGCAATATTAGTGTTGTTGATTGGAGATGTGAATATGGGTGTCCTTTTACATGTTGATAATGCCAGGGCTTTTCAACCAATGGTATGGGTACCACCTGTGGTACATTGGCACTTGGCAGGTAGTACACGACCATCCTAGAAAAGTGGTAGCGGGGAGGGGAATGAGCTGAACCGGTGGCAGCACTGAACAAGCCTGAGCGACAGATGTCTGGAGTTGCAGGCCTGTCAGGGCTCAGCAGAAGTGCCAGGATCAGTGCCACTTTCCAGCTGATCGGCGCTTCTTTGGGGCTGTCAGGGGTCAGTGGAAGCGCCAGGATCAGTGCCAGGATCAGCGCCAGGCTCCAGCTGGAGCTCGGCGCTGATCCTGGTGCTTCTGCTGAGCCCTGAAGAAGTACCAATCAGCTAGAAAGCAGCACTGATCCTGGCACTTCTGCTGAGCTCAGAAGAAACACCGATCAGCTGGAATGTTGCAGCATCTCCAGGGTCTTGTGATTTACATTCAGAGGCTTGGCAACTGATTCATATTTATGACAGTCACAGTGTCCCAGGGTCATGTGAAGTGACCAAAACCTGCTGCAACCACCCAGCAGACGGGGGGAATAAAAACCAAACACCCCCACCCCACCCCTGCTGCCAATCCTCAACAGAAATGCTCACAATAATGAAAACTTCAGACAGGAAGAAGAGCGCCACTGCCGGGCGGGCAGGCAGGTATCTTGCTCAGCTGTGATTTGGGGGGCACTTTTTTCAGTGCCATTGTAACTTCGAACAGTCACTAAGCGAACTGTTGTAAGTCGAGGACTACCTGTACTTTATCACTTTTTTCCTTTTTTTTGGGTCATCAAGTTTTTGACAGCTTGCTAGGCGACTGGTGGTATTTGGATGTTGCCATATTCTAAAAGTGGTACAATAGGTGAAAAGGTTGAAAAGCCGTGGATAATGCTACATTGTCCACATGTAAAAGGACATCCATATTGTTCATTAAGAAGCCAAATAATTTGCAGTGAATACTATACAGAATGCTATAACAAAGAACATGGACTTGAAAATTAATGTATTGATGTAGGTAGCCATGTTGACAGAAAGTTGATGAATTTGTGTACTTTGGTAAAATGTTTATGAAAGATGGAGAAACAATTTGAGAATCACATGTGTGCATATTATGATAGAAAGGTAGTAAATGGTATGTGATCTGTCATGAGGAAGAAATGTAAAAAGGAATATACTGTATATAATACATACCTCGTTCACTTTGTTTTATGGAAGTGAAAATTGGGTATATCAGGAGTTAAATTCAACTAAAACGGAGTTAAATTCAGTAGATCCTTTAACAAAGGTATATGATTAAAAAAAGAAGAGATAGAGTGAAGAATGAGTGCGTGATGAATTGATCAAATATAAAAGAGAATCATCAATCCAGAAGAAATCTATTGAGGTGGGTTTAATTATGTGGGGAAAATAAAAGAGGATCAGTCACAAAATGACTATATGAAGAAAGACTGAATGTCTGAAAAAATCATGTTAGACTGAGTTGGTAAGATCCTCAAAAAGAAAAGAATGAGAATAAAAGGCAATGGGTGAATCAGTACACAAATGTGGTAGTAGAAAGTTTTCTTACTACTTTTTTTCTGAATGTTGCATTACATTGCTTACTCTAAAGGTGAACATGATGAGTTGTATGTATGCTGTTTCAATTATCTGCTACTATTGAATAAACTGAATCACATACTTGGCCTATTTTAAATGCATGGGACATTGACATAGGACATTGATTCTTTCATTATTTCCTTCCTTCAAAATTTCCCAGCTTAAAAGATTCTCTGTTAATGATATCACAGATGAGCAGAACCATATTATATGCAATCTTAAGAGGGGTCTGAAATATGGTTAATGCATGTATGTCATCTTATGTAAAAATATACTGGTGAAACCAATATAACAAGACACAGAACGACAACATTATTAATATGCATATATATATAATTATGTCCTGTTTTTCTAGTCCCAGAGTATTCAAGATGATGTCAGCTGCCAAAACATAAAAGTAAGGAGTCTATCTAATTAAATGCAATGTGAGGAGAAAAAGAGAATATAGGAGATGACCAAAAATGGGAAACACTACTAGGGATAGGAGAAGAGTCAAGGAAATTATTCAAATTTCAGTTTTTAGAGGTCAGAATCTTATAAAATAGATGTTGGATCTGTGTTATTTCTCACTTCTCTAAATATATCCATAAAACTGCCAAAGTTTTAGAATATGCAAACTGGGTACTATATTTTATCATATACTATATTATATATGCTTTTACCTGGTTACCATTTCTTTTTCCTTGTTAGAAGCATGACCCCCACTGCTCAGAGGCCTGCTTGCTGCAGATAGGAAATACAGGCGGTGATTTTTGAAATACTGATCAATTAAAGGAAGTACAACCTGAAATAAATACATGGAAGAGATAAAAATACTGTATACTGATCAATACACTATCTTACTGCTACTATTTTTATTCCTTAGTTTCATGGCACTAAAGACCTGTCAACATAAAATATATACAAGATTTATTAACATAAATTCAACTTTTCTCTGGGACATAATAGTAGGATTTACTATTATTTAGATCAAAATTTTATCTGTTTATCTGGAGGCAAACAGTTTTAATGTTCTTATATTTTTACTTTATTATTTTTTATAATTTTAATTGCAGAAACTCTCCCTATACCTGATTTTGAATTAGTAATAATAGCTCAGCAATGGAGAATTATCTTGTTCAAGCAGCTATGGGTGCCAATATTAGTGCTAGTACTAGCACTACCCAAACAGTAATTTTTGCTTCTAGCATCTATTCTTCTAATTAAAAAAAAAAAAAATCACACAAGTCACTGGAAGATTAGCGAGCAGGAATATTTTACTATGCTACCATTTGCAGCGTTTGTTCCCAATGTCTTAACTATGCTTTATGGTTGATTAATATTAACTTTTAATTTGCCTTAATAAATATTACAGAAAAATAGCATGTACTTTACTTTAGCAAAGAATTTGATTTCTTGTTCATAAGGAAACTGTTCTCCTTTCCCTCTGCTGCCACCATCTGTATAAGAAAGAAAAGTGCTACAAACTTAATTGAATATATTATACCCAATTTATAGTCTTTTGCATTGTATTCTTTATAAACTATCTTTTTATCTATCCATTCTACAGTACTACATGACTTCAAATGTTGATTTTTATTTTACTTTACTTTATTTTAGATGCTTTAAGATTCGTCTTAACTCACAAATCAGCGCATAAACAAACTTGATTTCAGTATATAACATCCATATACTCAAAAAACAAAAACAGAATTCAATTTTGGTTAATTTGCAATAGTGTCTTGCATTATCAGCAGCAGCCTGAAAAGGCATTCTCTCTCTCTCTCTTTTTAAGAGAGCAAATTAAATGCCCAAGGCATTTGCTAAGAACTCACTACAAAAATTACTTCTTATGAATAGCAATTCATAGATCTTATAAAACAACTGCTGTAATACACAGTGTTTGAAAGGTTGACTGTAAGTATTAAGAACCTCATATTATTCAGTATTCTATATTTTAAGAGAATTATCAGTATTGGTCCATTTCTTTTAGAAATGTTTTTCTTCTAAAAAGAAGAATAAAAAGAAGTTAAAACTAAAACAGATTATTTCTCAAAATGTTGAAGAATTTCTTAGAAATTCCCACTACTATTCTTATTTTCTACTTATCATTTATGTGATAAACTGATTGGGAAGAGGGGAAGAAGTTTGCACTCCTGAAAATTCAACTGTCTATATTTCAGACATTACTAGAGACACTGGGAGTCAGCTAGTATATACTGTAAATTTAATAAATTATTATGATTACTATTATTAGTATTCTAAGTATACTATTGGTACTTGGATAAGTAAAACTTTGCAAAATTTAATGTTCCTGACTTTTCTTAGAAAATAGTCAAAATGTATTTCTATATTGTATCTATTTCTATATCAACTGCACAAAGCAGTTGCACAACTATTAATTTATAATTGTTTTGCTCCTTTGAGAAATTTTCATGTAGCTTATATTTTTTTTCAATAAAGTAGAGAATGATTGGATGTGACTCATTTTCAGATTTAGTTGGTTCATGCATAATACTAAGCCAGTCTTTTTTAAGCTTTACTTTATTACAGAAGCCATAGTGACCTGATTGATATCAAATGTAACACTAAATGTACTAGCACAGCAAGGATAGAGAAAGCACACTACAGTTTGCACTGTGTGTGGACTAAATCTTTTATTAATGAAGGTGTTCAGCTGCTATGGTTCAAAAAGAAGTAATGTTAAACTGTATCTCAAAAAAATAAAATATAATGTTAACACTTTTAAAAAACATTTGCTTATTATTCATGTTAAAAACTTGTTAAGGCTATATTTTATAATATAAAATATATATTTACAATAGCTTACCGAATTCCAGAATATACTGATGGGCTTCATCTACGTAGCGTATCAATTGCTGGAGAAAACTGTAAGCAAATCTTTTTTCAATGGATGGTGTGTCTAATTCTAAATCCTTTAAGCCTCTGAAACAAATTAAAAAAAATATTGCCCCCAATTAAGAAAATTTTTAGAAAAGAGATGTTATACAAACTTTGAAATTATCACAGAGATAGTCATGACATTATTTATTTGCCAGTTGGGATAAGTTAAATAAATAATTGGGACTTAAATTACATTCCTTTTGCTGCACCCTTTGACTTAACTCATTTTATGTTTGTTCTTTTACTTTTGCATCATTATGTTGGCAAGCTTATCTGGACATCTTTCTGCTGAGGTTTCAAAGCTACGGAAGTTTATTTGTGTCCATCTCGGAAGAAGGTTGATTGGTTATTATTTTTGTTTCTTATAATTTTTAAAATTTTGTAATTATACCCAGGTTGGGACAGACTATAAAATTATAAATTGGAGACTGCCAGGTTTGAAAGCCATGCACACACTACTGTTCAGCCCCTTTGGGTACAATAATAAATTATGAATTAATGTAAAACACAATATCAAAGTTTTATTTGGTTATATTGATCTGCTTTTAGAAAACTCAAGATTGCATTTATAGTTTTTCCCAACTACAATTTTAACAGTTCCTACCTTGAATTAAGTTAAGCTGTGTATAAACTATCTAGGAAGGTTTATGGCTGAAAGGAGGAGTTTCTCAATCTCTAGTTCAATTTTTTACTTATTTTTATTTTATTTTATTTTATTTACTTATTTATTAACGCAAGGCAATGAACATACCCAACATGCCTTCCTCCCCCTATTTTCCCCACAGCAACCATCTTGTAAATTGGATTGGACTGAGGAGAAAGTGAGTAGCCCAAAGTCACCAAGCATGCTTTCATGGCTAAGAGGGGACTGGAATTCGTGGTTTCCTGCTTTATAGCCTGGTGTCTTAACCACTACACTGAACTGGCTCTACATAATCTATCAGTGCTCCAACCATGACAACAGACTTCTACTGCATTATATACATAAGAAGAGAATGTTAGCGATAGATTGAATGGCAAATGGCAAAAAAAAGCGCTCTTAGCTGAGCAATCAATGTGAATGCAATAATTTTTAGGAGACAATCATTCTGCTTTGCTGATACATTGGGGCATAAGGCAATACTGTTCCAAGAACATGAAACCATTATCCTCTTGGTTTGAGAAATCAAGGAAAGGTCCATTTAACTTGCAGTGAGTTGAAGAAAACTTCCCATTGTTTTGTACAATGGGAGAGGAATCTTAGGGCCCCAGTTGGCCTCCTTCCTGATGTTACCTTGCTGATAGGGTTGGGATAAAGGACTGGGAAATCAATTATAAGACTGCACTTTTTTACAAAGCTTTATAAAGTGAATACGTTTCATACTCAACATTCCTGGTTAAATTCAATACCTATTTTCTTTCTAAAAGTTTCCCCTGACCAGGCATGTCTTACTCTAGGGGGTGGTTCCCATCTCTGTTTCTTAGCTGAGGGAGCCAGCATTGTCCAAAGACACAAAGACATGACCGTGGTCATGTTGCCAGCATGACTACATACTGAGGTGAACAGAACACTGTTACCTTCCCACTAAAGTGGTACCTATTTATCTACTTGCATTTGCATACTTTAGAACTGTTAGGTGAGCAGTAGCTGGGGCAAGTAACAGGAGCTCAGCCCATTACATGGTGCTCAGGTCTCAAATCTGGGCTGTTGACTTTCCAGTTGACAAGTCCAGTGTCTTAACCAATGAGCCATCGCACCCCTCTCAGTTTCTTTCTAATTGCTGCCAATGTCCAGCAAGGCAGGCACAGGAAAGAAACAGAAGTAGCAAAATAAAATATTGAGGTGAAGAAGAGAGAATAACAACTGGCAATGCAAACAAGTAAAATATTAAGAAATTTAGCAAAAGAGGATACCACCAAATGTAAAAAAGATGTTGAGACTCTAGAAAGAGTACAGAGAAGAGCAACAAAGATGATTAGGGGACTGGAGGCTAAAACTTACAAGGAACGGTTGCTGGAATTGGGTATGTCTAGTTTAATGAAGAGAAGGACAAGGGGTGACATGACAGCAGTGTTCCAATATCTCGGGGGTTGACACAAAGAAGAGGGAGTCAAGCTATTTTACAAAACACCTGAGGGCAGGACAAGAAGCAATGGATGGAAGCTAACCAAAGAGAGAAGCAACCTAGAACTAAGAAGAAACTTCCTGACAGTTAGAACAATTAATCAGTGGAACAACCTGCCTCCAGAAGCTGTGAATGCTCCAACACTGGAAGTCTTTAAGAGGAGACTGGACAGCCATTTGTCTGAAATGGTATAGGGTTTCCTGCCTGAGCAGGTGGTTGAACTAGATGACCCCCAAGGTCCCTTCCAACTTTATTATGATTATTATGATGATGATTATGATTATGATTATGTCTCAGTTACTTTTTTTCTTAAAAGAAAAGGGAGGAAACCCATGCAGTTGAGTTTTGATACTGATAAGGCTACATCAGGAAGGGAAAGAGCAAAATTCTGTCATGTGAGTTCCTGCCTGCCAAACCTGGAGAGAATGATGATGCTCTTCACATATCCTTTCTTTTTACCTTTCTATATTTTATTAATTTTCCAATTTTATATTTAAGTATTTAAAAAGCAACATGGTGGTTGGGTTAATCAATAGTTCAATAACATATAAACGTAAAGAAAAAGAGCAACAGAAGAAGGAGATTAAGGAAGCCCCACAAGTATTGGTTCCTGCTGTGGGAGAAGCAGGATTTACAAACTTTTTGGAGCTACCTTTAAGGGTAGATTTTAAAGCACTTCTTTCGAGGTTTATGGATAAGAGAGACTGATAAGGAATGTGTTTACTGTGGATGGATGGAGAGAAGATTATGGAGATCGAATGAAAATTCTAGATAAGAAGTTTAAGTTTAAGCACTTAGTTTAAGTATTCAAAAGAGTACTGAGTTTGCAGGAGAAGCAAGATTCACAAACTTTTTGGAGTTACCTTTAAGGGTAGATTTCAAAGCACTTCTTTTGAGGTTTATGGATAAGACAGACTGATAAGGAATGTGTTTATTGTGGATGAAATTTGTTATTGGTAAAGATTTAAAAATGTATAAGGGAATTTCAATGTTTTAAGTAATGTTTAAATTTGTGTTTTGGAGGGAGTTTACAAAGAATGATGGATAATAATATAAGTATGATATGAGAAGGTTCAGAGTATATTATAATGTGTTTAATGATTGAGGTTTTTTTATTATTATTATTATTATTTTTAAGAGAAGTTAACTTGTTTAATTAAATGTACTTAGATTTGTTTAGGAATTATATGTCTTTCAAGTTTTTTTTTTGATAGGAGAGAAGATTATGGAGATTGAATGAAAATTTTAGTTAAGAAGTTTAAGTTTAAGTATTTAGTTTAAGTATTCAAAAGAGTATTTAGTCTTAATGGTATATTGAATGTTTGTATGTTTATTTTTGTGTTTTAGATAAAGAAAGAGGGAGAGATTAGATTTTATATTGTAGGTATAGATAGTTAAAGAAAGTAATATTTAAATTTCTGTTTTGGAGGGAGTTTATAAGGAATGATGGATAATAATATAAGTATGATATTAGAAAATTTTTAGAGTATATTATAACGTGTTTAATGATTGTCATTATTATTTTTTAGAGAAGATAATTTGTTTAATTTAATGTATTTAGATTTGCTTAGGATTCATATGTGTTTTAAGTTTTTTTTTGAAAAATTTTAATTAAGCCTGTACTCAACTCTGGGAAGGTTGGGGGAGGGTATGGGAGGTTTGGGGAGGTGGGGGAGTGTATGGGAGGGGGGGGTTGGGGAAGGGATTTGTTTTGTAAAATTTAAAAACTTTCAATAAAAAAAAATAGTTCAATAACATACAAAAATCTTTAGTTACAACATCAAATATTTCCTCTTTTTCCCTTAATATCTACTATCTCGTATTTAAGCTAATACAGTTCTTATTATATCAACTAAATAAAAACATCATTATTACATTTTTCAATAAAATTTTAGCTTATACATATCTTAATTACTTTTACATTCAATCTTTATAGACAATCAACATCCTGTTATTGATTTTTTCCCCAATTTTTAGTTTCTCATCAATATTCAAATTTAACATTTGATATTTATAATTTCCAGGCTTTAGGTAACCAAAGTTTCCCTTATCTCAATTCATAACAGAATCTAATATTCAAAATACACATCTTATCTCTTTGAATATAGTCTTGTTCTATTTCCTAGAAGTTATCTATTTCCCACCATATTAAATCATCTAATTAATAACACAGTACCCCCTTTAATAAATCAAAACCATTATATATATTGTCTGAGTTAATCAATAAATCAAACATAGTCATATTTTTTTTCTTTGGGGCTAATTTTTAAATATTAAACAAATAGAATCCTTATTTTCAAGTAATTTCCAAATATTTTAAATTTAATGACCCAAATTCCCCATATCTCAACTTCTCCCTTTATCCCCCTAATTAGTAATATGAAATCCCCTCTAATAAATCAAAAACCCAATTTTCTACAGCCTTATTCTGGCTTTCTTCCTTTGCCAACTAGCCTTCCATGTCATCAGATAAATCTCCCTCTATTATTATATATTTTTGAAATAAGAGAGACCAAACTTCTGGTTTGCATCGTGGCTGCCACAGATGTTGGGAGGCGAGCTCCATCTTCCGCGTCTGATTTTGTTCCACTGGGGACCCTGGAAAGGATCGAAAGTTGCCCTGTAGGGGCAACGAGCAAGGAGGGGGCCCCACTTGATCACGGGAGGGCGGCAGCCCTTCTGCTTGATCTGGGGCAGCCCTCCAAACTGGCGGAGGAAAGACTGGCCATAGCAATATGGCTCATCACTAAGCTGCAGACAGCCAAAGTCAAACTTACCATCAAGCACTTCTAAAGCACTGCAGATGAAACTGGGTGAGATCTGATCTTCTCTTTAAGATCCTAAGTATTTTCTTTTCCTGCAAAATTTGCCCAAAGTATCTTGCCCCCTGTGAGGAGAGAGGGAAGGGAATTTCTGCCCCACCCTCTAAGAATAGCGGTGACTGACTACCCAGGGGAGTTAAAGCAATAAAAGAACAATTTTCATCTAATTGGATTTATATGTTTCTTAAACTTGGGGACCAAAAGTTTTCTTATCTTTACTGGAGACTTTTGTTTTTGTCTACAAAAAAAGAAATAAAACTGGAAAAGGGATAATAAAAATTTTGGATTTAAAATTTTTTAAACAACATCGGTGACATCTTGTGGTGAAGTTTGGTATTACAACTTGTTATTGCCTAAAAGAGACTTGGCTTAAGATGTTCCAGAACAATTCGCCAACATGCTGAAAATATAAAAAAGTACATGGAACATATTATCATTTATGGTGGACATGCCCAGTTGCGCAAAAATACTGGACTACAATAAGAAGATGGATCAAAGAAATAATAGACCAACCCGTAGACTGGAAACCAGAGATCTTTTTGCTGGGTATTTTAAACAGAAAATATAGTAAAGAAATATGGTACTTAATTTTACATATAATAACGGCAGCAAGAATAGCATATGCACAATGCTGGAAAAATGAGAATATACCATCAGAGGAAGAAGTGATAAGAAAAATCCTGGACTGTGCTGAGATGGACAAATTAACAAAAGAGATAAAAGAAAAGGAAGACACAGAGTACTATATAACATGGAACAAGTGGTATGACTGGTTGGAGACTAGAAATAATAGAGGAGAATAAATATGGAAAGGTCAAAAGTGAAAATATGTGTATAATAATGTATAATAATAATAACATGAATTATTCTTGGTAAGAAGTAGAGTATGAAGGAAGAAAAATGTAAATAAGAAACAACGGGGCAATAAGGACAAATTTTCTAAAGAAGAATAAGGGGGGAAATGTAACTAATAGAAGATTACCATTATGTAATCGCTGTTTAAAAAGGGGAGGAGTATATACTGTGTGTGTATGTGTGTTATGTTTTGTTTTGTTTTGTTGGTTCAAAAATAATTTTTTTAAAAAAATAAACAAATAAAAGAGACTTGGCTTGAAGCCCAGACTTCAGATAAAACTCTTTCGACCTTGATAGATACCACCTGTGAGAAACTCAGCTGTAAAGAGAACTTCTGGGCGGCATAACTGGCCTGCCTGAACTATGAATGTAAACCTTTACTGACTTTCAGGGTTATATGTCGGGAATTGCTTTCCTATCTCTTTATTTGAGGAAAATTGGTTATTATATGAGATGATGAAATACCTTGGACTATAAAATCTTACTTGACAAATGACTTCTACTATAAAGACTACCTATAAACAAATGAAATAGATGTCCCATACCTAGTTATAAAATTATTTTTAATGTCTGATTTTAAAGTCCTCAACTTAACACATTATTAAGAGAATATGGATAAAGACCAGGAAAAGATCCTTTCCATGTTGAAAGCAATACATGAAACCATTCTTTCAGCTTGTGACAAAATAAGACCCAACATAAAAGAACAAGGTGCCAGCTTAGATACACAAACCCAAATTTTGACCGCAACCAAAGAACTAACAATTCAGAAGATAACAGAAGAAGTGGAACAATAAAATACTAAGAAAGAGGACTCAATTGACCAACAAATACAGTTAATGGAAAATCCAGAAAAGAGAGTGACAACAGTGAAAATGAAAAAGACTTTCTATATACCGTAAATCATAAGAAATTTGAGAAAGAAGAACAGATTGAATGGAAGATAAACATATCAGGACAATCATGGGGAATTGGAATAATAGGGAGACAATTTAATGAATACAAAAATGGCAACATATCCTTTCTCACCATAACAGGGACATTTTTAATTTTTAATTTTTCTACTAGCACAGTTATGAAATGTTATCTTGGACCATAACTCTTATATTTGGCAAGAAAAAAATTAACATTTAATATTTATGTCTTCACACAAATCTTTACAAAAGATATTGTCTGGAAAAGGGCAAATCAACACATATTTGCATATTTCCAATGTATCTTTTTTTCTTATAAAAAACAAATCTTCCCATGCTGTACATTTTTAGCCACACAAAGTATATAATGAAAATTATTTCAGTTTTAAAGACTACAGCAATAATCAATCAGCATTTACCTGGACACAACATAGCCATTGATCTGGAGGAACTTCAGAATATCTTGGGCTTTCTCTCTATCCTTAGCTTTTTCTTTGGCTGTCAGTGTATCATAGGGTACAAGTAGTGGGTGATTTCCTCCTCCCACTAGAAAGGAAATGAAATGACAAAATAATGACCGTAGCATTATTTTTAAAATAATTAAATTTCATAAAAATAAAGACATTACAGTATTCACGTTGACCTGCTAGACATATTTTCCTGTATCATTACCCTATATTGCTAAAATAGATAATATTTAATTCCATATGTTAAGGTTTTAATCCAACAATGCTTACTGTTAAGAATGAAAATCCCAACTCTTGGAACCCATATTATTAGCCAGTTATCTAATTGATTTATTTATTAAATTTATATGCCTCTCATCTTACAGTCAAGCAATTCTTACTCAAAGTTCATTTAAAATTTTCGAAGTCATATATTACAGAAATCATTCTGAAATTAACGCTGCATACACATCTTAGAATTGCTTTTTCTTTGTTGTTGTTAATTGCGAAGTCGTGTCCGACCCATCGTGACCCCATGGACAACGTTCCTTCAGGTCTTCCTGTCCTCTACCATCTTCTGGAGTCCATTTAAGTTCACACCTACTGCTTCAGTGACTCCATCCAGCCATCTCATTCTCTGTCGTCCCCTTCTTCTATTGCCCTCAATTTTTCCCAGCATTAGGCCCTTCTCCAGTGAGTCCTTCCTTCTCATTAGGTGGCCAAAGTATTTGAGCTTCAACCTCAGGATCTGGCCTTCCAAAGAGCAGTCGGGGTTGATCTCTTCTAGGACCGACTGGTTTGAATGCCTTGCAGTCCAAGGGACTCGCAGGAATCTTCTCCAGCACCATAGTTCAAAGGCCTCAATTCTTTGGCGCTCAGCCTTTCTTATGGTCCAACTTTCACAGCCATACATTGCAACTGGGAAAACCATAGCCTGGACTATATGCACTTTTGTTGGCAGGGTGATGTCTCTGCTTTTTAGTATGCTGTCTAGATTTGCCATAGCTTTCCTCTCCAGGAGCAAGCGTCTTTTAATTTCTTGGCTACAGTCCCCATCTAAGGTGATCTTGGAGCCCAGAAAAATAAAATCTGCTTTTTCTTGCATGCATTTTAATATTTTCACCACCTCAGGCATGGTGTTATGTGGTCAATGTCAATTATGACATTGACCACATAATACCATATATAAAACTGCATTTGAAAAAAATAATGTTGTTAAAATATGTTATTCAAATAGAATCATTATTGTATGTAGCTCATTACAGAATTCTATAAACAAACAAACAAAAAAATAATACTGAAAATACTATTTCAACTACAGAATGCTAATTTCTGGGCCTCTCAATTTTCTATTTCAAAAATGCAGAATATCCTTAACAAGTACTCTTGACAGACAGCCTAAGATCATCCATATATTTTTAAAAGAGATTGTACCTTTGGCTTCAAGCTCCATTTTCTTTTTTTTCGCCCATATGTTATGATAATTTTCAGCCATCATCTCAGCCATTGCCTAAGAAGAAAGAAAGACATAAATAATTACAATTTGTTCTGTAGTAGGTTAGTTATGTTTCTTTTTCATTTTCTTTAAAAAAAATAATTGTTGCATTTTTGGCCCCAGCCCAAAAAATTAAATATCAACCACAGGTATGTTTTTAAATAATTAATTTGATAGAGGTTTCCACAAATTGTCTCCAATGTTACAGAAATTGCATGAGCAGAATTCTTCTCCTGGCATGCTCCCTCAGGAGGTGGGGAGGAGAAAATTTTTGCCAATTCATCCTTCAGCTCCTTGTGCTTCCCTAAAATCTGGTCTAGAAGATTGGAGAACCTTCCAGAGCAGTGTTGAAATTAGCAGGGAAAGTTGCCAGGGAAAGAAGGAATCGGCAAAAATTGCCTCTTACCCTTCCACCCGCTGGAACCACTGTATCAAAAGCCCTTCCATTCTTGAAAGACCAATTGCAGGTCCAAGCATCTGTTAGAAAAGTCGGAGAATAAATGATAACTATCAGAGGATTGCTAGAGAAGCTATGTTAAATAATTATTAAAAAAGCCAATTAAAAAGAAAAGTTGTTAAAACATTACGTTCCTAATGTAGATCACAATCACCATGTAACTTACATGTAACTCTCTGGACAGTGTAACATTACTCATGTCAATTGCACGGGGGGTATAGCCATGGACAGTATCTACAGAAATCTGAATAAATATCAATAGAGGTGTTAACAGAAAAAAGAACATATTTGAATGACAAGTTTAATGACAGCTTACAGAGGGGCTCCAACAAGGAATAGTTTAGCATGGTTTCATATATTTGTCTATTAAATCCTAAACATTTAAGACTGTGCTAGTTCTCATTGTTCAAAATAATCTAGCTAGTTCATAAAACTGCATACCGTGAACTCCAAAATGCCAATTTTACATTTTGAGAAAAATGAATAATTGACATATGCACTGATTTACAATAAAATAAAGGTAAATGTATAGATAAGACTCAAAACATAAAACATGCTAATTATCAAATATGGTAATCATCAAATAATGTAAACAGATTCTAATAGTTTCAGCTTATCTAATTTCAGGAATTTCAATGCTATATAGGAATTCTACTAAAGTTCTTTGTGTATCACAACATGTGTATCACAAAACATTTAGAAGCAGCATTACCTGAAGAAAGGATTTATCTTCTAGAAAAAAAAATACATATTCTCTCTGAAGCTTGTTTATATTTAAAATTGCATTTCTTTCTATATAATGGCCTGATAAAGTCACTACAGTTTTATAAAAATCACAATCCTAAAATATTTTGTAAAGAGAAATTCCAATTTCTTTAGATACTTCAAAAACAGCAAATACAAAATAAACATAGAGCATGAAACTTCTATCTCCAAAACAGTATTTAAAATAATAACTAGGACATATTGCTCATAAAGCTACTAAGTAACATCATCAGAAGTACTTGCAGCTCAAAATTTACCTGACTTGTCTGTGATATCCGACGTGAACGATTATAAAGAGCCATAGTATCTCCTTCCCTCGTTCTTTCAACCCGCCATCCCCAAGCAAGCATGGTTTTCAGAGACTCTTTAATTGGCCATCTATAAATTTCTTTTTCCTGAAAAAAAAATGTATATATGATGATCCCATTAATGGTAAAACAGCTGTCCTAATATCTGCCTTACAAGGTTAGTAGCACTCAATATTTTGATTGAATTTGAGATATGTATAAATAACAGAGACCACCACTCAGCAACTCTATATTAAAGTTAGATCATTGATTGCAAAAATCTACTTTGATTCTATGCACACCTCTTTTAAAGTAACTTCCTTAGCAGTCAAATATTCAATTAGAAATTGTTTATTTTGGATGTAGACTAGCATAAAACAAATAACATAACAATCACTCTGAAATCAAAGAATAAAATATCACATTGATAGAACAGAAAAAAAGAAAGACTAGTATAGAATTACAAAGTATAGGGCAGTGATGGTGAACATTTTAGAGACCAAGTGCCCAAACTGCAACCCAAAACCCACTTATGCATTGTTGGGTGCCGGGTGGGTGTGGCCCATTGGATGGGTGTGGCCCATTGGGTGGGTGTGGCCTATTGGGTGGGCGTGGCTGCGGTGATAACAGCAGACTGGGTGGGACTAAAAAGTTCAATCAATCAATTCCAACTTTGCAAGATCTTTTTTTTTCCCACAAGAAATTGACTGATTGATTGAATCTTTTTTTTTTGTACATGGCGACGGAGGCCTAAAGTGAAAAGGTTTTATAAAACCCAGCTGAAGGCATAGGACTGGGGCGACGGCACGCATGCCCACAGAGAGGGCTCTGAGTGCCGCCTCTGGCACCCGTGCCATAGATTTGCCCCACTGGTATAGGGATTAAAACCATAAAATCACAGTCTATAGTCTATAACAGCATTATAAGTCTGGTCTATAAAGTACTATGAGAATGTAAAACTATGCCTTTACACATGTGCCTGCTATAATGTTTTCCTCTCAACCCTTTGTGAAGCAAACTTCTGAAGCATACCTAAAGAGCTGAGATTCTGTTCTTATGATGATAGGAAAATTGGAACCATGAATTGCAGCGTTGCCTTTTTTTATACACACCTACACTATATGTATATTTTCCTATTTGCAATACAATACCCAGACAAGTTAAATACTTAGTCTTTTGCTAGCTGACCAGAATGTAAGGTTATTAGTTTTGTTTTATAATGATTGTTATCTGCCTTATGCTGTTCTATGACCAAAGTAAATAATAATTAATTTGAAACTGAGCACTAAAATACTAATTATTATCTACATTATTTATATAGCTTTTCTTTATGAAACAGCTATTTAAAATCTTTATATTTGTATCACTTATACAGTACATTAGAAGAGATATGAATGTGGCAATAACAAAAAAAGAAAAAGGGATATTTGTAAAAAGCCATTAAATATAATACAAATATTATAAGCATTTGATGACTACTTTCTAAGGACAAGAGTACCATCCTCAAATTGCAGCATTATACAGGAAAACAATTCCTACTAAATAACCAAAAGTATAAAATGAACCTTTTATACTTTTGGTTACCTATCATAGTGACTGAAAGAAAAGCAAAAATATCTTGCCCATAGAAACTGAAAGATGGATCATACACTTCAGAAGACCCCCTACTCTTATTTTTTATTGATGTGATAATATATCACAACTAAGAGACAGGTTAAGCAATGAGTAGTAAATTAGTAGGAAGATTGCTAAAAGTTAAGGATATTAAAAATCAGTATCCATGGGAAGGAATAAAATCTCCATGCTTTACTAACCTGAAAATCCCCAATTCCAAACTCTTAAAAGAGAAATTTATAGAGAAATTTATGGAGAAAATATTATTATCGATTTTGTTGTGGCCAATTTTGTTAGCATAGCATAGTTGTCCCCACAGATCCTTTCAAACAACTTTTTCACCCCCAAAAGCTGATGAGATATGGGATTTGCAAGTGATATGATAAGCATATGAAAGCAGTGCATTTACTCAACAAAGGGGGATAGACTGGAATTAGCTTAAAAGAGTACTGACTGATAGAAATATACTTCCAGACCTAATACTTAAGTGTTTAACCACTGATCAAATGTAAGATATATAATTAAAAATACTTGGATTGTGGTTCAATAATCCTTTTCACAGGCTATTATGCTGTGATTACAATGTTTATGAAATCTATGAGGATTTATGGACCAAAGGATAAATTATGATAGGTATAAAGTTTTCTTTTCAAACCCTAGCTTTACTGCTGTCCTTTGTAGTGCAAACAGCCGTCAAGGTAAGTCCATCACACACAATCTCTTCAGCTCTTCCATAGTGATGAGGTTTGATAGGGATGAGCAAAAGAGGAACAAAATGGAGGCTGAAGTTCCTATCACTATTTTTGCTGAGTATGTGGGTATGTTTCTTTCTGCTGGAGTTCTAGAAAATTCACACAAGCCCTGTGCTGTGATATAGGCAGATAATCTGGAGAAAATTCTCACTTTCCAGAATTTATTACTCTTGCCTTTCCAACTGAAAATGTTACAAATGACAGAAGAAACAACATATATTCTTCAAGTCTTAAAGGAGTTTTCTAATTTCTGGGAAAGCTCCAAAATTGGTTACCTTTAATGATTAAAAGAAAAGATTACAACAAAAAAAAATCTGACATGAACTTCTTACCTTTTCTGATAATAGTTTATATTGTTTCATTAATGGCTGCACTTTGGAAGATTCTGAATATGTTTCACCATATATCCACCCATTTGCAAACTGACAAAAGTTTAAAGAAAAGGAAGGGATAAGTTGATCAAGAATATTGATGCCATTTATGATTTGGATGCTCTTTTTGCATGCTATCAATATACCATACCAAGCTCATGAAACAAATGAAATTTCCCATATTTTATCTTGGTTCTTCTACTTTCTTCTGATCTTAATAGTTATAATAGCAATTAAAAACTCCTGGGCTTTAATTTGTCATGCAAATTTTACTTTCACAAGTGTTATACGGTATATTACAATGTAATCTTTTTCATCTTGTATAGCAATCGGTTTTATAAACTGATAATGAAGTCATACTTAATGTGTCTATCCTATATCCCAAACATCAACAGTCATGCACAAGAGGGAAGAATTAATTCATCACAGACCCCAGAATTTCCAAATGTGTAGAAACGTTATGGGGCAAAAACTTTAAATAAAAATTAAAACAGCCTTCTTAACTGACACAGAATGCCAACTGACTGTTGAGTAGAATGAAGAATGGGTAGAAGGGAATATAGTGCAATAAATATACTTCAGAATCTTCATTGAGGGTACTAAGAACCTGCATATCTATGTTTGAGCTCACTACAAAAATTGAACGGGTTATGTTGAAGCATTGTAAAAAGTTTTTTGCTAACGATTGTAACCTCTTGCAGTATCAGTCTCCATTTTTCAAACTCTTCAGAGAAAAGATACCAATGTTCTTCTAGTGAAAGTGACTGGGAAAAATACCATTTAAAAAAACTAATCTGTTTTAACAATAATGGCATTGTAAAAGACAACCATGCAAATGCAGCCATCCAAATATGTGATGATAATTGTGATACCCAAAAAAATCTTATTAAAATAAACTTGTTAACTGAATGGATCTGGGTAAAATGTAAAAACTGGGCTGATCCTTCTCTTAGAGAAAGTAAATGCACTCAAAAATTTAAAAATCTGATTAAAGAATTAGAATGTTTCAATTAATGCAACATAAACATGAATACTGATGAATACCGAAATGAAAAATAAAATCAGATCATTAGCAAGATTCATTCCCTAATGTTTTACATATATCCCAGCAAAATGAGAGAGAGATATGCCTATGATGCATACATGTGAACGTACACTTTACCTTTTCCATGCACCATTTATCGTGAGAATGTTCAGCATATTTGTTTATAAAGTAGTCTAGTTTTTCAGGAATTGTAATGCTAAGTGAGAACAAACAAGGCAAAGATAAGTATTTCATGACATTAAAATAATTTAACTATTATCAGCATTTGCATTTATCTAATTCTAGTATTATTTCACAGAACGAAAACTGGTAATAGATCATTTTATAGAAATTTTGAAAAAATAAAATAATCAGTCACTGAACATAAAGGAAACTTAAATTGCCAATTGACTTACACTTTTTGTACTGTGATTATTAGAAAAGAAAAGTGAAATATTCTAAGTCATTTAAATATTTATGTATTTGACAATCAATCTTCATTAACAAATAGTTAAGAAAAAACAATTTCTTGGAAATCCTCTTTAAGACAGACACATTCTTTATAGCAATACAGCTAAATGTTTTAACAGTACCAAAAAAACCTATATTCATTTCATATTATTTTAAAAGTTATGGAATCTGTTTTGCTCTCTGAGCTTGGTTGTTTGCTTGCAGACATTTTATTAGTTTCCTACCTAACATTATCAGTGCTAGTGGGGGGGGGGTGTTTCCCTGTTTACATACAATAGCTTGCCCTGCCAGTGCTGATGGGGGTATAATAATTCCATAATTAGGGTATTGTTTTCTGCTTGATTGCTAGTGAAGATTTCTCCTTCTTAGCTTTTTTATTGTTTCTTTTCAATGCTGTATAAATGTAGATTACCTCAATGTGTCTATTAATGGCTGATTTATCTGAACCCCAAGCTTCCAGCAATTCTTTAGCATTTTTTGGATTTAACTTGGTCTAGGCAACAGACAAAAGATCAGAACACATCCTCTTCAGCAGCCAATGTCTGTAAGCAAATAATGAAGCTCAGAACTCAACAAGTACTCCATAGTTTAACCCTGAGCTACGTATATTTTCTTCTATTTAAAAGTTATGCTTAACTCAATACAGGCTATGAAAACATCCTTACTTCGAAGTATCAACAGGCTGTGGATTGAAGTTCCCATCTGAATCCATGGAAGCCTGTTTTTCCATAACACCAACATAATTTGATTCCATGTAATCAGGAGGTAAAGCCCCAGCTACAGCACTCAGGCATGGCAGTGCTAATTTGAATAGTTCTTGTTCATATTTCTATAAAGACAAAATAAGATGCAAAATACCCTGGTAAAAAAATAAGACAACTTCTGTTTATCTGGGAAAGGTCTCAGCGTTCTATTACCACTATCATTACTATATTGTTCCATTAATTAAGTTTACTTTCAAGTCAAACTACTTTAGGCTTTCTAACTAATGTGGATCATCCTTCCCAAAACAAAGCCACACTTCCCAAGGGAAATCAGCACAGTCCCTTCCCTGCACTAGAGACAAGAGCCATCAAATCTATCAGGATAATGTTCCCTATAGAGCAGACATGTCAAACACGCGACGTCGGAGCTTTTTGCCATTGCTGGCAATGGGGTGGGCGTGATTCCAGTATGATGAAACCGGCCCACGGGCCAGCAGTTTGAGACCCCTGCTATAGAGGCTGAGCCCTGTTGTATTTAACAAATATTGACAACACCAGGGAAAAAATGAAAAAGAAAAATGATATACTTTGTAGTCTGAAGGTAGACAAGCATTTTGTTCAGATGTTGATTTAGAGGAGTTTTTTTTTTTAGTTTAATAGTCTGCAGACTTAGTTGCAGTTGTCAATTGAATCAATAGTTTTCAATTCTAAGGTAGTTCTAACTAGCAGTTGAGTTTGCCGAGTACTATAATCTTCCCCTATGACACACTAAAAATTAACAACAATAATCAATGGAAGAATTTCTGAGAGCCAGTGTGGCATTTATTTATGATATATTGATTAAAGTATTGGAACAGGTGCTTGGAATTACAGGTTTTGGTCACCTTCAGCCATAGAAGCTCACTGGGTGATCTGGGGTCAGTCACCATCTTTCATCTCAACCTACCTCACAGAGTATTGGAGAAAACAGAAGAGAGAACACTATATAAGCCACTTTGTGCTCTCAAATAAAAGGTGGAATATATGTTGAATTAAAAAAAATGAAATCCACTTTTATTTATAAATATTTAGCACCCTCATATTCATCTCTACCTCACACTGCTAGCACAAATGGCGTTTTTCATTTAATGTAATTCTTCTATCAAAGGCAACAAAATTATAGAGTAGAATTAACATTTATTAAAGTAATTTGCTAGCTAATTAATTTTTAAAGATATATTTAAGCAACATTTTAATTTTGTTTTTTAATATGCAGCCTTCCATATTCATCATGCAGTACAATTATGTAATTAATATGTAATTAATAGATTACATGTAATTAATAGATATTAAGAAATCACATCCTAAAATGTTACCTTTTGAGATAAAGCATCAAAAATACCCCAGAATAACTTTCTGGACAAATGAAGTTCCTCTTCTGATGCAGCACCAAAGTTGCCCCACCCTCCTGGTAAACAGTAATATTTCCAGCATCTTTCATAATGAATTGTCAGCAACTAAAAAAGAAACATGAGGATTTGCTTTCTGAAAAGCCACTGCTTGTTCAGGGAGGCAGCTGCATATAATCACTTTAAATGATAGATGCACAGATATTCCAGCAGGTAATAACACTATAAAGATTAAAATAATTATCTCAATCCAATCAAACAATTATTTCACAATTAACCTATTGTTACATTAGCATGCTTTTGCTGGTTTTTCTTTAAATTAAATGTTCAGCAAATAATTGCTTCCATATCTCTACATTATCTCCAAACCTTTACCAGTTCTTACTTAATAAGGTTTGAATCATTGTAATCACTGTTAGCTCTTGGCAAAACACTCTGGGGAAGAATTGACAAAATAATGAATGAAGTGGGTCTTCTAAATATCTTTCATTCAACTTGTATATATGAAGGTAAGACAAATATTTTCTCCTGTCTGTTAATCTAGCTGAGATAATTACTTCATTTTTTGTTTCACTACATCCTTTACATACAGCAAGTCTTAGGCAAAGTCTGTGTTTTCAATGTTTACAGTGTGTAGTTTTTTGTAAGCACTGTTGAAGGAATATTAAATTTGCATCCAGTTTTGAATCACAACTGATCCTTCTGGATTGTTTTGCTTTATAGAACACTGCTGAACTATCAAAACTGAACCTAGAGATCTCTTAAACAGAATAACCATGACACAGTTTTTGTGATAATCCTACATTTAGTTTAAATATTATAATGGATGTGACATTGGCCATCAGCAGTTTCTTCTGATAGGTGATGCTTAATGACAGTAACTGTATATTTTATAAAAAGGAAACTTACCTTAAGAGGCATTTTGGCATGTTCATTTAGAAGAGGGATATCAAATACTAATCTTCTCAACAAATGTTGCATCATTGAAGGTCTTAGCTGACTATCAGTAGAAAAAAAGTTTGTATCCATTATTGTGATTATGCAAGTGAGTAATCTGTAATCACTACAGAAGCTTAATCAGTCTTTCTGATTAAAAGATAACAGTATATGAAATATGTAGATAAAATATTCTAATATTCAGACTCTTGCTTGAACAAAAATAATGTGAGAGGTAATAAAAATGCTGAATTCATATTCAGTTTTTTTAGCATTATTTCACCCTTATCCTTTTGTAGGAAAAGTTATTTTCTTTTAACAAAATGTATGTTTTGTCTTTGGTAATATAACAAAAACCTAAATTGTATTTCATATTTAGAGTTTGGCAAGCAGGCATAATCAAAGTTGCATAGCCCTTACTCTCACCAGTGTCTGATACATAACAATTTATTTTGCATTTTAACTACCGGTTTTTCATTGTTGATCCTGTGGATGGTTTACTAATCAACTACTACATATCTTATTTGAGGATACCTCCCAAATACATTATTTTTTATTGAATGTTATTCTAACAGCATCAGTCCTGGAATCTATTTTTATTGTAAATATTACATACTGGTAATTATTACATGCTAGTAGCTAAAGTAATTACAGATACTTTTGCTCTGTTGATTCATTCTACTATCAATCCTACATCCTACTAGAATTCAACTCCATCTCTACAAGCTTTCTGCATCCATGAAATTACTGACTATTTGGCTCAACAGATACAATAACAGTTAGCAATGGAATCTACATTTTATCTACTTTTGTTAAGTCATGCAATCTTCGTGTTTTTTTCCTAAATAAAGCTTATTTTTGTTTTTCTTTTAAACAAACAATAGCCCCAAGAATAATTTCCTATACAACTTCCAAGGGAGGCATGGTGAACTGAATAATGTCTCTGAAAGTACAGCTGATGACCATGTCAAAAATGAAGAAACTGGAAAGTAAACCAGTTGCTTGGAAACCTTTTGGATAAGAAAAGGATAGGAGATTACCCACATGTGCTCCAGACAACTGCTTCTTGTAAAGAGACTGCAGGACAGCAGTTTTCTGTGGGTTTAAGCACTAGAAGATGAGAGAATCAGCCATCTTGCTTGCAATTCTTTTAAAGGACACTTAGTTTGCAAGCCTCACTTTCTAATCATTTTTGGCCTACTAACCATCTTAAAGCTATTAGCTATGAAAATATTTTCCTGCTGGATTTACAAAAGAACCTTGTTAAAAATAAAACCTTGAAGAAATCGAAAGAACTTAAAATTCTACATTATTTGATTAAAGATTAAGACTGTAAAAGTAAAAGGAAGAAATCTAAAGTTTGTTTATTTGATCAGGGATTAAAATAAGACTTTTAAAAAAAATTTCTAGCAGCCCTTTATGGAATTTTTGCTGACACTAGGATTGAAAAGTAGATGTTTTATGGATTTACTTATAAAGAAGGGATAGGATATGGTATGAAAATATTTTTGTTTAACCTTATAGGGGGTGAAAAGTTATTAAGTTTGTTTACACTTGATATGATGAAAGCTGAAAATCTCTTCTTACATATTTCTTTTCTTCTTATTATATTTTTTTTCTTTCTCTTTCTCTTTTTTCTTGTACTTTTTTCGATTCTCTCCAAGTATAGTTTATATTAGGTTAGACTATTGTAATCAAAATTCTTAATAAGAATAATGTCTTACAGAAGTTTTTCCCCTTAATGTTAGTGTTTCTCTCTCCATCCATGCTCTCTAACCCATCCTTACCCACAAATGGAGAGTAGGCACTCTTCAATAGAATCCCGCTGAGCTTTGGTAAGAGAACAGCCTTTGGAAAGCCGATATACAGTATGTAGCAAGGAATCTATAAGGGAAGCATGATGTTCTGTTCCAGCAAAAAGAGGAGCACATCTTGTTAATAAAGGCAAAACAGCAGTGCAGAGGTATCGATTAAGAGCCAGGGCCATATCTGTGGCACTCAGGGCAACCTATAAAACAAATTATATAACAATTCAAATATTTTGCTGCACAAAAATGACACAGTCACAGTATGTTTGAACTAAGACTTTTCGGACCTGCTAAGAATATAAAATATATTTTTATATTTTTTTCTTTATTCCAGTCTTTATTAAAATTAAAAATGCAAACACTGAAGGACCACTAGATGGCAATACAGGTTTCTGCATCTTGTAGCTACTATCTCATGGTTGCCCCAATTTCTGCAGTAGAAATAATTAAAACGTATTTGTTTTATTATTCCCATATTAAAATTGCATTCATTTTGAATCAACAGTGATGGTACAACACTCTAGATTTAGCCTATTATTAGAGCTATTTTTGCATCATCTTATGCAATAACAATCAGATATTTAATCAGACAGTGGTAATTTCTTTTGAACATTTCATTTGTGTTTGAATTACAGTTTATTTTTTAAAAAAACAGATGTCTATGTTTCTATGTCAAGGTTTCAACTTCAAAGCCCATCTGTATGAGAGGAATATTATATAATACAATCACCCTTCTCTCTACAAACCTAAATGTCATTTCTTTTTTAGGTTAATTAACACTGAGAAACTGTGTTCACTTTAAACTTGAAATCTGACCCAAGTCTCAAAAGAAACCAAATGTTTCTTTTCCCAGAATCATGCAGCAACTACAAAAGACAGCCATGGAACTCCAGGATAAATCACTGTTGCTTTAAGGAACTGAAGACTGGGGTACATGAAGGCTCCCACACTTTGTTCCCTTTGACTGCAAAGCATTACTTAGTCCTAACTGAAAACACTAACTTATCATTTTTAAAAGTATTTAAAGTATCAAAATTTATGCAAAGGATAAATCTGGATAAAACAGAAAACAATAATTAAGGAAGGTTAAAAGTTACTTGTTACCGTATCTAATGAAGCAGCTGCACGAAGATCTGGCAGAAAGCCAACTTCTAGAAGGTGAAGAAGAAAATCTTGGTCTTCAATTCCGTAGACCCTATCGAGAAACAATACCATCGCTGCCTTGTGATCAGGGCAAAACCCCCCTGACATATCAGGTTCCGCAACATTGCCATCTGAAAAAAAATAGGGGAGAGGGAGGGAGAGAGGGAGGGAGAGAGAATGAATTATGTGTTCACACATGATGAAGAAGAAATAATCAAGTCACTCATAATAAATGATAGAAAGAAAAACTGTAAGTTTTCTTACCTTTTGCTATTGTTGGCATATGAAAAGGAATGCTAATTACACCCACTAAGTCCTCCAAAGGAATCAAAGACCTTAGAATAGATCTGATTCTAATGGCTTCCCCTTTGCCAGCATGGATGAGCTAATGGAATAAGGCAATAAGTGTTTAGCTGTCTTGTATGAGAATATAGCAATCAAAGAATGCAGATATATCCTTATAAATGAGAATTCTATTAATAAGCTAATTATACATTTATGTGCACCAAATAATAATTCTGTGACTTAATACAATATAACTTGAAATCTCATAGAGCTCAATATTTGTTCAAAGATGGGCCTGATATCATATTCCAATTACTATTAAAAGATGGTGCAGTTCTCATGGTAAATATTCCCCTGAAGGAACTGAAGAAGCAATTATGTTAACAGTCATTTCTATTTATGTCAAAAAAGACAGAAATGAGAAGTTCACATTTATAAAAAGTCAAATTACATATTTAATTTTCCTATGGGTAAAGAACATCTATAATGTGAATTGTTTCTATTACAGCTCAAGTTACTTTATTCCATTCAATTACCACCACACAAATATCTATGTACACTCACATTCATTCTTTCTTTTCCCCATATAACATCCAATCAAGAATCTTAGTCATTGCGGGATAGTCAGAGTTTTTGTGCTCTGGGGTGAAGTAGATTCTATCTATCTATCTATTTATCTATCTATCTATCTATCTATCTATCTATCTATCTATCTATCTATCTAAGATGCTGCCCATCTCACTTTTGGGAGAAAAGTAGGTGTGTTGATTCCTAAATTCCACCTACAATAACATTTTGAATTTTAGCGTGTTTATGTGAACCTTGAAATTTTCTGTCTCAACACAAAGGACAACATGAGGTTCATAGAATAGTTATTTGTATATAACATTAAATCATCACTAGGTTACGCAGAGATTAGATTAATCGTTCTGAAGATGTTTTATTTTTCCTTTGACTGTTTCATATTCCTGCAAACCATGATGTTCCCCAGGATTTGCTGATACATCTTTTTGTTCATGAGTACCACTATCTCACCCACAAGCCCATGAATTAAGGAGTACTTGAATCAGAAAAAGGATGCTGGTTCACATTATTCATTAACACATAGGATATAAATTTAGCAAAAGTAATAAACAGTAATTACATGCATACTGTCAGGGAATTGCACAACAGGTGTCCAAATGAAGTCACTCTGACATGAACTTGTGGTTTTAAAAAAATAAATATATTTAACATCTATATTTACAGTAAACAAGATAGTCAGGCATATCACTTCATCATAAGGTAAATCAACAGGGAAATCACAGAACAGCACACAGAGCACACAGAAGAAAAAAAAAAGCAGGAAAAAGAGAAACTCTCCTTTCTCACCCAGCAACCAATCATAACATAGATGCAGGAGCCTGCACTGTGCAAACAATGAACTACAAATGTGTATTCTGGCTTATTATACTGCTATTAAATTAAATATCTTAACACATACTTACATGCATTTCTGGAGCACAGCGTCCCAAGAGATCAATCAGGGCAGCATAAAAAGTCATGATGGCATTTCCCATGTGAACAGTATCGTCCTCTTCTTCTACTTCACTTCTGTTCAGTTTTTCAAAGAAATTAAAAAATAGTGAAGAAATAAAAATTTATGTATTAAATTTGCTATATAATTTATCTTTAGTGAGACCTGGGTTCAAGCCTTGGCATATCCAGTTAAAACATAGATTTTAATGCTCAGAAAATCCTCAAAACAATTAAGATTATAGTGAAAATTTTACATTAATTCTAAGCCCTTTGTCTTAAAATAATACAAAATACTTTTTTTTTTTGGTTTGGTGGGGGTTTTTTTGGTTTGGTGGGATTTGGGAGGGAGGGAGGGAGGGAGGGAGGGAGGGAGGGAGGGAAAGAGAGAGATTCTCTGAAAACAGCAGGGAGACTATTGCTCAACTATTATAATAGTTGGTGAACAGAAAAATAAATTTCAGTAAAAGAATTTATGCCCTAAGTATTTTAGAACACACGGAAATAATAATAAATAAGTTAAATTATATGGGGTAGTGGTTACATACTACCTTAACTACACAATGAAATATTCTATTGCCCATCTGTGTTCTACTTATGGATGGACAGGTAAGATATAAACAGGATACAAAACTTGCAAATTTTTTGAATCCATATGCTGATGTTCCTCTGATCTTGAGAGTTTGTATTTGTAGTAAGCAGAAGATTCTTATCATTTGTATCATAAATAATGTATTGTTATTAACATTCTCTACACAAATTAACATTAGGTATTATACTTAAGAAATTTATTAGGCTTTAGTTTCAAACAAGCAAATGTTATTATTGTCATAGAACAGCATCACACAGTTCCTTTTAGAAACAATGAATCCTATAGAAAAATTATATTCAGGGAATAAACATTTCCATTCTACCTACGGTGTTCTAGTGGATCCATTAGTTGATGAAGGACCATCTCTTGTGGGATCTTCTGATATATTTATGGCTTCTTCCATGGCAGCAAGCAAACCATTTCCACCTTCACCTCTCAGTGCTGGTCCAAAACATTCAGGACGTCGAATGAGCAGTCTAACCACCACATTAGCATTTTCTTCAACACTCTCTCCTACAATCATATAGAAACTTAACTACCTGATACAGCCAAAAATCTGGAATTAGTTTCTATAAACATATGATAAAGAAGCCCAATATTTTACTCCACATATATATAGTCTTTATTCATTTTGAAATTTGACAACTATATTAGCAGGGAGAGAGAACCTACATTGTGCCTGAAGCTCCACTATCTCTAGCCCATAAGCAGACTTTAAGGACTGAATTAAACAGTTAAACTATGAGAAACTCCATCCACTTTATCAATATCCAAAAGTGTCTCAGATAACATCACTATAAATTATACATGTCTCTTCTCTCTTACTTCCTAACAATTATATTTGAAATCAACAAAGTTATACGGCATGTACTGGAATATGAGATGAGAAAAAGAATGGATAAATTGAGCTTCACACAGATTCTCAACACAGAAGGAAGAAGTTGGAGAAGGAGATGCCAATGGTATTGGGTAGGGAAGATATGTTATTCTTTGAATTATTCCAGTTTTCTCTCAAGGTTTCTCTCAATGCTGCATAGTGACTTAAGAACATTGCTAAAAAGGAAACATTTATCAAACTATGACATCATAAACACACCTGAGAAGCAGCACTTCATCAGGCACATTAATAAATGTAGTTAAGGTATAATTGATTAGTAATAACTAGGTTATTCAAAAACTGAAGTATCTTAACACTACCATTGCAAAAAACAGCAAAACGAAGGAAATCCAGGTATCGTTCTCCTTCAACTGGGTTCCATCCAATATCTGGATAGCCTTTAGAAATTAGTAAAGGACAGTTCTGCAAACCACAGCCAGCCAAGTAGCGGACTACCTAAAAACAAGACAAAATTAAACAATAGAAGCATTTACTGCCCCTGTCTCTCCCCCTCTATCTATCTATGTATGCATATTTTACCAGTGTCTAGATTCCATAGTCATCTTGTTCCCCAATTTGAAGATGCTCATTACACACTTCATACACCTATACTCTTCCTCTCTTCTCCATCCTGACTCTTTAGATCTTCATTTATAATTCTCAGACTGCTCTTTTGTCCACATTATCACAGTAGTCTTAGTTCCTTTCCCTTCAACTCTATGAAAAACCTTCTGCTTAAGCACAGTTCATTGTATTTACCTTTATTAACAACCTGGTGGTCAATACAGCTATAGAAAAAATAAATGTACTAGAAGTTACTTTCACCTTTATTTTCCTAATTTTATTTCTATTCTAGAAATTGTACATAGTTCTGATTTTTCTCTTATGTTAGTAATCACTTTTTAATGAATTGTACAATGGGTACTTTCTCTCCTGGTTTTGCATTTTCTGTTCATAGAGCTACTCTTCCCAGCAAAAGTTTTGTGCCTTTGAGATGAAACTAAAACCTGTCATTATGGGGCTCTTGTATATGAAAATTACATGGCTAACAGGATGCAAAGAGCTGCTACTATATGTTAAGAAATATGTGAATACTTACTAAAATATAGATTCTACAATACTATTTATGATTTACCTTCTCTAAGTCAGGTTCTCGTAAAGCCAATGCAAGTTCATTATTATCCATTACTGAAGCTGCTGCAACATCTAAAGGTGTTGATCCACGCATAGAAGGAGAAGCTATCAAATGAATTTCAGAAATTGGCAACATGTTAAAACAGAACAGCATCCTGTTATCGAAATATAGTAGCTAAATGAAATATTTCAGATTTGAAAACCACATTTTATAATATACAGCCATCATTTTGTTGAGTCAATATCATCTGAATAATACCACTTGTTTTTATTATACATTAGTTGATACATCCATGTATCAACTAGGCAGACATTTTCAGGATTTAGGGGATGTGAGGATGCAGTAAAAATACATCCATTCTAAGCAGGCTTAGAATAGTCTGGCAGTGAATGCAATTGCTGACACATAATGCTAATCAATAGGAATAATTTATTATTAAGAGGTATTGGAAGCCTTGAAACATCTTAGAATGAATATACAAAGTAGCCATTAATTTGTGAACTCCAAAAAGATTTAATAGCAATAAATACAAAATGTATAGTGAACTGTAGGGAAAAATACATATTTACCAAGTCCAACACTGCTGTTTTCCAAAAGATAGCTAAGATGATCAAACATGGCTTTCTGATTCTGTCTGCTGATGCGGCAAAAATAACATAGAAAACGACAGCAATTTGCCACCATCTTAGGAAAGGTGATTTCCTAGACAAACAGTACTATGTTAGAAAAGCAAGGATAGTATGTATATAAAAAAACCTCAGGATAAAGTAATTTGCTTTTTCATGTAATTTTCTGTAAAACTACTCAAATATCTAGATACACATTCAATAAAAGTGAAAATCCTGATTGCTTAAACTTTGGCTCCATTAAAGTTGGTTCTGTGCATTATAAAATGAAGCCATCATAGGGAGAACAACCTAAAATGGAGAGTTCAGCTCAGTTCCATTATTCATGAGATTAAAAATTGTAAACCAGATAATCTCCATCCAAAGGAGATGGCTCATTAGTAAAACCACAGGATGTGACCTTTATTGTCAAGCAAAACAGTGGTGGCTCCATTGTAAAAATTCTCTGGCAGAGGTGCGGGGGGGGGGCATGAAATATGCATTGTGATTCAAATTCTCCATGTGAATCCTTGACATTTGAATGCAAATAATGGATTAATGCAAGAACAGAATTTGTGCTATGGTATCATAGAGTGTCATTGTGACTAACTAGATTCCAATGCACTCTGGCAAATTTTTCAACAAAGGAAAATTCTAAATCCATGACTAATAAAATCCCAGCATCCTAAGAATTTTGTAGTAGGAAAAAAAAGGGCTGGATTGAGAAGAGCTGGCTCTGATATTGTGTTAAAAAAAACCAACTATCCCATCAAATATTTGCACTTTATTGCTAGTCTGCCCTCTGACATTTCCAGAATGTTCTTCCCTTTCTCCTCACAAATCAAGTTTGAATTTTGCTTTGAAAAATCCTGCTCCGTATTCTCATTTTTTTATGCAAATTCTATAGTTTCAGTCCCTCTGCCTTCAAACTTTCTCTCTGCTCAAAGAAAGGCTTTTCCATCAAGTTTACTGCCCAACAAAATTTAATTCTAAATTTTGTTATTGGAGCAACAAAAGGTAGAACAGTTTCGTGGGATCAAAGAATACTTTGGACAAAATGTATGGTCTGCTGGAGTAACTTCCACCTAGACCCCATCTATTCATTAATAATCCATAACTGGGCAAGATATTACCAAAATTATTTTTAAGATCACATGGCAACAGGACTAATCTGTATAGGAGTATGTAATCTATGAACAACACCTCAGTATTCAGGCAGAGGTCAATAATGAAAGTCTTGAAAGCCTCCTATCTCTACTGATTCAATTAATCCTTTCTTGAAAATGATCATGACAACTCTGTCTCTTAGATAATAAATTCTTAACTGTACCCACTACCAACCCTGTTTTCATACTTTAGAATTACTGCCGAATTTTTTTGAAATGTTTTAATGGTAGATTGCCAAGTTAATGTCAGCTGATTAAGCTTGCTGACCTTCTCCATCATTATATGCTCATCCCTCACTAAACTGTGACATGAAATTAAAGTATTGCCTCAACCTTTTCCCCTTTCTCTCACTACTTCCTTGCATAAATGTTTGATCAGCCCATGCTACAAGTTCTCTTGACAAGTAGTTTCAGGAGTCATTGTTCACTAGATGTGGTAACAACTTTTCCTTATTATTCATACATTTATCTCTAGAGAAGCTTACCTGCAGAAATCAAAAAGGTAACAAATAATTAAAGTGATGTATTTCAATATCCTTTCAAATAAATGCATACTAGACAATATTAACACATTGAAATGTATGCCAATTAATGTACACATTCCTAAGTATATCCTGTGTAAACTTAATTTTAATGACAGGTTGGAAAGAGAAGGTACAAAAATATGCTATTGCAGTTTCATTCTTCATTTGCACGTATTTCTTCACTTTATCACAGCCAAACAGGATCGTATATTGTACTTAATATTTGGTGGGGGAAGAAATGGAGAAATAAATCACAGGCATGTAATTATGCATCTAAGTACAGATGTTTGCTAACTAGTTTATATACAGTGGTGACCTGGATAGTTGATAAATGCACAAATACACAGCCTAATTCCACTTCCCACCAAAACCATACAATTCAAACAACACATTAGTGTTGCATAAAGGGCCATTAGTTTAGGGCTAATTGTAGTTCTACAAAATAAACTGCCCCTGTTAAGCCTGTATTTTAATAAAAGTTGGGCATCTAATTTCATGAACTGAAATACACGACAACTAGCATAAACACGGATAAAGTGTTTTCTCCCAGTTTATTGTTAAATAGCTCAGACTATCTGCTGTTGCTACCTGGGAATTATTAACAGGGAATTATTTGGTAAGCAAAAAATTTCAGTAGGTCTTCAGCTGAGGTACTGGATGTGCACCCATAGCCCCAAAATGCCAACATATTCATGTTTGACTTAGAACAATGTTTGCTGAGTTCTGAATCATCAAACTTTAATGGAAGTTATGTTAAGTTAATGTTAAGTTCTCATTAAGTTCCATTAAGAGCTCAAGACCACCAAAACATCAACCTAAGTTGATCCTCTCTGCAGAATAAAACCATTACTTTGATGTCATAGTAAAACTACTGATAAATTGGGTTTATTGGGTACAGTTGTTAAATTTGCAATTTTACAAATAATTTAAATCCCTAATTAAACCAAATCTTCAACAAGAGATAAGCAGGTTTGTCTGGCATCAGAGCCAAAACGTAAACATATATTATGCTTATACATTACCTTTGATTCTCCTCCTCCAAGTACATTCACCATTACTTCCATTACAGTCTCATGCATCCCTAGTGCCCTCATAAGATTAGGATGCTGATAAAAAACTTTATTGTTCATAATGTCCCTATTAGAAATAGAAAAAATAGTAAAAAGTAAACTGAAAATCCTTTTATATCTACTTATAAAATGTTACTGTCCACTCCTTATCATTTAATATGGTTTTTAAAAATAAAAAACTGGAATTTATTCAAAATATCCTAGAGCAGAGATTCTAAAACTATGGAGGGTCACAAGCAAATCACTCGGGGTTCACACATCACTCCCACTCTGCCTGAACATATCTCAAAGGTCCTAGGAAGATTTTCTGAACATCTATCCTTCTCTTTCCCCCCAAATAATGAAGTAAATGAACAAATTTGTGCAGATTGGTGAATTAGATTGGACTTGAAAGCCTAATTGTGAATTGTATTTCAAGTGACAGCTTAAAGAAAGTTTTTTAAAAATAGGAGTTATGGTTAACTGCTTTTAAAATAAACATGTCATAGTCATTGCATTTATTGCTGGAGATGCCTAGCATCTATAGAAAAAACATGTATGATAGATATGAGGTGTTGTTCTGGGGAACAAAGAAGGAAGAAGGAGTATTATGCTTGCCATCTTGAGTTATTTGAAAAAAATAATAAAGGTTAAATAAGCATCTAATAAATAATATATAAAATATTAACTACATAATCCAAAACTCTTTTAAGTCATCAATATTTTTTATGAATGTAAAATGATCCTAAGATCAAAATATTTGAAAACGACTAATCTAAAGGATGGGAAAGAATTTTTTTAGTTATTGTAATAGTAGTAAAGTTGGAATGGACCTTGGAGGTCATGTAGTCCAACCCCCTGCTCAGGCAGGAAACCCTACACCATTTCGGACAAATGGCTGTCCAGTCTCTTCTTAAAAACTGATATTTTTAGTTGAAAACCTAAAAAGTATTTTCATTTAATAATTCAAAAATAAAATATCTTAATATGAGAGAGATGAAAATGACTCATTCAGTTGCAAAAAGCGGGTTTTATATCCCTTTGATTTTTAATCTGATTTCCACCATTTTATTCTCCTCAAGGAAAAAAAAAGATTGCTATTTTTTAATGGCTCATCAGTTAAATTAAGTCAGGACTGTTCTCTATTGTATATGGATGATGCAGACTTCCACTCAATTTGTTTCTATGAGACCTTCAAAAAAGTCATATATTGTTTCAAAAGCCAGATTTTTAAAGATGAATATATAAAGAAATGAAAAATATAAAACTAATATGTTTGATTTATAGAAGAAAGCATCATGGTTTAAGTTGCGTAGAAAACATATACTCTGATCTCAGAAACCTTTTCCTTATTAAAAATAAAGTTAATAAATATAAAAAAATACATTTCCTATGTCCAAAAATGTCATCTGCCATCTTTTCTATATCTTATCTATATGTCCCCCATAAAATTACCAGATAGTATTTTTTTTTAGAATAATGTTTAGTTTATTCAAGAAAAGTTTTAGTTTTAAACTAAATAACTTTACTTGATGGGTAAATAAGGCTTTAGAGATCTTGATTGAATAAAGAATAATCAAATACGTGAACTTAGTAAGATGCTTTTCTGTATTAATATGCTTGTTGTGGATATAACAATTATTTGGATCGGATTTAAACTTTATTGAGTGGGTTAAAAGAGTTTTTCATAGATATAGATTGATTGATTGATTGATTGATTGATTGATTGATTGATTGATTATAGATTTAAAATAGAGTAGAAATGTAATTTTTGGAGTAATATCCTTCCTAGAAATATTCTTATTTCTAGGAAGGATAGCTGTTTGGTAATGGAAGGAGTATAAAAGGGATTTCTGATAAAAGAAGAAATAGTATTAATAAATGAGTTACTAGATTAAAAAATAGAATACTTGTAGAAAATATAAGAATATTATGGTTGAAATAATATGTATATTTTATAGATAAAGATTATGCTAAGGAAAAAGGGAAAGGAGGGACACCTGAAGTGTTAATAATATGCTTATTTAAAAGCCAAATTAGAATATGGTAATTGTAAATAGTAAAGCTTAAAAACAGGATTTGGATTTATACAGATGAAATGTTATTGATGATTGTTCTGATTGATTGAATTTTATTGAAAAATACATTAATTTGAATATATTGTATTATTTGAAGGAAATAGAGAGGGAGTTTCTAATGATTTAATCTGAGTTATATATGTATGATTTTGTTTTTGGATGATTGATTACCCCATCACCATGTTGTTTCTCAAGCATGTTTTTTAAAAAGAAAAAGAAAAGAAAAGAAAAGTTAAAATACAAAATACCAATGTTTTGGTGTTTTATTCTAAAGAAAAAGGAATTTCTAAATATTATCACATGTTCTCAAGGAACCTGATTATTGTATTGGATTATTTCAATTTGAGTCAGAAGCCAGAAGGAAATTAATTAGAAATTAGCAGTTTTCTAGATTTTCATTTCACATATTAGCCTACTTGTCCATAATGCAAATTCCTTGAAGCCTATGAGAATAAACCTCTAACTATCACAGTCTTCTCTCCTAATAATCAACCAAAGACAATTATGTAACAGTTAAGTTTTATATAGAAAGAAATGTTTTTACCCTAATCCACGAATCATAAGCTTCTCTTCTTCCTTGCCCATCCTAACACTGAGGAGAGAACGGATCTGGCCAAGAGATGCAAGCAAGTTGATGGTATCTTCAACTGATACACCATTTATAGTGTATGTCTTGGGCAAGGCTCGAACCAGGCCACCAACCCCATCATATTGGCGGTGTAGCAAAACAAACATGGCCCTCACCAACTCTGGGTCTTCTATTACAGATTCTTGTGCCCAACGTACCATAGTTTCTGATATCAGCTGTTGGAGAGTTGCTAGATGTAGAAAGCATTAAGACAAACATACAACAAGACCTTTTTTTCCACCTTTAATAACAATCATCACATGCAATGCCAATTTGGATTAGAAATTCAGAATTATGAATTTCTGAAAAAAGCAAATCACCAAATCAAATTAGAAATTATAAGTGTAAAATGTACAGAGTCAATTTGGAGGCAAAGAGACAATTGCTTCACTAGTTACTAGGCTAGAAAAATCCAAATTATTTTTTAAAGGATCACATTTATTTTAAAATAAAAATACAAATTGAAGATAATCTGTACTTAAATTTATAAAGATGAATTAATGACAATATAATAATCACCTATCCAATAAGGATGAGAAAAGAGAAAAGAAGACATGATAAACTGTTGTCATGCAATGGCCAGCATTTCTATGCATTTGCATTCCAGGAATAAAAATTAAATGTGTCAGAGTCAGTCCTGATGGGCTATGGGTCACATTGCAAAGAGTGTTGCCCTGACTATGCAACTTCCAGAAAAAAAGAAGTAAAGTTTCTAGCATAAGTACATGCCTTCACTCATCATTTCATTCCCTACCAAAGATTGTACACCTACCCCCTCCCACAAATACAAATGAATGCATCCTTACTAGTGGAAAATTATTCATTTGCTCAATATTTTGTTAGTCTATCTGAATTCCACTTTGCATCCCATCAGTTCAACAAGGATTTGCCAAAAGCCACAGCTTCTTAATCAGCAGATTTTGAATGTAATATAATGTTCCAGAACATGCAATTATTTCAGAAAAATTATGTTAAAGCACTGAAATTGCACTGAATTTATAGACATTTATTCTGAAAGAGATTATGATATCAGAATGAGAGAATTATTATACTATGCTTTCTTTAAATTCAGGTAATAACTAAACCTTATTTTACTTTACTTACATGGTTTCTTGTTATTATCATCAACTAGCTTCTCTGCTTGTTTCTTTTTCAAGTGTGTGACTCTTTCTACAAGATATAGCAGCCGACCTTTAATAGTTAAATCATTGTTTCCATCTAGAATTCCATCTTCATCTAGCTGAATTCCTAGACATAAATATCAAATATTTATGATAGCTTTAAAACCACAAGTAAACAATATATGTCTTCATTTCCAAGACTAGCTTTAGAACTTTGAGAGCAGTTAAGTAGAGTGCTTATTTATGGTAGTTGGCCACATCATGCTAATTTTACCTTATGATTTCCCTAAAGCTAGATCAAGGCAGCAGTTGTTATATGAAACTGCAGGTTCTTGCTGACAATATAGATACTGCAGTTTTAACACTGTATTCAATACAATTTTAAGTATCTTGGTATTAGAATTACATTTCAATCTACCATATTTTGTTGAATAAAACTATCAGTATTTTATTTGCTTTAATATTTGGAGCAGGAAAGGAGTATTCAAAGTTCAGGCTTACCGCAATGTGCCATCAGATCTTCATGAAAATCCAGGAGATGATCTCTTATTTCTTCAGGACAAGGACAATCATTTTTATCGTCCTTAAAATTCAGCAGCATGTTGATCTTTAAAAGCGAACATATATTTAAAATTATATGTAAGAGGTGATATGTAGGTAGAATACAACATTTACTACAATATTATTAGACTCAAATCTTGTTTGAAACTCCCCATGGAAAGAAAGGATGGAAAGAAGCGCATGCATTTTGTTCGTTCTAATTAATTATCATTATATTCACTTTTGTACAGCTCAGTAAATCAGTTCCTGTAAGATCTATTGAAAGAAATGGTGCAGCCACATCTTTGTCTCTTGGCTTGTACTATGACATTATCAATGTCATCAAAGATTCCTGTTAATACTCGTTAGAAATGGTTTAAATGATGTTCAGAATTTTGAAACCTAAATTAAAAATGGGCACTCTAATTTGTACCTGTGTAGTTGCATAATAATTTTAATTTATCCTTTCACCAATAGCAAGGTTCACAAATAAAATCTCTTGGCACGTATATGATGCTGCATTTTACCAATGGTAACTTCTATGCATCAGGAAGTTTAAAAGAGAGCAAAATAAGAAACAAAAAGAGCAACTTTCCAATAGACACAGTAGGATTTTCCTATTCTTCTTTTCTTAGTACAGGCTCCATGATCTATAACTTGTGCTAGAAGGTCCCCATTCAGAGCAAAGTAGGGGACAGCATGCTTCAGGGAAGGATTGTCAAGTTATAAGTATTCAAATGAAGAGAAGGACGAGGGGGGACATGATAGCAGTGTTCCAATATCTCAGGGGCTGCCACAAAGAAGAGGGAGTCAAGCTATTTTCCAAGGCGCCTGAAGGCAGGACAAGAAGCAATGGATGGAAACTAATCAAGGAGAGAAGCAACCTAGAACTAAGGAGAAACTTCCTGACAGTTAGAACACTTAACCAGTGGAACAACCTGCCTCCAGAAGCTGTGAATGCTCCAACACTGGAAGCCTTTAAGAAGAGATTGGACAGCCATTTGTCTGAAACGATAGGGTTTCCTGCCTGAGCAGGGGGTTGGATTAGATGACCTCAAGTAGTAGTAGTAGTAGTAGTAGTAGTAGTAGTAATATAGAGATAACTAACAACATATGCACATAAAAATGAATACATCGTAAGAATTCTACAAAATTTATTTCACCAAAATGCAACTATTTAATGTATTGGGGGGTCCCCATACAGAATATTTTAATGTATATTCAGTCATAAACAGTTGAATTAATATTAGGCCTGGTCCATATTTTTCATGGACGGCAAAATGCTTGTCAAAAGGGACTGCTCCTTGTTAAAACACAATAGCTGAATGTTATGGAAATCAGAATTCTCATACATCAAGACAGTTTAGCTTTTATTTTTAGTCTGGTATACTCCTCTGGTCCAGGGAAATTATTACCTTGTACAGTTTTTTTAAAAAACTAAAGAAATCCCCAATATAAAAGTATTTATCAGATTATTAACCTGCTCCTGTGGTGGGGATCGAAATTCTTTTGTTTTCTTGGCTGTCAGAGCTGCAGACATATTTAAAGCCTGCATAACTTCATTATATCGGAAACGCTGATTTTCTTGAAGTTTTGCTACAAAATCATCTGAAAATGCTACAATGGCTTCTATTCTATGGCGTATCTGGAAGTCACACAGATATTGGAGTAAATGGCACATCTGAAATAGAATTAATAGAACAAAACAAAATAAATGGGGTAACATAGTTTTAAAACTACCATTTCAGATATCGGGTATTTCTTTTATTTAACTTGGATTATTTCTTTTTAATACAACTTATATCCTTTGTCATCTATTTCTGTTTTTTAAACCTTTCATTGTCTCCATTTCAAAATACTGAAAAATTCCATTTTCTGCCCTTATCTTTCCTTCAGCTTACCATTTTAATTTCCTTTTGAATGCATTATTTGTAGTTAATGTATTACTTACTGCTTATTGACAGCTTTACTGTCAATATTCTTCTTTTCCCCCTCAATATTCTTCTTAGTATACATATGTTGTAAATATTCTTTTCTATTTGTATCTACTTTTCTCTATGTCTAGAACTTTTTCTTAAACTGCCAGCCCAATCTTTTTTTTATATTTGTCCGTATATAGGCACATAAATGTCTCAGGTAGAAAAATAATCCACAAAATATACTATTACCTATGCATTCTTTCGTGATTACCTGTAATTTTACGGGCTCAGGAAGTTTCATTTGAAGAAGTCCTTCTTCTGGAACCTTCTCTCTTCTGATTTCATCCATACCTGCCTCTAAATTTAGACTTTCTGTAACCAGTTCCTTCACTAATATTCGGGTTTCATCTTCACGGCCGTTATCTTCTTTAAACACACTGGGCTCAATGAGCTGCAAGATATGCTTCAGATCTTCATTGTGGAAGACACCCATTATAAGAAGGGTATAAAAAAGCTTGATCAAAGGAACAAACAGAAATTCTGTAGTACCACCTACTGGATCTCTGACATGAAGGCTACCCTCCTGAACTGCTTCTGTCAACATCTCTATGGTTTTAGACTTTAAAATTTCTAGAGGAAATTCAGGACTATATTGGTAGCACTCACTGTTAATTCTTACAAAACTGGGAGAAGAAAACTGTATTCTGGGTCGTAAAGATGTACTAAGCCCGATACCTGGTAGGCCATGCTTTTTGTGTTCATCAGGAAACAAAGTAATACTTTTAGTCTCATCTGTCATTGGGACAATGAATTCATTGTTCATCATCAACCTTGCAGTGGCATAGCTATTAAGATGAATATCAATGAGAAGATCATAATAGCCCGCACGTAACAAGCCTGGCATGTATTTGTTCTCAATTGCATAGAGAAGCTGAGATTCATCAACATGGCTGCACATAGCATGTGCAACTCGGTTATTCCCAAGAGCACACACTGCTGAGTATAGTCTGAGAGTATGATAATGAAACTTTAGCAGTTCTTCTTGTTCTGACAGTTCTAAAATATCTACAGACCTGCAATAAAAAAGAAGGAAAATAATTAAACATAGCAGTTTTGACTTTTTTGTGTGGAAAGTGCTTTTACATCCATACAATCAGCTTTCTAAGAACAAGTTCACAATTATCTTACTGATAAGTCAGTAAATTGATCAGGCTCAATCTAGAGTGCACATTTACATAGGCAAAAATGGAAGCAAGCTTAATTAGACTTTCAACCATTTCCAAAATAGCTTTCTAATTGGCTAAGTACAATGGTTTATCGAGTAATTAAAAATTTTCACCAAGAATTAAGTTTATTTCTTAGCACTTCGATGTATTCAGTAACTATAGCTAACAATTGTTGGATAATATTATTTATCCAACACAGTCGTGCATTGGGAATAACCATGGCATCTTTTGCAATGAAAGATTTGAATCTGGTATTTCCTATGATTGATGAACATTAGTTGATGGAAGCAAAAATAGATTCTGCTGTTAGAAAATTATGGAAAAGTACCTAGAAAGTAGCAGAGTGTTAGTTCAAGTCCTGCCTTAGCCATGAAAGGCAGCTGGATTACTTTGAGCCAGTCATTCTCTCTTAGTCCAACCTACCTCATAGGTTTGTTTTGTGGGGAAATAGGAGAAAGATGTTGTGTGGGATATGTTCACTGCCTTGAGTTATTTGTAAAAACAATATAGGTGGGTTACACCAGTGGTGGGATTCAAATATGTGAACAACCGGTTCTCTGTGTGGATGCTACTTCCGGAAGTCCGTTCTGAGCCTGGGCAACAAAAAATTAACTACCGGTTCTTCCAAACCGGTGCGAACCAGCTGAATCCCACCTCTGGGTTACATATAAAAAATAATAAAATAAAATAAATAAAATAATAAAATAAAATAAAATAAATAAATAAAATAATAAAATAAAATAAAATAATAAAATAAAATAAAATAATAAAATAAAATAAAATAATAAAAGTGATAAATAGTGTTGGTGTAAACTAGATTTACCTAGTCTTAATTTTCCTTTCTTATTGCCCTTCTGCCCTTTGCATGTTTGATAGGATTTTATCAATATATACTAACATATACTTTTTTTCAGATACATGATTTACCATACACTTAAGGTCAAACATCTTTTCTCATTTCATCTGTAAATGCAACCAAGGAGTAAGTACCTGTTTTCCTCTGGAATGTGAAGGGACATGAACTGCAAAGACTCCAGGCACTGTATTGACCAGCCCTGACGTTCATTGATCCGTGATATATCAATCTTCAGAAACTGATTTGGCACTCTGCTCCAAAGAACATGTGTCAGAAACTGAACATGGAGACGGGGTGGGCATTGAGGAAGTGGATTTTTGTGCTCACTTTTGAACAATCCAGCTGACAATGGCATTACATTCTGAGAACAGAGCAAAACAGAGTTGTCAGTAAATGCAGTAAATTGAAAAAACAAAAAATAAACTCAGTCAAATACACACACACATACACACACACATATATACATATATATATATATATAAATGAAATGGTCATGTTTCATAAATTGGGAGAATAGGTTGCTTACCCGTAACTGTGTTTGAATTGCCATCTTACGCATTCATACATAAAGATCATTCTGTGAAAATGTAACAAATATAACAAACATTCTAGCGGATGAGATGGAAAGGAGAAGAATGTGAATGTTCAAAGTTAGTTTTGACAGAAATGCCATAATTCAACTATAATCTCTCTATCAGTATGAAAATATGGAAATCTTGGTGTTAAGCCTTAAGACTACTTGTAGGGGGCAATTTAGCAGATGTGAATATGATTCTGATACTAAGGAAAGCAACCTGACTCACTTTTCATTTTAAGATGGAATCCTCATCATATTCGTAAAGAATTAACCAATGGCATCACCTTTGCCCGGGCTCCTTTCATGTCTCTGCTAACAAGCCCATCAAAGTGGTACCTATTTATCTACTCACATTTGCACCCTTTCAAACTGCTAGGTCAGCAGGAGCTGGAGCAAATGACAGGAGCTCACCGCACCACTTGGTCTCGAACACAGGTTTGTAGATTGTCAACCCAGTGTTCTAACCATGTTAGCCATCACACTCCTTTTAAAATTGAGTGGTGTTACTTGAATGACCTACTGAAACTCCGGTGGTATAAAAATGCCTATCATAAAAATGTTGGTCTCAACTACCTATGTTGTAATGACTATTGTTTTAATTAAGTTTTATATGTTCATACCAATGATGGACATTGAGCAGTAAAATATGACTCATACTTTGAGAGTCCATTCTGTACAAAAATTAGTGTTGTAGCTTTCTACGATAAAAAATTGGCAAAAAGCACAACAGTAAGTGCTATCATAAAACCTAATAATATTTTTACTAAAAGAACAGTGATATAAATCTCTCTGGCATATGAGAAGCAATTATAGAGAGAGCTTTAATCTTTCTGGTTGTGATGGAAAGTGCACCCAAAGCAGGAGTGAGGGGGACCATGATTTCCTTGGGAGGAGGCAGTACATTCTGAGACAAAAGCCCAAAATAAGAGATTCCTAGAATCTCTCAGGGTATATCTATTGAATTAGAAGGTTATAGCTTTACTTAAAAACAGGACTTGGATTTTTATAACTGAAATGTGATTGATGACTGATTTGATTGATTGAACTCTGTTTAGAAATGTATTAATCTTAATATGTAATATTATATGTGGGAAATAGAGAGGGAACTTCTAATGAACTAACCTGAGCTATATATGTATGACTTTGTCTTTGAACAATTGATATCCCCATCACCACGTTGTTTCTCAAGCACTTTGATGTAAAAATGAAAAAAACAATAAAATTTCTTATATATAAAAAAAGAAGGTTATAGCTTTAGTCTGGCAAGATTCAGTCTATTAGGTTTAAAAAGGTAAAGTAATGGACTCTATTGAATTCTGTTGTGTCATCTTTGGACTTGGACCTGATATTGCATGGAAGGAAAATCATTGTCCTATAGTCCCAACGAACTGAGGGACTATATATTTATTGTTGTTAATTGCGAAGTCATGTCCGACCCATCGCGACCCCATGGACAACATTCCTCCAGGTCTTCCTGTCCTCTACCATCTTCTGGAGTCCATTTAAGTTCTCACCTACTGCTTCAGTGACTCCATCCAGCCATCTCATTCTCTGTCGTCCCCTTCTTCTATTGCCCTCAATCTTTCCCAGCATTAGGCCCTTTTCCAGTGAGTCCTTCCTTCTCATTAGGTGGCCACAGTATCCGAGTTTCAACTTCAGGATCTGGCCTTCTAAAGAGCAGTCAGGGTTGATCTCCTCTAGGACTGACCGGTTTGAACGCCTTGCAGTCCAAGGGACTCGCAGGAGTCTTCTCCAGCACCATAGTTCAAAGGCCTCAATTCTTTTGCACTCAGCCTTTCTTATGGTCCAACTTTCACAGCCATACATTGCAACTGGGAAAACCATGGCCTGGACTATACGCACTTTTGTTGGCAGGGTGATGTCTCTGCTTTTTAGTATGCTGTCTAGATTTGCCATAGCTTTCCTCCCCAGGAGCAAGCGTCTTTTAATTTCTTGGCTGCAGTCCCCATCTGAGGTGATCTTGGAGCCCAGAAAAATAAAATCTGTCACTACCTCCATTTCTTCCCCATCTATTTGCCAGGAATTGAGAGGGCCGGATGCCATGATTTTGGTTTTCTTAATGTTGAGTTTCAAGCCAACTTTTGCACTCTCCTTCTTCACCCGCATCAAGAGGCTCTTTAGTTCCTCTTCACTTTCTGCCATTAGAGTGGTATCATCTGCATATCTTAGGTTGTTGATATTTCTCCCGGCAATCTTAATTCCAACTTTTGATTCATCTAGCCCTGCCTTTCTCATGATGTGCTCTGCATATAAGTTAAATAGGCAGGGCGACAGTATACAGCCTTGCCGGACTCCTTTTCCAATTTTGAACCAATCAGTGGTTCCGTGTCCAGTTCTCACTGTTGCTTCTTGACCCGCATATAAGTTTCTCAAGAGACAAATGAGATGGTCTGGTACTCCCATCTCTTTAAGAACTTGCCACAATTTGTTGTGATCCACACAATCAAAGGCTTTAGCATAGTCAATGAAGCAGAAGTAGATGTTTTTCTGGAACTCCCTAGCTTTCTCCATGATCCAGCGTATGTTGGCAATTTGATCTCTAGTTCCTCTGCCTCTTCGAAATCCTGCCTGTACTTCTGGTAGTTCTCGATCACATACTGCTGGAGTCTAGCTTGTAGGATTTTAAGCATAACTTTACTAGCATGTGAAATGAGTGCAATGGTGCGATAGTTTGAACATTCTTTGGCATTGCCTTTCTTTGGAATTGGAATGTAAACTGACCTTTTCCAATCCTGTGGCCACTGTTGAGTTTTCCAAATTTGCTGGCAAATTGAGTGTAGCACTTTTACTGCATCGTCTTTTAAGATTTTGAATAGCTCAGCTGGAATACTGTCACCTCCACTAGCTTTGTTGTTGCTCAGATTTTCTAAGGCCCATTTCACTTCACATTCTAGGATGTCTGGTTCGAGGTCAATGACCATCTCATTGTGGTTATCTGGGATGTTAAGCTCATTCTTGTATAGTTCTTCTGTGTAGTTTTGCCATCTCTTCTTAATCTCTTCTGCCTCTGTTAGGTCTCTGCCATTTTGGTCCTTTATCATGCCCATCTTTGCATGAAACGTTCCCTTCATATCTCCAATTTTCTTGAAGAGATCTCTGGTCCTCCCTATTCTGTTGTTTTCTTCTATTTCTTTGCACTGTTCATTTAAGAAGGCATTCTTATCTCTTCTAGCTACTCTCTGGAATTCTGCATTCAATTGGGTGTATCTTTCTCTTTCTCCCTTGCCTTTCGCTTCCCTTCTTTCCTCAGCTATTTGCAAAGCTTCCTCAGACAGCCATTTTGCTTTCTTGCATTTCTTTTTCTTTGGGATGGTTTTAGTTGCTACCTCTTGTACAATGTTGCGAACTTCCATCCATAGTTCTTCAGGCACTCTGTCTATCAGATCCAGTTCCTTAAATCTATTTGTCACCTCTACTGTATATTCATCAGGAATATGATTTAGTTCATACCTGAGTGGCCTAGTGCTTTTCCCTACTTTTTTCAATTTAAGCCTAAATTTTGCAATGAGAAGCTCATGATCTGAGCCACAGTCAGCTCCTGGTCTTGTTTTACTGACTGTATACAGCTTCTCCATCTTTGGCTGCAGAGACATAGTCAATCTGATTTCTATGTTGACCGTCTGGTGATGTCCATGTGTAGAGCCGTCTCTTGGGTTGTTGGAAAAGAGTGTTTGTTATGACCATCGTATTCTCTTGACAAAATTCTATTAGCCTGTGCCCTGCTTCATTTTGTACTCCAAGGCCAAACTTGCCTGTTATTCCGGTTATCTTTTGGCTTCCTACCTTAGCATTCCAATCCCCCATGATGATAAGGACATCATTTTTTGGTGTTAATTCTATAAGGTGCTGTAGGGCTTCATAAAACTGGTCAATTTCATCCTCTTCAGCACCAGTGGTTGGAGCATAGATTTGGACTATTGTGATATTGAATGGTTTGCCTTGGATTCGAATTGAGATCATTCTGTCATTTTGGGGATTGTATCCTAGTATTGCTTTTCCTATTCTTTTATTGACTATGAAGGCTACTCCATTTCTTCTGAGGGATTCTTGCCCACAGTAGTATACCTGATGGTCATCTGAGTTAAATTCACCCATTCCTGTCCATTTTAGTTCGCTGATTCCTAAGATGTCGATGTTCAGTCTTGTCATCTCTTTTTTGACTACGTCTAGCTTGCCTTGATTCATGGATCTTACATTCCAGGTTCCTATGGAGAAAAAATCTTTACAGCATCGGACTTTCCTTTCACCACCAGATATATCCACAGCTGAGCGTCCTTTCGGCTTTGGCCCAGTCGCTTCATTCTTTCTGGCGCTACTAGTATTAGCCCTCTGCTCTTCCCCAGTAGCATATTGGACACCTTCCGACCTGAGGGGCTCATCTTCCAGCATCATATCTTTTTGCCTTTTAGAACTGTCCATGGGGTTTTCATGGCAAAGATACTGGAGTGGTTTGCCATTTCCTTCTCCAGTGGATCACATTTTGTCAGAACTCTCTGCTATAACATGTCCATCTTGGGTGGCCCTGCATGGCATAGCTTATAGCTTCATTGAGTTACGCAAGCCCCTTCGCCACGACTGGCACAGAATCAAACCTTTCCATGAACTGAAGAGTATCAACAAAGAAAATATTTGTGGCTTAGAGTTGAAATGTAGGGTCCTTGGTGCTCTCTGAGCTTGGTTGTTTTCTTGTAGACATTTCGTTCTCCATTGTAACGTCGTTGGATAATGAAACAACTGTAACAAAACAACCAAGCTCAGAAAGCACCAAGAACACCACTAAAGAATATATCAAACATGATAGAAAAGTCTGGTTTGGAATGAAATTATCAATATGTAAAGTGTAAAATGTAACATGATATTCTTGTTGGCCATTTGGCAGGGCTGCATCTTGGAAAAAATGTTTTGCAATTATTTTAGTTGTTTTGTTCCCAGAAGATATCAGACTCTACTTCGACATCGGTTAACTGTTAATCAATAGTATCCCATCTTATTCCTGTGCTGTGTAACGTCTGCAAGAAATCATTTAGCTTTTCGAAAAAGCCAGGTTCACAAATTGAGAATGCTCCTGAATTTCAGCTGTGGCTTGGAATATTTTTCAGTATTAAAACTACTGTGTCAATTGTGATCTTCCTGACCATATACAACTTATAATTTTCACACCTTGATAACAATACTTTATATCTCAACTATTGAAAAGTGTTTGAACATCGCTTGTAGTAGAAAATACAGCAAACAATCTGCTGATCAATACAAAACATAAAGATGGTATATTTCTTCTGTGTGGCTCCTAATCTATGAAAAAGGCTCCTACTCTTCCTTTATTTAGGAAGATGGTAAAAAAGCCACTCTTTTGCCAAATATTTAATTATATTAATGTTTGATTTTAATTATTTTTAAAATTGCAATTTTTGTCATAGGAATAGGAGTGGCAGAACCTGGGGGCAGAGTTCAAAAAGGATCAGCCTAGAACAGGGATGTCAAACTCGCAACGTCACGTGACATGTCACAACATATCGCAACTTTTTCCCCATTGTGGCAGTGGGGTGGGCGTAGTTTTGGTGTGACGCATCAGGCCCGCGGGCCGGCAGTTTGACACCCCTGGCCTAGAATGTCTACATAGCTGCAAGCAAATTAAACACAACCTCTCTTGAATTATGTTGACCCTTATCTAACCTCAAACAGATGTTAACCATTAGTTGAAAAGATTCTTGGATATAGGTATGATTAACAACCAAATCAGTTTAATTGGACTTTCACTGGATCTTTCACGTCTGACAATAAGCCACTCTGAAAGATGGAATTAAGACAAAGCATACATTCAAGTATAAACACTTAACTAAACAAACAAGAAACCGAAAGTGCTAATTGATTCAGATGTCAGAGAATACTTTGATGGTAATCTGACTCCTATAAATACACTTATTCTGATGAAAGTCTGAAAATTGAAGAATAACATGCTCCCCTATAGTTGTGTGGCTAACTACTTCTTCAATAAAAGGAGTCAGATTCACTCATATCAGTGTAGTGATAAAATATCCCAGAGTCACTTTGGATAGTGAGATGGGCAGCATATAAATTTAATATATATAATAAATAAGCTTATCTGCCAGGTACCCATTAGATAACAGTACTGTAAGACTCATGTATTAATAGTGTAGTGCTATTCCAATACAGATACTTTAATTAGGTCTATCACCAATGTACTGGAGTTTATGAAATTGATGATGAAACATCCATGGTTTTTTTCTTTTTCTTTTTAGACATTACCTTCTCACACTTTCAGGAACCTTTCCTGTTTTTAGTTTTCTTGTTCAAAGGCATGAAAGTTTTGGCTATGGTAAATTCCCAACCAGAACTATATGTACAGTGTAGATGCTGAACCACATGTGTTCTAAAGAAAGATTATGATGAATGGATTACTTGAATAAGTTAAATAGGTCACTGAAGGTTTAAAAAAAAAAAACCTGGAGGTTACACCCCCACAACTTTTTCTCTTGTTCTAATATAAAACCAGAGCTTGGCATGGTTTCTATACTCAAAGAAGATAAATGGGAGATCTAAGGAAGATAGGAACCCATTTGACTATGGTTCTGTACTGATTTTGTGTATAATCCTGTATTTATTCAAGGTTTTCCTCTCAGTATAGCTGATGGACGATGAGGAACTGAGAAAGGAAATATCCACACTTCTACCACTGGATAAGGAAAAATTTATCCCACTTTTGTTACAATTGCAAAAGGTTGGAACCGGAGTATCAGGAATGTTTTAAATATGGTAAACTAAATGGGTGATAGTTACCTTTATTCGTCCCAACTCAAATTGGAAAACGTTAGGGCTTGTGGCCTGTGCAAATACTGCAGGAAATAATTTAGTACTTGGCTCTACCTATATATAAACAAATATAAAAAATATTATAAGTCAAACTAGTATAAAGATAGTTTTCAGAAAAGAACCATATGAACCTAAGCATTTGCCATAATAAAGTTGTAAATCTTTCATGAGTACTATCCAAAGCTAAAATTTGGGGAAATTACTATTTTCTTTTCAAATATAGTAAATATATTCTTTTAAAAAAAATCAAATTTTGTTGGGCAACTTATAACAAAAAAAAAATCATTACCTGATAATAAGTGCTTAACTCTTTGCCATTGGTAGTGAAGGATAGGATACCAGTTGCAGCATCAACCAAGCAACCAATCTCTAATCCATTATTATTGCGTCCTTGCCCTGGACTCATGCTTTCTCCGGCACACACCATATAGCAATTGCTTCGTTTGATACTGCATTTCAAAAGGTTGATAATAGGTTAATGTTACAAGGCAAGCTCCCAAACTCCATTAGGCTCTGCCATGTCCATGTTCTATCCAGTTCTCTTCAATATTAAAAAATATTTGCTCATCAACAAGAAATTCCCACTAATATATGTGCAGAGCATTTCCAAACAAAGAGAAGATAAAGTAGCATGTACACTTTTCTAAGAGTGCTACAGGTATCAGATTCTGCATGATGACAGTTTTAATGTGTTTTTCTTTTAACCTGCTAATGCTCTCATGAGACCATTTGTAATACAGTTATTAATGCTGTAAGCAAGTAAGCAAGCAAATAAATACATGCAGGAAAATTAGACTTGTTTTATTGCAATTATGTCAATGACTCAATGAATACTTAACTCTTATGTATTACAATAGGACTTCACAGAGATCTAGCTCTAGCTTGCACATAATGGATTTTTTTGGTCAATTATTCAAAATTTCATATATCAGAAAATAATACATTCATTAATAAATTTATTAAGCAAAAAATAAATCTCTAAGTGAGCATTCTTTCATTGCCTCTCCCACACTCCCCATTTAAGTGGCTTGTATTAATGTAGAATTCCTTCTCAGATAAGAACTAGAATGCTCTAGTTTAATGTCAGTTATAAATGAGGATGCAAACAGGACTATTATAACCCAGAATTCCTTAGATGAGATGAAATGAAGAGCCGTAATTTAATAGAAATTTAAGAAACAATAAGATGCCCACTTGAATAAGAGGAAGAGGCAAAGGAAAGAATTCTTATCCAATGCTCAATCCATTCTTGATGAAGCTAGAAACAATGGTTAGGTTTTTTTTTCATAAATCTAAATATTGGCACATTGCATTTAATTTCAAAAATAAACAATAGGTGAATATTAATCCATTTCATAAGCAGATACGATAACTACAATTTTAATTTAAGTTGCATATCTTTCTCCAAAGGCTATCTCTACTAGATTAAACCAAACCACCTGGTAAGTCTGAATTACTATTATCCTTCTCACCTTTCCTATTAACTATTTCCTTAGCTTCTTATGATTATAACTTTGTTGTTTGTATCTTAGGATTTTTCTTGATTGCTTTTATTTAGTATCTTATTATGATTTTTGCTGATTGCTTATTTAGTATCCTATGACTATCACTGAGTGTCGTATCTTATGATTTATGATGATTGTATTTTATGATTATGATCGCTGAGAGGTTATGCTCCAGAGACAAATTCCTTGTATGTCCAATCACACTTGGCCAATAAAGAATTTTATTCTATTCTATAAATAGAAGGGAGGATGTAGAGAGTTATCTTGTGGCCTTCACCTAGATCACAGGTCGGCAACCTGCGGCTCCGGAGCCGCATGCGGCTCTTTGAGCCTTCCCCTGTGGCTCCCAGCCTCCTCTGCCATTTGCAGAGAGAGACAGAGACAGAGAGAGGCAATTGCGCTTCCCTGCTTCTCTCTCTCTCTCTCTCTCTCTCTGTGTGTGTGTATGTGTGTGTGTTTTGTGTGTGTGTGTGTGTGTGTGTATATGTGTAAAAGAGAGTGCACTCACATTGTTCTCTGAGGAGCTGAAAAGCTTTCTGGGCGGAGCTCCTCCCTTTGCTGCATCTCTGCAGGAAGCAGGAAGGGCAGGAGAGAGCTAGCTAGCCCAGCTAGGCTGACTCAGGAATTCTGGGAGTTGAAGTCCATGAGTCATAAAAGAGACGAGGTTGCCTATCCCTGAGATTGTTGGAGAACAACTTGAAGCTTGCCAGGTGAGCAGCAGATGGGGGGGGGGAGAAAGAGAGAGAGAGAAAGAGAGAGAGAGAGGGAGGGGGAGAGAGAGAGGAAAGAGAGAGAAAGAAAGAGAGTGGGGGAAGAGGAGTGGCAGACCAAGGGCAGAGAGGGAGGGAGGGAGAGAGACAGAGAGAGAGAGACCCTGACATCTAAAATGCATATATCCTTTTTTTACCTGTGTGTGTATGTAATTTTATTCTCTTAAAGCATTCTCTCGGTGATCATTGTTTTAATAGTATGGATATTCCCAAGAGTCATATTTTTACTTTTATTTTTAATGTGTGTGTGTGTGTGTGTACACACACACACATAAACACACTCTCTCTCTCTCTCTCTCTCTCTCACACACACACACACACACACACCTATAATAAAGATAAAAAAGGATATATGCAGTGTTATCTTCATTTTAGATATCAAAAGGGTTTTGCGGCTCCCAGTGTTTTGTTTTTGGTGGGAAACGGGTTCAAGTGGCTCTTTGAGTGTTTTGGGTTGCCTACCCCTGACCTAGATGCACATAACCCTCTCATTTGAAAGTGCTATGATTGGGATATTATGCTACTATGACTATCTGTAAAGTCACAGAGAGATGTATTTCTTAGTCATGCTAGAACAGGATAGAGTTATAACCTCCAGGGAACTAGCACTTAAATACATTTCTATTACAGAGAATAAAATATAACTTTTGGATTCCACATTTAAAATTCATTAAATGAGACAATTGCATTTTGCTCACACTTAGGTGTGGATTGCAAAATAAATATAAATCTTCATTCCAATGAAACTCCTTAATAGAATATTAAGTTTCAGGACATTATAATCATATGCTAACAGAAAGAAAACTTCATTTTAAAAAAACTGGAGTACCTATCAAATGAAATATAGCATCATGTAATATTCATGTTAATATAAATAATAACTACAGATATCAATCTTAAAAAATACTACAGTTTTAACTGGATAATATAGTCACTGACACAATTGAATGATTTGATATCAATTGTTTCTAAACAAAGAAAAATAAAGCCAACCTCTCACGAACTTTCCCTTTTTCATCTCCTAAGGTTACTGTAACAGTACGGACTCTGTCCAAATCAAAGCTTGTGTCATATTGATGGAAATCAGATGTAATCCAGCCTACCCAAACATTAGCAGGTTCTTGTCCAGGAAATATACGTACAGAGTAATAATACTGTCAAGACATAAAAAATATTACCCGCAATATTAATATTTCACTTTGATCTAGTACTATCCTGATTTTTTTTCTGAAAAATCTATCTTGTTCTGAAAATAACACCAAACCCAGAAGCTTACGTAATTGCTAGAAGCAAGAATAGAATCTCTAGGACCACGTAAGAGTCAGTCTTATTAATCGATTTTATCCCCTATTAATTTACAGAATAAATTTCACTGGATGAGTCACTTTATGAGGGAGATGGGCAGTTTCTAAATATGATAATTAAATGGAAGTCTGTATACCTCTCTTCTAGGAATCCATTTGTCTTGGACAATCAGGAAAAAAGTTGATGCTGGTAACATGCCTGCTGATTTCGAAGGCTGGCTCCATAGGTGGCAGAGCATCACCTGAAAGCTCTTTACTACCCTTTTGGTATTTGGAGAAGCTAAGTTCCACATATTAGTTGAAAACAATTAAATACTGAGATCAACAGAAAATCCAAATTTTTCAGGAGAGGTTACTGTGGTTCTTCTACTAAGTGTAATCATTTAAGAACTTGTTCTTAAGCTAAGTTGTTGGAGCTAAGTATCCATTCCACCTTTGATTACTCTATTTACTTTCATTTGTTTTCAACTAATCATTCTATTACAACACAATTTTATATATTACTAACTTTTTGTCTCTTTTTAGATTCAGAATCAGAACTAGAAATTTTGGAAAGAATCTCATGGTCACGGTGTTTTTCTAATGATCTCTGAACATTCCTGAAGGGAAATATTTTGGGATTTCCCTACGTCATAAATAAATAAATAAAAACTAATAATGGCTTATGTCCTTTCTGTCCCTAAATACATTTTTCATTTTCCTCTCCCAGTGCAAGTAGTCCTTCACTTACAACCATTCCTTTCATGACTGTTCAACAGCACTGAACAAAGTGACTTAAGACCGGTTCTCACACATGACTGTTGCAGCAACCCCAGAGTTATGTGATCAAACTTTGGGTGCTTGGCAACTGGCCCGTTGTAACAATGATTGCAGGTGTCCCAGGGTCCTAGGATTGTCATTTGCAACCTTTCTAAGGAGTTTCTGACAACCAAAGTCAATGAGGGAACCGGATTTGCTTAATGACTGCATGATTAACAACTATTGCAAAAAAGATTGTAAAATGAGGAACAACTCACTTAACAACTGCCTTGTTTAGCAACAGAAAGTTTGGACTCAATTGTGATCATAAGTTGAGGATTACCTATACTCATACTTTCCTGATGTACAGTAAATGCTGCTCTGTCAATTTCATACTAATTTCTTGAATTCCTTGTTTATTTCCTGGGACCAATATGCTTACAACACAAAGTTTTGTGTGTCAACTCCAGCTGTCCTACCCTGCCATCAATTTTCAGTGAGGAATCAACAAATGCAATTTTTTATTACAAATATTAAACACTTATTTCTTCATGAATAGATTTAATTAAATGGTTGTTACAAAGTATATGATAAAAATCAATTCCATGCCCTATAACATACTGATTTTGTAAACTTCATATTGTCATATATTCTTAATTTGATCTATTTGCTATGTTATATAAAATGCACTTAAAATATCCATATTCTTTTGCTTATAGAAGCTATTGACAGTTGTGGCACCTTTTTAACAGGTTAAAAAGTTCTTTAACAGTAATACTTTGGTAAAATAATAATTTGTTCTATAAAATTTTCAGTGCCTAAAGGGCAGGATTGAGGTTTGCAGACATGAATGAAAATCATCACCTGAAATAAGTCAACTAGCCTCAGATATATTGCTTATTATTTTCAAATGTGTTGATGCTATCTGGAAAGATGGCATAGAAAGCAAGGAAGATGATCTTGATGGAAATAAGCAAAAACCATTACATAGGCAAAGGGGAAAGGAGATAATATTTATAAATATAAATATAAATTTTATTAATAAATAAATAAATAATATTTGAAAGTGGCTCAGATAAGTGTCTCCCCAATTCATGGGGGTAAAAGAAGGGTAGGGCATGGGGAGAGGGCAGGGAACAGCATAACCAGATCTGTAACGTTCTATTATTATAGTCAATTTCAATAAAGGTACTTTTAAACTTTCTAAGCAGTTGATTTTCTGGTCTAGTCTACCAAGTGGGACTGACAGCTGGATTTAACTCCCTGCAAAACCAAACTGAGGATATGGACTGCTTTATCAACTCCTAAATTCAGAACGCTTCAATGAGGCTACTATGAAGCCCATTCCAACACTTAGAGCAAACTTTAGCACAGGAAACTAATGACAATGCTGTAGTGAACATATTCCAATCAAATAATTTGTTAAGCAAAAAATATATTTTAGACTACAGTAATTCACTCTGTGTGAAGCTGCCTAAATAGCTGTCTATCCAAAAATTACAAGTGGTCCAGAATGTAACAACAACAACAACAACAACGATGATGATAATGATGATGATGATGATGGAAGGGACCTTGGAGATCATCTAGTCCAACTCCCTACTCAGGCAGGAAAACCTGTACCATTTCAGACAATATAGCTGGCTTCAGTAGTGATGAGAGTTCTGAAGTTATCCCATGTAACAACCCAACTTAAAGAGCTACATTGGCTATCAATTGGTTTCTAGGTGCAACTCAAAATGATGGTTGTCACATTTAAAGTCCTATATGGGTCAGGCCCTAGATATCTACAAGATCTCCTTTGCCCAGCAAAGTCTGCCCATCCAATAAGATTGAACTAGGTCCCTTCCCTTAGATACTTCTACCTATGGGCAAAAAGAACTGATCCTTCTCTATTACAGCCCCAGTTTGAAATAGCTTATCACCAAAGTGTTACTCACCCTATTATGTTTTGAAATAATTATTCAAACTTGACTTTCTAAGCAGGAGATCTAGCGTAAGTTGGACCAGCATCAAGGTTTAGCTGGGTATTTTGTTCTCAGTGACCTTAGTCCACCCTCCCTCCCTCCCTCCCTCCTCATTCATTCATTCATTCATTCATTCATTCATGATTTTTATTTGCCTTTATTACTTTAAAAGTAACTCAAGGCAGGGTACATGCACAATATTCCTTCTTCTTTGTTTTTTTCCCCATAACAATCCTGTGAGATGGGGTAGGCTGAAAGAGAATGGCTGGCCCAAAGCTTTCATGCCTCAGGAGGGACTAAATTCACAGTCTCTTGCTTCTAGGCCAACATCTTAACCACTACACCAAACTGGCCTGGTAATGTTGCTATTACTTTGTATTACTCTTTCCCATTATACTATATTATTTTTGTATTAAAATAAAATCTTAATTTTTGTTATAAATTAAATACTTTGTTTAGTCTTGTCATTTTGCTAATCTAGTTCATATAGAAATTATAGAAATTATAATTAGCAGCACATAGTGACAAACAAGACTAATATAGGGAGCAGAAGAGAAGGTGCTGAGTTAAGTAGCCGGTAAGTCAAGACTCAGAACAAACAGCACCACACATTCTATCTCTATTTCTCCATCTAACACCATCCATGCATAAGTTTCAAGTTTCTTTTGAAATCAGCATTTCAAATGAAAATTTACTCCCATGTAATGTTTAAGCTTTCAGCTTAACAGCAATTCCTTAAGACCATTCCAATAATTTCTGCTCTACAGAGATATACAGTTAATATATAATATCCTCCTATCATATTTGATAATTTTAATCTATCCTTAGTGGAAATATTGACACTAAATTGCCATACTGTAGAAGTTTGCATTAGATAATCATAATCATCTCTTTCATCTGCTAGGACATCTTCAGTTAGTCTTGCAGAATGACTTGTGCTGTAGTCTGGCTTTGTCCTTTTCAGCATAAATCTGTAATGTATAAAAATGTAAAAGAGTGAATACATCTCTTTTATATCAGTTGATTCAGAATAATTCTGTATCTTCCATCAAATAAAGCTTAATTTGAAGGTATCAAGATATTCACTCAATTCAATTTGGCCCTTTTTACACACTTAGTCAAAATGTACAGTTATTAATAACAGCTAATATCTTTCAGGGTCAGGATAGCAAACATCTCTTTATATTTGCAGACTTATAGTTGCTACATTAAATATTTATGCAAACTTGTCCATATTGCATTTATATTTCATGAACAGGAAAGCTGGAGCAAAGAGAAAGCAAACATTTAAAAACAGAAATTGCTGCCCTTTTTATTCAGAGACATCACAATGAAATTAATTGACAATATGGCAAAGAAAACATTTGTTTGTATTCTTGAAAGTGAATAGTATGTAGAACAACTGAGGCGATCAAACTATCTGACCTTTGCTTGAGGCGTGAAGGTTTCTCTTGTGTATAGTCTTTATGGTTATTGAACTCTGATTTTGCAGCTTCTTTTTCTGCACGGTCAGGTACAAGATGACCATGAGCAGTCTTCATGAGAACTTCAAAATCAGATTCTGCTTCATAATCATCCAAATCACTCTTTGGGCCAAAAAGATTAGAATTTGGCATTCCTCCTCCAGGCATTTTAGAAAAGACTTCTGCACATTCAATGGGCATGCTTAGACGATAAAACATGATATCTGTTTTGCTGTTTTGAGATCCAAAGGACCTCTGTGTGACTTTCAAGCATGGAGAACTATCTGCCGTTCCATCAATCCTGGTAACCTATAAAATGCAAAAATTCAATTGTAAAATGTATGGAAACATAGAAAACAAAATGTTACTTATACTTAATGGTTTTTATAGTATATAAATAAATACATGTTTATTCTTGCCCTCTGTAATATCGTGGCAGGTTAGAGGAAATGTAGAAGGAGAATGAAGCACTATTACAGAAAATATATCTGAGTTCTAGAAAATGTGAAAAAGAGCCCGATATTAGATTAATACATTCTGCTTTAATTACATTAAATATACATTAGATGCAAGCTTTGAACAAGCTTTCAAGATTCTGTTTTAATATGCTGACTGCATTAAAGTACATTCTAAGACCCTTAATGATTCCTATTTCTGACCTTGCCTATCTTGAAGCAAGATAGAAGAATTGGTTACTAAAAAATTTCCTCTAGAACAGGGGTGTCAAACTGCCAGCCCACGGGCCGGATGCATCACACGGAAGCCGCACCTACCCCATTGCCAGCAATGGCAAAACAATCCCGATATGTCGCACGACGTCACATGACGTCGCGAGTTTGACATGTCTGCTCTAGAAGGTAGGAGGCATAATTTAAGTTTATTGCTTTTAATTTTTTTCATTAATCTAATATTGGACTTTGAAACATAACAAAACTTTTGTTATAAAAATATGCAAGTGGATTAAGAATTACTATGGATACGAACAGAGACCCTGCATTTTTCTCTTTAACTCAAAGGGAAACTTTTAACTTTGGCCTTAAAAATAAGAAATATGCTAATTTATCTATTTAATTATACATTATACATTTTAAATGTATAGAAAGGGTAATAATATAATATAGTATTATTATAAAACAACAATAATGAACCTTTCAGTACTTATTTGACAGTCTTACTATATATACTATACATACTATATTAACTGCTATCACTTACTATGTTCAGTCACACAAAATAAATTAAAGATTCAAACCTCTATATGTTCATGATTTCCTGGTACTGGAAGAAACTGAGGTAATCTCTTGCTCAGCCATATAGTAATGTCACGATTTGTATTCACAGCAAAAGGTTCATAGCCTTCTTGTAAGCCACAAATAGTGAAATATTTCAAAGTGCTAACATCTTTGCCAAAGTTCATTCTGCCCACCTGTGACAATCCCAGGCTACAGGAAGGTATAAAGCCTGCAGAAATGAAAGATATGATATGTAAATGATAAATATTAACAACTGTTCTCATGCACTTAATTTGCTTTTTCCTTATAATTTCCTTTTTCCAATCAAGTCTTTAAAACACACAATATCTATATCAGGGGGTCTTCAAACTTGGCCCTTGGGTTTTGCTAGTTTTAATTGTTCCTAATCAGAGTCCCTTGTTTGAGATGCCAGCCATGCATGAAGCAAAAATATATGAAGAGCTACAGCCTGGAAACTGGGTTCTATGAAACGCTGAATGAAATGGAAATGGTTAGCTCTGAAAAAGATAAGGCATAACTTGATAATTAGAGGAGTGGTACACAAAGAAGAAAATCATCATTTATTGTCTATCATGCTACCTTCCAGACACAGAATAATAATCTAAAATTTGAGAAAATACAGCCTGGGTAAAATTTAGAGAACAATTCAGTACTGAAATCAATTACCTACAATCATGGTGAGCTCTTCATTAATTCAGATTGGCTTGGACAAACATCTATTAGAGTCGATTTAATTTGGATTCCTGAACTGAGCAGGCATGCAACTTTGATGGTCTAAATGGTCCCTTCTAATTCTATGTTTCATTAATCAGCACTTAGAAATATAAAAAAAGCCTTACTACACACATTCATTGTCTAGCTGCACAAGTAATTGTTCAGCACCCCATGCTATTACGTACCTGTCCAGAAACTAGACCTTATCTATAGGGTAAAATCTAATGGATTTATCTATTGCCCTGGACAGATTTACTATGGAAGAGGTCAGCTGCCTGCACTGATGATATACAATTAAATCAGATGTAGATAATATCCGATAGGTCAAGGACCATAATTCAGCCTCTTGACTTTCTGAAAGACCACAGTACATTGTTGATATGTTGTAACATCCTTAGATGTACTGTATGGTGTACTCAAACATTTTTGGTCTCTTTTCTGGACAAATTTAGGGTGGAAATAGTTAATGACTGTAATGGAATTGGAGGTCCCAAGACAAACTGACTGCATTTGTACACTTAAAACCACCCCAAACTATCAGTCACTGTTGCATCAAAATCCACCTATTTTGCTACCATATTTTAATATCATAATCCCAGAATGCTGATGGGTCATAGATAGAATCCTTGAGGTAATTCTTTTTTTTTTATTGAAAGTTTTTTAAATTTTACAAAACAAATCCCCTCCCCAAACCCCCCCACCCTCCCATACCCTCCCCCACCTCCCCAAACCTCCCAAACCCTCCCCCAACCTTCCCAGAGCTGAGTACAGGCTTAATTAAAATTTTTCAGAAAAAGAAAAGAAAAACTTAAAACACATATAAATCCTAAACAAATCTAAATACATTAAATTAAATAGGTTATCTTCTCTAAAAAATAATAATTGCAATCATTAAACACATTATAATATACTCTAAACATTTTCTAGTATCATACTTATATTATTATCCATCATTCTGTATAAACTCCCTCCAAAACACAAATTTAAACATTACTTTCTTTGAATATCTATACCTACAATATAAAATCTAATCTCTCCCTCTTTCTTTATCCTAGAACACAAAAATAAACATATAAACCTTCATTATACCATTAAAACTAAATACTCTTTGAATACTTAAACTAAATACTTAAACTTAAACTTCTTATCTAAGATTTTCATTCAATCTCCATAATCTTCTCTCCTATCAAAAAAAAACTTAAAAGACATATAAATCCTAAACAAATCTAGGTACATTTAATTAAACAAGTTATCTTCTCTTATAATAATAATAATAATAATAAAAAAACCCAATCATTAAACACATTATAATATACTCTGAACCTTTTCATATCATACTTATGTTATTATCCATCATTCTTTATAAACTCCCTCCAAAACACAAATTTGAACATTACTTAAAACATTAGAATTCCCTTATACACATTTAAATCTTTACCAATAACAAATTCCATCCACAATAAACACATTCCTTATCAGTCTCTCTTGTCCATAAACCATTAAAATTCCCTTATACACATTTAAATCTTTACCAATAACAAATTCCATCCACAATAAACACATTCCTTATCAGTCTCTCTTGTCCATAAACCTCAAAAGAAGTGCTTTGAAAACTGCCCTTAAAGCTAACTCCAAAAAGTTTGTAAATCTTGCTTCTCCCACAGACTCAGTACTCTTTTGAATACTTAAACTAAGTACTTAAACTTAAACTTCTTATCTAGAATTTTCATTCGATCTCCATCCTTGTCAGTCTCTCTTATCCATAAATCTCGAAAGAAGTGCTTTGAAATCTGCCCTTAAAGGTAGCTCCAAAAAGTTTATAAATCCTGCTTCTCCCGCAGACTCAGGAGCCAATACTTGTGAGGCTTCCTTAAACTCCTTCTTCTGTTGCTCTTTTTCTTTACGATTATATGTTGCACGAGTTGTCCTCTGCTCCTTCATCTCGACTTGTTGAGGCCCCCTTGAGGTAATTCTTGTCTCTGAGCCATAACCTTTGGCTGAAATGAACTAATGGCTGGTTTTAAAAACTTCTCTAAGACAGCAAGGAAAAAGTTGCTGAGGCACCCAGAAAGCAGCACAAATTTGGTCAAGAACTTACCATCACCAACCTCAAAATCTTTAAATGCAAGTTCAGAACCTGAGTCATCAAGAAGGATTTCACCATTTAGCGTAAATATCATGGTATGCTCATTCAGATCCACCATGCATCCCACAATATCTGCTGTTAGCCAAGTACGCCCAAAATGCTCATTTCCCTGGTGCCATCGCTGGGCCTAGATAATAAAAGATTTCATGCAACATAAACTATTATTTTTATGGTTTTAGCATTCATTAAAAATTCTTGAGTTCTAAATATTAAATTAAATCTTACAACTAATTCTATAAAAATAATTTTCAAAACACATCAACTGTGCCACATTCGATATTTTTGGAAAATAATTTATGAGCACAATATACATTATTCTCAATACCTTTAGTGTTACTCCTTTTAAAAAGAAAAATGAGATCTCCATTATTTTAGGAGTAAACCCTCTCTTCCCAAGACATCTGGACAACTGTGGTCGTGAACTCTTGTATGGCCAGGGTCTTGAACTAGATCAGTTATAAGGTGCCTGCGAACCTTTACATTCCAAAATTGTCACCATATTGCAGATCCTACTTGCCATAAGGACAAACCTCATAACATAGCTTTGTTTTGTTTTAACATACAAATTACAATCCACTTGCTAAAATAATGCACTTAGTTGATAACACCACACTTTATGGTGAAGAACATAAGGGCAAAATGCTCATTTTTATTCTTTTGTTTCCTATCCGAAAGATAAATTTATAATAAATGTCAGGGAGGTTCAGAAAACCTACTAAAACCTACTAGCTCAATGTTAGAATTGGCAACAAATGTGTTCATCTCCCGCTAATTAAGGTTTATATACAAACCAGTACAGGTAAACCTCAATTTATGATCACAACTGATCCCAAAATTTATATTGTTAAGTGAGAAATTTGTTAAGTGAGTTTTGCCCCATTTTACAACTTTTCTTACCACATTTGTTAACTGAATCACTGCAGTTAAATTAATAACACAGTTGTTAAATCTGGTTTCTCCACTGACTTTTTTTGTCAGAAAGTTGCAAAAGGGGATCACATGACCCCGGGACACTGCAACCGTCATAAATGTGAGTCAGTCGTCAAAAGCATCCAAAGATAAATCAAATTATGAGGATGCTGCAAAAGTCGTAAGCGTGAAAAGTGGTCATTTTTTTCAGTGCTGTTGTAACTTTGAATGGACACTAAGCATAATGTTGTAAGTTGAGGACTACCTGTAATTCAAATGTAGATCTGTATCTAACCCTCTAAGTCTCAACTGAATCAATTCTTTGATTCATAAGTCCCGAAGTTCTAAGGAGAGACACCGCAAGGCTAATCTTTTTGCCCTGTCTCAAAAAAACGTACACATACCTTGAAACCATCAAATACAAATGCTTGATCATCTGAGCCAAGCTCTTGCTCTGGCTGACAACCTGGTCTGGTCCAGCCAACTCTCATATCTCCAGCAGTTACTGCCTCAAATTCAAAGTACCACTTCCCGGTTTTTACAGCATATGTTTTTTCTGTTCGGAATATCCTGAACCTTTCAATCATGCCATCAAACACATCAGGTCTTGCAGCTGTAAAAGTTCAAAATGTAAGGATATATATTTTTATATAAAAATTAAATCACATTATCCAAATTTTTAAAAGTTAGGTATGGTTACAGAGAATATTTGGAGCTCAGGGTTAAAATGAGGGGTCCTTGGTGCTCTCTCAGCTTGCTTGTTTTCTTGCACAGGTTTCCTTACTCAAACTAGATAACCATCAGTGCTGAACTGAAAAGTTTTGCAAAAGTTATGGTCCCTTTTATCAGACTGGCAATGAAAAGAAAAGGCAAGAAAACGTATTTTGTTTTCTCAACAATTCTTCAAGCCTTAGCAAAATTTTAAAAAAGAAAAGGAGTACCATTGGACAAAGTACTTAAGTCCAATGTTTGCAAAAGAGAAAAAATGTCAAATAATGAACAAAAGAACTGCGCTTACCTACTTTTGAAATGGACTGAAAACATATCAAATTTGACATTATTTGTCCTGGTAGTCACTCCGAAGTACAATTCAAGTGTGTTACAATGAGACAGAATTTCTTTTGCTGATGAAATGCTTCATACATGTAAATATCCACTCTAGATTATGCCATGTTACTTACTTTCCAAAGAAGGAGACTTCAAAAAAAAATGAAAAGTCAGTAAATGAAGTATTGATAATTACTTTGCTATATTTCAAAAGGAGTGCTCCAGGTACTGAGCTGAAGGAACAACTTGCCTACAGAAGCTGTGGGTGCTTCATCATTGAAGGTTTTTAAGAAGAGACTGGACAGCCACTTGTCTCAAATTATATGGGGTTTCCTTCATGAGCAGGGGGTTGGACTAGAAGACCTCCAAGGTCCCTTCCAGCTCTATTTTGATTGATTGATTGACTGAACTATTTTAATCGAGCATTTGGGTGGAGGAGGTTTCCTTTAAATCTAAAGTTACGTGGGTATGTATATGTTGTATTATTTTAATATATTTCCATATATTTTTGTTCAGTTTTATTATAATTATTATTCTGTTTGGCATTATTTCAAAATTATTAATGTTCTGTTGGACTCAAAAAAATAAAATAATTAGAATTATAAAAATAAATATGCATTTATTTTGAAAAGTTAAAATAAAATTATACATTAAAAATGGGACATTCTTACCTTCTTTGAATTAATAAGCACATATAATAATATATATAAAAACTGTTTCAATGTAATTTCAGTACCATGGTCTTGATCTGGAGCTTCAAGGTTATAGCCATAGTTGATGAGAGTACGAACTGCTTCCCGGAGGCTATCTTTGTTTGATTTCTTAGTGCGATCATCTAGAAGTGTATAAGGGACAAGGCGGGGATTTCGACGGTTCTTCACATCCTATACAATATAACAATTATGAAAGATAATTTAAAGGACTTTAATTCCCAGTTTTTCTAATACTGTAAATAGTTCTGCATCAACCTGGAAGGAAGAATCAAGTAGGTTCCTGAGGCTGTTCAATACATTTAGAAACAGATAAAAATGGTGCTTATCAAACATTAATAATAGAAGTATTGCCCAATACCTTAAATGAAAATTCAATATAACGCTAACTTAACAGGCGTGAATATTGGATCAAATTCTACAAGATTTTCAGCTATTTGTGTGTGTGTATATCTGTGTGTGTATACAAGCACAACTTTGTGTATGCCCAACTATTCAACTTTTCGTAGTATTTATTAACTATTACCAGTTAGTAAAATAACCCACTGAACACTCACTAGAGCAGGGCTTTTCAACCGGTGGTACATGTACCACCCGTGGTACTTTGCCACGTGACAGGTGGTATGCGACTATCCTAGAGAAGTGTAGCAGGGGAGGGGAATGAGCTGAAGCAACCCAAGCCTGAGGGAGAGGCAACTGCAGCTGCAGGACTGTTGGGGCTCAGCAGAAGCCCCAGGAGCCAGCAGGGCTCCAGCAGATTGGCTCCAACTGATTGGTGCTTCTGGAAGCAGTGAGGAGCTGGAGGTGAACTGACGAAAGGGGGGGGGAGAGGAAAGGCTGTAAAAGAAGGTGATTTTGGCGGGAAAGGAGAAAAAAAGACAATAGGGAAAAAGGAGAGCTCAGCAGGCAGGGAGGAGATAGGGACAGAAAAGAAGCAGCAGCTGTTGCTGGAAGAAAAGATCTCCTGGTTCATTTTCTCCAGCCAGGAGAATGCAATCAGCGCTGATATAATGAAAAGCCAGCAGATGAGCATGTCAGAAAGGAGGTGGGTTTATTTAGTTCTGGCTCAGCTGGCAGTTTGATTGGGTTACCATAAAGATTTTTGTAGTTTTACAGCGTTTTATAATTCAGAGGCTCAGTTTGTGTGCTTTGGTTATTGGAATATTTTAGTCTATATTTTAGGCTAGTAATGATCCAAAGTGTTGACTTCCATAGGTTTAATCCCTTTAAACAAATGTAATTTATTTTTACCCCCTGATCTTGAGTCTGTTTATGGCTTTTAGAAAGTTTTCTTTGAAGGTAAACAGGCTTAATTTAAGGCTAAAGCTTTTCGCAATTGCCAGAGTCTTTCTGTCTTGGACTGCAATATTGTGACATGTGACATGCCTGAGGCAGCTTAAAGGGAAAAAAAACCCTGGAGTTTATGTGTTTCTTTATTTTATGAGCCTTTCTTGCTTTGCACTTGATTCCTGTGTTTTTAAGGGTACAGGGAAGGGATTGGGGTGTGTGTGCATTGTGTGGAAGAAGATCTCAGAAGGGAGAGAGGAAGAAAGGCCAACCAGCTAGCACAGGGGTTTACAAACTTAGCAACTTTAAGACCTGTGGACTTCAACTCCCAAAATTCCTCAACCAGCCATGATGGCTGAGGAATTCTGGGAATTGAAGTCCATAAGTCTTAAAAGTGCCAAGTTTGAAGACCCCTGAGCTAGCTGGTAGTGGTGCATATTAATAAACATGGATAAATTCATCATACATTTGTCAGTGCAAAGGGAAAGTGATTCAGAAAAGGAACAGCCACCAAAGAAATTAAAACTGGTACTTTTTTCCTTTTTCTACAGTTTGTAATTTTTATTAGATTATAGAAATAAATATAAAAATACAAAATCAAATAATAGGACACAGTGGGGAAGAAAAAGGAGGAAAAGTGAGGGGAGAAGGAAAAAGAACAGACTTCCTCTGTTGCAGTAGAAGGAAGCATTAACATTGAACCTCAACTTTTTACTTTTCCATAATATTATAAACTAGCCATTTCTATAACAACAAATTAAAACCCCAAATCCCCCCCCCCTTTTTTTAGTCATCAAGATTTGATACCTTGCTAAGCACTGGTGGTACTCAAATATTGTCATGTCATAAAAGTGGTACAATTTGTGAAAAGGTTGAAAAGCCTTGCACTAGAGCACTGTGGGATATTTTAGTAGCTAATAAATGGAACTGCTAGTGACTTTACTGCAATTATATTAGCATGCTTAATATAACGCATAATGACATGGTTATATTGTACAGTATCAATTTTTGCTTGATCTCAGAAACACTATTGTGAAGACACTATAGGGAGGGAGGGTTTGTTTTCCTTATTTTGTCCATATCTCTACTTTTGAAAGTTTAGTTTCTGAAAATGTATCAATTAATGTGAGGTCAAAAAAGTAAAAGAGATCTCCAAAACTTTTTATCTCTTTCACTATCATCAGACATTTGGACATAATATGAGTACTATAAAGATTCCAGTATGTCTGGACTTACCTGTTGAATTCCATATGTCCATCCCTGCCTTATTCGATCTCTTGCCCATACATTGTGAGCATTCTCTGCAAGTTTATCAACCATGGATTCCTGGGATGGAGTCAACTTGATGCAACTTAGGTCCATAGGAGCAGGTTTATATCCACTTGATAATAGATAACTGTTAATTTTTTTTAAAAAAACTAATGAATTCTTATGATTTTTTTATGAATTTAAAAAACTTAAGTCTTGCTCATTGCATTGTTTTGGCATTAAATTGTTATTAGATTTAGATCAATTATTTCCTTGTACTGGGATTAGTAATCAGTACAATAATTCAAGAATCAAAACCCAAATTCCAAAATGTATAGGCCTTTGAAATGAAATTATATGTAAATTAAAATGTTTTCTTATATTTTTTAATGCTAGAACTCAAATGGAAAGGCCACTACCCCTCTGCAATTGATGAGGATCCCCTTCTTCTTCGTCACCTCTCCAGGGCGACTTTAGACTCTTTTTAAGGTCCCCAGCAGAGCGAAATTGGACGTGGAAAACGGAGCTCCATTTTCCTGTGCCCGTCATGCCACAACATCTAACCTGGAAGTCCCAGATATCTTCAATTTCTATATTAGTAGACTGGGTGTAGGAGATATAGTAGACATATTTGCACTTAATAGTCTGAGTTTAAACTTACTTTTTGGGAAGTTTTAGTTTCTTCACCTTTTCTTCAGCATGCTCATCAGCAATTCCAACATGACAACCTAATGCCAGCAATGTTCTAGAAGAAAAAAAACATTATATTTGAAATAATTAAAATCAGGCAAAACGTGCTAACTGAAAGACAAGGCTATAGTTAGTTGTGCAATTTTATAGTTACACAATTGTAACTATTACAATTAAATTATAATTGTTATAGTCACATGGGAAGAGTTTTGTCTTTTCTTATTTTGCTTATATTTTTGAAAATGATTATCAGCCATGATTTCTGAGTTATGATATCTTATTGTACATTTTTCTATTCAAATTTGCATAGACCAGTAATCACTTATTTACAAATTTTTGCTATCCAGATTTATACAATATGCATTCTCTTCCATTTATATATGCTTACTGAGAAATATTTTAAAAGAAACAAACATGAGTGCTTTGTAATTCTCATTAAAAATGAAGGTTCAGTAACTATTAGCATGAGTAATCAGCCTATATCAAAAGAAATTATTTGTAAATATGCATATTTATATGGATTGATACAATCCAGAAAATTAAAGAGTACCTTGCTAATCCTGTATAGTGTAAACCAAATTTCATAATCTATTACGAATTCATACAGTCATATAAATTTACTCGCAAAAATATAAACATAAGTCTGACTTACTTTAATGTTTCTAGTGACATCTGAAGATTGTAATTCCGTTCTTGTTCAGGCAGTTTAGCAAACTCTACCAAACAGGGATGCTGTCGCTTGTTGTCATCTCTAATCTGTAAGATAGGATTTCAGTTTATCCTATAATTGTAGCCTAAAAGAATCAATTCTTACTGACAAGGAGTAGAATTTCCCTGCAAAAAAAAACCATGTCCACCTTTCTGGTAATATTCCACACAAAAACATATTCATGCATTAGTTTTTCCACTTTTATTTAAGTGTGCAATTTTTAATTCTTGCATTTTAGTTCTCCCTGATTGTTCCTGTCTGACTGCAGCCAATGGCAATATTTCAGGAGAGCCTGCAGAGTATGGTGACAAAAAGGCAAGATGGTGGCCAAAACAGGTGCAATAGAAGCCCCACCTGCTTTTTGTGTGTCGCACACTTGATGTTTATAAAATGCAAATTAAGCTTTGATTGCCCTGAGGGAGCCACCATCTTGGTGTTTTTGACCACACTCTGTGGATACTCTGATTGGATTTTTTTTCTGTGTAATTTTTTAAATTATAGTTATTACATGATGCAAAACTCGTTAGAAAACCAAAACAGTCGTTTAGGCAGTAAAAAGACTTCCAAATTATATACATAAGCATATATGAATTAATTAATGAAATGCCAAATATAGAAAAGTACATACTGGTCCATACTGCCATCCAAGTTCAATTTTAGACATCACCCAAAGTTCATGGATATTCTCAGCTAGTTTTTCTCTAATTCTTTCCAGATGTGGAGGTAATACAATCTAAAAATAGAAGAGTGAATATGTTAAAAAATAAAGTGGTAAACAGTACAATTAAGAAAAAAACAAACCAATGAAATCATTATCCCAGACATTTTGTGGGCTTTTTTTTACTGGTTAAAATTCCCTTTAAACCCAAATGAAATTTACCTCTGGACTGTGCAAAAATGGATATACTTACACTGAGAATTAAAGAAAAAGAAGATACTGAATATTTTCAAACATGGAACTTATTCTATCAATGGCTGGAAAAACACGATAGAGAATAAGAACTTAACTGGTATTACTAAACGTAATAAATTAACCCAGACAACATGTTGTTCATTAAGCGCTAAGGTATTGTAATAATAAAAAAATTAATAAAATATTACAGAGAGAGAGAGAGAGAGAGAGAGAGAGAGAGAGAGAGAGAGAGAGAGAGAGAGAGAGGTAGATATAAAGAAATTTACCTCTGAGTAGAAATGTAAAAGCCTATATTATAAATATCTTAGTGCCAGTGTACAATATATAACTTGTTCATTTTAACAAAAATATTTTTTACCTTTCAGTTATAGTTAGATGGTGAAAAAATTAAAAATCCAATTATTTCAGGTTCTTTAAAATTTCTAGAAATACCGTTCCATTAAAAAAAATCTATTATCTATCATACCTATTTTCTTCAGAATTAAGAAAACAAGAATCAAAATATAACTGCAAGAAATTGCAGATAAAGCACTGTCAATCTCCACTAAACCAATTCTGTTCATGAACCCAACACTGTTCATCAGCTCAGTTCTTATATTGATAAAGCAGTAGAATAAAAGTTACTTAAAATTACCATACAATTTTGTCACTCAAATATATTATTTTAAGCATTTACACAATATACATCCAATCAGGGGACACTTTTTATGTCAGATTTTACATATCTATCATATGCATTCATTCCTATCTACAATGCTGTAATGTGCATATAAGAAATGTGCATTTTGATGTCATGAAGAAAGCTTCACCATTATGGCCTTGCATCACAATTTTGCATGCAGGCACATAAATTATCCAATTTGCATCTTAATGCTGGTATTGTCATTCTCCCATCCCACTTTGCTTCCCCCACCTCATGGATATATGAGGCCAATACAACCATGATGTAGAATGTATTCATATTTATGGTGATTCCAGAACAATCATTGAATTGCTTTTGACATATTTAAAATGTAAAATAAAAATATTATAAATACATTTGCTTTTCTGATATCACCTTAACTATAGATCTAATCCTGTGGATTCACCTATACAGAAATCAAAATGACTGGGGCTGTAGATGTTTGTTCTGTCATTTTACATCTGAACTGAAAAAAATGTATAAGGGATTTTATACAAATTTGAGGGAAAAATAACTATGGCACTGATTATCACCAGTATAGCGCAATGCAGTTTCTTAAGCTACTTCTTACAGGTTGTCTGCTATTTTCTCAACATATTTTATTCCTGGCTATATATGTTGTCATTTATTATACGAAACTCAGCTTAATTCCAATACTTGCTATTAATATCTGCTAAATGCCTGGAAAGTGGAATTCTGATTACCATCTCAAACTATGATATTGATATAACAATATTTCTAGCAGTTACAGTGTTTGTCATCTAACCTACTACTAGTTTAACATAACGTAAATTAAACCTCATGCATGCTTAAAGTCAATGTACGTTTTACCTACCTGACTGGTATCTACAGGTACAGGAGTGAATGCTGCTTGTGACAAAGAGATATTTGGTCCCAAGAGATCCCTTGAGCAATTGCAATCTTGTTTATATTCCCTGCTGGGTTCTACTTTAAACTTTTCTTTGGGCAGAATAGCTTCAAAACATGGAGCATATCCTGGAGGGGGAAGGAATTTAAATTCCCCATGGCGGCCTCCGAGCAAAAATCGTACTCTGTAAGATAAGTACAATGTGACAGACTCCATATTAATTAAATAAAATATTTCTTGAAGAGGAGATTGCCGATAAAATTACAATAGCTATGGCAAAGGGAATAAAGGATGAACTTGATAATGATCATAATTCTGCAAGTATTAATATACACATTTCTAAGCAAGATTCATCCCAGATCCTTAGGTTTCTTTCATCATTTTCCTATTTAAAATCATGTTAAAATATAAAAGAATAAGAATAAAGGGAATGGGAGGAGGAGGAGGAGAATAATCAAGAGATGTTACATATCTCTTGATTCTTCTTCTTTTTTACTTCCTCTTTTATATTTTTTCCTAGCAGAGAAACCATAACAATTTCAAAAAAACCAATGTCCTTTCAAATCTGATCAGCTCTCAAATTACTATAGTCCCTACCAATTTAAGGTGACTTACACTCTCTACATCTGCTTTTTTAAAAAAATTAAAATATCAACAGTCACTGATCTAGATTAGACCTTAGCAAAGAAAATACTGAATGTATTCAGAAAATAATTGGATGTGGATACGAACTTTATCCCCGCTGAAAAGCTGACAACTGGAAAGAAAAGACCATCTGTGTTGAAATTCTCAAACATTCCCTGGACTGGCTGTCCATTTATTCGGAATGAAATGCTTGGAGCACTCAGGTCAAGGCAGCAGCTGATGACATCATCCGTCCTGAGTAGATGATGATTAGGAGAATTGACAGATCTTGCTACACAACCTATAATTAGGAATGAATATTATTAGAGAAAAATTGAAGATCCCAGTAGGAAACCTACTTCCAAAGATCTCATAAGCACATTGAGAAACACAAAACTACATAATAAACGGCTAACTCAGTATCAATTATTTTAACTCAGAGGTACCTCAATTTCATATAGAAATCTTTCTCTATTTCTCCACATGCAAAAACAAAAACGGGGACTTTCTCCTTTTGATACAGTTGTTTCAATCCTTCTATAGCTGTTATCCTATATAGCTCTTTTAATTTAAAACCTAACTTGTAATATCTTTAGGTTTTAAACAATTAGTCTTACCTGACCATAGATGAAGTCCATCAAAACCATAGGAATATAAGTCATCACCAACACCATTGCCACCCCATTCTTCTCCACCCACAGGATATGGTGAATAACCTTCTGTTGATGCCCAACCTACACGAAGGTGAGTAGCTTCTGCTGTTGTAAATGGCTCCACATAATCAACCATTAATTCATAATACCATTTCCTGTACTGAGCAGAGCCCTCGCTGATTCCAAGGAAAATATTTGGTCGCATGCTAAATACAAGCAAAACAATATATTTTAAAAATCAGTAAAAAAATCACAAAATGGATTTTTTTAAAAAGCAAACTTTTTAATGCTCAGTTCAGCTATACCTAGCAAATTTAAATAAAAATAATGTTATTATAGAAGGGCTTGCATATATATGCTCATTTATAAAATGTATATAATGTATGTTATTATTTGTGGTTTTTTACTTGTGTGTAGTATGCACTGTGGACAGCACTTAATTTCGTTGTGACTTACACAATGATAATAAAGATATTCTATTCTATTCTATTCTATTCTATTCTATTCTATTCTATTCTAAACACATATACATGAGCAGTAAAAATAATATCCTATTCCAATTTTTACCTGCTCACATGGTTAACAAGGCGAGTTTGAAGAAGGAGGTCTCTCCCTGGCAGAAGATTGTCACAGATCAAATGTTGATTGGATCGCACAGCTACTCCGTGACATACACACAATGAGCACAGAACATCTAATACCTTGGGGAAAAAATGATGATAGAGGTAGTTATGAAAGTTTTAAGTCACTATAGCTTCTATATAAAAAAAATTAAATGTGCTTCATTGTTATCTTAAAATAAACTTTATGTTCTACTTATAAAACTCATATGAATCACATAGACAATTCAAATAAATTCATGTTTGTCTTGTATACCTTATGGTTTCTCCCATGTTTGTCCAAAAGACAAATGATTGATTTAATATGTCCTTCTTTAATAATATTCAGTGCTTCTGGACTTTCCACCAACACACAGTGTAATACTTCAAGAATTCCTAAAAATATAGAAGCCCCCATTTTAGTATTTAACTCTTTATATTCTTTCAAACACATACAATAAAGAATAGTCATAATAATCTAAAAATGATCATAGTAATTTTTTTCTTCCACCGGTATAATTATTTTAAATCAAGAGAAAAGAATACTTTAAATAAAACAAAAAGGACAACATAGTTGCTTTTGCTTTCATACTGAATTAATTTGCATACTTAAGAAAATGCTTCTTATACTAATCTTGATAAGCATGGATATTTAAAAATAGATTAGCCAATTAACATAGACTGCTTTCATATGTAATGATAAACTTGGAGTGAGAATTCATATCTCGCCAATTTCAAGCAGCCCACAAATTCCACCATTTTTACAGATTCTGCTACAGCTTCTCTACTGTTACTTTGTTTTATAACAAATTTAAATAAATCAAATGTTTGATCTGAAATAAATCAATTTCAAGAAGATTCTTAAGGTTGTAAAGAATCAATTGAGACTTTGTTTTGTTTTGTTGATTTGTTTTTGTTCAGGAGCTACTACTTGTTGATTAGTATTCTGAGGAGAATATCCAATTTAGTAGATAAGACCTGTACCACCCAAATGGAAGGAATTATGTACAGAAAAATACTTTTTAGTTTGTGGGATAAAATTAATATTATGAAAATGAAGTATCAAGACTGATAAATATTTTGAAAGAAATGCCTGTGTCAGTTTCACTTTAATATTTTAAAAGACAGATACATTACTGGGGCATTTTTCCCTTGTTTTAACTGTCTTATGATGATGGTGATGATTTTAATTTTCATGATTTTAAATAACTATCAGCCTCAATCAAATATTGAATAAATTATATTAACTACATACCACTGCAGGCTTAGATTGAGAGTTATTATTTAGCACTCTTGCAAGCTTGGCACGTTCCTGGTTCTAACTGCAATAAGAATTTGGCAACTCTTCCACCAATAAAAGCAGTTAGACATATTTGGCCTCAACTGGATAGAAAATTTAAATGTGATTTTTTTCCCTCTGAGGAGATACTGATAATTAGTAGCAATACTTAATTAAAAATGGCTGGTGTTTTTATGGAAAATGTGAGCTTATAATGAGATCATTACATCAACTATTAAGTAATGGTATTTTTAAAATTTGAAATTTTGCAAATAAAATATAGTTTATGTAAAAGTTATAGCCTGTGGTACATACAGTTAACACATCCCCTATATATAGTATTTGGCCATGATGCTCATACTGCCTCTGGCACTTTGAAGCACTGGAAGTGTTTGAGAAGTCCTTTACTGGGACAAAACTAACAATGTAATATTATCACAAAAAATAAAAATTGAAAATTACCCACAGTTGATAAATATAGACAAATTTTGCATATCTTTGAGATCAGTCCACAGTTCTGATCCAACCAACATTTTGTGCCTGCATAGAGGTACACATTTGGCCTCTTTTCCCAGTTTCCCAGCAATTCCAATGAACCGTGGAATTTTAACCTTATATGATCATCCTCTTGCTGTACATTATGGGTAAGCAATCATATAACAGAGAACTTGTTGAGGGAAATGACAAATGTTCTGCAAGCGTTGCCCTGAGTTTTCTGAGATCTTACGGCTAGGAAAATAACGTATTTTAACTTGATCTCCTGATGAAGTAAAGCAACATATTCAAAAGGCAACTGAAACTTGCTTTGCAACCTTACTGTATAAATATGCCAACAGGTTTGTAATGAAAAAGAAGCTTCTTTCCAAACATTGCCATATCTACCACAGCTGCAGTGTCATCAGTTAATGACATCAACATCTTCAAAGACTGAAGAGGAGAAGGAATGCTCAGTTGCTTTTTATTGTATTCTGGATTCTTTGTAAAGGATTCTTATGTCTGACTTTCTTTGTATTTTTGATCAGCTGGACCATCCACCCTCCTTCTCATAGATTCACTATCTTATTGTCTATGAGTTTGTATATTGAAATGTAAATTCTACGAATCATGAGATTTGTTATTGCTTAAAAATCTATAACTTGATACACATCACTAAGTATTTTCTTGCTCACAAAATATATTCATAATCATGTTGAAATAGAGCACATGACATAAACCAGCCATGATAGTTCCAGTGATTAGTGACAAAATGTGTGGCGTACCAAAGAATCTTGAAAGGCACTTAGTAAATCTGTGCATTGACAAAATTTCCATCTGACAATTAGAAAAGGCCATACTGCTTGGATCCCCATGTATACTATGCCAATGCAGTACAAAATACTAATCTTCTTGAGAAGAACTCTATGTATATGAAGGCCAATACCAGCTAAAGAAATAGCAGCTGTGATTTCACATGTTGTGTATATATTAATAATAAAGCAACTGGAGATCACTTGAACACCATCAGCATTGACAAAATCACCATCAATCCTTCCAAAAGGTAGTTTTACTTGTAACAGCTTACACCCTGTGACAATACCTTTAATTTTATTAAGCAACGTATCTGCTTATTGTTAAACAGATTAAGTAATAATACCCAGGTCTTTGGGAAGAACTTGACAGATGGACAAAAATTGCAAGTCTAAACATCTAGCTAACCATGCAACCAACTATAATAAAAATAAAAAATATTAATTTTTATTTTATTTTTTATTTATTTTTCACATTTTTGAACCACTCATCTCCCTTGAGGATGGACATTTAACAATAAAATGTTAAAATATAAAAACAGCATATAAAAATAAAAAAATTAGAAAATTTAGAATTTAAAAGGAGGCAAGGATGATAAAAAATCTATTAGAAATTAGTTTAAAAAGCAAAGGGACACCTCTGAGGTTAATATATTAATAATATGTAATATACATGAATAGTTGTTTTATATAAATACTATTTACATTTTATCCAACAGCAAACAGGAAAATTTTCCATAGTACTATTATATTTTTTTTTCATTTTTGTTGTAGTTATATTGTATTTTTTTCCTTGTTCATTATCCAAAATATCTTCTAGTAGATGTGCAGGCTGATCAGTTCATTTAATAAATAAATTAAAACAAGTTAAATATCATCAAAGGTGCAGAAAATCTCAGCAGCACATACAATAGTACTCATGCACTACATGTTAAAATCCCCCATATCTATAAAACAAATTATGCATCAAATTTTGATGAGATGTATTCATTTATTGCATTTACATCATGCCATAATCTGGCAACTCTCAGTTTTATTTTATATTCCTTAAACATCTTTCTGTTTAAAACAAAGCTCCATGTTAGTTTTTCCCTCTAAAATCCAAAATACAGTCTATAGTTCAGCTATAACTAATTGAAAAACAGCTGTCATTATTAAGCTGCAACTAGGCCAGTCTGAATTGCAAGGCAAAAATCATCAATTTGAGTAAAATGCCAAGTGTTGTTTGGTTCCTTGCTGATCTAAACTTTTACCATTTAAGCTCCTTTAAATATATAGTATTAAACTGTTTATGAACTAACAACCAATTCACTTTTAACTTAAGTACCGTGCTTAGTACATTGTAGGTGCTTAGTGAAACAAAAATAAAAAATCCATATGATACTTACTATATAAGATAGAAAATGTATCAGTTATTCAGTTAATAATAATTTCTTTGACCATGGGTGACTGAAAACAATAAGGAAGGACAGATCTAAACAGTGAAAATAAGGACCAAAATTAATAAGATTTTTCTTCACTAGCACTTGGAACTCCATTTCCTCCTTTATCTGCTCCTTGATTTTCACTGCCTGTTCTCCTTTCCATGTAATACTGAAAGTAACCAGGGTATTTCTGGGCTATAAACTGGGACTACAAAACACTGTATCTCAGAAGAACACAAAAGCAAATCATTTTAAGGTTCTTGTCAAGAATACGACTTCCAGTTTGGCGTAGCAGTGAGATGGAACATATGAAGGCAGAGTTCTGCCTTCCGTGGCCAATTTTGCCCTGCTGGGGGCTCTAAAAAGGGCCTAAAGTTGCCCCGAAGAGGCGATGGAGAAGGAGGGGTGCCTTGTCGATCACGGAGAGACAGAGGTCTCTCCGTTCAATCCATGGAAAGCCCTCTAAACCGGCAGGGGAAAGACCGGCCACACTTCTGCGGCCGGCCATTAGCTGCTGACAACCGAAGAACAAAAGCTTTAATTAGCACATGTAAACAGCATGTTTGGACTGAGTGAGAATATTGATCCTTTCTTTACTATTTTACAACTGAATTTCCTGGGAAAGACTCCCAAGAAGCTTAAAACATCCGGATGTGAATGGAAGTGGCATTTTAATTTTTTTAGGGGGGACAGAAATAAACAATACTGAAGTGAAAGTAATACAAAGCTACAGTTTTGATAAATCTGAGAACTGAGATAAATTGTTAAGATTTTCTCTTTGGGAAAAAAATATTGAGGTGAAATATAAGAAATATAAGAAATCAACTTTTTGTTTTAAGAGTGGAAAATGGACTTTGAATGACATCTAGTGGTGGATTTGAGTATAGCACTATAACTAGCTGCTTGGTGAATTTCAGCTTAAGGGAGAACAGCTGGCAATAAAGGAAAATATTTTGGCATATTTATCATCCTGACCTTCTTGGACTATAAATACCTACTGAGTTTGGACTTAATCTGAGTTTGGACTTAATTAATCTCAAGAGCTAGTAGAAGAAAAAGAAAAATTTGACTTTTGAATATGTCTGGCTGCAGGAAGGTTGAACATTTTGAACACTGGAACATTGTGGATTACAACCTTGCCTGACTGATAACTTTCAGGATACGTGAGATAAAAGATTACTATAAAATATTGCTATTAGGACTGGATTCTAAAGGCTATGTATAAAAAAACCAGAAAACTAGAGGAAATTCTGTTCCACTCTTACTGAGACTGGTAATACTATAGGATTTCTAGGAATGAAGCCTCAAGAAAAAACAAATACCTTTCAGAAGAAAGTACTCTCTATGCTACAGCGAATTCATCAAACAATTCTTGCACACAAAGAGGACATAAAAAGAAAGCATAATGAGACTAAAAATAATCTAGATGACATAAAGAACCAAATCTCTAAATTAAAGCTACAACTGAAAAGCTCCCAGACCACGACTACAAAGTATGAACAAATAAAAATCAGAAATCAGAGGGTGAAGCAGAAGAAATGGATCTAGAGATGAAGGAGATATAGATTTGGAAAGGGAAATATAGATTGCCATACGCAAATAAAATACTGCAAGACCTACCTATAACAATGAAAATACAAAAGACCCTTTACTCCTTTATCCAAAATACACCTGATGACAAGGAAGAACTTTCTACAAAATGGAACATAGAGCGGGCAAGGGAAAAGTCTAGGGAATGTGGATGGGCGGAGTTCCCCGCCCAAAAATACTCTACCTAAATTATCTTCCTCATGCCAAGAAGCTTGCATAAAAATAGAAAGAAAATTCTTGGGCGATTTAATTGTTCTGGCCTGGAAAGTTGCTTGCCAAAGAAAGAAAGAAAGCGAGAGTTAGACTAAAAAAAGAGGATTTGATCTATCACGGCACTATCTGTTTAATATACTTGTTTAAATATAATTAAAAGAAAGTATGACCCTTAGATATAACTAGATTTTTATAATGGAAGATATGATTTAAAATTAAATAGCATTATTTTTCCTTTTGATATGGGAAATTTGAAGATAAGAGGATTGGTATGAATAAAAAGTTTTAGCTATATATATATATATATATATATATATATATATATATATATATATATATATATATATATATAATTAATATTAAGAAAATCATAACTGACCAAGATATTTTAAATATTGATGCGAAATCAAACTTTAATAAGAACACAAAAAACAGGATATTGACATGAATTGATATTATTGTTACTTCTATAGTATTAGTAAAATATGATGAAGATGTTTATACCGATTTTTGTAAATATCAATAGTATTAAAAATTGTAATTGTTTAATGAGGGGAAAAGGGAAAAAATATGGGGAAGAAAGGAAGACCAAGGAAAAAATACTAGATTGTGCAGTACGGAATAGATTTATATTGAAGAAATTAATGTTAAATATGTGAACCCAGACAACATGTTGTTTGCTAAGCTTTAAAGATTGTAATTTTTAAAAATTAATAAAAGCTATAATAATAAAAAAAGAAGAAGGCAATAAATGGCCAACAAAAAAAAAGAATACCATATGAAACTTATCTTGGACTTCCCTAGGAACAAAGGGAATTTCTAACTTTTAACCTGTGAGATACATTAAACAAATGCCGATAAAAATTATCAGACCACAAAATGAAGTTTCTGTGTACAACATAATATCCCAAACAAATCTGAATCATATCTATATAGACAGCAAACAAAACAAAACAAATATACGATTTAATATTGCTTTTTAAGCTTTTGGCAAAATTTCTATCAGATTCACAAACAACAATCTTTCAATTCCTATTTGTAGGTACTCAAGGGATCATTATTAAATTAGTACTATACCAAATATTCATATTGAATTCTGAAAGAAACTATGAATTCAAATATACATCATAACGCGAAGAAACATACCAGAAGATGCTTCCAATCTCTCCAATCTACTAATGAGCCAATCAAGAGATCCGGAGAACTGAGCACAATTTTTACGATTCCCTCTAATCAAAGCCGCTAGGAATGAATAAAGAGATAAACTCTTAATTTAAAAATCTTCACATGCACTGGCTGAAATCATCATATAGCATTTTGACCCCCAATTGGGATTTACTAAATTAAGCGTCATAATTAGGATTAGAAAATATTCTATAAAAACCACTAATTATATTTGGACTGTTATAAATAATAACAACATTGATACATGCTTAATAGTTAGCTATGAAATCCAGATATTAGAGTAAAATTGCTAATATCCAGAATACTGGTAGCCTCGTCTTGCAACAGTTCATTTAGTGAACATTCGAAATTACAATGGCACTGAAAAAAAGTGACTTATGACCATTTTTTACGCTTACAACTGTTGCAGTATCCCCATGGTCTTGTGATCAAAATTCAGATACTTGGCAACTGACTCTTATTTATGACGGTTGTAGTGTCCTGGGGTCATGTGGTCACCTTCTGCAACCCTCTAACAATCAAAGTCATTGGGGAGACCAGATTCACTTAACAACTGTGTCACTAACAGCTGCAGTGGTTTCACTTAACAACTGTGGCAAGAAATGATGTCTATAGTCTAAACAAACAACTACAGTCTAAACAAAGTCTTTGATTTTAATCCAAGGATGCACTTGGACTTCTGAATATCTTCATCATACATAATAAACATACGTTTTTCATAAATCATAAAATTTCAACATTCCAGAGGTTTTAGCACATATATTTATGTATGTTTAGATGTTATTAATCTGTTACTCAAAGGTATGTCTTACCTAATAATTCATACAATGAATTTAGAATAGATTTCCAAGTTTCTCCTGCTTCCTTTCCAGCGACATCAGCAAAATGAGCTGCACTGCTGTATACATGTAAGCGATCAATACATTCAAGCACTAAATTGATCATACCCTAGAAGAAAAGGTGTTTATTCTCAACCATTTTGTATAAAATGAATACACATAAAGTGTCTCCCTCTTTCTTTATTTACACACACACACAAACACACACACACACACACTGTTTAAAATCTCTGAGTTTTTTTTTTACATGTGGTATTGTATACACACTTATACTGGTACATAGATAACAAGTAGGTAATAAAGGAACTGAGCTTTGGGAAAACAAACAGGCCCAAGAAGCAAAAAAAGACACAGGTAAATATTGACTTATAAGCAGGATGGCTCCATCTTCATATTTTAGGAAGAAATAAGTCATGCTGCATTAAAACAAAATCCATCTTTAAAACTACATTTCTCCATAGGTATTGTTTAGCTAGCTTCTTAAAAGCATTCAATTTCTATATTAATTCTATCTCCGTATGGTTATCAGTCTTATTGAGCCATATATTTTGCAAACCTAATATATTTCTAATATTCTGCATTTACAGTCTTTTGAAGAATGTGCATATTACAGGCAATTCATGTATCTCATGTTTTCCTGGAAGATTATGATGGAATGAGACCTAAAATGTGATTTAGCACTGTTTGTGTGTGAGGTTTGAGCTCACATACTCTACTACCTCACTTCACATCTCCTATCTGCAAGTCTATATGAAAAATACTGGAATGACTCACTTCGCGTTTTAATTAATCGTGGCTTATTACTGAATCCTCAAGGAACAAAGTGATTAGCTGAAAAGATGGGATATTGAAACAATATAAATCATATAGTTTATGATATTGATTTGCTTGGTTTCAACAAATCATAGTATAAATTAACTCAATTTCCAATGCAGACAAATGAGAAATTCTATTGGCAGTTTAAGCTTGTTTGTAACCTGTACTCGTAGCTTATTTACTGACCTACAAATAACGTATAAGAGAAGGAATTATACAGACTTGTGAAATCTTCAGAAGATAAAAATGCTTTTTGTTCTGACAAGGTTTGCCTCCATTGGAACAGAAGCCTGAATTTAAAAATCTTATAGACATTATACTGCAGATTTGGAACAGTTTTAATTTTTTTCCATAAAGAAAACAAGATTGCTACCTCTTCTTGGAAGAGATTTTGTCGATTCTTCAGAGCTCTTAGGCGGTTCTGTTTGTCTTCATGCTCTAAGTGGTCATCTGGTGGGTGGAAGTAACCAATCAAGTCCTGAAGGCTAAGGCTGACTGATTCAATGGGTAAATCAACTATGGAAGACTTAGCTTTCTTGCTGAGAGCATCAAGGCCCCTAAGGTTAATATAAAAGTTCACTCATTAAACATATATTTTCATCTGATTTTTCATGCTATCATTACAATATCCCGATTTTACCAGTTAATTAGCAAATACATGGTATCTCAGTATCAATAAGGAACCAGCATTAAGTAAAAGGGGTGTGTAAAGATCATCCAGTCCAATTCTGATTTAGAGCTCTGGAAATGAACCAAGCAGTTCACTCTGGAGATAATCTAGTACAATGTAATGCCCAGATTGTGATTCGAAGAACTGGAGCAGCTGTCTTCCAGGTGAAAAGCACAAACAGCTGTAACTTTTTCCCCCACAGAATATCACAATGACTTTTGCAGGCAAACTAAAAAGTCGTGAAGGAAAAATTATATTAAAACTATATGAAACTGGTGTAGCAGCTTTCAAGGCAATTCTTTTAAAATTTAGTACATGTTTATTGTTTGGGAATAGCAAAGTACTTTACATAAAGAAGTAAGTCTCCATATAATTTAGTATGGCTGATATGGCTCCATTCAAATATCTCATACTCAAGAAAAACAAATCCAAAATGGAGTTTTGTGAAGATTCATAAATGAAAATCTCTTAGCTTCAGCTAAAAGTCATGCATTCTCCTACTAAATAACCTTATTAAGCTGTTGGCTTTGGAATGTTAAATATGACAGAGTAAGTGTGAGATTAGTGATTATAGGAAAACCATGGTACACGTATACCTTATGAACCTGTTGAAAAGGAAGACAGTACTGCGAATTACTCGTGCTGTACGTGATTCTTCGTGCTGAGATCTGGATAATGTCAATCCATCATCCATATGGCCTTCATGGTGCATGATAGCCTGCAACAAAAAGCCAAATGGAGAAAATCATGCTAATATTTGACAAAATCTTTTGCACATTCTAATTCAATTTCTCTGGATGCTTCAATTCAGGTCAGTCAATTATTTATAGTAGTAATTTCCATCATTACTCTATGTCTTAAAGCTTACTCTTGGAAACATAAAGGTGATTCACCCACTGTTTGTTTGAGATCTGCAAACATGGCTACCTCATTACAGAAAATAATGGACAAAATCCATATATTGCCAATATAGGCAAATCCCTATATAACTATGAATTCATTGTCCAGCCAAATAATCCAGTCTTGAGAGTAAAAACAAAATAGTTCAGAAGCATTCCCATATGCAAATTAAATCAAAGAATAAGTGTACTGGTGAAAATCCAGAATGAATTATGACCTATGTGGAATGGCAATTTAGAGCTAACAATAGCAACCACTTCATAATTAGTGATTAAAACCTTTATTCCAGATAATGACGTTTGCCCTTTGTGAACTGCTTATAGGTAAAACCACACTAAGAGTATCCTGCACACATCCTGTGGTAAATTTCATTTTGCATAGTTGTATCTATTTGTCCTTCACAAGACAACTTTTATATTTGTTAATTATTAATTTTAATACAGTGAAGGAAACCAGAACTTTTTAAGATTTTTTTTCATTGAATAATTTTTGTTAAGTCCTTCTAAATGCATCCTCAGAGATACTAAGACCACTGTATTTGTTCTTATGAAATCCTGTACTTTTGCCATAAGGTTATAACCAGTTTGCCCACTAGTTTTTTCTTTTTTCTTTAAATAAATAGCTAACTTGTGAGTTTTATCTTAGCAGTATGATTAATATAAATTTGCACGGTTCCAAAGCAATTCCTGTGTAATTTATCTGAAGCATTTTTACAATTACTTCACTCCACTTTACAGGTAGTCTTCAATTTTCAACACTAATTGAGCCTAGAAATTATGGTTGTAAGCCATGATGGTCATAAAATGAGTCATCATCTGACCAACCCAATTTCATAACCTTTTTGGAAGTGACTATTAAGTGCTATGGGCATTTTTTTTCTGGAAACCAGAAATAAAAGCAGTTTCTAGAAAAAAATACAATAAATTGCTGTCAGATGACCATGGGGGAATGTCATAACTTCAAAAATGACCAGTAAATAGCTTTTGGGGGAGGGGAGGTCTGTCATAACTTCCAATAATCACTAAGTGACCAGTTTTAAATTGAGGACTACCTGCAATACCTATCTATGTTTATTGAATCAAACTCCATTGGTTTATTTTCTTTGATCATCCTGGTGTTTTATTTACCTACACAGATACAAGTGAATTGTATATTCAAATAAAGTTGTTCCTACTAATGCGTATCTGTTCTGACTTTATTGATTTTTTGGTTTTGTTTTATAGGAGGTTATATATTAGAAACCTGTTTTGAAAACAATGGCAGTAATCAAGCAGAAACTACAAAAGAAAATGGTGGAAATCACTAAAGAGTATTTGAGCCAAGCTATCACCAATATGTTCTTATTGCCAAGGCTGTTAAACATGCAAATATTTGTAGGAAACTAGAGATATTTGTAGATTCTAAAGGTAGCGTTACTGATTAACTTTCTTTTTATTTACACCTGCCAAAAATACACTCTTGTATATTTTTTTTCCTTTTAGCTTACAGATTTTTGCCGCAATTGCAATTGTTTTCAGTAGCTTTGAAAATATCCCTTTTTCCTCATGTGCTAGGCAAGTTTATATAACTGTTACATTTTATAAAACAAGTTAAATATAATGCCAAGAAAAATGAAATTAGAGAAATTTCTTTAGTCATTTTTTTGCTGGACTCTAGTAAAAAGTCCTCATATGGCCAAAAAAATGTTTATATCAATATAAATAAAATATAGGTAATCCTTGCTTAATTATTGCCCAGTTTAGAATCCAAGTTATGACAGCACTAAAAAAGTAACTTTGTGACCTGTCCTCGTATCTACAGCCACCATAGAATCCCTGCAATCACCTGATCACCATTTCAATGCTTTACAACCAACTTCCAAAAAGCGGAATCAATGGGTGGGGAAGTTGGCAGTAAAATCACATCATGATCACAGGTGTCTTGTTTAACATTCGTAGTAGAAGTGAGGTCATATGTCTGTCATATTCTCATGATGTAAGCTTAACAACCACACCACTTAGTGAAGGAGTTGCCAGTTCCAATTGTGGTCATTAAGCAAAGGTTATCTGTATTTGCATTTCAGAAACCATGCTGAGCAATCTGCATACAAAAAAAGTTTGTCACATGAACAAGTAAAAAGGGAAACAGTATATATATGTGCATATAAATATATGAACAGAAGCCTATAAAAGAAAATATTTTAGCTCAGGGTTGAAATAGGGGTCCTTAGTGCTCTCTGAGCTTGGTTGTTTTCTTGCAGAAGTTTCTGCAAGAAAACTAGGTAACATCATCAGTGCTAGAAGCCTTCCAGTCCAAAAAAAATCTCTGTTTTGAGGAATTTGGATTGAGCTCTTCTGTAGCAAAGAGTATCACTCCAAGATATAGCTCTAATGGTGACTGAGCGACAAACACATTGAACTTGGGTTCTGAGTAAACTTTAAAATTTGGAATTGGAAGGAATTCTGTAGGTCATCTAGTCAAAGCCCCTGCTCAAGCAGGGGACTATATCATTTCTGACAAGTGGGCTGTCCAGTCTCTTCTTAAAAACCTCCAGTGATGAAGCTCCCACAACTTCTGAAGGCAATCTGTTCCCTTGGCTGATTGTTCTCACTGTCAGAAAAAAATATCCTTATTTCTAGGTGGAATCTCTCCTTGATCAGTTTCCATCCACTGTTCCTTGTATGGCCTTCGGGTGCTTTGGAAAATAGGTTGTCCCCCTCCTCTCTGTGACAGCCCCTCAAATACTGAAACACTGCTATCAAGGGCCCCCTTGGTCCATCTCTTCACTAGACCAGCCATGCTCAGTTCCTGCAACCATTCTTCATATGTTTTAGCCTCCAGGTCCCTAATCATCGTTGTTGCTCTTCTCTCCACTCTTTCTGCAATCTCAACATTTAGCATTAATTTCCTTGTCACATCAAAGTTAACTTTAATGTAATAACCTTGTTTTAAACACCTTACCTTGCGCTGCACAGATCCCATTCTTACAGACTTTGCATCCACTGATTGGTAGGTAAGCCACAAACCTGTGTCTACATGCTGTATAAAGCAGACTGAATCTCCATACTTTATTTCTGGGGTTCCCATGCCATCCACTTCTTTTCTTATCCCTACATCTAATTTCTCCTACAAAGAAAAAGAAGCCAGTTGTTACCTACAAAACCATTTTGAAAGGTGAAAATTTTTACCTCAACAGAAAATGGTAAGCATGCTTAGCGATAATACTTAGTCTGTGACACAAGATTAATTTCAATAGTACTTAAGTACGCTTATTTTCCAGATGCAGGTAATCTCTAAAGAAAAAGCAACTACTCCAAGCACATAATAAATGTGTATAGTTGTCTTTATTATTCACATTTTCATTTATTGTTACTAAATCTATGCCTGAATTGTGTAGTTCTTCTATATAAATCATTACATATGCATAATGTTAATGTAGTACTGTACATGCAAACTAGAATTGCACAGTTACAAGCCAGTTTTCTACATCACATCTATGCAGTTTTAATGACACACTCCATAAACACTTGTGGTTTTGTTTATGTAGGGGTGATAAAATAGGGTTATCTTAAGTTTATGGTATTTTTTGCAGGAAGTGGCTCATGTCCATATTTTTTTTGTTAAAAAAAATGTTTTGGCAACATTTTTCTAATGTTTCGCTAATAAGATTATTATTCCATCAAAAAGCTGGCACATATTGTATTTTAAGATTATTTTATCTAGTATTAGGACTTTAAAAAATGTAAATATAAGATGCAAATCTGAAATGAAACATTATGAAGCTTTATATTAAAACTGATATATTTTAGTTTAGCCTACAGAAAAATATTAGGCTGGAAAAAAGGCCTGAAACATAAACAAAAAATTGAATAACATCTAACAATACAATTTCTGTATTGAAGAGTAACTTCCGTTTTATTTGGCTGAGTTTATTCCAAATAAATTGATATAAAATTATAGTCTGAAATAATACATCTTTTCCTAAGATTTTCTGATAACTTTGATTAATAACAAGCAGTTATTTCAGTCTGAACATCAAACATTTATCTAAACCCAATGCTATATTGTACAGAAGGAAGCAAGGAAGGAAGGATATTTTACTGCAGTCTAATTATTCTTGGCAAACCAATAGATCAACAGTAAAACTTTTGAATAAAAATGTTTCCATTCCTTTTATAAGATTTTCACCAACCAGATTTAAAGAAAATGTGGATTTTTAAGGGTATGACAGTGTTGAGATGAGGGCTTTGATATTCATAGCAATAGCTGTTTGGTAGACATTAAACAGATGGCAGCTTCAAAGCTGCAAAAAAAAGGGGGGGGGGGACTGCCAAGCTACTGTTGGCCTGGAAAAAGCCTAGGACTCAAACCTTGGGTCTGACATATATGTGGGAAGATTCCTATATGCTGCTACATAAACATTATTATAGAAAAAAATTCTTATTCTCTGCAATAAAGTTATAATCTACTTGAGAATGTGGAGTTGAGCAAGTATTTTATAGCCATAATTTGTAAGAAGCTTGTTCTATATATATTATTTCCAATACTATAGGAGGGCAGCGCACACTCTGACCCAAGATTAAGCAACATTGCAAATCACCAATTCCATGTGCCAGTATCAGAATAAAGTTGCAATCCAAATGGAACAGTTAATCTGGATGATAAGCCATTTAAGGCCAATAAATGGAACAGAGTGTACACTGCTTTCTGTACATGACCTACAATTATTGCTTCTGTTGCTACCTTCCAACACCAAGCATACACCTCTTTATCTCTACAACCCTCCTCATACAATGTGAACAAAGTGTTCCATTTTCTTCCTAAGAAATATTGCACCAATGCATGCAGGTCTATGCTTATACTGTGGAGAAACTGGATATTTGGCATAAAAAATTCCTGCTAAAACTCCCTTTTGAAACATCAATTTTTTTCACATTTATTTATACAAAGCAGTTGCAAGCAGTTATTCAAAACACTTCAGATCTAGTAAAATGAATCCATATCAATTTCCAAAGCCTCAGAGACAGGGCTACACATATATTAAACAGAGCTCGGACCTGCCAAGTTATGTACATATCTTCATTTAATCATTCCTCTACACTACACTTACCAGTAGATGGACGTTGCATATTCTAGTAGAGTCCAATGCCATCTACAACTTCATAAAATCCTTCATCATCCAGAAGTATATTTTTCTTAAAGAACCTATTATTAGCTCACTTTACAGACAGCTTAAACTCAGAACAATGCAAGCAAAGTAGTAATACTCTATGGAAGCAGAAGTTGGAACTTTGAAAAAGTCAAACAAAAAAAGCCTAGGATCAAATATCTTACTTCAGACACATTATCTGAAGGTTCTAGCTCTCTGGAAAAGATTCTAATCCTAGGAAAGGTGGAAGGAAAGAGAAAAAGAGGATAGCACCAAAATGGGTGGATTCAGCTACAGATGGGATACCTAAAAAACCAAATTGCAGTTCACATTGTGAACGCCTCCTTTCTGGCTATCAATTATACAGCCAATACTGAAGTGTTTGGAAAAGGGGAAACACAGACTCTGGGACTGTGCTATCAATCTCATTCATGAAACTCAGATTCTGCAAAACATCACTAGTCAATGTCAAAGGTGTAATTGTCTTGCCTAAAGGACTGATGAGATGTTGCAGAAAAGCTTTATCTATTGTACTTCCTCCCCTGTAAATTCTTTGCTGTTAAAAGGATGGCTCACTCCCAGTAGTTTACAGTTGCTGGTTCTTTTAATCTAAATTCATTATGGATCATTGCCTTCTTCCTCTTATTTCTAGGATTCTGTAATAGCTGCAGAAAGCCCGTGGTTTTTTACCAAATTAAATTGTAAGCTACCCTGAGGTCTAATTCATAACAAAGAATGGAATGAATATTTAAATGATTTGAGTATAAATCCACAACAATGACTTTTGGCATCCACATAGTTCCATCTTCCAAAATCTCATGAATCATATTTTTCAGACCTAAGTGTACATTTTTTTGATTACTTATTTGGACAATTTATTTAATCTGAGGATCCCATTCTGCACATGCAGCAAGTAGAACAGTCTGCACCCACTGTACAATCACAAACTCTACCTTAAACTGAAAAAAGCACTGCCTACATTTGTTTATTTGGATTACCACAATTTTTTTTAGAATAAACTTCAGATGCATCCAGCTAAATTTGAATCTATTCCATCCTGGACCACCCTCCCTCTCTTCATATACTCTATTAAGGATACGCAGCATTTTCAAGACTGCCATTTTTTCATTATTTTATTCCCAATGTTGCTGCTTTAACTGCACTGCTTACTCATCATACCAAGAAAGGGGTTCCCTTTGGAAAATATTCTGAGACCCAATAAGTTTTTCTCCTATTCAAACAGACTCTCAGTTCCCAATGCATCTTCTGTCCACAATCCATATGCCACTTTGTTATTCAAGCTGATTTTTTATTTGTGGACTGTAGTTATATATCTGTTCCAGAGTCTAATCAGACGTTGTTTCCCATACATTTTCCCCTAATAGTTCCTTCCTGTCAAATGTAATTATTGCCTTTTTAACTTGAATTGTTGGGTCATAAAGAGACTTTTCAACAATGGTATTATCAAACACACACCCCTCAAGTTTCAAACTAACTACATGAATTTAAAACATTTACTGTCAGCCCACATAGGTAAATTAGACAGGAAATAGGACTAGATGAGCTAATTATACTTTATTGTAAGGTTGCATTAACAGAATATTGAAAGTCTGAAGGTGCAAACTTCCTGCCTGGACAATTTGGGTGAGTCTTTCCTAAGTTTCTTCCCTTGACTATTAATCCATTGGGGACTCCTGCCTCTCTAATCTGATTGTTTCCTAGGCAGCATATCTTCCCCTCATCCCCAAGGTCATTCATTACACTTAAAAACCTCTCATAGACTTGTATTTCATAACCTAAAGTTGGCACAATTCTTTTCCCATTCCGAATTTCAATTATCCCATTTTTAATAAAGACTTATAATTTCTGCATGTTTGGGTTTCATCTACTGATCTTTGCCCTTCATCCATGGCCAGGTTATAAAATACAGAAGACAAATGCTACCTTTGAGCAATATCTTCATTGCTATGTAACAGGAGTTTAAACTTTATTCCCCCATGTGTGTTTTTCGCCTGCATTTAAGGGAAAAGTGGAAACAGTATAAAGCACTGCTCTCCTCTCACAAACCTCTCAGGCTATCCAGAGGAATCACGCTTGATGCTTCAAGAACCATCTAAAGACCCAAGAGGAATATTCTCTCTTCATACATATCCTGAGAAAAGTTCATAAACTAGGACAATCAAACCTGTTTTTATCCCATGCACAAAACTGAATACTAACTGTAAGGGATCAAAGTAATTCATTACTTCTAAGAATGCCTTAAGATAAAGCTCGTCACCTTCTCCAGAATCTTCCTTAATAAAGAGGGACTTGACATTGAGTGAAAATTGTTTAATATAATTGAATCAAAAGATGACAGATTGTACCACTGGCTCTTTCACGCAGGAGACTTTACCTATTCCACGAATACTAATGTTTCCCTGTGTGCTGCTATGTATAATACTTCTTTCTGTGTGTGGCTTCCCAATTGTCCCAATAAAGCTATTGATTTAAAATTATTGTCTCTGCTTGGAAATGAGCAACTTAGAGTTTTGTAGTCTTATCTTACTATTTTTCATCAATAAAGTAGAATGTATATTATATAAATGGATAAAGGGGAAAAAAGCAACACATTATGGAAAAGCACTTCAACAAAGTGGCTGAGTTCATAAATCGTGCTCATCGACAATGTGCTTTGATTTGTTTTAGGTAGTATGTGGCATGAGTCAAACCATTCAGGTGTATTAAATAAACAAAAGAACTTAGTGTGATAGGAGAAACAAGGCAGTAAGTGAGAATCTGGAGATTTTTACCTTTCACCAATTCAGGAAAAATCAAGGCAAAGTAAAAATAAAGAAAAATAGAAAATGCAATATACCTAAATCAAAGAAAACAATAATATAAGATGCAGTTCAAGTATCTCAATCACTCTCCTTGCATTAGGAAATGTCTAAACCAGGGGTCACAATCTAACCTTCCAAAGAGTTGGAAGCTATAAGCCTCTGAGAAGTAAACTACCTCACCCTTAGCCTTAAAACATTTGCTGCCACATTTCAACAAGAGGTGCTAAAGGACATATACAGGATGCTGGGGGATTGAAGAAAGCTGACAAGGCTACTAACCTTGTGTTAAAGGAAGCTGGATATGAGAAGTGGTTCATTCTGAACAATCATATCTTGGCTTACAAAATGCTTTTATTTTTCTCTTTCTATTGAAAGCAAGCAAAGCCCTCCCAAGTTTCTAATTAACCATTCCTTTATTTACCTGAACAAGATATTAGATATTAATCTTAAACCAAGTAGTAATCTTCACTCACTTTAAGTATATACCAAAGAAGGTACCTAATATTCATAGTAACTATTAATTATAATTTCATTTTTTGAATAGGGCAAAACATGTTCTGTATTCCATTCCTTATTCATTTGTTAATATATTGCATTTTCTATTTTTATTTGGTTTGATTGTACACCACTCAGAATCAATTTGGACTGGGATGGTATCTAAAGTAATAATTAAATTTAATTTAATTAAATTAATTAAATTAAATAATTAAATTAAATTAAATTACAGAAATAGTTTATATTACAAATATTTACCTTGGAAGATCGAAAACAAAATGCTGTAGATTTCACATCAGCTTTTTCTTTGTCTGTTAGAAGAAGACTCTTGTCATCCATGAGATTTAAATATTTCCCTGTTGTTATATGTCTTAATCTGAATGGCTGCCCCCATCTAATGTGACTTCCACTCCATCTAATTAAAAAATAAAATTAGCATTCATAAACACTTTAACTATTAAATGAAAATATGAAACATAATTAAAAACTACCAATTAAAATATATACATATTGCTGATTCCTTCAGTTTTATTTCTGGAATTAAAGGTATGCTGAAATCACATTTTGATGATATCTCAACTATAAGACATTTAAAACAGACATCAAGTTACTTACTAAGAACACTTGCTAATTTCAACAGAAAGCCAATCAAATTGTTTTGGTGGACCAGATTTATTGGTTCACCAAATCATAGATGAGCCATGCACGTAGTCATCAGAAAAGAAACAGATCTGTATCCACCAAATCATTTATATTCAAGTGGCATATTTGTAATATTGTAATAACTCAGTTCACAACAACATAATTTCCCAGTTTTTCTTCATATAATCTACAGCCTCAGTATCTTTGGAACAAAAAAGACAAATGATAGGTTCAGTTAAGCACATTCCCAGATACAATCAATAGAAGGCTGCATAATGCTGAGTTCTGTTTACAACAATATTGTCTATAATAAATATTCATTCTTTACATAATACATCAATTTGATCTACATGCACTGACAGCAAAGATCCTCTCCCAGCAACTGATATTAATTTTGCCTGCTTTAAGAATTGCATATTTATGTGTGCATGAAGGTATGCTAATGATTAAAATAATCATTTTAATTATTTTTAACTAAATATTTCACTTTCCAATAAAACAATACAGGAGAGAAAAGCAAAGAAAAAATAGGCCCCAAATTCACTGAGTGGCTAGAGTATGTTCTGATATGAAAGAAAATACTCCTTTATAAAATTATTTGTGTAGCAGATAGCACAACATTAGTGCCAAACTGAATTTCAAGTAAAGATACTGTACATTTATCAAATCATAGTCTGAGGCAGAGGTGTCAAACTCGCTGCAACACGTGACGTGTCGCGACATATCACAACTTTTCCCCTTTGCTGGAGCTGAGATGGATGCGGCTTCCGCGTGACACATCCGGCCTGTGGGCCAGCAGTTTGACACCCCTGGTCTGAGGCTAATTAAATTTGAAAATGCTAAAAATCTGAGAGGTTAGTTTTTAATTTTTCAAACAGAAATGTGACATAACCTTTGCTCACGGTTACTCTCATTAAGTGATCAACCAATAAGCATTCATTTCCCCAGAATTTCCTCAAAAAATATTTTAAAGAGTATTTGGCAGCAGTATGCATCAATACACATGCTTACAATGAATTTCAAATGATATCTTAACAGCTTGTTGCATATTATAATCTTGGTACTATTTCCAAATGGAATCAAAATCTTTTAGCATACTATGATTTTTGTAACAACAACAATAAAACCCCTCTTCATTTGACAAAAGGGAATATTAGTTGTCATAACGTATATATTATGCCAGCATTTACTTACGTAACCCTCAAAGTCTCCAGTCTCCAAAGAGAACGAGCATGAATTGACACAGCACCACCCTCATAATGGACAGTTCTACAACACAAAAGACATTTTCCAAGTTTTTTACATATTTGTGATAAAAACCAATTGTTTCCCCCAGGGAAATATATTTGACTAGTGCAGAAATTGGTAAAAATAAAAATAATAGAGTTGGAAGGGTTCTTGGAGGTCTTCTAGTCCAACCCCCTACTCAGGCAAGAAACCTATACCATTTGAGACAAATGGTTGTCCAGTCTCTTCTTAAAAACTTCCAGTATTAGGGTATTCACAACTTCTGGAGGCAGGTTTTTCCACTGATTACTTGTACTAACTGTCAGGAAATTTCTCTTTAGTTCTAGGTTGCTTTTCTTTGATTAATTTCCATCCAAGGCATTGTAAAGTGGTATTAACACTTCACGTGATCTTGATTCTATCCCTCTGTTAATGCAGCCTCACACTGTGTTGGCTTTTTTGGCAGTTGCAGCACACTGCTGGCTCATATTTAAGTGATTGTCCACTAGGACTCCGAGATCCCTCTCACCCTTACTACTATTGAGCAAGGTACCACCTATACTGTACCTGTGCATTTGGTTTGTCTTGCCTAAATGTAGAACCTTTTTTTCACTACTGAATTTCATTTTGTTAGATAGCACACAATGTTCAATTCTTTCAAGATCCTTCTGTATCTTATGCCTATCTTCTTGGGTGTTGGCTATTCCTCCCTCATCCAAATCATTGATGAAGATGTTGAAGAGTACTGGGCCTAAAAGAGAGCCTTGGGGTACCCCACTGCATACTTCCCTCCATGTAGATGCAGTTCCATTGAGGACTACATGCTGAGTACGGCCGGTCAGCCAACTACGAATCCATCTGGTGGTGATGCTATCTAACCCACATTTTTCTATCTTATCAAGTAGTAGGTTGTGGTCTACTTTATCAAATTCCTTTCTGAAGTCCAAGTAAATTATATCCACAGCATTCCTCTGGTCCACTAATTTTGTCACCTGGTCAAAGAATGCATAAGATTTGTCTGGCATGATTTGTTTTTGACAAACTGATGTTGGCCTTTGGTAATGACTTTGTTTGTCTCTAGGTGTTCACTGATTCGTTGCTTGATTACCTTTTCCTGAATCTACATGTACAATAACTAAAACAATGTGTACACACTCGTAAACTCTTTTAAAATTTACATTTTTAATCCCAGATAACCTTTCTCAAAGCAGTAAAAATGAGTGCATTACACTGTATTACATAATATCCTGTCCAATGCAATAGGTCAGCTCTGGCATGTTTTGCAAAGCCACCAAAGTGACCAGCATTTCTTTTTTGAAATGGCAAAGCGGCAAATTCATGTTTTCCAGCTTTGCTTAACTTTTAAAAATTAAGAGTTATATAAAGCTGCATTAAGAAATTAGTACAGAAGAGAAAAGATCCAAAGGGCACAAAGCTCTTGTAAGCATTCAGGCTTTTTAAAGGTTAGGAAAGGATCAGGTTGCTTACCTGTTTCTGTGGTTTTGTAAGCAGTCATCTGTGCATTCATATGAATGAATTTTCTTTTCCTCTGCAGATACCATCAGAACATTCCAAAGCTGAGCTGATTTGAGCAGGTCCCTAATGTTTCCTCCGATTGCACATACATGAAGGACTACTACTTACCTCAGTGAGATAAGTACCCACACTGGGAAAGCAGAAATTTGTGTGAATGCAGAGGCTGCCAGTCAATGAAACAGTTACAGTGAGCAAACTGTTCCTCTTCATTATGGTTCCTTGCATAGTAAACTATATTTATCAGAGATAGGCCAGGCCAATTAATGTAGCATCAACGATAACGTTATTCAACCAAGCATAGTAAGTTATGTAATCCAGATATCAAGATAGTGATCAGATGGTCAGACCAGATAGGAATATAATATGCCTTATGATTTCCAATTATATTTTGAACTGTGTGATTGAAGAAGAAAGAAACACTGGCATAACAGTATCCAAGTTAAAACAAAAACTTCCTAAGAATATTTGTTCCCAGTTAATATTTCACTACAGCTCTAACTCTTCTTTACTGAAAACAACTTCAAATATGGTTGTAGATTTATTGTTGATCATGTGGACTATCCTGCCTGTTAATCTTATCTTGAAAGTTTAAGGCCTTCTAAACTGAAGTTTATTCACATTGACAAACAGCTTCTTTTTTGAAGCAGATCATATCTGTCTTATAGCCATGCCCTGGAAACCTATCTTCTTTAATAACTAAAATGGTTAGGAATGTTAGAAAAAAGCAGGAAAAAACAGAAAATGTTGACTAGATGACAGAGCCATAATGATGAATAAGTATAGGCAGTTGAGCTCAAATGAAACTTACAAAAATATATAAATAAAAAAGCAATGAATGTCATAACCTTGCTAGGCCCAAGAAAAATTGATCCTCCAAGAATTAAGCATAAGTGCTAGAAAATAGGTGGGCTGCAAGGTTATTTCCTTGTTGTCATATAAATCTAAACATCTAGAACAGCTAATTTAATAATGAAATTGATACACACATCTTCTGCCATCAGATAGATCAATAATGGATTACTGGAATAAGAAAATATCTAGATTCCTTGATGAGCAGATCACTACATATGCATGAACTTTGTAAATACTTGAAGTGCTATTGAAAGACCAGAAGGAAGCACTTCGAATTGAAAGAATTGGATTTATGATAGATATAAATGCTAATATGGAAATATGCACTGCTCAAAACAAACTATGCTAACCAATCTCTGTGATGAAACTGTGGAAGTATGGATGCAAATATCTCCACCTAAAATGTACAAGGAGTGATGAAACTACACATCTTGAGACTTGATTTCAGGGTACTATCTCATCTTGGAAACATGAAACAATAGAAATAAAATCCTATGAATAGAAAACCTTGATTGCTTCTGTGCAAAGAAGCATCTATATTTCGAGTAGAATAGTCAAGGAAAAGAGAGTACACCAAAGAATGAGGGCACTGCAATGATAATTCATGAAATATCCTTAGTTTATTACGCCCTATAATCTACACAGTCTAAGAAAAGTAGACTAAAGCAATTGATACAAACCACCCATGTATTTAAGAACATGCAGTCAAGCTCAGTGTTTAGGATAATTCCCTATTTCTTATTCTCCCAAAAGGACAGAAATCAAAATAGCAGTTTCAAAGTGGGATTTTGTTAGCTAGCATTCAAAAAAGCGGTTTTTTGCCTCCAAGAATTATATTGTTGATAGGAAAAATCTGGTAGACCCATCTCCATACAATGTACATTGCACAATGCTTCATTACCTAGGAAGCCTTGGAATTGGAGTAATGAAAACTAGCCTCTGCCACAAGTCCTTAATACCATGGAAGAATGCTAGTAACATCGCTGTGAAAACCAGAATCAATGCACTGAATTGCACAATCTGAATTATCAGCTACATTGGCTACCTAGCTTCCCAGCTTTTCATTCATAGCATTTGCTTACTATAATATTAAATGTCTTCTGATGAGAATGAGCTTCATCATAGTCAACAAGTCCTCATCCAGTAAGGAGAAAGATAGAGCTCCTGGTGTAACTGATAGAGATGAACGTGTAGTTTGGGGGTGATGAAACTACTAATAGAAAGCAATTCAAAGTAGAAGATTTGAGAAGGATTAAAAATAATCGGAAACAGTAAAGGAATGGACAGAGATAGATAGTGCCATGAGACTTTTTCAAAGGTTATTGCAGACATTCATGCTTTGCTGCTATAGTTTACACAAAAAATCTGGTGTTTTCCCTTCACTGCACACACATTCGTGGTAGTCATTTTATTTTTGAGGTGCTTTCTTGATACTGAAGAATATCATGGACCATCTTAACATTGCCTGTCAAATAAGAAAAGCTAACAGTATTACAACCGAAGCAATTAAAAAATAAAGCACAGAATAAAATTGAGATCAATTTCTACAGACTCGCTATGGGCTCACCCAATAATCAGAACAGAAAACATTAATTCAACTGATAAAAATAGTTAGTGACAATGTAATATTTTATAGAGCGATGATGGCGTCTCTGTATAGAGAAAATTTCAATTGGCAGATTTCTTATTCATTCAAGACCCTAAAATATCAGCTAATGTGTATCTTTGTGAACCATTGAGAGTGATGAACTGAGTCCACTGAGAAGCCTTTGCCCAAATCCAAAAGGAAGAGAGAATATCTATCTGAAGTTGGTACACTAACGCACTGGACACACCATCTAAGCAAGCCAAGACATGCAGGTTGTGAATTACTGACAAAAGATAAACAGTAAATTTAGGGGGAGAAAATGCAGAGTAAATATTTAAAAATAAAAAAGAATACTAAATTCAGAAGGGACAACAATCTTGAACAGGAAGGAAGCTAAATCAATTGCAGTAAGAAGAAAGTAAGGTATACAACTCGATATCCTTCAGTCATGTAGTGTGAGAGACTATTTAGGGTTATCAAAATCAGCTCAGCTGTAGAAGCTATGAATGGTGTCTGTGCAGACCTTGAAACTATATTTGTAATATACAGAGACCACAGAGAAGTTCAGGAGAAATCCCTCAACCAAATTGTACATTTTACAAAGTGCAAAATCTTCAGTTCTTCACTTTTTAAGTCTCTTATATGTGACTTTCACTTCTTTCAACCTGGATTTAACACAAAAATCAAAATCCATTCCTGCAAAAATTTGTAGCAGAATCTTTTATACTCTTATTCAAGAAAGTATAAGGAGGAACCTTTAAAGGTGTTTTACGCTGCAAACTTACTCCATCAGATGCACAGAATAGCTAAACTGATGCAGGATTTAAATTGGGAACTGGGTGAAAGTAGGGAAGAAAGACAGTTTGATTGTACAGATGCAGGTTTCATGAGAAACAGATTACAAATACTTATCAATTAAGAATTGTAAGAACTCTAATATATTAAAAACTCATTATGTTCACTGAGACATTCTAAGATTGCCTGGAAGCTTTTGATGTATGTATCTTCAGCAATCTTTCACTCAATAGTATTATTAAATTCTTGTTTGCCCAAAACATCACATAGTTGTCTGCCATAGAATATCCTGATTTCTTTGATTTTTTTTGCCACCACTGACTAATATTTCACTTCTTCAACAATATCCAGCAAATATATTGTGCTTCCTAAATAGCCAGTCAATTGGTATGAGTAAACCAACTCTTTATCATTATATATTTCTACATCAAATAAATTATTTCCTTTCTCAACTGTAAAGCAGTGCTTATAAATAAATTACAATTATGCATAACATTATTTATTAGACCTACAGCATGTTCAAAGATGCTATGAAGAATATTTTATTATAGTGGCTGTCTTTATAAAATGTTACCACTTAGGGAAACAATGAAGTATGTGCAAAACTACATGTGATTATTTAAAAAAAGAAGAAGAAGCAAAGGCAGAACAAATCTGAAAATAAATATTCAGCTAGGAAAAGTAAAAAAAAAAGTTCACTTATGAAGAAGGTTTTTGAAAAATGCGCTCATGAATCTCGCACAAGGACCTTTCTACATAGCCTTAAACTTTTTGGTCCTTCTGTTCTATGGCTATAAAGTACACGGTATTTAAAAGATACATTAACCGCCACTGTGAAGAAGGAATGGATATCTACTAAAGCTACATTGCCATATTTTGCAAAAGATCATTTATTATTATTCATTATTTTTATATCCAGATATAAATTAGAATAGAATAAAATAGAATAGAGCTGGAAGGACCTTGGAGGTCTTCTAGTCCAACCCCCTGCTCAAAGAGGAGAACCTATACCATCTCAGACAAGTGATTGTCTTGCCTCTTCTTAAAAATCTGCAGTGATGGAGCACCCACGATTTCTGGAGACAAGCTGTTCCACTGATTAATCGTCCTACTGTCAGAAAGTTTCTCTTTCAGAGAGCCTTGAGATGTATATGACTATTTGAAGTTATGGCAGCTACAAAATAGGTACTTTAGACAGCATCACCACCAGATGGACCCATAGCTGGCTGACCAGCCGTACTCAGCGTGTGGTTTTCAATGGAACTGCATCAACATGGAGGGAAGTGTGTAGTGGGGTGCCCCAGGGCTCTGTTCTGGGCCCAGTGCTCTTCAACATCTTCATCAACGATTTGGACGAGGGGATAGATGGGGAACTCATCAAATTTGCAGACGACACCAAGCCAACACTCCAGAAGACAGGCTTAGGATACAGGAGGATCTGGACAGACTTAAACACTGGCTACTATCTAACAAAATGAAATTCAATGGTGAAAAAAGTAATGTTCTACATTTAGGCAAGAAAAATCAAATTTACAGGTATAGTATAGGTGGTACCTTGCTCAATAGTAGTAACTGTGAGAGGGACCTCAGAGTCCTAGTGGACAATCACTTAAATATGAGCCAACAGTGTGCTTCAGTGCCAAAAAGGCGAACACGGTGCTAGGCTGCATTAACAGAGGATAGAATCAAGATCACATGAAGTATTAATACCACTTTACAATGCCTTGGTAAGGCCATACTTGGAATACTGCATCCAGTTTTGGTCACCACGATGTAAAAAAGAAAGAGTACAGAGAAGAGCAACAAAGATGATTAGGGGACTGGAGGCTAAAGCATACAAGGAACGGCTGCTGGAATTGGGTATGTCTAGTTTAATGAAGAATAGGATGAGGGGGGACATGATAGCAGTGTTCCAATATCTCAGGGGCTACCACAAAGGAGAGGGAGTCAAGCTATTTTCCAAAGGGCCTAAAGACAGGACAAGAAGCAACGGATGGAAACTAATCAAAGAGAGAAGCAACTTAGAACTAAGGAGAAACTTCCTGACAGTTAGAACAATTAACCAGTGGAACAACCTGCCTCCAGAAGCGGTGAATGCTCCAACACTGGAAGTTTTTAAGAAGAGACTGAACAGCCATTTGTCTGAAATGGTATAGGGTTTCCTGCCTGAGCAGGGTGTTGGACTAGATGACCTCCAAGGTCCCTTCCAACTTTATTATTATTATTATTATTATTATTATTATTATTATTATTAAGCACCCCTGTTGTAAATTGACGCATCACACACACACACACACAAGCACACATACACACACAAACACACACACACACACAAAGAGAGAGAAAGAGAGAGAGAGAGAGAGAGAGAGAGAGAGAGAGAGAGAGAGCGCATGGTCAGGTGACCACATGCTGGGTGGGTCATTACATGAAGAAGAAATGGTATAAATCTTCCTCCACAACTTTTTCTGTTTGTTTTTTGTTTGAGGTAATTATTTGTATTGCCTTTTTTGTGCTGGCTATAATGAGCTTTTAAGGGCACAATGTAATCTTCTCTTTAGGAAATTTTACTGTATATAATCATGGTGTAGTCATATTACCAGCTCAATAAAATGCTTTGCCTTACACAATTTTGGAGATTATGATAACTCGGGATAGAAACAGTAGCTGTTAAATACACAATTGAGGGCTACTATATAATCTGAAATTAATTGGTTTTAATGTGATATTAATGCATTTTAATTAAAAATGTAGTGTTCCATTGAAGTCTTTAGAATAATTTGAAAAGCGCATGCATTTAATAATCTCGGGATCTCTATTTCACCAGTGATCCTGTTTTAGGGTAATCAGAAATAATAATTTCACTGGGAAAAGATTTGAACATTTAATCCACCTAATTCAGAGTCAGAGAATTTTCTTCAATCATGAGGCTGCACCTTGTTTTTAGAAAAAAACTATTTTTAAATTAATTTTTGAGGACCACAGAAGGATAAGTCTGTAACACAATTAAGTCACTGAATAGGTAAAAAGAAACATGTTTAAGACTTTCTTTTTAGATTGAGAAATAGCATGGGATATTTTAAGGATAGAAAATTTGCCTCACAGAGATATAACCTATCCATTTCCACCTTTATTTTGGAGGAATAAAGGCCAAATATTATAAGCCATTTGCTTATGACTGAGGTATTCGGAAGATCAGAAGGTTGGACTCATGAGTTCTCTGAATCTAATCTGTTTTTATTATTCAACACTTGTTTTTTTTTTTCTGAAATGCAAGCTAAATTAGGGGACACAATTCCTCATATATTCAACCTTAGGTTTGTATGATACACACTTAAGGTTGAAAATGAGGAACTATGTAACTATGAATTATGATGTACATAAAGCTATATAGGTAGGCTTGACTTACATCCATTCATTTAGTGACCATTCAAAGTTACAATGGCACTGGAAAAAGTGACTTACAACCAGTTCTCGCACTTACAACTGACATAGCATGTGATCAAAATTTGGGTGCTTGGCAACTGGAATGTATTTATTATGACAGTTGCGGTGCCCCTGATCATGTGATCACCATCTGCAGTTTTCCCACTGGTTTCCAATAAGCAAAGTCTATGGGGAAAGTCAGATTCATTTAACAACTATATGATTCACTTAACAAGTTTGCTTAACAACCATGGCAAAAAAGGTCATAAAATTCGGGACAGCTCACTTAATGACTGCCTTGCTTAACAACAGAAATTCTGGCCTCAATTGTGGTCATAAATCAAGGATTACCTATTACCTATTACCTACATTTCTCCCAGCATATGTATTTTGTGTGTGATTTTATTATTTCATCTTCTTTAAAAATAGCACTTTTATATTTTCATTAACATACACATTTTCTACTGAAGAACTGAATTACACAAGTGAGAATAGCATAAATACTGTACTGAAATATAGCGGTATTTCAATGGCCATTTACATTTTGAGAAGTCAGTTAATCTGTCTCTTTAGGCAAAATGTGTTTGAATGATGCAGGTATTCAATGTAATGATAACCAGAATTCTCATAAGATATATATTTCTCCTCTGGACAACATGTTTCAAGGAAAAAATGTAGTGACACAAGATAATTACTTTTTCTTCTCAGTTCAGCTCACAGAGCAGCTACCGGATTGTTTTGTATCTCTCACACAGGCTAATCCCTAAGGCAAGCCCTAGGTACTATGGGCAGCAACAAGAAAATGAGAAGATTTTAAAATGTTATTTCTACTTTCAATAAATGAAGATAACAAATTGACTAGTTCTGTAGGCCGTGGGCTAATTTAATTTAATTCACTTCAGATTAGCCCTTTTTCATGAACTGTCCAGATGATCAAGTTATATTGATAAGAAATGTTTCCATAAAATTCAAGATTTATCTACTTGTTGCCAAGGCTTTTCTCATAAAAAGGCCTCTAAGAAAGTCCTTCACTACTTTTAATTTTAAATAATGTTTCATTTACAACTGAGAAAGGGGTCGTATGAATTTTCTTAATGTATTATCTATTCTTATCAAGCTTCCTAACATCTCGGACAAGGTCCTTAGTCAAGTTTGCTACCAAACAACTTTTTCAATATAATTCATAGGAATACAATTTACATCCTAGAAATGTAAAGTTGTATGCTTTAATAAGTTGTTATATATTCAATTCCATTCCATTTTAAACTTCATAAGATACTTCAGAAAAATTCCCAACACCAGTTTTGGAGCTACTATATTTCAGGAAAATGTATTATTTTCACTGAATTAAAGTTGACCTTAGTCAAGAGGATAATCCCATGAAATATAGGTAGTCCTCAATTTATGACCATAACTGAATTATGGTCATAGGTCCTTGCAGTAACAGGTTGAGGTATCACGTGACCAGACCCAATTTTTATACATTTTTGCAGAGGTCATTAAGCAAATGCAACAGTTGTTAATGGAATCAATTTTCCACAATGGGAGGGGTTTTTTTGCCAGAAACTGGAAGTAAATGCTGAAACTAGCAAAAAATGTTGCAAATATTGGTCGTATGACTCTGAGACACTGCAAACGTAATAAGGGTGAGCAGGCTACCAAGCGTGCAAAATGCACTCATCTGACCAAGAAACAGGAGGGCTATAACAACTTCAAAAATGGATCTCAAGTAGCTTTTGGGGGAGGGGCTTTGCAACTTCAAACAGTCATTAAGCAATTAGACATAAGTCAAGGACTACCTACAGTATATCGGAAAGGATGTTATATAAAATAAGATCTATCCTCACGCATTCCAAAGTGCAGGCTGGAACAATGGATTGAAGTTACCAGAAGGCATGTTCAGACGGTTAGGGGAAAAAATCCTTCCTAACAATAAGAGCAGTTTAATGGTGCAATCAATTACCCAGCAAAATTATGGCTCCCTTCATTGCCCAGAGATCCTTTCATTTGGGTTTCTGCATGGAGTCAGGGGCTGGATACAATAACCTAAACAATCCTTTTATCAAATATGATTTAGTGAAAATTAAATATCCAGTTAGAGTCCACAATATTCATCAGATTTTATAGCCAGGTTAAGCATTTTTCAGTTTCTCATCTTCAGATTCCGATAGGACTATAGAACAGCCTGAAAACTGCACACCTAGAAAGTCATGTGGCTATATCTTTAATAGGGAGACTTTTATCCCAATATTTTTAACATAAGGAATTAGATTAAATATTAACATTCAAAAACCGGTTACCTAAACTTTCTTTTAATTAATGTTAAACAACTTTAGATTAGCTGCTACTTGATCACCATAAAGCTATTTGTGCTTATTTTAGGGCTGTGCACATTTTGACATTTGGAAAGAGTGAAAGAGACCTCACTATTGTTCATTAAAGTATAGTATAAGCTTTCAATTTTTTATTTTTATGAAAATGTAAACATGCTTTAATTGATGGCAGGCAAGTGGTAGTGTTTACATGAGATCCAAAGCAGTTCTTCCAAATCAGTTTCAAACCATATACAGTTCTAATTTCTATTGCAAAATCCTTTGCTGTGCATGTGCATTACAAAATTGTATTCATGATAATATTACTGAAACTTTAACAGATCACTGAGAAACTTTGGCTGACAATGTCCAAATGTACATGGTATATATCTATTTAAGTGGGTTCTCTTAATGGCCTTTGTTTTTGCTTGTATGTTTAACAAACATTTACCTTCTCTGCTCTTCTCCATGTTCTCCTGAAGGAACCGTCAGACATTCATCCATATGACCATGTAATAACCTCAGTACGTCACCTCCTATTAGATAGCCTATAATGCAGAGCAAATGAAAGGCTGTATATTTTAAAATTAATCCTATCTCACTATATTTTTTCACCAACTTCTACATATTCTATAAGGGTCTTGATATTAGTTCAGTTTCTCCCAAACTGAAGTTTTGTATTTAATTTTCAAAAGACTATTCTAAGACAAGTGGAAATGAAAGATTCAGAAAGACATGTATTGTCATCTAATGAGACAATTTCATGCATCATGAAATCTTCCTCATTAAATGTTATGAAAACCTCACTGCTTCCAAAGCATAGTCTGTACAGTCATGCTGTACAATATAGGACTTCTATAAATACTATCTGAAATCTGTCTGGAACAATACATATAATTAATTTGCCAAAACAGATTATATATGCATTAATGATATTTTCCTTTACACACTCAGATTGTGATACAAAATGTGATGCAAAATGTTGATTTATCAGATAGAAATTCTTCAATTATGAATAAATCCTGGACAAAATAGACTTTGAATTTTGTTCACGTACTATGCCACAATTAATTTCAAATGATTACAGAGATTAAAAATGGCTACAGAAGAAAACTGTACTATTCAACGAAATTAATTGATTATCTAAGAACTTTTTCTATATCATAGGATAAAGAAAATAAATGTTTTGATACAAATATTTTGAAGGGCTGAACCATACTTCTAAAATGGTGACATCTATATGATAGATTGAAAACTTGGTCTTTTCAAATATTCATGAAAAATTGCCAAACCAGTGCAAAAGAAACTTAACTTTTGCCAAGAAACCTCAGGGACTAATCCAAGACACTGCCAGAGTCAACATACTCAAAGGCACCAGAAAAATTAAAAATAGCACAGAAAAAATGGACGGAATTTCCTACAGCAAACATTTAAAAATAGCTTTCCTTCCACAAGGCAAACTATTATATTGAGCATATGCCAAATGTATAAAAGTTACTATTTTCCATTAATACTTATTATCTGGTTGACAGGATGACACTTTGGCATCATTTTTTTTCATGCAGCAAATATTACATGTATTCAGAGTAACTGTTTAGCAGGAAAACATGAAGCGGTGATCCCTATGTATTTTATATATTTAAAAAAAGCAAAACCAAGTCACCCTTAATGCAACCTCTCTCAAGATAGTTTTTACGGTATGAAAAAGAACAGGTAGATTATAAAAGATTTGATAGTAGGTGGCCAAGATGACTCTAAAAATATCAGACGTTAATACAACTATTTGCCAAACACCCACTTGCCTTCCCTTTCATATTTGTTATGAATTCAGCTCCAAGTGTTCCTGCGTAAAGCTAATTTTATAACAGGCAGGACTACCATCTGCCTTATTTTTTTTCCTAAATGGATTAATACAAGAATCTGAAAAATACTTATTTTGCATTGCAACTCTTTGCAGGGAATTATAGTTATTGTTTATATTATTGAAACAACAAACTTAAAGCACAATGACCATTATTATTTTAACAGTGATACCTTGAGCTACTTCACTTCCGGAACTGATTGGGGCAACACTCCAAAGTGTTTGCTGGAAAGCTGCATCCACACGCAAACTGCTGTTGCCATAAGATAAATGCTGCAGCCATTGGATAAAGAAATTGAATAAATGAAAAGACTATTATTAGAATAATAAAAACTACATAACAATCACCCTGTAGTTACATTTGTTACATACTTTAGTAATCTTTGCAAAAATTAAATTAGCTGGATATCCAGATGTGTAGCACTGTGTTCTATGAAATAGCAGTGGAAGCCCTACCTACTGTTCAAGTTTTTCATCTCCCAAGTAATATTCAGAGTTTCAGTAGCTCTAGACCAGATGAGAACTAGCAGTAAAAGACCAGTATAGCAGGAAAGATGAATGAGCCAGAATTAATTCAAAGCAAGTTAATTATACTGCAAGCACCCTCCAAATTCCCTTGTCCACTTCAAAAGTACTTAACAGGCTTTCCCTGAAATTCAGAATGGAGAAATTAATGTCAGTGTAGAATAGCACTACAACAAAAATGGTAGGTGTTGCTAATCTGCAAATTGTTTGTTTGGTTTTCATTGAACATGTATACAATCCCAGCCATTAAGATTTATTAAACAAAGTATGGCTTGTCATAACATTGGGATCAAGCCACTTGTATTATTTAGAAATGAAAATAGTTACCCTTACAGTTAAAGTAAAGTGAAAATAGTTACTTTCAGCGAAGTATGCTATATTTTCTACTAAAATATAACCTTATTAATATGATACCTAGATGCAAAATGTCTTAACAGTCTTATAAAACTAAAATGCAATAAATATTATTAAGCAAATTTTGCCTCATTTGTCATTTCGAAATAATTGGTCTAGTAAAATTACTGAAAATGTTATTTCAATTAACAGTTACATTTCAAATAATAACTTTAAAAATAAGCTTTTTTCAAAGCTATGACTGAATTTTTTCTTTCAGATATTATATTTTTCTGTTCTAATTGAATTTTTTTATCTTGTGATTTTTCTTGTGCACCAGAAAATAATTAGCTAGAGTTCTTATAGATGGGGAAAAGTTTATTACTACTTTTCTGCATCCTAATCAGAGGCAAAATTATCATATTGATATATGGCTATCATACTGATGTGTACTTGTTGTGTTCCTTTTCATTATTTTATGGGTTCTATTATTTTACTTCTTTTCTGTTTATATTCCTTTCGTTTTCTTCCTTTTTATTATTCTAAGCCACCCAGAGTAGCCCCACTGCGAGATAAAAAGAAAAAAAAATTAAATAAATCATAATACATAGTAGGAGCCTCCTAAACATTAGTTCATTAGTTAATATTAGTTAGCATTCATCTCTTAAGAGAAAACTGTGTTCTATGACTAAAGCTTATGGAAAAGTCACAGAGGTTTTTGTGGTCTTAATGATAACTGAGGTCAGAGATAGCCAGTCTATGACCCCATGGACTGCGTGCAATCCCATCATTCCATTCATACTTTTTAGCACAAGATTATACAGTAGCTAATTTTCAACAGAGCAACAAAAATACATGGGAGCTGAAAGTATGTAGAGCCAAAATGTTTCCATTTCCACCCTTAAATGGGATGGGGCCATGTACTCTAAATGGCCCAAATCATATTGCTGAAATTTTCATCATATCACTAGAAGGCAATTCTGAATTCTCTATCTCAGGGGTCCCCAACCCCGAGTCCGTGGACCAGTACCGGGCCGCAGCATGCCAGCAACCGGTCCGCACAAACAAGCAAAGCCCCATCTGCGGGATGCAGGCACACACAAAACCATGCACCCTCCAGTCCGTGGAAAAAACTGTCTCCACGGAACCAGACCCTGATGCCCAAAAGATTGGGGACCTCTGCTCTAACTGCTTAGTTGAGTTGTGCCCTTCTGGGCTATGTCTAAACTGGAAAAGGCAAGTTGCCAGGTATACCAAGTTCTAGCTATTTAAGGATTTGTAAACAAAAAGTAATATCGTGAACCTGGTTTTACAGCATCAGTTGCTTTATCACTGATGTAATACATACTTAATCATTCCTTCATTCTGGCTAACATATTCTGAATCAGCTATTATTTCCAGGTAGTTCCAAATAATATTCCAGGTATGATGTTATGAATGGGCAGATTACAATTGCCAGGCTAGCCTTAACCAAGAAAAAATATAACTTACAAACAAATCAAATCTGGTAATAGTGCTCCTAGACATTAAGGTTACTTAAACTTCTGATCAAATGATGAATTAAAAACATGCAAAGTACGTAATTCATTTTTTGGGAGAAAGCACATCTAGAACAAGCTCAGGATGCTTTGTCTTTCCAGCCCTCAACTTCAGTTTATTGGCATCCATCCAATCCCACACTACATCCAGGATCCAATCATGAGAAATGCAGCTGAATATCACCAGGAAGTTGATACTGTTCTCCAAAATTCCTGATGATTGACCCCATCAGTTTCACTTAGCATATCAAGCCCCAAACCAAGAATGACATGTGATGATTCTGCCAAGTTGAGTTCCTTATTAGTATAACATCTATAGACAAAAATATTCCACTATTAATATCTACATTTACAATATACTCTTGGAGCCTATAAGGGAAGGGCTGTCTTTATCATTTCTCTCAAAGGTAATATCTAGATCAGGCATGTCAAACTTGCGACATCACGTGATGTCGCGCGACGTATCGGAGCCTTTTCCCCATTGCCGGCAATGGGGTGGGTGCGGCTCCGGTATGATGAAACCGGCCCACGGGCCAGCAGTTTGACACCACTGATCTAGACTGAGTTGCATTTATTCCTCTGGAATGAACTCCCTCCTTCCTGGGAATCCAGCTCTCGACTGCATTCCATCACAAGCAATGACAACGAGTGCAAGGATTGTCATCACTAAACAATGTGGTCATGTGATATCATACTTGACAACTGTATTGTTTAACAACAGAAACTCTGGTTCCAACTACCATCATTACCTGAGGACTACTTGTACGTAAGCTGCCTTTTTAATCTTCTGAACAAGAAAGGTATAGTGAGATAAATATGAACAATGTATCTATTTCAAATTACACATTAATAAATATTCATTGTAATTTCTTACCCCCATCTTTTTTATACTTTAAACGAGGGGTGTCAAACTGCTGGCCCACGGGCCGGTTTCATCATACCTGAGCCGTGCCCACCCCATTGCCGGCAATGGCGAAAAAGCTCTGCAACGTCGCAAGATTGACATGCCTGCTTTAAACTTATTTTAAAATTGAACCTTTTTGGAAAAGCTGCCTTATACATAAGGATTTCAGTTCCAGCATGCATTGGAGACGGGCATAATTGAAACATACAATGTTTATATATTATCTCACTTTTCTACTTTTTAAAGTTTTATTAAATAACATATTAGTATACTTTCTTCTTCATCACTCACCAAATATCTTTCTGAAGAGACACTGACAAGGATGAGATCATCCCCAACACGCACTTTTTCTCCTTCTGAACGCTGTTTGGAAGCAGGATGTATAGTCCACCAGCAGGCTTCCCCTGCATGGAAACATATTATTTTATTTTGCATCTAGAATTGTGAATATAACCATTGGCTTAATAATAATAACAATCGACAGCAATGAACTACTAGCAGTCCAGGCTAAAACACCATTAAAATGCTTCCACATAAGGTTCTAAGTGGGTGATTTCCACTCCCTAATCACTCACTGTTACTATCTTTATTTTTTCCTAATTTAATATGCTACGAATATCACTACCAGTTAGTTTTCGCATTGGCTAACCAATAATAGAATGTAAAGAATGTAACTTAATCATTCTTTAAAATTATTAAAATAAATTGCAGCAGCATATATTTGCAGCAGTACATGCATAAATTTGGTATTACGCAAAACAAATCATGTGGCTACTATAAGGTGAATCTTTCTGGCTTTAAAGTGACATTTCCTCTTTTTGAAAGCCTCTTGCAAACAATGAATCTGAAAAGATAGTACATTAGCAACTTTCCCAGTAGCTGTAACCACACTTCCATGTTACAGCAACATATTAATAAGAGAAGGAAATATATTGTAAACACTGAAAAACACCATGAAAAAAGCACTCTGGGTGGGAGGGAGGAGACAGTCTTGACTCCAGATAATATGATGATGGAAGAGCTTCCACCAGTAGAAAAACAGATCACCCCTAGGCTATGCAGGGTCATAATATTCAAGGGAGAAACATATGCTGTAGTTCTAAATAAATAAGCCACAGAGCTTCCAAAATCAGCCAACTGGTGAGTTAGATTTGGAGTTGATTCTGCAGAGATCCAGAATTCTTATTGGAAATTCCTTTAGGTAAAATTCATCTATTAACATTCCATTTTATTTTTTGCTTTGGGCAAAAGTTCTTTTAAAAATTTCAAAACATAATACTGTAAATGACATGAATATTAGGCAAAGTCTATTCACATGCTTCAACTGTTGAACCCTGTATTCTACAGTTGATAATGGTCCACATCAGTTATAACTGTGATATCAGCCTACAAGACTGCTTCTGAAAAAAAAAAAAAAGCTAGAGATAACCCTGCAACTGACGTTGATAAATGCTGTTGTTTTTGCATTTGTCCCAGAGAATTGCAGGGTCTGCTAGTTTTTGTGTGGACTAATCTAGTTCTTACAGGGAAACTATCAGTGTGTGAATAGACAATGAGTTTTGTTTATCAATTAGCTTGTCACAGAGTTTAACGTTGCTTTCAGCTAAGAGGGAATGACTGGCCCAAAATTACCCAGATGGATTTGGTTATCTAAGGAACAATTAGAAACTCAATCTCCCTACTCCTAGTTCAGCATCCTAACCAGTACACCACACTGACTCAGTGTCAGTAATAAATATATGTTTTAAACTGTTGCCATTAAAATATAACTGTGATGGGCATTCGGTTTTCCCCGTCCTAACACACATATATAATCTTGAAAATATCTATAATCCTAATTTTGACTTTATAGAAAATAGCATCTTTGTCATTCTGCTCCATACCCCAGATATCTGCCAGCAAACCGGGCAGATAAAATAAGAAGGTATGGTACAATCGAAAATATCAGACGAATTGGAAATATGACAGTATATATACAGTATTGTAATGCCATTTTAGCTCCATAGCACGTTTTTAGAGAGGGAGTGCGGTAAGAGAAAATTAGCACCCACATGTAGATTTGGGCAGAAATCAGCTCATTTTCCTTTTCATAGTGTACACAGTACTATCCAATATCATCACTACCATGGATGAATCTAATATAGAGCTCTCTTCAAAAGTGGAATAGAGAGTGGTCATTCTGTGACCTACCTCTTTGTTTGAGAGTCAACCAGCACTGTCCCGGGATTCATACAGTCAAGTAACCCATTAGAATGTCAACCCTACCAACGTAAACAAAAAACTGGACTTCTCTCCAAAATATAAGTTAGTAAATCTCAACAAGGCCATAAAAATCAAAATGCAGACTTTTTTCATGAAGTAGTCACCTGTGGTATCTTCTTGCAAGCCTACATCAAAAGCCAATTTATCCATTGATGTTCGTGATGTGGAGAGACAACACAGATACTAAGAAAAAAAAGAAGCGAATGTGTAATGTTCTGCTATACAATTTTAAATAATATCATTTCTATTTATATTCCACAATTCTATGCAGGGAGCTCACATATAATCACATATAACTAGCTGTAAAATTTTAAAGAAATACACACACACACACACACACACACACACACACACATACACACAGAGATATACAGAGACATAAACACATACTCTGCGTATGCATTTCTACAGCATAAGCATTAACTAAAATTAGACATAAATAGCTGTAAGGCAGCAGTTCTCAACCTATGGGTCGCGACCCCATTTGGGGTCGATCGACCATTTTTCGGGGGTCACCAAAGAAGGCGATCCGCCATTTCCCCCCCTCAGGGGGTGGTGCCGCGCATGCACGCTGCGCATGGGGGCGCTGCCGTGCATGCATGCCGCGTATGGGGGCGCCGCCGTGCATGCACACCGCGCATGGGTGCGCCGCCGCACATGCGCGTCATGCCGCGCCTGCGCAGAACGTTTGTGTGACGGAGGTCGCCGTCACACAAACGTTGAGAACCACTGCTGTAAGGCAAGATACTCTTCCATAAAATGTCTATATTTCTTATCATCACACTTCAACATTCCAAAAATGAAATATTATAAAGAAATAGGGTATTTGGAGCTTGGAAACTTGAAAAATATGGAAACTAGCTACCCAGACTCTACATTTTAGATGGGGTACACAGACAATGAAAATACAGATTCAAGCCAAACAAACCATGCATTTTGGACGCAGTCTAGTCAATATAATATTGAATGAATATTAAACAAATAAAGTATCCAAATAGTGTATAAAGTTGAAATGCAGCCATAATCTAAGCTTAGTGTTGAACTATATTGATCCTGATACATAAAAAAGAAACATACCAATGCTATAAATACTGTGGATAAGGTTATACATACCATGCCACTGTAAGAATGGCGCAGTAATATTGCATGTCCATAGAGGAGAGTTCTATGACCACCACCCTGAGCAGTCTATGTGAATTAAAAGAACAATTAGTAACATGTTGGCTGAGAGAAAAAATAATAATTTGTCCAATGTTTACATTCTCACTGACAATATCAGTAATCAAATCATAGAGCTTTCTCTGCAATGATCCCACTAAATTATAGGTTGGAATGATAATCAGAGCTCCAAAAATGATCATCAGCAATCTCTTCACAGTCCCCAGAGCAGTCTAAACTAGGTGAAGGCAAAAATCCAGCCTTTTTTGGAAATATTACAGCAAATGGGTATTTTTAACCCTGATAGACAGGCTTAATAGCAAATAAAAGCAAGGTTCTCTAAAAACTGAGTGACCTGTTGCAGAATATCTAAAGAGCAAAAAACAAAAAACCAAAACCCTGTTTTTAATTTGTTTTTTAATTTCTATTTCATAGTCTGCAGTTTAATTATCAGTTACATAGGATGCCTGATCAAACACAAAAGCAAGAAATTAAACGCTACCCACTATGTATGCTGTCTTTATAAACTGCCTTGCTTCACATGGTCTCTTAGCAAAGTGCAATATTGAAACAGAATAATTATAACAAGATCTTAAAACCTTATACTATTATCAAAATCAATAATAATAGGCATGTTAATGGCATATCTTATCTAAATGCTCTCTTGAAAAGCTCAGTTTTAAAGTTTTTTTTAAAGATCTTGGCAAGAAACACTAGGTTTAAGTGAAGCTATAACATTGGTAAGAGAAACACGCTTCAACCTATGTTCATCTGGAATCAGAATAATATGAGGCAAAATAATTCATATGTAGGCCAATCTTACTTAAGTGAGAATATACGGCATGATCTTCTAACTCATAACTGATATAAGATTTCTTCTTCTACAACTTTGCGTTCATGTGCAGTTTGTTATATTCACATGTAATGAATATAAAAAACAGCCTTCAAGGTCAGAGGGAAGAATTATTACCAAGGCAATGATCAGCTAAATGAGGCCTAAGCCCAGTCCAAGCAAGTAGTTTACAAAAATTCCTCAGATGGGCCCTCAGCTAATTCACATGAAGAAAAAAGAGAGATGAAGGGAAGTACATTAAGACATGCAGGATTATGTTACTATAACTATTCCAATAAGAGTAGCTTTAGATCTACATGGTGTCTGTTTCTTAGTGTGGTCTACTTTATAGGGCTGACATCACATCTGAGTTAAACATATGACTTGTTGACTTTGATGAATTTAAAATGCATACCTTTAAGGCAAAGTTAGTCTAGAATAAATTGCTTCACTGTTGTTAACATAATTTTTTTTTGCTATGGAAACATATTGTCCAGGGACTTCTCTTAAGTGCAAACAGTCTTGTGAATCCAAAGTGTCTCTACATCAGGGGTGTCAAACTGCCGGCACACAGACCGGATGCATCATTGCAAAACCGTGCCCACCCCATTGCTAGCAATGACAAAAAAGTCATAATACATCGTGACACGTCGTGTGACGTTGCGAGTTTGACACCCCTGCTCTACATCATAGAATAATATATTATTCCGTATTTATTAGGGATGTGTGTTTATAATGTTGTTATAACAGAATCTTGCTGGAATGAACTGAAATAATTGTTTTCAAGCTTACCTTCATCATAAATTTCTGAAACACCATTAAAAAGAGAAAGAAGAAATAATTACACATTACAGTCAGTCTGCGTTTTTATACAATATTAATTGTTTTCCTTATACTGTACCAAAAGTTTGAGAAAATTATCATATTTACATTACTATCATTATGCACAAAGATTATTTTTTTAAAAAAAATTATATCCATATATAACAATTAGGTAAAAAATTAATAGGTATGATACTAAAAAAATACTTTTAAGAGAAAATAATGCATTCATTTATTTATGCAGCTTTGCAGCTCTGCATTAATCTTTTCTAAACAGTTCATAAAAATAAAATATTTTTAATTCTGTACTGTGTAGTATTGATTTCAATGCTTTGGGTGTTCTAAATCACAACAGAGTAAAAATGTCATAACAAAATAGGATACCAATCTTATAAATTAGCTTACTTCAAAATACATTATTACATGACAGTGTTTATAGTTGCCATACTAGCAAGCATGCCTTGTAAGTGTCTGCAACAATCTGTGGTCCACTAAATTGCTTCCCATCACCATTATAAGCCTGGCATTCAACATCCTGTTAACTGGAAGTGATAAATTGATACGTGTTGCTGAATCATAGATTCTACTGGCAGAAAAATAGGATATTGTATCCTAATTATTATTAGTAGAAGTATTACTGTAGTATTTTGATTATCTAATGTCTTATGACACACATATATTTGGATGTGCTAGAGAACAATTACATTTGCCATTACGTTTTAAAATGGCGCTGTTGTAACAAAATGCTGGACTATATATCATTTTTTAATTGGGTCCAGTAGAGCTTTTCTTATGCTGTTATCAATGACTTTTCTACATCTAAAAACTAGTGTATAATTGAATAGATGGGGGTTTCATAGTTGGATCCAATGTGACATTCATATTTATCTATTTATGAAAACTCAAGAAATATATAGTGTCCTTAGATTAGAAAGGGCAACTGGAATTCAAATGCTGAGGCTCGCATGATTTGGAAATGTTTGCCCAATAATTTTGTGACCCTGTCTCCTATATTAAATTAAGTAGATACTTTTCTATTAAAAACCTAAGAAAAAATTGGCAACTATTTTTCTACTTTACATAAGATTGTATTAAAAAAATAGAGGAGAGCGTTTGATTAAATGTTGTGATCTTTGAAAAATCTATTTCTCAAAGTAAAGGCTTTTGGATTATATACTGACTTGTATTGGCAAGAAAAAAATAACTAATAAAGCTTGGCAGCTCTTTGAATTTGAAAGGCAAAATGTTCTTTGGAATGTGTGGGAGTGCACATATAACACCAGTGCAAATATCTTTAACCAAATGCATCTTTTCCCAAGTTGCCCAGGAAAAGATACAGCTGCTTTAAAGAAAGAGGGGGGAAGGGAAAGAGGGAGAGAGAGACAGAGAGAGAGATTGAAGCATTGTACAGCTCTAATAATTAATGATAGACATGCTTCACTCAGAGGTAAGTGGCATTTATCTGCAATTATAGCCCATCAGGCCCCAAACGGTTCATAGATAACACCCAACAAGTCTGACCCAGTTCCACTGTGTTTCCCATTTAGCACAGGCAATCACCCAACTGCATTAACACAGTTAATTCTAGTAATTGCCATGGACTTTCCCCATTTTTTTCAAAGTGCTTTTACAGCAGAACCATATCTGAGGTTCTTTCCCCCTACCACATTTCAGCTGCTGCTTCTGTAAGAACTACAGGTATTGATGGAAATGGTGTTATTCATCTTCTCTCTGTGATGGATGTGCTATTGTTGCTCATGGAGAGTCCAATAGACTTGTATTTTATCAAGAAAAATTGAGTGGTGGCCAAAGGGGATGGATTATATGACGTAATCCATCTAACACTGCTCCAACGCTCTATGATACAGTGGGAGGAAGATAGGTGGGCTTGGAGAAGGAGAAATCAATCTAATCTAATGCAGAACAGACTGTCTGTTTACTAGCCACAGGGATTCCTTGGAGCTTTGTGTGCAGAAAGATATAATGGCTGAGCTATGTCTGAGGGTTTCTTTAATACATCTTTCTCTGCGTGGTACAAAATACACATTTATTGAGCTCAACAACTGCAGAACTGGACCCAAATTTCAATGATTTTTAAAGGATTTTTAGCTCCCCAGTCTTACATGCACAGGTTTGGTAGAAAAATTTTCCTTGGGATTTGACTCAATTGTGAACACTTTTGCAAAAGAATAGTATTTGTCTGTCTTATAATTAGAAGCTATGAAGATGAACTTTGGGAATATTTTAATATGAGACACATTGGTTAAAATATATGTGTAGAGTAAGTACACCTGTATTCTTTCTTCTTCAACCACTAATAATATATTAATACTTGTAGCAATGGATTATGCTAATGCTACCTCATGCTGGCTGAGTTTACCTAACAAGGTAGAGTATGCTTTATTTTTTTAAGCATTATCATGATTCTTGTCTTAAACCATGTTTTTATTTATTTATAAATTTATTTATTTATTTATTTTCTTACTTACTTATTTGTTTATAAATCACACAACAGCTTAACAGATTACATAAACCAAGCCAAGAATTAGATTCTATTAAGATTATTATCTGATCAGAAAAAGAAAAAGAAAACCAATAGAAAGTTGGGGTTCAAGACAGCTTGATCTGCAATTTTTTTCAAAGCAAAAATTAAAGACTGTTATTTTCAATAGAACAAATTGATATTAAAAACAAAGCACCCAAAATTTGCACAAAAGCTGGCAAATATAGATTCAGCACCAAAACAGAATAATAGTATATATCTCTGCTTAGTATAAGTGAGACTTTCTCAGACAAGAAAGAGAGAAACCTAGTGGGAGTTAAATTCTATTTAATCCAACAGCACTTATTACAGCACACATAGGATTACAATGCCACACTGCAGTCTCAATTCCTGCAATTAATGGAACCTACTTTGAAATAAATATCCTTAAAATCCCCTATAAATTTATGGTAAAGTATTTCCTTAATGTATTTTGTGTGATTACCATCAGTTGAATTAACTATTCCATTTGTTTCATATATTATGAAAAGCATAAGTTGAATTTACTGCATGAAACTTTTTAGAGTCAATGTCAATAAATATAACTAATCACTCTGGTTCATATCCTGACAGAAATCTGTACATGAGCTTCCTGTCTGTCTGTCTAACTAATCACTAGGTCAGATTGTAAAATACTGCATAAATATTGGTCTTAGGATAAACTGTCCTTAAAGAAACAAACTTTAGTTAAACGCCTACTGCATATAGTATTAAGTTACGGTGAATATTTGTTGATTGATTGGTTCAAGAAAATTAAATAAAGCAAACATAGATCTATCAGTGCTTTATTTTATTCAGTCCCTTACATATTCCACCAAAATTGTGAATGACAGTAGTGAAGTTTGAAATTAATACAAACATGATATAAAAATACTTTAAAAGGATTTAAGATTTCAGGACCAAAGGAACTGCATTCTAGAGTTCAGAAAGAACTACGTGATATTCTGGATTTTTAAAAAATCCCTTCATGTCAGTGTTGATCCCTGGCAACTGCCTGGACAAATCCTGTGGTTTTCTTGGGAAAGTTTTTAGAAGTAGTTTGCCATTGCCACCTTAGAAACAAAGCTGACATTGATTTTGTGTGTAAAGTCGGAATGGAAATCACATTCCTAGCCCAATGCCTTAACCACTACATCAAACTTGCTCTTCTATTCTGGCTAAAGCCTTATGTATTATCTTTGTGAAATCCTGAAAAAATGGTGAAGTGCAAGTGACTGGAAGAGACTAAACACTGTCTTTGACTTCAGAAAGGAGAAAAAGCATGATCCACCAAACTACAAAACAATCCATCTGAATGATATGTAGGAAGATTCTAGCACAGATCATAAGCAGAATGTTTTCAAGCATATAATCAAGAACAAATCCCAGAAGGCTATTTTTATTGAATAACTTATTTAATACAATATGGGAATACTGTGAATATAATATAGCTTACAAACATTTAAAAGACAAAGTGAAGCTGTCACGGTTCCGATACATGAAACTCTTCAAAAGAACTTTGAGGTATTGTTTTCCTTAAAAAGTCTTTTATTCGAGAAGCAGAGTATCGGCACTACATAGCTGAACCCAAAAACTTAATTCCCTTCCCCCTGATACAAAGTAACAAAGTGCAATTCCCACCCCCAATAAACTGTCATAAATCACATTCCCCATAACAGCATTATGTTATGGCTAGCTGAGCTTACATTCCAACCCCCCCCCCTTGCTGCACCTGATTTCTAAAGCAAGAAAAGCATTGTAAAGGAATAGAAAAAATGGCTACATTTTCCTCTGCTGTCAAAGCAGGAACATCCAATGTTAGCAGCATTGACAGAAACAGATTCAGTGAAGAATATTGAAAACCATTGGAAAGCAAAATACTAAGCTATATGAGAACTTGAATGTGCTTGGTATAGGTTATTAGGTATCTGAACAGTAAAGGAGGACACTGACATTTGGAAAGGAGGACAAGGGCCTGTTTAATATTTGTATTCACATTAATTGGAGAAAAGAGAATTACAATACCAAGAAGCTTCTTCAGCTCTGGCTGAATGGTGGGGAATGGAAGAATTATATTCCTTACAGACAACCGGTCATTTGCATTCTTTTCTTCTTTTCTTTATTTTTCTTTCTCTCTCTCTCTCTCTCTCTCTCTCTCTCTCTCTCTCTCTCTCTCTCTCTTTCTTTCTTTCTTTCTTACCAGCTGTCTGCAAGGAATATAAATCCTTCCATTTTCCCACCATTCAGTCAGAGCTGAAGAAACTTCTTGGTTGAGAAGCAAAACATCTTCAAAGAAAAACAAGAAAGTCCAGTTGCCTCTTGAAAAAGCACCTTTGGGACAACCATGACCTGATGACTGAAAATACTCCTTTTGTCAGACATCTGGTAACCTTCGTTTGGCATGTTTAACCTTAAGAAAAAATCAGTGAGAGGGGATCTGAAAGAAATTCTCATAAAAGTTATATTCTCTCTTACTCCAAAGTACAGGTTAAATAATAATGGATTATAAGGAAAGGCACATTTCAATCAAAAACTTCCTGTTCTTCTAACAGTCAGAACAATTCAACAATGGAGTCAGTTAACCAGAGAAGTGATGTGCTCCTTTTCATTGGGTGCATTTTCAAGTAAAATGGGGATTTACAGCTGCTGCAATCCAAAGCAGGAAAGGTGCTTCAAATTCAGGGTTGGCATGATCACTGTAAACCTTTCCAGGGTACATCTGTGACTCCAGGGAAATATATAGTAAGGCATTTGACAAAGTAGACTACAACCTACTTCGTGATAAGCTAGAAAAATATGGAATAGACAACATCACCACCAGATGGAATTGTAGCTGGCTGACAACCCATACTCAACAACCAGTCCTCAATGGTACTATATCCGCATGAAAAGAAGTAAGCAATGGGGTACCACAAGGTTCTGTCTTAGGCCCAGTATGCTTCAATATCTTCATCAATGACTTAGATGAGGGAATAGAAGGGGAACTTGTTAAATTTGCAGATGACACTAAACTGGCAGGAATAGCCAGCACTCCAGAAGACAAGCTCAGGATCCAAAAAGATCTTGATAAACTTGAACAATAGGCCCTATCCAACAAAATGAATTTTAATGTGGAGAAAAGCAAAGTTTTACATTTAGGCAGGAAAAATCAAAGGTACAAGTATAGATTGGGCAAGACCTGACTTTAAAATAGTAACTGTGAGAGGGACCTTGGAGTCCTAGTGAACAATCACTTGACTATGAGCCAGCAGTGTGCAGCAGTAGCCGCCCAAAAAAGCTAATACAATCCTGGGTAGTATAAACAGAGGCATAGAATCAAGATCACGCGAATTATTAGTTGTTGTTGTTGTTAATTGAGAAGTCGTGTCTGACCCATCGCGACCCATGGACAACGTTCCTCCAGGTCTTCCTGTCCTCTACCATCTTCTGGAATCCATTTAAGTTCACATCTACTACTTCAGTGACTCCATCCAGCCACCTCATTCTCTGTCGTCCCTTTCTTCTATTGCCCTCAATCTTTCCCAGCATTAGGCCCTTCTCCAGTGAGTCCTTTCTTCTCATTAGATGGCCAAAGTAGAATTATTAGTACAGCTTTATAAAACCCTTGTAAGACCACACCTGGAATACTGTAGCCAACTTTGGTCACCATACCACAAAAAAGATGTTGAGACTTTGGAAAAAGTTGAGAGAATAGCCAACTAAGATGTTCAAAGGTCTGGAGACTAAAACATATAATGAACAGCTGCAGGACTTGGGTTTGGCTATCTAAAGAAAAGAAGTAATAGGTTTTCCAGTATTTGAGGGGCTGCCACAAAGAAGAGGGGGTCAAATTATTTTCCAAAGCACCAGAAGGCAGGACAAGAAACAATGATGAAAATTAATCAAAGAGAAAAGCAACCTGGAATTAAGGAGAAACTTCCTAACGGTGAGGACAATTAACCAGTGGAACAGCTTGCCTTCATAAATTGTGGGTGCCCCATCACTGGAGATTTTTAAGAAGAGGCTAGACAGTCACTTATCTGAAATGGTATATATTCTCCTGCTTGTGTAGGGGACTGGACTAGAAGACCTCCAATTCTATTCTATTCTATTCTATTCTATTCTATTCTATTCTATTCTATTCTATTCTATTCTATTCTATTCTATTCTATTCTATTCTAATTTCAGGTAAGGAAGCCTAGACTTCCATGTGCAACTACCATATGGGCTCAGGTGAAAATGCAGCTTTTAAAAAAATTGCTGTCACATATAGCAAATGCTCCCATTCTGGGTCTGAAACACCATCTGGCTTTAGATCAAAATAGTTCCAGAGTCCTAAAGCAAAAGCTGGGTGGTTATTTTTTGGGGTCCTTTAATTTCGATTCCTATATTGAGCAAGGAATTGGCTCTTCCAACACTTTATTCTATTATTCTATTCTTATTTCAAGACAAAGTAAAGTTAAAGTAAACAGACCCACAATAAGTATCTGAATAATATTTTTAGTCAATAAGTTTGGTGACATTTCTAATAAAGATTTGTATATAGCTCTTTCATACATTCCAGTGAAAAGGTAATACAGGAATGCAATCATAAAAACACACACAACTGTAACTCATTGTAATGTAGACTTCCCAGGCAAAATGTTTCATCCACACAATTAGTAAATAAAAATTAAAACTATGTAGACATGCAGACTTGGATATTTCAAGCAGATTTACCTAGTAGTTTTGAAAAATGCCAGCTGTTGAATGTACATAATAGAAATTATATGTTTTCTTTTTTCTTGTATATCTATAATTCTAAATATGTTCTTTAACTTTGATAATATATGAACATAAAAAACATGGATAATATATTTTCAAAGATTTCCAAAGCAAAAGTTACAGATTTTTTTTATATTTTAAAATGAATGCACATACTGAATTCTTATAGGTTTTTTAATGTCTTAAAATAAGTATGCATTTAGATTCAAAATTAAAAGAAATCTGGAACCTTCTATGTATATTGTGTACACTCTCTGGCAAATTGTCATTACCTTGAACCATTCCATGTGTTCTGAATTTGGTGAATAAAGCAAATCTTCAATATCATATATGAACGTTTATGATATCACATGCATTATTTCATTATGGTATACATTTAATAAGAGATATTATACAGACTATACATTTAGAAGATGTACTTATAAAGTTCAAAACTCTGAGTGTAATTCCTTAATTGCAAGAATAATATTCTGTATTATTTACTAGGATAAGAAACATTTATGAATGCACCATACTAACTAGCATTGTAAAAGTTTCCCCCCCACACACAAAAAAAGTCTGTTTTGAGCTTAGCAAAACAATCTTGTGATACATACAGGATTCAGAATAATGCGGAAATTTGACTTTGTAATAAACCAGGATTATACTGCATCAAAAGAGTCAGAAATACATACCCATTTTTCCACATCAACTAGCTGTAGAAAGAAAAAATGAATATTGTTACTACAATTATATTTTGTAATATAGTGCTCACAATTTGATATAACGATCTTTGTTAACAATTATTTTAATACTTTCTTAAAAATCTAATATTTTCAAAACATTGTAATAATAAATATATATTCTGAAGACAACTTTAACAAAGATTATATTGAAATATAAAACTTATCCTACCTTCAATTTCAGTGATATGGGCATAATACAAAGGGAAAAAATGTAAAATGAAAGAGAAGCAAACATAAATGTTAAGTTTTAACATATTTAAAATGAAATGGATATTATGATGTATTTATTAATTAATTCTTCAGAAAAAATACTTTTCATGCAATGTCCAATAACTTCATGGCTTAACATTTTACCACTTGTAGATGGATGCAGTAACAATATAGAATGGAACATTTTGAATGCTGTATGTTCTATGTAAAATAGAGATCCCCAACCTTTTGGCACCAGGGACCGTTTCCATGAAGAGAGGTTTTTTCATGGACCGGAAGGGGATGGTTTTGTGTGCTGCCTGCATCCCGCAGATGGAGTTTTGCTTGTTTGTGCAGACCAGTTGCTGGCATGCCGCTGCCCAGTACCGGTCCACAGACTGGGGGTTGGGGACCCCTGATGTAAAATATTAAACTCTCCTGGCAGTCATAAAAAATGCCATGGTATTTTAACTATTTTCATTCCTTGCCATTTTTCAAGCAGTTAAGAATATATGCATTCAAAGAAAATGAGAACTCAAATTTCTAGAAGCTACAATAATACATCCTTACATTTCCTTAGATGAGAAGCACACACACAGACATGGGCATAAACAGAGCGTTCAAGGTGCTGCTCTTCCTTTCTCCCACTGTTACCACTTCAGATCCCATACTTCTTCTTCTTGTGCCATATCCGTTATCGGACGTTGGCAATCATGTTGGCGATCCTGTTTTTATCAGCAGCCACACGAAAAAGTGCTGCTGAGTTTTGTCCAAACCAATCCCTTAGATTTTGAAGCCACGATGTTCTTCTTTTGCCTGGACCTCGTTTGTGTTCAATCTTTCCCTGGAGGATTAAATGGAGTATGCTGTATTTTTCTGGGTGTCGCATCACATGTCCGAAATATTCTAATTTTCATTTTTTAATTGTTTTGATGATTTCCCTTGGCTTTCCCAGGCGGCTTATCACCTCATTTCTGATCCTGTCAACCCAGCTTATATGTAACATCCGTCTGTAAATCCACATTTCAAATGCTTCTAGTCTCTTCAGGTGGCCTTCTGTCAGAGATCAACTCTCTACTCCACAGAGCAGGATAGAAAAAATATAGCATCTGACAAGCCTGATTTTCAGTCTTAGGCTTATGTCGTGACTGCAGAAGACCTTTTTCATTTTGAAAAATGCTGTTTGGGCTTTTTCTATCCTTGTCTTTACTTCAATGGTCATGTCCCAGCTTTCATGTAAATTGGAACCGAGGTGCGTGATCTTTTCAACTTTTTCTAGTGGTATTCCTTCTGAATTTATTGGTGGTAAATTAACGGGTTGTTTGCTGATGACCATGATCTTGGTTTCTGAGGTGTTAAGCTTCAAGCCGTATTTTTCAGATATTTCTGTAACTCTGTTGATGAGGAGCTGAAGGTCTTCATGTTTACTGGCAAGCAGAACTGTATCGTCAGCATATTGTTGATCCAAACACCATTTACTTTGATGCCAGCGTCGATGTTCTCCAGTGCCTCGTTGAAGATTGACTCAGAGTAGATATTGAACAACAGTGGAGATAGAATACATCCCTGTCTGACTCGTCTTCTTATTTCTGCATCAGCTGAGTATTTTTGGCCTATTCTCACATTTGCTACCTGATGCCAATACAGAATCTTTATTATTGGGATGTCTTTGTCATCTAGTCCTCCTTGTTTCAGGTTTTCTAATAATTTGCTGCAATCTCCTTTCACAAAATAATTTAGATGTTATTGTGAGTTTCACAAACTGAAATTGATTGCATGGAAGATCTGGAGCTTCCATTGACAATGAAGTCTTTGAGTAGAAATCTCTAGGTACAGTCTAGGGAAAAAAAACCTGCATTTGTTCAGAATCATAGATTTGAAATAGTTTTTAGAACAAGAGGAAGGAATTATGACTCTGTGACTGAGCATACACAGATGGTCCCTAGCAACTTCAATTAAAATAGGTATCAAATGGTGGAAGATGATGATGATAGGATATTGATAACATTAAAGGAAGACCTGGAGGAATGTTGTCCATGGGGTCGCAATGGGTTGGACATGACTTCGCAATTAACAACAACAAATACAATTAATCTAACTATATAAGGTTGCTCTTATATATTATTTCCTACAGTTAATGAAACTGAACTGTCTCCTTTCATAATTATTTTTTTCTCTATAAATTATCATAGTATCCAGGAAAGCATACCTCTAATAGGACTTATTTGTGATTATTTGAAAAAACATAAATTAATATATATTATATTTGTCAACAAGGCAAATAGAACAGTCAGGGCCAGGAGAAGTGTACATTGATACGGCTACTAATTTGAACCTTTTTTGGTTGTAATAGCTATGCCAGTAAAACAAGTGCAAACTGGGAAGAAACTAGAAACCTATCTATTACACTAACAATGCTTTAAAGAAAGGAATGCAAGGACACGTCTCAACAAGAAATTGGTCAAAGACACTTCTGGAAAAATATACTGACTTCTGTAACAGAGATCAGAAGACAACTGTCAGGCCCCAAGAACCAAGAAAGACACATAGAATTACTTTACTGTTCCTCACCTATGGACAGAAATCTTACCAAACTAAAGTAACTGTTTGCATCACTATAGATATACTCTGAGAATTGCTAGGGAGTAGCCTTCTCAACTCTTTCTCCCAACCAAACTATCCACTGTCTCAACTATCTAAGCTCCACTGTCTCGTTGCCCTCTGGAATGCAACCATTCCATTCTGGGAATCCAGACTATCTTCCACCAACACAATTGAATAAGAAGTTATTTCTCCTACTTGATAGCAAGCAAAACATGCCAAATTTCTTTTTTTTTTGTAAAAAATTGTTTTATTTTCAATTTTTCATTATATTCATAAAGAGTACTTCAGATAAAGAATAAAATAAGTTTATACACACAACTTTTGGTATTGCTCACCCATTTCCCCCCAAACTGCATCCACCCTCTAACCTCTTCTCTCACTTCCCTCTTTCCCTCTTCTTCCTCACTCTCCCCCTCTCCTCCTTCTCCTCAACCTTCCCACTTACTTCTCCCCTTCCTCCTATCTTCTCACTCCGGATGCAGTCCAGGGGAAATGCCCAAGCAATTCCTCTCTCCAAATTGAAACATCAGTATTATATACAATAAAACTATTTCTACTTATCTGAGCTATTTAACCTCCAACCCATCCTCCCTCCCACCCTCCCCACCCTCCCCCCCAACTTCCCAGAGCCAAGTACAGGGTTATACAAACATATTAAACATAATCTATTTAAGTTTACTAATTATACAATAACCAAAATCATACTAACCCTTAATTCTCTTCAAACTTTAACATCATAATTTTATAAACAAATCCATTACCATAAATGCCGGCGTATAAGGCGACTTCCGCGAGTGCTGAAATCAGCGCCAAAGATGGGGGTCGTCTTATACGCCGAGTCGTCTTATACGCCGGAAACATTGGTAGTTTCCGGCGTATAAGACGACGTTCTAGGAATGCGGCCCGGCTATAAAGACGGGGGTCATCTTATACGCCGGGTCGCCTTGTACGCCGGCATTTATGGTACTTATAAAATAAATGAAACTTTGTAGTACCATATTTCTTCTGAACATATTCTATCCATCTTCTCCATACAATAACATATCTCTCTTGTGAATGATCCTTTAAATAAGCAGAAATTTTAGCCATTTCTGCTAAATTAGAAACCTTAAATACCCATCCTTCCAAAGAAGGCAGAGAGTCTTTCTTCCAATATTGACCCACCAATAATCTTGCTGCTGTTATTAAATTCAACATTAAAATAGTTTCTTTAGCATCAAAATCCACAAAAATACCCAAAAGAAATAATTGGGGAGTAAACTTAATCTTCCTTTTAAAAACCTTTTGAATGTTCCACCACATCATAATCCAAAAGGCTTTAATATTTTTACAGGTCCACCAAACATGAAAATAAGTTGCATCCAAGCAACCACATCTCCAACATTTAGGTTACAGGTTCGGGTACATACAAGACAACTGTTTAGGATCCAGATGCCATCTATAAAACATTTTATAAAAATTTTCCCTCAAATTTTGAGCCTGCGTAAATTTAACATTTCTAATCCAAATTAACTCCCATAAATCCAATGAAATCGGTTCCTGAATATTCTGGGCCCATTTAATCATACAATCTTTTACTAACTCTGTTTCCGAATCCAATTTTATTAACTCATTGTAAATTCTTTTAATATGAGCATATTTCTGATCTTTAATCTGAATTACCAAATTTTCATCTGCTAAAGTGATTCCGACTTTCTTATCTAAGGTCCACCTCTCCACTATTTGCAAATATTGAAACCATGATTGTAAAATATTTTCTTGCCTTAACAAATCTGAAGACTTTAGTTGCCAATCAGTACCCGACCAAATAAGTAATTCTTTATACGAAATATTATCAAAATTCACCCCCTTAGAAACCCCCTGAATTGCTTGTCCAGGAATCCCCCAAATAGGTATTTTATAATTTAACTTATAATTATACTTCTTCCAGACTCGAAGTAAAGCATTTCTTAAAATGTGTGACTTAAAAACCAGATCTACTTTCTTATCAGAAATTAAATATGCATGCCAACCATATAATAAATCCCAACCTTCAAGAGCAAGAATGTTTTTATTTGTTAAATTAAGCCAATCACTTACTAAAGTTAAAGTGGCCGCATCATAATATAATTTCAAATTAGGTGCTTTAAGTCCACTCTTTCTCGAGTGTCTTGTAAAATCTTAAACTTTACCCTTGATTTCTTCCCACCCCAGATAAATTTATTGATACCCTTCTGCCACTCATCCAAATTAGCATCCTTTTTTAAAATAGGTATCATCTGAAACAAAAAAAGAAACTTTGGTAGAACATTCATCTTTACTACTGAAATTCTCCCCAGTAACGATAGTTGTAATTTTTGCCAATCATTTAAATCTTTTTGTACTTTTACCCATAAGTGTTCATAATTATTTTTATACAATTTTCCATTAGATGTTGTGATATATACTCCTAAATACTTAACCTTATTAACTACTTCATAACCTGTTGCTTCAGCTATAATATCTTTTCCCTTCATAGATATATTTTTCAATAATATTTTAGTTTTATTCTTATTCACCTTAAAACCAGAGACCTGTCCATACTGTGCTAAAATTTCAACCAAGTCTCTGACCGAATTTGTTGGGTGGGATAACATCACAACCAAATCATCAGCAAAAGCTCTCAGCCTATAATCAATCTTACTTATTTTTATTCCTTTTAATCTAGATGAATCTCGAATTTTAATAAATAAAATCTCCATTGTTAATACAAATAGCAAGGGGGATAAGGGACAACCCTGTCTCGTACCTTTTTCTATTTTAAATACATCTGTTAACCCCCCATTAATTATAATTTGTGCCGATTGTTGCTGATATATGGCCTTGAGAGCACACAAAAATTTGTCTCCAAAGTTCATTTCCTCTACGACTTTCAATAAAAATTTCCAGTCTAATTGATCAAAAGCTTTCTCAGCATCTATAAATATTAAAGCAGCAGGGATTTGGTTGTTCTTATCCAAATACTCTATTAAATTAACAATTTGTCTTACATCATTTTTCATATATCTTCCCATTATAAATCCAGATTGGTCAGTATGAATCAATTGTTTCAAAACGTGCATTAATTTATTTGCCAGTATCTTTGCAAAAATCTTATAATCTGTATTTAAAAGAGATATAGGCCTATAATTTCTAGGTTGGGACAGATCCTGGTCTTCCTTTGGAATCAATGATATAAAGGCCCTTCTCCAAGATGGAGGTAGCTCTACTCCCTACAAAATGTCATTGAAAAGTTCCTTTAATGGTTCTATCATTTCTTCAGATAGCATTTTATAATAAATTGCTGTTAGTCCATCAGTACCTGGAGTCTTGCCAACCTTCAATTGTTTAATTGCAGAAATAATCTCTTCAGAAGTAATTAAACCATTAATCCCATCACGTTGGTTAATCGTAAGTCTAGGAAAATGTGCTTCCTGTAAATATTTTTCTATGTCTGAAATTTGTATAGTTTCACTAGCATATAACTTTGAATAAAAATCTAAAAAAGTCTTTTTAATCAAATTTTGTTGATACACTTCTTTACCTTTATAAATTATTTTATCTATAGTCCTTGATTTCTGTTTCTTGCATAATTGATAAGCCAACCATCTACCAGGTTTATTTGCATTACAAAATGTATTATGTTTCATATACCTCAAATTAGTTGCCATCTGATCCGCTATTAACATATTAAATTGCTCCTTAAGCAGAGTTATAGAAACCTTTAAGATTATCCATTGGGTTTGATATTAAAATCTTTTCCTTACATTTAATCTCATCTTCCAACTCTTTACGTTTCTGAATCTGTTTACGTCTATAAGCGTTATTCATAGAAATCAAAATCCCTCTCATATATGCTTTACTAGAATCCCATACCATTGGCATCGAGGTACCCTTATTCATGTTCCAAGCAAAAAATTTAAGTAACCTCTACATCTCTGTATATTCTCTTCATATCTAAATAAATTCTCGTTCAACCTCCAAGACCTTCTGGTCTCTTCTTCCAGCAAAATTTCCAACCATACAGGACTATGATCTGAAAATATTCTAGGAAATATCTTGATATTCTTCACCCTAGAAATCATTAGTAACTAAAAAAAAGTCAATTCTAGAATAAGATTGGTGCCTATCTGAGAAAAAGGTAAAATCTTTTTCCTCAATGTTCCGTTCTCTCCAAATGTCTCTAAGTTCCAAATCATCCTTTAAATCAAAAAAAGCTTTAGGAAGTCTTGCATGATTAAAAACTTTAGAAGAACCCTTCTTATCTTTACTTGAATCTAAAACACCATTCCAATCTCCTATCATAATAACTGACTTGTAATCCAAAGAAATTAATTTCTGGTGAATCATCTTGTAGAAATATTTTTGTTGTTGATTGGGAACATATAATCCAACAAGAAGAGTTCTCTTATCATTTATTAATAAATCAATAATGACATATCTGCCTTGTGAATCAAAATCAATTAATTTTGGTAAAAGCTCCTTTCTCACATAAATAACTACACCTCCTTTTTTCTGCAAAGCAGGAGCTATAAAGTGTACCCCCAGCCGGGGGTTAAACAAGTATTTTTGATCTTTAGAAATAATATGAGTCTCTTGTAAACAAATAATATCATTTCTGTGTTGTTTCAAATAATGAAAGAAATTCTTTCTTTTCTGTGGTGAATTAAGGCCGTTAACATTCCAGGTTAGAAGCTTTGCCATTCTTGGCAGGTTGAAGCCTTTGGAACAAAACCTCTAAATTTGCAGTCGATGACCTCTTTGGCCTTGCTCCTCCCACTGGCTCCGAAGTAGACTGTGGGTGAAACTCCATCATCTACCTTTTGTTGTTGTTGCTGTTGTTGTTCTCTTTCTCTACGTTTATGAGCAGTGTAATTCTCTGTTCCCTTGGGTCTTCCCTTGTTTGGAAACTCTGTTGCATAGGTTCAACCAATAATTTTTCTCCCAAAAGTGGCATTAGACCTACAGCCAACTGTGCTTCTGCCTTGCTCTCATCCTTTTTTGATCTTGGAGATGGTGGTAGACCTCCTTTTAAAACAGTAACATAGAAATCTCTTGCTTTTGAAATTGTATTAAGACGATATCGTGTGCCAACATAGGTCACCACTATCCCCACAGGTATATCCCAGCTAAATTGAATTTGTCGTTTCTTAAGTTCTTCAGCGAAAAAAGCAAAGTCTTTTCTTTTTCTAAGGATTTTTGAAGGTATTTCCTTTAAAATTATCACATCTTGAGCTGCAATCTGAAATATTTGCTTATAGAAAGCCTGTATAATTTCATTACGAAGTGATCTTCTAGCAAAATAAACAACCACATATCTTGGTAATTTTCTCTGTTTTGCAACCCATGAATTGACTCTGAAAATCTTTTCTATATCTCTCAACATTCCTTCAGGATCACATTCCAAAATAGAAGCCAGTTCTGCTGCAATTTCTTCTTTCAAATTTTCCTGAACATTTTCCTTCAAGCCTCTTATTCTCAAAGCATACTCCATTTCTCTATATTGTGACATTATAATTTCATTCTGTGTAACATCCACATTATCTTCTATTTTTTCAACTCTATCTTGTAATATTTCAACATTACCAACCACCTCATCCATACGGTCATCAATCTTTTCTACAAGACTAGCAAGCCCCTGGAGTGCAAACACAATATTTTCCCTCAACATGCCAAATTTCTTCTCCACTGTTTTCTCATTTAAAATGTGTGGCTTTCATCTGCCAGAATCCACCACCCAGCAAGATGGCTGGGAATCCTGAGAGTTCAAGTACACACATCTTAAAGTTGCCAAAGCTAAAACACCCTAGTTTAGACTATTTCCAGGAAAAATTCTGCATAGATTCAAAACCCATATATGACACTGAGGCAGAGAATGAAAAAGAAAAAACAAGAGTGTCTGTTACTAGTGAAAGCAGTACTGCATTAATAAATTTTGAAGTACAGGCACTCATGATGGCACAGCAAAAGAGGGCATATAAGAAAAAGCACATAGCCACCATGGTGAATAGCAGCATATTTCACAATGTATTTAGAGAAAATGATAGTCATATAATAATGTGCTAGCAAATGTAGAATGTATTATGCTCAACCAAAATCCTGGTTCATTTCTACATACATTATAATCTGTAAACAAAAATATAATATAGTCAACCTCACAGGATTGTTATGAGCATAAGGTTTGTTAATAAGAGAGAGAATAAACCTACCCCACACAAAATGAGATAATTATGCAAAGATAATAGGAAGTATAAGATGTATGAAGAAAAGGCTTTTCTACTGTTTAAAGCAGATTATGGAGCAATTAAGTTACTTTATTTTTAGCCTGATAGAACAACACTTGACTGCCCTTTCAAGATACAGAAAACATAAAAAAATTCCTCCCATAACATGCAGCAAAATCCTTGATAACGAATTCAAACAGAAACAAGTCTCCTTAGATACATCATCCCCATCCACTGTTCTTCAATGGTTCAGAATAAATGAGGGATCACCTCGTGTCCCACTTTCATTTCAATTCCACTATTTTGTACATACACTCCTTTTGGGGTTGCTATTTATCCACAGGATTGCTTCCAGAGGCCCTAGAAACTTTGTGTTGATAGACAGACAGATATGGAGAGATATGTGCACACATGCACACACACACACACACACACACACACACACATAATATAATATAAAATTTTATCTGTTATACCTAACTTTCTTATTCCCTACTTTTGCCTGTCTTTTGTTTTGTTTTTCGGTTAGCTTGTAAAAAAAGGGAAAATGGGATTGATTAGGGTACAAACTAAAGTGGCAATTACACATGGTAATTTTCCAACACCTTTTATCCCTTCCCCTCTATTAGCTGACAGCACGTGGCCAAAAAAACCCATTCAGAACTCCTTCATAAGGCAGAAAAGACAATACAGACAGCCAACCAAAGAGATGAGAAAAGCAGGCAGACTAGCTTGCAGAAGGTTATATATACACTGATATTAAGGAAAACTCTGCATTCATTTCTACCAATTATTTTTACTCAGAACAGTTTTTTAATCAACTTGGGCTCTTTCAAAACCAAGCCACCTCAAAATGTTTTGCATTACAATAGATAGCTCCCAGAAAAATACTGCTGCTAGAAAAATCCATGTGCTCTGCCCTAGCTAAAGAGAAGATTGCAGCAAAATGCAGAGGGATGCCTGAAGACAATGCAGATGATGTCATTATTCCTGCTCTTTAAAAAAAAAAAAAAAAATCCCTAGCACTGTGCTTGTTGATATAGGATCTGTATCCAAGTCAATAATGTTGGGAAGGGTCTTTTTCCCTATAAGAGGCCAATTTAATTATTTAACTTTCTTAATGTAGCTTTCAACACTAGGTTTCACAACAAAGTTAGAAACACTATTACAAAAGGGATAATTCAAAACTGATGCCTTTCGAATAAATTTAAGTTTAATGTATTTTAGGAGTTCATTAATTTCATGTCTATGAGCTAGAGCTACCAATTTAAGTAAAATCTATGAAAATATATGCCTGATCCTGGATCCAATCTCAGAGGAATCAATATTTCAAAGCAAACAATGGATGATACCAAAATGCATTTCTATAATTATGTCAGACAAGTTTATGCAAGCCTATCACACCAATCGTTACAATTATAGTCTCACCTAAAATGCATTAAACAAAAATGATTTAGCTTAAAAGAAAAAAAAGATGAGAGACTGCTGGTTGCCATCATGCAGTTCTTCATGAAAGATGCTATGAAACAACAGAGTTTAAGGCTTTAAGGACCACATGATTTTCAAGCAGCTGGGGCAATCTACCTTTGGTAAAATTGCCATGCACAGGGAAAAGGAGATACAAATTATGTAAACAGAACTGGCCCAAGACATTACTGTGTCCTAGCACGATAGTCTTTTGGTGGTAAAATTACAAATGGTTTTAAAAAACTATGTGCCACAATTTGCAATCTAAATAAATAATAATACCAAAAAGTAAAACTAAGGAGTAACCGGGAACGGAATAAATATTCAAAATTCCAGTATTTTATTACCTGGGAAAAGGCTTAATTTTTATTCTGTCCTTTTTTCAAGCACCAGAATCTTTTTCTTTTTCTTTCCTTTCTGAATTGATTTGACCACAAAAGCTTTAATGGAATTTTGCAATATCTTTATTCCAATACAGCTTTGTTGGAAATTTAATAATTTAAGTCTTAACCAAGATCCTAAGAATTATTAAAACATCCAATTACAGTATAAAGGCAATTATTGTTATTGGTAATTAATAAAATATATAATAATACTGCAAAAACTGCCCTATAAAATAGATGTTCAAAAGATTATTATTTAACCTTAATTCCAAATACTGTACCACTTGTAACATATCACAACTTACCCCTTCTGCTTTCTCCTCTGTGTTAGCCAGCATTTCTTGGAGAGCTCTGACTGACAATGATTGCTCTAGAACAAAAGTGCAGATGGAGAGATCCGGAGGAACATTCTAATTGGGAAAAAAAAGAAATTATGAAAAGAGCATTGAGCAAGGCATTCTCCTGATACTTTATCACAGTCTTCTGTATCTGTAATCTTCAGTATACATGGAAATAACTATCTTGCAGTCCCCCCGCCCTTTTACTCTGTCTGCCTGTATTCATTAACTAAATCCATGTATAAAATATATGAAGCTAATAAACTGCAGAGCACCAATGTTCAGAATAATCTAAGAATGCCTCTGAGCTCTAGATCAGCCTCATAAGCTTCCTTTTAAAAAACAGAAATATATCCATCATCCCAAGAAAAAGACTAATGTATAGTACAGAGTGTCCTAGAAAAGGAATGGCTAATGGGATTTTATTTTGATAAACTGATGCTTTATGACTTCTTATATCATCAATTATTACTAAGTAAAAGAGATTACAATATCTCCTTCGAATAACAAGCCCCCAAAATCTGAACACCTTTTGATATTAATAGGACTTATTCCTAGATGTGTATAAGATTTCAGCTGTATGGTACAGACATTATAAGAATGTCTCTAAATTCTTATAATTCTCTACAGTTTATGTGTTTAGGCTGACTATTATCACTGATTAAATTAAAAAACTCAGTTAAAAATGTAAAGACAGACAAGGAAACATGACAAGCTTTCTAATCAATTTAAAGTGGAAAATTCAGATTAATAACCATGGAAAAAACTCTTATCCTCTTTGAGAAAGATGCTGAAATCCAAACTTCAACTATTTCATTACTTTACATACAGCCTGTACTCCAAGATTTAATTCCTTACATTAAAATCTTCACAAGGGTATACACTATAGCAGTGATGCCGAACCTTTTAGAGACCGAGTGCCCAAACTGCAACCCAAAACCCACTTATGCATCGTCAGATGCCGGGTGGGTGTGGCCCATTGGGTGGGTGTGGCTGTGGTGGTAATGGCAGACTGGGTGGGACTAAAAAGTTCAATCAATCAATTCCAACTTTGCAAGATCTTTTTTTCCCGTGAGAAGTTGAAATTGACTGATTGATTGAACCTTTTTTTTTTGTACATGGCGGCGGAGGTCTAAAGAGAAAAGGTTTTATAAAACCCAGCTGAAGGCCTAGGACTGGGGCGACGGCGCACGTGCCCACAGAGAGGGCTCTGAGTGCCACCTCTGGCACCCATGCCATAGGTTCGCCACCACTATAGATTTGTAAGGCTTTAAATATGCACAATTCACCAAGGAGTTCCTCATGTGAATGTTTCACTGGGAATAGCCTGACATGAGAAATTATATTTATTTATTTATTAAATTTATTTGCCACCCATCTCGTATCTAATGACTCTTTATTAATTTTGCCCCACTTTATCTCTTTATCTGGATATCAGATGATCAGTACTAGTACTGTAAGTAAATGTAAAATCTTCTCAAAGGTGGATGAACCTTGCCAGCTATGCCAGGAGCTGGAGGCTAAGCAGTTCGGAGAGAGAAATAACTTTTCTAAGCTGGTGGTAGCAAGCATCTTCCATACGGTTGCCATGAAGACTTAATGGAAATATTCATGTAGTCCCCAGGAGGCCAGCTGGACTCAAGGGAGCCTTTATTTTACTTTAAATATCCAACAAATATTCAGAATTATACACAGTACAATTATGTATATATATTTATATGTTTGTATGTTTTAATCGTAACAGGGGAAAATTACTGTAGCTTTTAATGAGGTATATAACAAACAATTAATACTAAACAATTAAAAACTTTTCAGAATATCAAAGAAATGGGATCTTAAAGTAAATGCAAATCTTTAAATAACAAAAGTACAAAATGTACCCAAAAATCCTAATCTAAATCCAATGATCGCTTTTCATAAAAATTGCAAAACATGTTAAATAAACAATCCCACACTTAACTAAAATTGCCAATAAAATTAAAAAAAAAAGAAATCTTTTGCTTTTGAAATATTTTCCTAAAGGGACTGACTTCAAAATTTTAGTGATAGGATCCTTTCTTTCCTTATTTAAGTCAGGGTCAAAACAAGCTCTGGCAACTTGTCTATTGCTGTAGCATGTACAGAAGAGAGGGAAAAATTAAGAAATCTAGCTATTAACTTCAAATCATAATTAGAATCTAAATTCATTTTTGCCCAGAAATGACAGAAATATAATATAGTTTCTCTCGGCCCCATTTTCATCAGCATTATATTTAAAATTACTATCATTGTCTGTTGAATGACCCATGCTTTAAACCTTAGCATCACTTGTTCATCATACATTTTTTGTTCATTTGACTTAGGCGAGACTCCTAGTGGGGGGGGGGTACTGATGTTCTAGAGGGAAGACCAGGGGTTGCCCTCCACTCACACACACTGTAAGAACCATTTTGTGTAATAGCAGATGGGATCTTCCTGGTCTGTAAAATTACGAAGGATGAATTTTGTCCATCTCTGTCCCTTAGCTCTATATTCTCTCAATCCCAGTGACAGTACAACTGCTACCAGGATTTTCAAGTCACTTAAGCTCTATTCATCTTGAAAGGAAAATTATAGGTCAGTGTTCATTATTCATTCCCCCATCACTTTGTCCTTCCTGTACTTCAGAGCACTGCAGTCAGGCTGGGTCCATGGTTGAACTTCTCCTAACCTACATGTCCAATTTGAACAGTTATATGTATACCCTGAGCAATGGAAACAAGAAAACAGAAATGGAAGGTAAAATTAATGAAATAATATGAGTCCAACAAGATATTGCCCCACATTTTATTTCAATGCCAGAATTATTTTAAAATAAGATATATACTCAGTCTAATCCTCACTCTTTTAACAAATTTAATTAAATTCTTTCTTCTATGGAGTTAAAGTATCTAGGAGTTAAATGGTTTAACTATATGCACATTGGTTTTAAAAGCTGGTGTGATTTTGTTTGTGATGCCAAACACTTAACACTTGTAAGAGATCATTGCGCTAAGTACAGAAAAAGCCTCAATCAGCCAGACGATAAACAATCCAAGGGAACAATTAAAAGCAAATGAGTAAACTGAAGTAGTTTACTGATGTTGTAATTACATATGCATAATGCAGACTAAAGTTTTATTTATGACCTAATGCAAAAGAAAGGACAATTCTAAAATTACATCATTTCATTTTTCACATAGAATTATTTTATTACTTAGTACACATTTCTTTTTAATGTATTAAGGAATTCTTTTATATGCTATATGCAGGATTTCTAAAGAGAGTTATATACCAATGATAATGATGCTTTTCACTGTATATGCTTTATTGCTGAGTGAGTTTGCTTTTATGTAAACCTATTTGTGAGCCTTCTCGGCTGAAGGGTACAATAAAATATTTTGAATGAATGATATTCTAAAAGCGGCTTACATTATGCATCTGCTTATACAGCATACGCACAACACAAGGGTACTTGCACATGGAAAATATGGGAAAAGCTGGTTCATACCATCAGAAATAGGCTTCATTTGCACATTATATTTTGGGTGTAAACATGACTGTTCATAAAAAAATCTTTAATAGTTAATTAATGCAATCTTATTTTTCTGGCTTTTATTATTTTATTGTTTATCAACATAAGTTAAACATGAATGTTTCCACAGACAGTGCTGGCAGCTGTTGGAGTCCCTAGAGTGGCCCATGTCATACCACTATTCCGCAAGTTGTACAGGCTGTCAGTTTACTTTCAGGTGTAATTCAAGGTGTTGATTATTACCTATAAAGCCCTGCATAGCATGGGTTCAGGACTTGAGGAACCATCTCACCCAATGGGTCAGGGACCCCCACCCATGAAAACAGAGGAGGCATGCTGCGGATCCCATTGGTCAAAGAATTCTGGCTGGCAGAATCCAGATCTCTGCTGTGGCTCCAGTCATTTGCAATATCTTGCCCCTGGAATGGGATCTGCCCTCACCCTCTTAATTTTCCCATAAGGGCCTGAAGACCTGGCTGTGCCAGTTGGCCCAGGGCTCCAAAGGGGATGTATCACACTGGAGATGATTGATAGGCCAATAGTAGATCCCACCTCCCATCCCCTATGTATCCTGCTCCCTCCCCTCCCATTTTATAATCAAATGTTGTATTTTTATTGTTACTAAATATATGTTTTTGTATGGTTTACTACTTTTAACATTGAAAGCCACCCAGAGTCACCTTGGGCAAATAAATTTAATAAATAAAATAGCAAAGATATAATCAATTTCCAAATGTAACTTTATTATGAGGCATTTGTTTCCTCAGATATGGTAGATACCATTTCTCACCACTTGAGGGCACATTCAAACAATGTAACCAAAGAGCATAACTAATACAAGAAAAACCATTCTGTGTCATTTTCCTACTCATAAGAAAGTATGAACTGATGAGGGTTTTTTCCTACATGGAGGAATTCAAAAGGGGAGGGGACTTAGCTAGGAGAATCCATGTGCTATTTTTTTAAAAAATATATTGATTTAAAAATCTCTATCTAGATTAATTCTAATCCAAATGTAGGTAAAATATATATTTAGATCAGTTCTATCACTTTTTCCTTTTTAGACATCCAAGTTACAAATTTCATGTGACAGTTGATGCTTTGTTCTCTGCTATTATCTTCTCATCTTTGATTCTATCCTGGAGGAGTAACATTTCTTCTAACAGAATAATCTTAGTGACTAAACTTACCAGATCAATTTGATCCAATGTCATTTATACTGTAACATATTGTAATTTTGCTATAATAATTGGCAAGCTACAGTATATTAATACATAAAATTTCTTCCAGGCCAAAAATTGTGGAGTCGAAAACATGGTCAGATGGGGATCGTGAACTGCTCATGTACAAGTTCCAAGTTAAGCTAAAGAAGCAGAAAGCCAGTTTCTATGATACGATCTTAAACAACTACCACTTTTGTTTGAAGTCCTGAAACTCATGGATAGAGAACCAAAATAATTATGGAACAGACTTAAAGGGATTATTAAGGATGAATGCGAAAATAAATTGCCGAAAGTGAAGAAACAGAGGAAAGAAAATTGGGTGTCAGAACAAACCATGAACATTCACAAGAGAGGAGAAGCCAAAGCCTAGAAAGACAAAAATCTGAGAGGGGAACTTAAAAAACTTCAGAGAGCAGTATTAGCAACCTACATGGAAAAAGAAATGCCATATGTTCATTCAAAGTGGTTTAGAAAGGCTACAAAACATTATTCCTGAATACGCTAATTGAAAAAGCCAAACAAAGCCCAAAGAAGTCAATATGTGCTTCATTGATTATGTCAATCACATCAAAGTGCTCAGAAAAATGGGAATCCCAGAACAACTCAATGGCCTCATGAGAAATTTACAGGTCAGGAAGCCACAGTACTGACAGAAAGAACATGGCAAAATACAGAATAGTTCCCGGTTTGCACATGCATATGAAGACTATTAAAAATTATTTCCATAAGATCTTACAGAATCAACAAAATAAATGATGATATTACATCATTTATTACTTTTAGGATTGTTCAGTTACAAGGGAACCGGATAGATGAATCCATCAAGATCAGTGCTATTATAATGAATATTTAACATTCCAATTAATTTTTATGATAATGAATAATATTTGGAAAATGATAAGCCGCTGAAAATAAAACATTAGTCTGTGCCATATGGGAAGTAATATATTTAGTTAAAATTATAATAACGAAAAACACTGGAGAAAAATTTGCCTGAACTCACCATCTCTTCTGGAGACCATATATTCAGAATTTTAAAAATATATTCAACTCTCTCATCAATATATCTAACTTCACCAAAAGGAAACATTTGTAGCTAAAACTATTTCAAAAACATAGCTAGAAAAAAACTCAAGTTTTTTTTTAAATAAATCAAAATAATTATATAACCCTTGCCATGCATATGTTTCTTCAAGTAATATAGAGAATTAAAATACACCAGAATCTAACTTTGTACAATACAGGTAGATCATGTATAATGACTGCCTTGTTTAGTGATTTTCTAAAGATATGACAGCACTGAAAAAGTAACTATGATCAGTCCTTACAACTTTATATTTATATATCATATTTAAAAACTTAACTTTACTCCTGCATTTTGCTTTAGCTGTAGCTTCCAGACCACAATAATAGCTATCCTAAAATGAACACAATAAAACCATCAAGATGCCAGGTTATCAACATATTTGTTACAGCTATTTCTGTCCATGATGACATTCTTGGTACTGCAGCCACGCTGTCATTCATGGCTCTAATATTCTATAAATCCCATTCTTCCCACAAAGCGCTGTACAGATTTCTAGTAAATTTAACCTTTCATTAATTTCAATTGCTTGTTTTTTAGCAAAACCTGAGATGCCTTTCCGGATGCATTTAAGAATGTAACCTGAGATGTAACTTTAGAGAGAGAGGTTAAAATATAATTGCTTATAGTTGCTGTGAAGAATATCAGAAGCTTTCCTTTTCTTCTTTGCTTTCTCTTGGCTTTCTTTCTTTTTCTCTTTCCTTCTTTACTCTATATTAGTTTGTATTACTTTTTAATCTTATTTTTTAAAGTTTCAATAAATATCATATAAAAAAGAACGTAGTCTCAGAGTACCTCTTACTATTTTAAAATTGCAGAAACTGTTTTAGGTCACAGTTAAACACAGTAATCTCACAGGGATCCTAAATATACATCTATATATGAATACATGTTACCAGGGCTTTTTTTTTGTCATAGAACGCCCAGAACGGAGTTCCAGCACCTTTTGGGGTAGAACCTTGTAGAGTAGGCAAGGCAGGTTGTATGATGTGTGTTGAGTTCCGGCACCTTTTTTTTTTTTTTACAAAAAAAGCACTGCATGTTATGCAAGGCAACCAAAACTGCCGCAAGAGCAGTAAACCTCATATTGTTGTTCGTATGTAATGTTACAGCTTGCTCTCCCTTGCAACCCACTATTCTCTCGGCATTTGATATGGTTCGTGAAGCAGAAGCAGTACAGTAATATCTAAAACAGCATTAGAACAAGACAGCTTGATGTACCTTGGAATTAGAAGTTGATTCCAAGAAGCAGAGCCTGTTGCCAAATCCTTCTGCAGCAAGACACAATTTCTGTTGTTCCTTGTGAACAGTAGCAGTACACTGCAGAACCACTTCATCATCCTATCAAAAACAAAAAAAGAGAGAGAATGACAACAAGATTAAGTCTTTTAGACTGCAGATCTTTGGGATGTATTTCCAAATATAGCTGAAGTCAAAATTAATTCTAGGACAGTTATTTATTTATTTCACTGGCATAAGCCATCACTGAATGAGAAGAAATAAGCACAGCAAAACAGTCACAGACTATTTAAGTAAATTAAGTAAAAAAAAAATATGGAAATATTTTGATTTATTTATTTACAGTATAACATTTTAAAAACCTATCTTTCTAAGTGATTTCAAAATAACACGTAATGAAAGGTTTACTACTTTAAGATAACATTTTAATCTCAAATATAATCCTAATATTAGATGCAGCGATTAAGGTGATTGCTATGTTAAATATGGCTGTCCAAAGATGATCCATGATTTTCATTAGTCAACAATGACTAAAGGGCACCAAAACCACAAACACATTCTGATTTATTTATTTATTAAATTTATATACGCCCATCTCATTGCTTAGTACTAAAGGCATGCCTAGCACTAAAGGAGTGACAAGCACCAGAAATGTGATCACAAGATCATGGGTGTTGATACACAGTTGTAACTTCAAGGACAGGTTGCAAATAACTTTTTTCCATTGTAACTTTAAATGGTTGTTAAGCGATATCTTATAATTCGGAAAACACCTATAAACACTCCAATCCCACTCTATTCAATTTGTTTTGACATATCCAACTCTCATTTCCATATTACAAAGTTGCACACATGTATTCCCACGTAGCCATTTTCACTCTTTTTAACATTCTTCCTTCATAAGGACAATATCCTACCTACTCCCTTTGTACCAGCATTTGAATGTCTTAACATTTCTCTATCTATATTCCCAGTTTTAGTAAACATGCAACCAGGGTGATTAAACTGATCTACTTGCTCTAGTTCTTCACCATTTATTTATGCATTTCTTGCAACAGTTTAGTTTATTTTCCCTGTCAAGCAAAACTACCTCGTTCTTTGATAAAGTTTCAGACCATGATTCCTGACTGCATCATGCAATCTATTCAGTGCAAATCATTTGGTTTCTCAGCTAACAAAACAATATAATCGGCATCCAAAGTACATATATATTCATATTCCTATCCAACATGTCTAACCTCAGAGCAAGCAATTTGATTCATTTGTCTATAAAAACCACAAAAGTAACATAAAGAAATTCTTGTCTTCTTCCTGCCTCAATTGGAATATTGCATCTAGTTTTGGTCACCATGATGTAAAAAAGATATTGAGACTCTAGAAAAAGTGCAGAGAAGAACAACAAAGATGATTAGGGGACTAGAGGCTAAAACATATAAGGAACGGTTGCTGGAATTGTGTACATCTAGTTTAATGAAGAGAAGGATGAGGGGTAACATGATAGCAGTGTTCCAATATCTCAGGGGCTCCCACAAAGAAGAGGGGGTCAAGCTATTCTCCAAAGCACCTGAAGGCAGGACAAGAATCAATGGATGGAAATTAATCAAAGAGAGAAGCAACCTAGAACTAAGGAGAAATTTCTTGACAGTTAAAACAATTAATCAGGGGAACAACCTGCCTCCAGAAGCTGTGAATGCTCCAATACTGAAGTTTTTAAAAAGAGACTGGACAACTATATGTCTGAAATGGTGTAGGGTTGGTCTAGAAGACTTCCAAGGTCCCTTCCAACTCTATTATTGTTATTGTTATTATCAAACTAGTTACTGACAATCCGTATATTGCTACTTGCACTTACAGACTATATTTTTTTTATTTCACTCAGCAACCAACCTGAAATTCCATATTCACATAAAATGCCCATAACTGAAGATCATACACTTTTTTCTAAATCAGTAAATAAGTAATAAACTTTCTCACACTCTCATACTAATTGTCTATGGAGATTCTCAGTCATTCAGGTCATAGTTGTCCCAAAGATGCTTTTTCACGAGGCAACTGGACTTTCTTGTTTTTCTTTAAAGATATTTCGCTTCTCATCCAAGAAGCTTCTTCAGCTCTGAAGAAGCTTTTTGGATAAGAAGCAAAACATCTTCAAAGGAAAAACAAGAGAGTCCAGTTGCCTCGTGAAAAAGCATCTCTGGGTCTCATACTAATCTACTTTAGAGCACTAACTGTTTACCTTTTCCCAACATAAAACTACAGTACACTTCACAAATTTTGCTTACTGTCATTTCTTGGATTCCTTCCAAACAGACTTCTACCAAGTACCTTCTCAAAGACTAATCCCCGATAATATTGACATTTACTCTTGGTTACCTTTCCGTGATCAAAAGCACATAGACATCATATCTTCACAAATGGAATACCAACTAGCATTTAGTTGCAAAATTTCTAAGATTTGTATCTTTTAATTACAGGTAAAAATATTTCTACCTTAATATTTAATAACAAATTGCTGTTTAAGAACATTATCATTGCTGTGATAACACCAAAGTTATTCAGCTGTTCTAAGCTTTAGGTAGCGCAGGGGTGTCAAACTGCCAGCCATGGGCCGGTTTCATCATACCAGAGCCGCGGCCACCCCATTGCCGGCAATGGCGAAAAAACTCCGAGACGTCGCATGATGTCACATGATGTCGCGAGTTTGACATGCCTGAGGTAGAGTATTCCAATCTGGAATGCAAATTGAGATGCAGTCGCAACCATGTGATTGAAGGCATGTGCTTTTTAAAATCTGAGGAAAAAGAATCAAGGCTTCAGTCTTATTATGCCCACAATCTTGATTTTTTTTTTCCTACCCTTTCTCTACAGATATCCTCAGCTTTAACCTAGGTGTCCTGCAATGAAATATTATGAATTCAACTATAATAATGAATATTTTAATTGTTTTCAGCTTTGCTAGCTAACTCAAGGACTCAGAAATGCTGTGGCTGGGTGCATGCGATTGTGAATTTTTCCCATCATTATGAACAAATCCCTCATTAAAAGGCCTCATGTTGACATTTTAATTTATTTGAAACCCGTACAGCACAGCTAAAGATACCATTTGAATTAAGTGTTCCTTATGAAGATACACATTAAAATAAAGCAATAGTAAAAATAGAGGAATAGCAAACTGTCTCATGGGGTTTTCTCAGAGCCAGGAGAGACCTGGGAATACACAAATCTGTCTCCATATCAAAACAGATCTAGAAAGAATAAAGAGTAGGATTCAAGTGAAAATTCATTTTGGGCAAAATTAATTTTAGATTCAGTTTTCTAGAATGAAATGTAACAGTTCACCTTTTAATACTCTGCAGATCAAAGGCAATGAAACAGCATATTTTACAACTATGAAAAAAATAGAAGATGCATGCATTTTTAAATGTTAAAACAATTCAATGTATAAAAAATAGCTACCAGGATATGGAAGGAGGCAGCAAATAAATTTTGTACTTTGCTTGGCAACTAATACGTTAACGGCATACTAACATAATCAAATGAAAAATTCTATTACAAATCATAATGTTCTCTGGTAACTCATAAATTATGCATTTTACTTCAATGCCAGACTTAAAACATTTTTTCATAATTTTTTTGCTATGCCATTTTACAAAAAGAACAAACTGGATACCGGCTGCTGTTATCTGGCAAACCACAATAAAGTAATAATAATAATGATGATGATAAAGTTGGAAGGGACCTTGCAGGTCATCTAGTCCAACCCCCTGCTCAGGCAGGAAACCCTATACCATTTCGGACAAATGGCTGTCCAGTTTCTTCTTAAAAACTTCCAGTGTTGGCACATTCAACGCTTCTGGAGGCAGGTTGTTCCACTAGTTAATTGTTCTAACTGTCAGGAAGTTTCTCCGTACTTCTAGGTTGCTTCTCTCTTTCATTAGTTTCCATCCGTTGCTTCTTGTCCTGTCTTCAGGCACTTTGGAGAATAGCTTGACTCCCTCTTCTTTGTGGCAGTCCCTGAGATATTGGAACATTGCTATCATGTCCCCCCTCGTCCTTCTCTTTGTTAAACTAGACATACCCAATTCCAGCAACCGTTCCTTATATGCTTTAGCTTACAGTCCCCTATTCATCTTTGTTGCTCTTCTCTGTACTCTTTCTAGAGTCTCAGCATCTTTTTTACATCGTGGTGACCAAAACTGGATGCAGTATTCCAAGTGTGGCCTTACCAAGGCATTGGAAAGTGGTATTAATACTTCACGTGATCTTGATTCTATCCCTCTGTTAATGCAGCCTAGCACTGTGTTGGCTTTTTTGGCAGCTGCAGCACACGTTGGCTCATATTTAAATGATTATCCACTAGGACTCTGAGATCCCTCTCACAGTTACTACTATTGAGCAAGGTACCCCCTATACTATACCTGTACATTTGGTTTTTCTTGCCTAAATGTAGAATCTTACTTTTTTCACCAATGAATTTCATTTTGTTAGATAGCGTCCAGTGTTCAAGTCTGTCCAGATCCTCCTGTATCCTAAGCCTATCTTCTGGAGTGTTGGCTATGCCTGCCAGCTTGGTGTTGTCTGCAAATTTGATGAGTTCCCCATCTATCCCCTTGCCAAGATCATTGATGAAGAAGCCCTGGGGCACCCCACTACACACTTCCCTCCATGTAGATGCGGTTCCATTGAGGACCACATGCTGAGTACGGCCGGTCAGCCAGCTACGGATCTATCTGGTGGTGATGCTGTCTAACCCACATTTTTCTATCTTATCAAGTAGTAGGTTGTGGTATACTTTGTCAAATGCCTTACTGAAGTCCAAGTAAATTATATCCACAGCATTCCTCTGGTCCATTAATTTTGTCACTTGGTCAAAGAATGAAATAAGATTTGTCTGGCATGATCTGTTTTTGACAAACCCGTGTTGGCTTTTAGTAATGACTTTGTTTGCCTCTAGGTGTTCACTGATTCATTGTTTGATTATCTTTCCCAGAATCTTCCCAGGTATTGAAGTCAACTGATAGGTCTGTAATTTCCTGGGTCCTTTTTTTTTTCCTTTTTTGAAGATGGGAACTACATCAGTTCTCTTCCAGTTCTCTGGTAGTTCCCCAGTGCTCCAGAATCTTTGAAAAATATAGTTCAGTGGTTCTGAGATCACATCTGCCAGTTCCTTAAGAACCTTGGGGTGTAATCCATCTGGTCCTGGTGATCTGAACTCGTCTAGGGTAGATAGGTGCTCACTTACCGTTTTCTTGCCTATCTTAACTTGTATTTCTATTTTGTTTTTTAGGGCACTATTTTTGATAGGTTAGTCTGTTTTTTCCCTTTGTGTAAAGACAGATGCGAAAAACGAGTTAAATAGTTCTGCTTTCTCCCTGTTGCTTGTCACCTTCTTGCCACTTTCACCCACTAATGGACCAATCGTTTCTTTCCCCCTTTTCTTGTTTTTTACATGTTGAAAGAAGCTTTTTTGTTATTTTTGACTTTTGTTTTGCTTTGGAAAATATGTGCATTAATGAAGAGATTCCTACACTGCTAGTTGCATCTCATTGTGTCCTTTCAACATGCACAAAAAATGATCCACCAAATGAAACCAATTCCCATTAGGTTGCTCTACCCTTTATATCTCTTTCTGGAGCAAACACATGTGATGCAAGAGACGTGAGGGAAAGTCTAATTAAAATCCATCTGCATAGGAATCTAGATCTCTTTCTTTTATTATTACTTTGTGCAGGGGAATTTCTTTTCCAAAATAAAAGAGCACAATACAGATGAATTAAGAATGTTCAGCAACCCCAATAAGCTATATTGCATTATTCTTTTTGTTTTGATTTATTTGCATATATTCTATACAGAAATCCCTAAATCACAGGTAATACAATTTTTATAAAGCACTGTCACTTTTAATCGAATATTTACAATTTGGAAATAAGATACAATAGATGATTGGAGACCATTTCTGTTCATATAAGATGGAGGAATAATGATTCTGGTTCTTTGTCGAATACCCCAACTTAGGGATTTTAGAAAGACTGCTATTAAGATTCCCCATGCTTGAAATATACATATTATTCATATCCTCAATTTGAGTAGCAGTACAGATTATTCAAGTCTATAATAATCTATTGGTATTGATTACTATCAATATGCCTGCATATGTTCCAAGCCCCATCTCACTTTTGGGTGGGAGTCCATTAATTGAGCATACCTACTATGCAACCATTGTAATAATTAGCAATCCTACCCATGACAATCATATCACTTAAGATATGGTCTCAAAATTCTGGAATTTTGGGAAGAAGGAACTGATGAGCAATTCTGCTCTTGGGGAGTAGCTTATATAAAACAAATTAAAATATTGAGATACACAAATGCTTGGTGATGCCCAAGGTTTTACAGGAAAACCCAAAAAGTTTTGTGCTGTTCTCTGTTGGAGGTATAAACCCATTGCCATTGATTTGTAAGCACCTCATGAGCTATTGACTATAAGGGAATAATAGGATACAGATAGAAAGTAAAGGACTTACTCTAAATTCCCTTCTTGTCACTTTGCCTGCCCTTTGTTTAAGGGATTACTATTCTGAGGTCAAATTCCTTGTGTGTCCAATCACACTTGACTAATAAAGAATATTCTATTCTATTCTATTCTATTCTATTCTATTCTATTCCATTCCATTCCATTCCATTCCATTCCTCTTCTCAGGCATAATATGTGGAGAACGTTGGAGCATCAAGATAGAAGCTAATACAATCACACACAGCTAAACAAATGAGGGATTTTAGACAGTAAAATATTTGTGTTAATAATGTACTGTGATACAATATACTAGTAAGAATATTATTTAAAAATCAGTATATTCATACGAGAATGTGAAATATAAGAGATCGTATTTTAACCTATTTAATTTTCATCCTTCTCAAGTCTCTTTGCCTCATTTTTCACTTATACAGTACTTTATTATGGCTTCTTCTTTCCTCCTTATCTCAATTACTGATACTGGAATGTCTGAGTTTTCTCCTGACTTTCTTGCTGTCTAACAAAGCTTTTAACACACAAATTCCACTGTCCAATATCTGAATCTCCACAACAAGTCTGTCCTCCTGATTTTTCCACATTTTCAGAAGCCTCTCCAAGATTTTCTTCCCGTTTTTTCTCCTAGTCCCAAAACTGTAATCTCTGGGCATGTTCCTCTACTTCATTCGATATTAACCAGATGACATTCTCTCAGGCAGTATATCTTGCAGCATCTGAAATACAGCAAGCTTCCCCCTTTCTCTGTTTACTCTTTTTATACTGTATATCTAAGGCAAGTACATGTCACTTTACAGGTGCCTTCTAGCATTCTCCCCCCTTTTATCTATGTCTTATGCTGAGTCATCTGTCTTCACAAAAATAAATCTAAGACTTTAGTACAGACCCAGACACTTTTCTTCAGGCAGGCATTTCACTCTGCCACATTGCTTTTTGATTCTTCTCCTAGTAGGATGCAGTTAGCTAGGTGCTAGACATATATTTGTAGTCTGCTGAAGCAAGGTAAAAAACAAAGCTTATCTAAATTCTCCCTCTCTTTCTTTAATAATGCCTGCTATATGGTATAAAGCTTGCAAAACTATCTAAGGCAGTGGTTCTCAATCTTTTTAATGCCGCGACCCCCAACTGGTCGTAAGTCGAGGACTACCCAACCGGTCATAAGTCGAGGACTACCCAACCGGTCGTAAGTCGAGGACTTTCCCTGCCCGGGAGCGCCGCGCATGCGTGGTGCCGCCCCCTGCGCCGGCCGAGACATAGCTGGCAAGCAGCAGAGACAGAGCAGGCCGACCACCGGCTGGGCCACCAGCTGGCCCAGCCCAAGGGAGGTAAGGCACCCGCCGGGCCCCACACGCGCCAGCAACCCTCCCTGCGCCCGCCGGCCTCTCACCTCCCACCCCTGGCCCTCTTTTACTTACATTTTTAGTAGTTGCTCAGCAGGGAGGGGTGGAAACTTTCAGACAGCTCGCCTTCGCTGCAGACAACTTGCAGCACTGTTTGCAGAATGAGACTTTTGGCGGGCTCAGCAGGGCAGAGACAGCCTGGACAATTCCTATTGGCTTTTGAAAGCCAATAGAATTAGACTCTATTCAAGAGATTCTATTCTATTGGCTTTCAAAAGCCAATAGAATAAAAGGGAGTAGCACAGCTAAGGAAAAGGGGGAAAAAATGGTGGACTGCGTTGTTTGGCGACCCCCGAGAAATGGTCGTTCGACCCCAAATGGGGTCGCGACCCACAGGTTGAGAACCACTGATCTAAGGTTTGACTTTTCAATGATTTCAAGTTTCAGCCACCAGATTCGAAACAGTAGGTGAAGAACCAGAGCTTCCTAAGGAAAAACTGAACCACAGATAGTCCTTGCTTAATGATGGTAATTGGGTCAGGCAACTCCATTGTTAAGCCATGCAATTGTAAAACATGAAATCACGTGACTGTGCCAGTTTACAATAGGAATTGCAGTAGTCCTAGTTGCTGTTGTTAAGTGAATCCCATGCAGTTGCAGCAATCCACAGTCACATGGGTGTGACTGTATCCTATGGCCATTTGTGACTCCTGTCAACTTTCCCATAAACTTTGCTTGTCAGAAGCTAGCAATGAAGATTGAAAATAGTGATCATGTAACCATGAGACACTGATATTGCAATAGTGAGTCAGCTGCCAAGTGCCCTAATTGTGATCACATGACTGCAGGAATGCTTGAACAGCCACAACAAAGACACATCAGAAGTACCTCTCATTTAGAACTACTGCAACTTTGAATGGTCACTGAATGAGTAGATGTTCAATGAGTACTACCTGTATTATGTCTCTCTTTCCAACTGTGGTAATGGCCTATTCTTAGACAACTGTCAAGAAACAAAAGTAGAAGAGCAAAGTTACCTATTAATTGGAGCTTGGTATTCAGCAAACCTGGTAAATAATCAAATATTCCATGAACAAATACTTGCCTTCTCCCAACTGATATCACAAATCAGAAGCCTTGAAGGCAAGGATGAAATTCTTTACTGCAAAGTTTAGGATAACTGTTAAACCAAGCAATCACCAATTATGAAATACAAATGCAATTATAGCAGAAGCAAGATTCAATTTTGGTGCCTCTTCTGCCAATGTATCATGATCAGTTTTGAATTATAGAGCTGGATAGGAGAGATGATTTGTATCTGTGCATTATTATGACAACAAATAATACGATATACATCATTTGTCTCTGACCTTGCCAACTCTAGAGCTCATAATAAGTTTGGGAAAAGCTGTGCTGTTCTAATTGAATGGTTATTAGGTTTAACACCAACTTAAATCAAATAAAAACAGATAAACCTAACAATGGTACAGCAAAGGCTTTGAAATTGTCCTTAACAGGGTTACAGTCTTTTTTTTTATTAAAACACAGTATTTCTATTTAGACTTAAGCACATAAATTCACATTTTCTAATGAATGCAAATCCTCCTGTCTTTGAAAACATGATTTCCATTTGGGAGACAATTTAGACCCTGGTAAAAAGGCACTCAAATTAAAAATACTATATATTAATAGGGGGTTTTTTTATCCTAAAGAACTTCAATGTACCAATGAAAATACAATTGCAGGGTTGTCCTAGAACTCATAATCATTTGAAGATGTACGATCCACTGGCAGTGGCAGAAACGGGGAGCATATTCCTCTTAAAGTCTCAGTTTCCAGTTGTTCCTCTAAAATGTACTGTAAATGACTGGAAGACTCTCCATAGCAATGAAGGAGACAGTAAAGAAAGCTATAAAAATGGCAAGACTTTCCCCACTCCTCTTGTCCATCCAACATTCTGGATCCAACTCAATTTATACAGATGTTTGGATGGTATGTTCATTATTATATTAATATTCCTAGGATAGTTCTACCATAGACAGAATAGCAACAATATTATACATTGGACAGAGACGTTTTACCTCTCTTCCTCTTGAATAAAAAGAAGCTGGGATTGCAAAAATTATTGCAGTGATCACTGTTGATCACAAAGCTAATTGTATGCAAACATCAAATGGTCTATCTTTCTTAGTTCCTTTTTAGTTATTACCTCTGAATCAATTATTGTATTAACTGCTTACTGCTCTTTCACAGAATCTGCAAACCCTATCTCTTAGACTGAGTGATCAGTGACATGTCATGCAACCTTTGTTTACTTTGACAAAAATACACTTGATGACATTTGTTGAAACAACACAGAATGGCTTTCCTGGACTGGTGCTCCAAATTCTGCACTTTATCAGCTTTCTTTGTTAAAGTATTTTGCTAATTGTAAAGGAGGTTTCTGAAGAATGTATAGTTCAGTTGCTCCAACTTCACTGTATTTATTTCAATGAAATACTCCCCTTGGAATAATGTTTAGATTGCCTTTGTTCTACATTATTTCACTTAAGGTATATGTACTGTATATATCAATGCTTACACTGTTTAAAGCCCAATAAAGGAGAATATTTGTAGCTCAGGATTAAAATGAGGGGTCCTGTTAAAAGCAATTGTTGTGAAATGTATAGATGCCAAATCCTATATACGGTAGTCTTATCTCCTCCTGCATTCCTTTAAAGTAGGAAGGAGGCCTATGGTCCTTCCCTCCATTCCTTTAAATTGGGGATGAGGTAGAAAGAATTGCTTCAGGCAAATAATTTCTGCAAAAGGACCCAGACAACAGTTGTACCTTGAGAAGTCATAAAGGACATGAGACTCCTGTCTTAATTGTGGCTTTGTAGAATAGAGAGGTAAAAAAAACATTCATTAGATGTATATTAGCTAAGGCTAAGAATGTTTCCAAATAAGTCTCACTAGATAGTTCACTGAATGTTAAAGAATGACCAGATGAGTTGATCATCCACTAGTAACCTCTCCCATATCTTTCCACTATTACTTCCAGTGATTTTCTCACCATAGAAATCCACTAAAAAGGAAAAGACAACATAGTCATACAATATCTTTTCATAAAAGCACTAAAAATCACCAATTTGAAAGCTCTGCAAGATATGCTTGTCTTTTCAGTTGGCAACAGAGGTGTGACCTCTATAACCACTCCCATCCCTTTTCTTCTGTACTGGGAAGCAAAAAGTATAAAGATGTTGCCATCCTAATGTCCTACTACTTGGCTGCTGGAAAAAGAATGTTGGGCTATGTAAGTATAGTCCAGCATAGTTCTGTGCCTCCAATTATCATTAGCAACAATAATCTCCATGAATTTGGATTAATTTTATCCCACATCTTTAGGCACCACCAAAGTCTTGGATGTATTAGAACAGAGTCTAAACTAGCAGCCTCTCATATCTCATGAAAGTCTCCTTGACAATTCTAGGAATTTATCGAAATAGCTCCAGAATCAGTAGGGTTTAGATGAGATGGCTTACACAGATTTTCTGCTCAAACAAGACATCTCTGAAGCATGTCAAAAATGAATTCCTCACACTTCGCATTTAAATTTAAAAAAAAAAAGTCTTCTTAGAAACACTCATTGTTATCTATATGCAGTTTTATTTATAGATCAAATATAGCCAAAAACAAAGCAGCTGGTAAGAATGACCTGTCCATAAAACAGACTGTAATTTAGGGCAAATATTCGAACATTATGAAGGGCAACTCTACATTTTTTACTACATGTTACTCATATGATTCCTTTTTCTGAACCAAATGCTGCTTCCCATATTTCATCAGTCCACTGCAGCCTCTCCTAATCTAAATTAAACATCTCAAATTAATTTCAAAATTGTATCAACTGGCATCTCTTTCAGATATTTCACCCCAAAAGTGTTTGAAAAGTCACTTCAAGCCTCTCAGAATCACCTGAATTGCAAGATGGGCAGCAAATGTACATGTACACACACACACAGAGACAGAGAGAGAGAGAGGGAGGGAGGGAGGGAGAGAGAGAGAGAGAAGGGAGAATTAGAAAAAGTAGCAAACAAGCAAGAATACTGCTAGACTGCAGCAAAACCTCATTTGAATTTTCCCTGCAATGTTTAATACGAAGTGTTCCCACACATCTTGCAAATTGCTAAGAGCTAATTAGAGCAAAAGCTACTGTCCCAAAAGGACAAAAAAATTAATATAGGTAGCATATAACCACTACCACTTTTATCAAGTTGCAAAGGTTGTTACTTTTCTCATCTTTGGAAGACTAAAGGCCATTTGTGCCATTAAGTAGAACCCTTGAAGGTATACTACTCAGAATCTTCTACTGTATGATTTTAAAACTTGACTTCAAAACACAGAAAAATCCCTGAAAATATGTCTCACTTTTCATAATCTGGTTACAATGGAATGCAATCTTCCTGAAAACAGGATTATTATACATGGGGAATTTATGGAAAATAAAAGGGGGGCGGGCAAGACAGATAACACATCTTATATTTGTAAATATTCAAAAAAGTCTAGAGATAGAATGATGTGTAAGTCATCCATCTGGAAGCACCAACAGTTATAGCAAAAAATACTTGTAATAAAGTAGCCTCTAAACAGATTACTTGACATAAATAATTCAGATTAAACAAAGACAGAAATTATTCATTGAGTAGCTATTACTTTTTCTTTTTAACAGCACAGCAACTACGTTAATGTATTTCTGGCATCTTCACATTATCTTTAATTTTATCTTTTAAATTCTGCTTTCTGCTTTTCTCTACCCTTTTAAAATTCTTTAAATCCTAATTGAAAATTCTTAATGTTGTATTACATTATGTTGCATTACACTTTTATTTGTGTAGTTTTCATCCTCCAGTTATTTTAGAAATTGTTCAAGGTCTTTTGTTGCAAGGCCATGTAATAAAACATACTGAAGAAAATTACCCAGTCTACTTTGATAAATTCAGAAATGTCACACCAATAATTAACAAATCAGTCAAAGATGTCTAAAACATCCCTAATAAATAATACATTCAAAGGAATGGCATCAGGGTAACCAATTGTGAGATTCTTTAAATAGCAAAATCTTATAGCAATAACACTTAGACGTATATACGCTTCATAGTGCTTTACAGCCCTCTGTAAGCAATTTACATATTTCCCCCAACAATTTGGGTCCACATTTTACCAACCTCGGAAGGATGGAAGCCTGAGTCAACCTTGAACAGGTGAGACTTGAACTGCTGGCAGTTGGCAGACAGCAGAATTAGCCATTATTAGTGCATTCTAACCACTGCACCATCACAGCTCTTATGCATATTTAGTCAAATTTAAATTTCATATTATTCAATAGAATTTGCTCTAGACAAATGAATAAATGGTTTCTGTTTAAGTCATTTTAATTCGAAGCATAATGAAGAAAAATTCATTTTTTATTCAGTAAAATTCTGATCTGCTAACATTTACAAAATAAAAATGCTGAAACTTAAAATGTCTGATTAATCAAGTCACACACTCTTAGCTTAAGCTCCATTTAAACCTGTTGATTGTACAATCAATTGTGGAAGAATGATAATACCAAGAATTGAGAACTGATCACATTATTCATTTAACAGAGACATGCCTTTTTTCTGTAAACCATCAGCTCTTTTCAAGGAAAGCTTATCTAAATGGAATAGTAAATTCTATTTGATAGGATCATCAAAACATTGGAAAACTAGTCAGCTTACTTAAATAACATTTTTGTTATACTAAAAACTGTTTTATATATTATATCACCAACTAACAGTGATTATTTCTATAAAATTCTTCTGTTATACTGAAAATCTGACCTGGAAAAAATGAATGTCCAGCATGAAGAATACAGTGAAAAGAGGAAAAAGTAAAAATTGAAAATTGCTTCTCTTCTATTAGCTAGAGCCTAAACTTACTCAAAGACCATTTTTTAAGGGAAAAAGCATCCTAGGATCCCAACTATATATATTTTACATCACCAACAACCTATACTAACTTAAACAACCTTTATCATAACAGTTTTAAAACTGGGCCACAAAAAATGAAAATGTTTTAATACTTTTTAATGATCGTAATACAAAGCTTTGTGTTCATTTTAGTACAGAAAAAAAATCTGAGTTTGAGATTATTGGAGGGGAGAATCATTCTAATTCAAAAAAATTGAATAATGGATAATGCAATAAACTGAAGTACTGTGTCTTGCATTTGATACCTATTTTTAATTATGCTTTTTTTCACTTTACAGTTAAAGCAAAAGTGTTCATCTGATTCATTCAGCCTTACTAAAAACAAACACAGAAAAAAATGATAACCTCTTCTGCCTTTGGAAACCTTTCACTTTTTCATACTTCCATAGTATCTCCTGATTTTTTTATATTTGAAATCTGCTGTCCAGGAGATACAATTATAAGGTGACCAACTTTTTTACAATGAAAAGGAGACACAAATAAATTGAAGAAAAAAATATCGTAAATAAAAGAAACATTTTATTCATTGCAACAATAATACAGACAACTTGCATGTGCAAAGTTTGCCAGCCGAGTGTTTTGGCATGCTCAGCAGCAATTCCTATTAGCTTTCAAAAGTCAATAGTGGGAGTAGCACAGCTCATGCAAAAGTTGAAAAAAAAATCAAAAAAAGGTACCAGAACGCCGTTCTGAGTGTTCTATGAAAAAAAAAAAAAAGTCCTGCAAATTAGTTTTCAAATATCGAAAAGGAGGACATGTAGGAGGACACTTTTCGAGAGAGGACAGAACTTACAAAAGGAGGACTGTCCTCCCTAAAGGAAGACAATTGGTCACCTTAACAATCATGAATATCAACTGGAAAACAGGAATGCCAAGCCAAATGTCTAGCATTCTAGACATGTACAATTGTGTCATAATGAGCAAAAACCTGATGCCAAGAATTTCTTATCTGGCCATTTAATAGTTGATATATGAACCACCAGCCTCTGGCGAGTACCTTCAAGCATCAAATAACTCTTAATACCTATCTAGCTGGTACCTGGGTTTCTTCCAATACCATTGGATCACATTATGTTTCTGATACCATGATTTTTTTAATGGCATTTTAAATACAGGAAAATCCCAAACTACAAAAGTAAATGAAGTATCATCATCTCATATTAGTTCCACTGAATCTCTTCTATAGGGTTAAGAGCAAAGAAAATGTAGAAATCAAATTCCATATTCATGATGCTGTGTACATCCCATTATACACTTCCTTGTCTTAGTAACATCTGTACTTCAAATATTCTAATCCCTAAAGTAAATTAATTACGTTTGAAAAAAAAGCTGTGCATGGAATCAAAGTCATTTCCCTTAAAAATAATTTCAAAACACTAAAACATTTGACACTTTTAAACTGCAGCATGCAATAAAATTAAACCAAAATCAATAAAGTCATTCTCTAAACATCTTGACTTTCCACCCCACATCCAGTTTCTAAGCCACCACTATATAAAATTCTCAAGGTACAGTTTCTTTATTAAAATATATGTGTTTAAATAATTCAATGTCCTAATGCTAGTATTAGAACCCCTAACAATCTGCATGGATGGCTGCATTGTTCATCTTCCCTTGAAATGCTTCCCTCCATTTCAGTACCGTTTTCTCATTAATAAAATCTCCTTTGCTCATTTCTTATATTCTCATCCTTATGCTTGCACCATGCAAAGAATCAAAAATTATAGAGCATCTTCTATATTACTCTTATGCTTCTCTCTCGATTCACTGTTCTTTTAATATTTTCATTAATTGCCTCACTTTTTCTGCTCTACTAGGAATAATAATTAAGGCACAGCCACACCAGCCTTGCTACTTAATTATCAAATCCCTTCCATTCCCAAACTTCTATCCTGTTAATTTATCAAATGGATGACATTAAAATATTATGTAAGTAATTTCCTAATCACCCTGGGATTTTCTTTTCAGCCTAAAGAAGGACTGTATCTATAAAAAAATGCAGGACGAGTTCAAATATAATAAAATGTTTTGCTATTATATGTACAAGGCATATGCTTAATACTGGTTTTTTTTTTTAGGGCAAATGCCATACTGGTCCAAATGCAACAAAACACTGTTACAAAAATCAGGAAACTCCTATAAAATAATCCAGAAGTAAAAAGAGGGAATATCCAAATTCAACATTCATTCTTTTAGGAACAAGTAATAATGCAGAATGTTAAGTCTGAATTTATTTATTGTAATTTTGGTTAGATTTAAAACAATTTCTATACTTTCTGCTTTAATCGCTGTTCTCTGTATATTAATATGATTTTCAATTTGTCAAATTAAACAAGAAAGGGAAATGAAGACTTACATTGTATTTTATGATATTAAAAATACATGGAACATGTACGGAAGAGGTAAATGTATAAGAGAGATCAAATGTATTAAAAAATAAGGGAAATTTGGTAGGCTCTTTATAGCAGAATTAATATTCTGGATGACAACAGAATTAAAAGGGGGGAGGTTTATGATGCTAACCTAGAGAATGACCTCTATATTATCAGCATATAAAGAAAAAAGTTAATATACATTAGATAAGAACTATGTCGTGTCTTGCCAGATATTATGAGGACGCATAGTTCTGCTTTTTTCTCTTCTGCTGCTATGGTGTAATAGAACTTATCATATGACCAAAGTATTCCAAAACACCGACTTTCAGTGAGCTGTAATGGCAAACTAATGTTCCTCTAAAAAAGAGGAAGAGAGGAACACATTCTGACCTGAAAGGACACCTGAATACCAGGATTTTGGCTGCTAAACTCTTGCCAGAGTTAAAAAGGGAGATTATCAGATTACCTACACATATTCCATGCAGGTGTTTTTTGTGAGTGAATAGAAGATGGAACTGCATGTTTTTGTGGTTGACTTGTGACCAGCTAGAAGTCATGGGATTCCATCATCATGCTTTTAGCCGCTAACATTCCTATATGGATTCTAAATTTGACTAGGACTCATCTCTTAATCGTTTTGGATTTAATTTTTCCCCCTTTGGCTTTCTTTAAAGATTAAGCATTTTGAGATTTGACAGTTTTATTGAAATCAACAGGTGAGTTCCCTTCAAAGTATTTAATTATAAGTTAAATATTTTAACTATAAGTTTAAAGATTTGTAATTTTTGGAATACACAGAAAAAGGATAATTGTTATTAGTTTTAGAAAGTTTAAAATGAATTAACGGCTCGAACTTGATTTAAGACTCTGAAATTGATTGAAAGGATCATTTCTCATGGAAAAATTATTTTTGTTTAGACTCTGAAACTAATAACATGACTTTGAAGATGGGTCATTAGATGGCACCAGATGACTACCTTTAAAAAAATGCTCTATGGATATAGGAGGTGTTTTATCTCTTCAATTCTATTGTAGAATTGGAAGTTGTTATTGAAGAACAAGCACCATTAAATAAAATGGACTTACAGGTAGAATTAAAACTATATTTACAGGTTACAAGAAAGAGATGGAAAAATGGATTTGCAAATGAAAGATGATGACTTAAAAATTGAAAAAGAGTTATAAATCAGATGAATGATTTAAATTATTTCCTTATTCTGGTGTTATAAGAGGAATCTGATGAAGTTGCCATGCTGGGAGTATAAAGGGGGCCTGGCAAAGATGAGGACAAGAATTTTGAGAGAAGATATGAAGAGTATGAAAAGACAGATGCAAGAACATCTCTGAAGAATTTAAAAATTGTTTACAGAAGAAGAAAAAACAGCAAATTAAAAAAAACTAAGACCATGGCATTTGGTCCTATCACTCCCTGGCAAATAGAAGGGGAAGCAGTAACAGATTTTATTTTATTGGGCTCCAAAATCACTGCAGATGGCAACTGCAGAAATGAAATTAAGACTCTTGTCCTTAGGAGGAAAGGTATGGCAAACCTAAACAGCATATTAAAAAGCAGAGACATCACCTTGTCAACAAAGATGCATATAATCAAAACTATGGTTTCTCAAGTAGTAATGTATGGCTGTGAAAATTGGACCATAAGGAAGGCTAAGCACCAAAGAATCGATGCTTTCGAATTGTGATGCTGGAGAAGACTTTTGAGAGTCCCTTGGACTGCAAGAGACCAAATCAATCAATCCCAAAGGAAATCAATCCTGATTGTTCTTTGGAAGGACATATATTGAAGCTGAAGCTAAAATACTTTGGCCATCGAATGAGAAGAGAGGACTCACTGAAAAAGATCCTTGATGTTGGGAAAGACTGAAGGCAAAAGGAGAAGGGGACAGCAGAGGATGAGAACATTAGTGTCATCAACGCAATGAACATGAATTTGGGCAAACTCTGGGAAACAGTGGAGGACAAAGGGGCCTAGACTGCTATTCTTAAGGGAATGACATTGTCATTAAGTGAATTCAACTTCCCCTATTGACAATGCTTGTTGGAAGCTGACTAGGTCGCAAATGGTTATCACATGACCCCAATACCTTGTAACCATCATAGATACATACAGGTTGCCAAGTGCCTGAATTTTGATCACGTGATCTTGGGGATGCTACAAAGGTTATTATATGTGCAAGGAACTGATGTAACCCCATTTTTTTAGTGCTGTTGTAACTTTGGACAGTTGCTAACAAATGGTTGTAAGTTGAGGACTACTTGTATAGATAACAAACACTTGTTGCTGGTTATAAATAAAATCACTGCACTGGATGCTGCATAATGCAAATTGGAAAGACAGACTGGGTTAAAAGAACAAAGAATTGGAGCCCAATGAATAATAATGGAAATAATAGCTGTAAAGAGACTTTTTTGCACCATGCCCTCCCAAGTGTCTCCTGAAGGATCCTTATGAATAAAGTAGGTCACTGATTCTGAAATCTTGTGATATTAAAATATATAAAAATCTGGTTTAAACAGCCCCACCTGATGTTTCTGAAATATAACCTGTCATGAGATAAATTCTCTGCAGCAACCTGGAACACCAGAAAAGAGAAACAGACCACCTATGGTTTACACACCATTCAAAAGAGATAACAAAAAAAGAAGGAAATGAAAAAAGACCAGAACATAGCCGACAGGCAACAGATAAGAAGGGATTAACATCAGACAAACCATCAAGCAGAAAATAATATCTATTTAAGGAACTAGCAAGGAGAAGGAAGGACTAGTTACTATATATAAAACAGGAAGCAATCCACACACTCAGTAGCACTGATGTTATCTAATTGGGTAATGAAAAGTTTACAAGCTTAGAGAGCACCACCACAGTTCAACCCTTAATATAGAATCTGCTCTATTGGAATGTCATAAAAGTTAGAACTGGATAAGAAGTAACTATACCACTTAGTAATTCAATTTTAATCAATACACCACAGGAATTCTCTATCTTATGAGAAACTAACTAAGGCTACCAGATCTGAGTATAAAAATCCAAATGATCACTACATGGCAGCAAAGTGCTATGGTTTTCTGAATCTTTTCATTGACATCCAGAGTCAATCTTCTTTTTTCCCCAACTTCTCACCTCTTTTTCTGTTTTTGGGATCTTATTAACTCTGTCCCAGGAGATATTTTCCTATCCCTCTCTCTTTTCTTAAACATTAACTCTATTTGTTTGCAATTTGATCCTCATTCATTTTGTATCTATGGCTCTTTTGCATTAAGCATTTGTGTTTGTATTCATTCCACATTATTGGCCTAACTAGGGGTACTAGACAGAAAACATGACCAGATGAGCTAATTCTACTTTATTGTAAAGGTACGTTAACATTTCAAGTCTGAAAGTTCATCTCTCCCTGTCTCCTTCACAGCCCAAGAAACTAGGATGAGTCTCTTCTGAGCCTCTTGCTCTGCCCAAATTCATTCCCACATACTATTACAAACATTCATTAAGCACACGTTCATTCTTGACTTCTTTGTTTGGGTGCCTTCAAATCAGTGTTGACTCTTGGCAAGTGCTTGGAAAAGTCCCTGCAGTTTTCTTGGCAAGATTTTCAGGAATAGCTTCCCACTGCCTTCTTCCTAGGGCAGAGGGAGAGCAACTGGCCCATTATCTCCCAGCTGGTTTCATGCCTAAAGTGAGACTGGAAGCTATATCCTCCCTATTTCTAATCTTAATCACTACTTCAAATATGTTCCTATTCTTGCTTTTTAATTGCATGTACTTGTTACATAATGCATGCTCTTATATGCACCCTTTTTTTGTTACTATGACAGAATCTATACTACTAATTTCTGTTCTACCCGCATTTGTACATTTTTAAAGTTCTCCATCTTTCCTTTAATTTTCTTTTTTCTATCAAACAAAACTCTGTAATATAATTATTTTAATTCTGTCCCAAGCAGCTTCCACATTCATTTTTCTTACATCCATTTTCCATTCATTTTTGGGAAGATCAATATGTCTTTAATACTTTTTTGTATAACAATTCAAACTTTTTCTTCTTCTACTCATTGTAGTTTTTTTCATTTCTTTTCTTTTCTTCCACTTCTTTTGAAGATCTCCTCTTGACAATACTGAATAGTCTCATATGCAGAAAACTCGCATAGTTCTTCTAAGCTTCACTAATTTTCTCAGTCTTTTCCCAGACAATCAAATCATTCGAACTTTTAGAATCATATTCTTTTGTCACATATAGACATGAACAGACCTACAATTAAACCACACATTTGAAATAGGCTTTTTTCTAAGCAGATTATTCATTAAATAGTCACCATTCTCATTCATTTAAAAATCTCTAAATGGGCCATTTTTTCCATAAGGTCTCGTCTAGTGAGTACACTTCCATTCATGTCATTTAATAAGTTGTTTTTCCTTGGATTGTATTCATTTAGAATCTAGTACAATTTTTCCCCAAACTCACCCCCTTGTTCTTCAATTATTGCCATTTACTATTCTGACATTCCAAATTACATTTGTTCGTATGATATAAAGTATGCTGGAAAATTGAAATGCATTTATATGGGGATTCATTTGAGGACCATTTGCACTTAGTACATAAGCACTGCAACAGCCATTTTGTTAGCCAACTCTTCTTGCTACATGCATATAACACCTGTATTGTGGACTATATTCTGATTTACACCTATGAATTCGTATATAGTTTGGCATCTAGAAACCTACAGGACTGATTTAACCCATCTGATTTATTCATTCCTCTTCCCAAAGATTTGTGAAATGAGGGAGACAAAATTAACAACATATTGTTTTCTGTAATGGCTCTGATATTAAGGAACAGCTTTCTTTAGAAGTCAGATTCACCCTCTTGGTTACAACTTTTCAGAAACTGGTGAACGGGGAGATCTTCTGCAGAACATGTGTTGACAAATCAGCTGACATATATTCTATTGTATGATGCTTCAGTTACTATTTTTTTAATTATCAGATGGGCCAACAAATTCTGATCTCTCCTGACCATTATGACTTTAGTCAATCAAGGCTTTTATATAACACTGTAAGAGGAAGAATGAATAAACTAAACTTTTTTACCTGTCTCAGCTGCATCTATGCTATATGCAGTATCTACTAATGCTAAGGATAATACTTCTCAAATATGCTGGCCAATGTGCCACACGCACATCAAAGTCTAGTTTTATAGAAAGCATCCTCATGCCACTCCATGCAAGTCAAGACCTCTAATCTACAAACTGTCTTGCAAGCTAAAATACTTCTCCCTGCATCTCTTCAACTAGACACATCCTTAGGATACTTTCAGGTTTTGGACACAGCCATTTTTCATAACTGTAAGATCTGAAATCAAAATGTATGAATAAGCTGTTTGAAGTGGCAGTATGAATTAAAATGTGTTTTAAATTTTTATTCAACACTGTATTGTAAAACGATACAAAATCAAATGAAGAATATTTACATTAATGTTCTGTCCCTGGAATGATGGGAGCAACATCATTGGTATTTCTATCTGAGATTGCTTATAACAACTTAATAAAGTTTATAAAAGTGAGGAAAATTATATAAAACAAATATTCTTCCTTTTGATGTATGAGTTAATTTAAGTACTCTCATAAGGAGCCCAGTGGTCACATGGTTAGGATGCTGGAATGGAGATTAGCAAACCCACATTCGAGACCAGAGTGCTGATGTGGGGTAGGGTCGAGCTCCTGTCCTTCACTCCAGCTCCTGCTGGGGAAATGAAAGGAGCCCCCAACTGGGCATATCTCCCCCGGCAACGGTGATGTCACCAGTAAATCCTTTCAAATTCTTTCAAGTGCAAGCAGAATTCTTATTCCCCTCTTCTTATATTTTTAATAGATATGTATGTCAGTTTCAATAACTATTTTTTACAATTTTGTAATTAAAGACTGTTCCACATGAAAATAAAAAAGAGCGTATATCCATATGAGTGTGTGTGTAGGAAGTGGACAATTTGCAGTAGTTCTAACAAATGCATGAACACATGCTTAAGTGCCCTGTTTCAATAAGTTCCTCATATGTATATGGTAGATCCTCTTCATGCATGGTTCCATATGAATAAAAAAGAATTTTTAAATGTTCATAACACAAACCCAGGATTTAGTTTTACTCATAAAATGTTTTACTCGTTTTCCCAATAAGCTATTCTCACAGACTTCCAGTTAGTCCACTGGACTAAGTTAAAAAAATAAAGTTAAAATACTAAAACAATCCATATCAACATTAAAATATAGAGAAATAGAAAAGCAGACATACATATGCCTTTCTAGACTGCTCTAAGAATAACAATGAGTTTATGTAATAGATTACATTCCAATTCAATAACTTTCATAAAGCACCAAAGTAATCTCACATTCACATTACATCAAGACTCAATATATGCTAATGCTTTCCCAGCAGAAAATGCACAGCCACATGGAAGACACAAGAACAGTATAAACACAACACATTTGTTTTCTGTAGAAATTCTACAATAGCTCATCAACTAGGAAATGTGCCAGTAATGATGCTTACATAGAATGAGCTGGTGAACGGACAACTATTGGGAGAAAATCTTAGCAGTAGCATATAAATTTCCAAAGAACTCCTGGTAAAAGTTTCAACACTCAGCTATGAAGTGGACAGTGGAAATGTCACAACATGCATTAGAACAACAGCAACTCCCAATAGTCTATTCCAAAAAGTATGGGATAGAAAACAGAGGATGAGAGTTCAAGCTATAGCAACATAATGGGGGAGACATATTCCCCACTCATCTTCTGCATGCTTCTCCCCAAAATAAAGCATCTTATGGACAAAACAGAGCAATTTTCCAGAATTCTAACTCACAATTCAAGCCCCAGTTTGCACCTTCCTAATCACATACCAACATTCACAGTCAGCAATCAAATGTAATATATAGAATTTCCCTACTACACAAACATGCCTTGTTAAATACATCCAGTAGGTATTACAAGCCCAAGGGCTGTAGAAAGAAATCTAGCAAAATAAAACTGCTCACATATATGTTTTGGGAAATTCAGGTTATAATTTCATGTTAGGCAAGATAGAGAGATCACATAAATGAAATGTTGCTGATATAGGAGCTTTTCATCTCCCTTTCTTGGCAAATCTATGTGACCAACACCCTTTCCTTCGTCTACTATTTTGCTCAGCAGGCCACCTCTACCAGAAGCTTTTCAATATGACTTCTGGTTTACATACACATATACATTTCTATTACTTCCTCTACACCACCTGAATATACTGATTTATTCCATCTGGGAATGAGCAGGAAAAGCAATAATTGAGTTCCACCTCCATTCAAATCCTCCAAGTTCCATTCCATAGCCAGTTGAAGCCAAATCATTGTGACAGTTACCTCACGCTGATAAAGTGGTGTCAAAGCAATGAACAGATGCAATCTACCACTACCTCACTGTAGGGTAGAGTTTTGCCACTTTAAAATTACATATATACATACATCAGTGGTTCTCAACCTTTCTAATGCCGCGACCCCATAATACAGTTCCCCATGTTGTGGTGACCCCCAACCACTTATACATCACTGGGTGCCAGGGGCGTGGCCAAAGAAAAGAGGGGAAAAATGGCGGACAGCCTTGTTTGGCGACCCCCGTGAAATGGTCGTTCGACCCCAAATGGGGTCCCGACCCACAGGTTGAGAACCACTGACATACATACATATTAAAAATATAAATGACTTATGACCACCAGGAGGATCCAAGTAAGAAAATACTTTAATAAAACCAAGCTTTTTTTATTATGAATATACTCAGGAGTCACATCTTTACAGACATTATTAATACATACATATATATGTTTGTATGTATACAGTATATGTATTTGTGGGTGGGTGTGCGCGCATGTTCTGGAATTGTAATTTTTACCTTCTAAACTTTCAAATTCTCATTTCTTGAATTCACTATTTCTCCTCCAAAATGCAAAGAGGAAAGACTGATGGTCATATCTGTATAGAGGAAAAATATTATTTCCTTTTAGGTGCAGAGCACAATTTTTCCATTATTTCACCTATTAGTGGTTGCTATTATGATGCCAACTTTCTCCAGATTTTTTTTTAAAGTGGGGCTAGTTTAATTTGCATTAGACAGGAATGTAGGCAATGACTATGTAAATATAAGATAAAGCAATTTTTTTTTTCCTGTGCAAAACTTCTACGACACCATATACCTTCAGACTACAGATTATCGTATCATTTTGTTCACTAAAATGGTAATAAAATTCAATCAGGTTTAGTTGAATGCTTAATTTTTAAAGAAGAATTTGCAATAGCATCTTAAAGAGAAAAATAATTGAAATTATTTGGATCTAAACTGACAATTTATAACAAAATTTTGTGAAAAACATCAACTCATTTGAATTAGCATAATTCCGATTTTCATTTTAAGAACCTCAAAATAATCCCTAACCAGGATTTTATTAGTAGTACAGAAAGAAAGGAAGAGTAGATTTCTCTTCCTTTATTTTTTATTTTTCTCCTCTTCCAGAATGACAGGCAGAAAATGTTAGGGACAAATGTTAGGAAAATTTATACTGAAAAAAATTATATCCTGAGTACTGGTATTTTTATTTATTAAATTTTTATGCTGCTCATTTCACTGATAACAGTGATTCTCAGGAGTTTATAATAAAATAAAAAGTTTGAAGGTTAGCATGAGACAATTAAAATTAGGAAAGTTAAAAAGAAAAGTTAAAAATCAAGATGATGAGCAACGTAGGGGTGAGGCTCTTCCCTATCCCAACAACCACCTCCAATGTACCAGGCCAGGCAGCAAAGCCAAGTTTATATGATAAAGGAGTTAAGGATTAAGCAGAAATTAATACAATGTTCAAAGAAAAAATAATTTAATTCAGAGTACATCATTTTCTAACATAGAGAAATAACCAGAAAGATGTTAGGTTTGTCCTTAAGCAGAGTTCCCATTGACTAACATTTCCAAGTTAGGTAAAACAAGCATTGTATAAAATTCTCATTTGATTAATTACACTCCAGGATATGTTTGTTTGTTTTTTTACTTCTTTTTATCAGGAATAAATAATACGTGAAATACTACTCCAAAGAAACAGTTAATACATCCCAAAGTGACAGATGATAAAATTGTAGCAAAATAACCTGTGATGATCGAAAATTCCCTATACTAAATTTTTCAATTTAGAACACATTTTAGTGCATTTTAATACAATTAGAGTAAGAATAAGCAATACAAGAATAAAACACAAGAATAAAAGTAAATAAATCCATTCTGTATCTTTTTAAAATTGCCAAAGCTCTCTAAGCACAAGTCACCCTACAGATGTTTTAGAATGTTTTTATAAGTAATAAAAATATGGTAAAATCCAGATTGTCACTTTCCCTCAGGCAAGGTAAACACAGAGCATCTTAGCTTTGAAAGCAAAATATCAGTAGCACTAATCCAATTTTTTGGTGTACACTTCCATTATTCAACATGCTTAGCAAGCCCCTTCCCCACTATTATTCCTGCAACCTGTCAACATAATTGCTCCTAGCAATGTTCTTTTTTGTTTACAACTTGAGAGTATTTTTAGCATGAAGAATTCACGCAAAGCAGCCATATCCCACACATCTTACTTCTTCTGTGAAGAAGCTGAAACCCTGTAATGCAATACCATTGTTGAAAAAGACAGCAAAATCTCATATTGACTATGAGCCATTCAATAAAAATCTGTCAATTGGATCCATATTATATACTATAAGAAAAGCTGCTATTTTCACCTACTCTTTTCCCTCTCTCCATCCACTATGTTGCCATGAATTTGTCTGAAAGGTTGAGATTCACTTTGGAGTAACATGAGGAGATATCTCTCAGGGCTACCAGAAATGGGAAAAAACAATTATGTACAGCTTTCTCCAGAAGATTGGCCATCCCTCTGATATACCAACCAAATGAATTAAAATTTACCATGACACAAAATAACATTAACTTGGACTCTTAAAATACAGAACACTTAAAACCATGATTTAATTAATATTCTTCTTGCCCTAACCTTTTAAAAATTCAATTTTAACATTCTTGTCATAATCATATGTGTTACTTTAAATAATACAGCTGACATATTTTGCACTAAAGAATTATTCTAAAAGTATTTAGCTTCTGTTGTCTAGACAGAAAATGTTTTTCTTTGCAAATAGCATTTGGGATTTCTTCAAGAAAGAATAAAGTTTTGATAGAGTTTTGTCTTCCTTCAGGAATCTTATTTGTCATTCTGATTTCTGATATTTTACTAGCACATAAAATTTCAATTAATAGGGGTACTGATATTTTATCATAAAAATGATAAATTATAATGCCTTTCCTATTCATAAGTTTAGAAAATATGCAAAAAAGTGATTGTACATTGTTAACACTGTGTTTATATACTAATGGGTTCACTGGTTCCCTTCAGGGATTCTTCCAGATCCATATTTCATGGTGCACTATACACAGTTATTACTCAGCTGCTAACTGAAAGTTGCATTTCTTACTAGTAACTGTAATTGTGTTGAAAGAATCCATTATTTTGTTTACAGAATAGAAATTTCCCATGTCCTAAGACAGCAGTGGAAAATGCTGTGGAAAGAGTGGATAAATGATTTGTGTATTGAATAGAACCTTGCATCATTAGGTTGTCATATATATTCTTTCTATTGAGCATTACCATATTTCTTTCCTTAGTCTTTAATTTTTCCCTTCCCCAGCATATCAATCCATATGTCCTCATAAAGGGTTTTGGGGGAAAAATAGAATCCATGTTTCTAATGTCTATAAATTGCATAACCTTTTTTCTTCTTGAATTAAAAGTGTATCTCATACATGAAACATCCAATCCTTTTACCATCCACTGGAACGTCCCCATGAGTATAAACCACTTCAAGATGAATGGGCATGGATGCAATTATGGTAGTAAGAATACTCAATTAGCTTTTATTGCTTTACCTCTTCCTAATAAATAATTCCTGATTGATACTGGGTTTACTGAAGTCTTCATTCTGTATTTAAGTGGCTATTACAATGTTTTTCAGCCTGTCAGATATACTAGGTCTTCCCAGAATTCCCAACTATTGACTAAACTTGTATACAGTTATGGAATGTCACAACACACCAGGAGACTAGAAACAGAACACTTACCTTTTAATTAAACAAAAGTTAGCATTTTAAAATTAATTTCTTACCATTAGCACCAATAGCCCAAATGTTATTAGCATCAAAATGACATTGTTTTCCTATTGATATCCCACTTTTCTGTCAATGGGTGGAAATCAGGGAGATCAAGAAAATGAAATAGTAAAACTAAAACAAATTTTATTTTATATCTTCCCAGTCAAAGACTAAATATAATTAAAGCACAGAAAAACACAGAAATAAGCAATAAAGATAGAGATTGGCACCAAGATAAACATCAGACCAACAATTAAGATTTAAACAATAATTCAATCAAGGAACTGCCAAACAAGTTAACAGTAAACAGCCCAACCAAAGAACCACCAAGACCATTCCCACCCACACTGACAGGGCAGCCACTAGAATATAAAATAAGAGGAAAACCCCGTTCCCTACTAGCATGGATGATATTACCTAGTTTGGGCAATGAAATGTTTGCAAGAAGCAACCAAGTTCAGAGATCACCAAAGACTCCAGGGCTACAAATATTCTCTTCTATCAGTAAGAATAAACAGAGTAAGTATATCCCCAGATCGATCAGTTAAAATTTGGTTGCATGACAAAGACCTCTCCAAATATACTGATTTTGCTTCCAGCCTGACTTCCCTTAATAAAAGAGTTCTGTACTAATCAACATATTCTTGTACACCTGAGGGCTACATTCACTATCAAATCTATGAGATGTTCCCCACCCAAACACATGAACTGCTTGAAGCACTCTTTTAAGACAACACTCACAGCAAGCTGAATGACAGGAAGAAAAACCAATCAGGAAGATAGTATGGCTAGCATGCTGACCTAGTAGGAAGGAAGAGATAATAAGAAGTTCATAAGTTCAAAAGCATTCCAACCTCATGCTGTAATTTACAGTGTCTGCCTTTTTCTTTGTCTTGCCTTTGCAATGTAGTGGGCCAAGGCTATTTAAGCTATGGCTCTGCCTTTGTTCAGGGCTGTCCAACAAGCAGCCTATGCTTTGCTGGGAGCTTAGTATATACTGTAATACTGTGTGCATGCAAATAAAATTATGGTGTATCTTCAAAACAATTTGGTTGCTGTTGTGAGTCAGATTTTAGTTACAACGGTTCCAGAGCCTGGAGCACTCATCATGAAGAACTACTGTATCTTCTTTCCAGATATACCTCAGAAGATACTAAGGGAGAAGGATTTCTGGAATTCAGTGCTCCTTAGAGAAGAAAGACTTGCCTCTAGTTATGCAGAGCTTATAGGTTACAATCGACACTTTATGCTTTCGAACAAACCAACAGTCAGTGAAACTGATTTCATAAGGGACTCACATGGTTCCTAAAACCAGCTCCACTCAATTATTTATCCACAGACATTTGCTGGTGTCTTCCTGTTTTCAGAGACAGTTGTCCAGAGGCTTTTACAGATATTGGAAGTCAACTTCCATTTCAACACATTAATCTTCATTCTGAAAATCACACCTGCCTAATGTCATGTTCAAGGGTGAGTCGAAAAACACTTCGAAACTCCAAATCTTAATTTCAAAGAAAACAGAACTGTGCAGAATCAAAAGATCTTAGTCTCTGGATTACGCTTCAACAGTTTGCCTTCATTCAATCCATAATAAACATCAGAAATTGATTTAAAATTTGAATTGTTGCCTTGATGGAAAAGAGAAGACATTAGCATACTGAGGGCACCAAACTCCCAAAATCCAAGATAACTATCTCAGTAGTTCCATATATATGCTAAACAGCACAGCAGACAAAATAGATCACAAAAAATATCAAAATGTGCCACTATGACTGTTGTGTCCTGAGCCTGCAAAGGCAGGCTCGGGATGTTGCAATGGTCCCGAGCTGTTGCAAGCTGCCCGGGACCAGACTGAGTGGCGCCAGCCTGAGCTCATGCGCAAGGTGCGAAAGCGCACCATTCTTTGTTTACCTTTTTGCCCGGGGATTCTATTTAGAGGCAGAGAGGCCTGCGAGCCTCTGAGTTGTGTCAGAGAGCGCTGAAGAGAATAAAAGCTGTTATAACCATCAGAATGTGTGCTTTCGCCGTTGACTTGAGGACTCAACACTGGCGACGAAGGTGGGATCGCTTACAAGATAAAGAAAGAAGACTTGTAAGGCTTACCCAAGGAGTCCTGGAGAAAGGAAGATGGTGTTAAACTCAGCACCTGGCCTGCCAGTACAGTGTCGCTGGAGGTAAGCTGGCTGATAGACCCCTTCCTAGAATAAGAAGCAAGGATGGCGAAGATAGGAAGATTGTCTGAATTCGACGTTACTCACCCAGAAAGATGGGAGTCTTATGTCGCTAGAGTAGAAAATTACTTTAGAGTGAATCAAGTTAGAGAAGATTCCTTGAAGGCCGCTACTTTGCTGTGTGTCTGTGGTCAAGATGCATTTGAGATTGCAGAAAATTTGGCAGCCCCTGCTCCTCTTGAGTCTGTCACTTATACAGACTTAAAGAAGTTATTGAAGGAACATTTTCAACCCAAGTTGTCTGTCATAGCGTGGAGGCACACGTTTGAACAGAGGGATCAAAGAGTTGGTGAATCAGCCAAAGAATACATTGCAGCTTTGAGAAGAGCAGCTAAGCCCTGTGATTTTAAAGATTTAGAAGAAAGGCTGAGAGACCGATTTGTATGCGGATTAAGGAACAGAGATTTGCAACAGAGAATCTTTGCGAAAGAAGACATTTCTTTCCAAGATGCCTTGAGAGAGGTCACTGCAGAGGAGGCAGCAGGTGGGCAGTCAAGAACATGAGGCCCATCAGGAACAACCCAGAAGCAGTCTCCGTGCACCATGAGAGAGTCCAAGAGAGCTCGGAGGAAGATCCTGAAGATGAGGTGGATCATCTCTACCCGTCCAAAGAAAGGAAGAAGAGAGAAGGCAAAGAAAAGGCTCCAGCTGTGTCCAAGTGTTTCGGGTGTGGAGGTCGCCACAAGAGGGCCGACTGCAGGTTCCGTTCTGCAATCTGTAGAGCATGTGGAAGGCAAGGCTACATAGCATCTGTTTGTCTGGGCCGTCAGAAGGCACAATCTCGAGAAGAATTGCATCTGAAAGGTACCAGGGTCCCCAGCTAAAACAGGGTGGGTTTCTGCACATCATGCAGGAGTATTTGTAGAACAGGCACACACAAACCACTTAAGAAGAAACTGTCACTTAAGTGAGGTTACAAGGAATTCCATTGGTTATGAAACTGGACACTGGGTCTGCTCTTTCAATCATTTCTATTCACACTTTCAGGAAGATTTGTAATAGCAGTGGGTTCCAGGCCAAACTTAGGCCATCCAATATAATCTTAACAGATTTTCAGAATTCCAAGGTGTGTGTAAAGGGGGAGGCCACCCTTACAGTACAGCACAAGGATTTTGAAGGTCCATTGGATGTATTGGTAGTTGGGGGTGAACGAACGAGTCTTATTGGACTCGATTGGTTTGAGGCCTTGGGAATGCAAGTTATAGGACTACACAATTTGCAAACGTTAAGCCTAACAGAGGTCTGCAAGGAGTTTGCAGATGTATTCAGTCCACAGCTAGGATCTTACAAAGGGCCTCCAGTTTCTTTGAAACTTGACACTACTGTCACTCCCATTAGGGGGAAAGCAAGGGGAGTAGCCTTTGCTCTTAAGGGGAAAATTGATGCTGAACTGGATAAATTGATCCAGCAAGGTATTTTAGAACCTGTTGATTCAAGTCCATGGGAAACCCCCATAGTTATGCCTCTCAAATATAAGATTAGCACTAAGATAATGCTATTAAAGAATATATAATATTAATGCATTTCTTTTTTATAGTAACTTATTAAAAAGTTACAATTAAAAGATAAAATCTTTAATAAAGAAAAATAAAATGCAGAAAAAATAGACAAATATATAAAATAAGGTAAAAATAAGATTATAAAAAAGAAACTAAGAACATTTTAGTTTGTTTTTTAAATTTACATAGCTACTCATTTCACAAAACAAGTGAGTCTGGGTTACAAACAGCAAAGTTAATGATTCCCCATTTAGCACAAGAATAAACAATTTTAGTAACTTATCACCTTCTCTTAAACACAATAAACAAATCGTTAAAACTTTGTCGGTCAGTCCTGGTCAGCAAAAGTCCATTAAGGGCTACCAGAAGTAATAACGGTGTTTATTTTAACCTTGTCAAATAAAACCAACTTTATATTACCTCCTTTTACTTTTAACAATCTTGATTTTTTTTATTAAAAGTTTTACAAATTTATTACACTATAAACCCCCCACCCCTTCCCCTCCTCCTCACTTCCCAGAGCTGATTACAGAGTAACAAATAAACAAACATAATCTAACTAACATAAACCAACTATACTATCAATCAAAACCATAACACACTTTAACTCCTTCTCAAAACAAATATTAACAAATTAAAACAAAAATAATAATATAATTAAAACTATTAATAATTATCTAAAATCTACTCAAAAGCAAGGTAATACTTTTCAGTTTCATATTTCTTTTGAATATAATCAATCCATCTTCTCCAAACCATAATATATCTTTCTTGTGAATGGTCCTTCAAGTAGGCGGAGATTTTCGCCATTTCTGCTAAATTAGACATCTTAAGTATCCATTCTTCCAAAGTAGGCAGTGAGTTTTTCTTCCAATATTGCCCCACCAATAATCTTGCAGCTGTTATAAGATTCAACATCAAATTGATTTCTTTAACATCAAAATCTACAATAATACCCAACAAAAATAATTGCAGTGTAAACTTTATCTTTCTCTTAAAAATCTTTTGAATATTCCACCAAATCTTAATCCAAAAAGCTTTAATATCTCTACAGGTCCACCAGATATGAAAATAAGTTGCATCTAAATTTCCACATCGCCAACATTTGGGCTGTAAATTCGGATACATGCGAGACAACTTTTGGGGATCCAAATGCCATCTATAAAACATTTTATAAAAATTTTCTCTTAAATTTTGTGCTTGAGTAAATTTTATATTTCTAACCCAAATTGTCTCCCATGTATCCAATAAAATCGGATCTTGAATATTTTGAGCCCATTTAACCATACAATCTTTAACTAACTCCATTTCAGAGTCCAATTCTATTAAGGCACTATAAATTCTTTTTATATGAGCTCAACTTTGATCTTTAATCTGTTTTACCAAATTCACATCCTCTAAAGTGATACCAACCTTTTGATCTATACTCCACCTCACTAACAATTGATTATAATAAAACCAAGAATATACAATATTTTCTTGCTTCAACTCGGTTAAGGGCTTTAATTGCCAATGCTGCCCAACCAAACTAAGTAATTCCTTGTAAGAAATCTTATCCAAATTTACTCCCCTAGATACTCCCGCTATCACGTGTCCAGGAATCCCCCAAATTGGGATTTTATAATTTAACCTATAATAATATTTCTTCCAGACACGCAATAAGGCACTTCTCAAAATATGGGTTTTAAAAACCTGATCAACTTTTTTATCATAAATTAAATACGCGTGCCATCCATATAATAAATCCCATCCCTCAAGAGAAAGAATATTTTTATTTGTTAAGTTGAGCCAATCACTAATCAGCGTTAAAGCCACCGCATCATAGTACAATTTTAAATTAGGCGCCTTTAGTCCTCGTCTTTCCCGTGTATCCTGCATAATTTTGAATTTAACTCTCGGCTTTTTCCCTGCCCAAATGAATTTGTTAATCCCCTTCTGCCATTCCTCCAGATTAGCATCTTTTTTCAAAATAGGTATCATCTGAAATAAAAAAAGAAACTTTGGAAGTATATTCATTTTAACTGCCGAGATTCTCTCCAACAAAGATAATTGTAATTTTTTCCAATCATTTAAGTCCTTTTGCACTTTTACCCATAATGTCTCATAGTTATTTTTATACAATTTAACATTAGAAGCTGTTATATATACTCCTAAATATTTAACCTTTCTCACTATTTCAAAACCTGTTAATTTAACCATAATATCCTTTTCCTTCATAGACATATTTTTTGATAATATTTTAGTCTTATTATTATTTACCTTAAAACCAGAAACCTTCCCGTACTGAATTAAAATTTCAACCAAATCCCTAACCGAATCTGTCGGTTGAGATAATGTCACAACCAAATCATCAGCAAAAGCTCTCAACCTATAATCATTCTTATTTATTTTTATTCCCTTTATACAAGGTGACTCCCAAATTTGATAAGTAAAATCTCCATTATTAAAACAAATAACAATGGTGATAAAGGACATTCCTGTCTTGTACCCTTTTCAATTTTAAATGCTTCTGTTAATCTCCCATTAACTATGATTTGTGCAGATTGTTGTTGATATATAGTCTTAAGGCCAGATAAAAATTTATCCCCAAAATTCATTTCCTCTACTATTCTGAATAAGAATTGCCAATCTAATTGATCAAAAGCTTTTTCAGCATCTAAAAAAATCAAAGCCACAGGGATTTGATTGTTCTTGTCAACAATCTTGATTTTTAATCCCTCAAATAATGCCCTAGAACTTGATTTCATTTTTATTTGTCCCTTCTCATAAAATTCTTCAAAATTTTAACAAATTACTTTGATGCTCCTTTGATTTATTATTTGTATATCCCTTTTAATTATTAAGACATCAGCCAATTTCATTTGCATATCCAGTAAGTAGGGCATTGTTTTCCATATCATTCAAGTAGCCTGTCATTTTTGAATCCATATTCAAATCAGTCTCAGACCTGTCTGGTAAAACATGTTACTTTCCATAACAACTTTTAAGCACATCTGTCTATAATGCAGTTGTTCTTAAAATTATCTTCTGGGTATAGTGTTCACAAATATTCCTCAATAAATCCAATTTTAAAGTATTTTGCTCCATTCTGCATTAGAAAATTAAATTTAAATGTTCTTATCCTTTAATTGCAACCTTTAGTTTCTTCTGGTTCTTTCTAGTATCCAACCTTCAAAGTCTCGTCTTATCATAAATTTATTTTGAGAATTCAAAGGAACAGCTTTTTTCCATGCGGAGGATTCTTATAATCTTATAATCAAATTGAAAATTTTATTTCAAATTCATCTGGATCCTTAGTCCATTTGTAACTTTCCAAAAATCAACATTTTAATCACCCTTTTGCTGTTTAAAAAGAGAGAGAGATAATTCAACCTGTAATTAAAATTTCTTTTGTAAAGGATCAAAGGGGACACATGAATTACTTATCCAGTACTATAAACATGTATTGTTCCAAAGATTTCTTATAACTGAAAAGCAATTAATAGCAATAGTACTTAGACTTATGTACCACTTCACAGTGTTTTACAGCCCTCTCTAAGCAGTTTATGGAGTCAGCATATTGCCCCCAACAATCTGAGTCCTCATTTTACCAATCTCGGAAGGCTGGAAGGCTGAGTCAATCTTGAGCTGGTGAGAATCGAACTGCCAAACTGCTGGCAGCCAGCAGTCAGCAAAAGGTAGCCTGCAGTACTGCATTATAACCACTGTCCCACCATGGCATAACAGATTTCCAAAGGTGATTAGAAAAGGAAGTATGGGAACTCAGTATATATTAAGGCATTGTCTGAAATTTGGGCTAAAATAGCATTCTCTCATCTCCCAGAGCTCTAAACTCGACAGAGACTGTTATTTAATGCGCTCCTTGTACTCCCTGTCAGGAGTACTTGTGGATGATCCTAAGTCCTTTCCTTGTCCCTTCACCAGTTCTTGATCCTGTTGCAGTTATCAGCTCCAATCTCAGTGGATCTACCTTCACTTCATATCTTTCTTTGAAGTTATCATCAATGCATTACTGATTAGGTAGCATAAAGTAGTAAATAAAACTAGTGCAACTACTTATACTCATAGATTAATCCATGGTTCCCACTACTGGTGTTCCACAAGATCTTGAAGACCAGGTTGTTCTCCCATGCTTTGTGTTAAAGTGGATAAAGCCCCTTGTTGGATATGTTTTTTGTCTATTTTTTAATAGGGTAATGATATTCCAGTTTGTTTTGTTCTGCATTGCTTTTGTTTATAATATTGTGACTCTATATTGAATGAATAAATACTATTTTAGAATTTATTAGTTTCACTTACTATCATTTTGTGGATTTCTTAAAAATCTAGTATCAGTCATCAATTACAAATACATGTACTAATTTTGATAAGTAATTAAGATTATAATAAGTAATTAAGATTATGTATCTGAAACCCTCCAAGCTATATCATTATCACTTCTGATGCATTTGTTACAGCAAATGATCAGAATTCAAGTATTAGCATAAAATAAAATAATCAACAAGATTTGATTATATTTACAGTTATAGAATTAACATTTATCCTATTTCAAAATATCAAGAAAAAACACTCACTGTTATGTAGCAAAGTGGGATCAAACAAGCAAAACTATATCAGCAGATTCAGGGAGAATTCAGACTTTCCCTCAATATCTTCACTAAATTACACTACCACAAACTGACCTTAGGGGCTTTTGCTCCACCTAAGGTTCAAAAAGGACTATTTGGTCAATGACACAGGGATAAGGCAGTGAGGGGTGGGTTGGTTGGAAGTGGTAACAAGTGATGAATCATTTGCACCAAATACTTATAATTAACATCAGTATACAAGTAGAAACTGGGCACGGTTTGAGTTGTGATATCACAATGCATGTTTCTTCTTCTTCTTCTTTTTGTTATCATAGTTATCAGTAGACACTTAAGGTCAACACAACTATGTCCTGCCTTTTGGGAACATTCTGTTTTTCCTTTTGTTCCAGAAATAGTCTAGGTCTCAACCTTCCTGTTTCATCACTGCCAATCTTGTTACTGATTACACAACCACAGAGCTTATGCCTGAATGGCACCCACAGATGGAAATAGCAGCTGCTGCATATGGCCTGGATGAACAGAAAGCACCAAGAACATGTTAATTATATAGGCCTGTTTCTCCAATTTTGCCTTTCCCAGCCTTCCCCACATCTGCATCATTAGTCTTCATATTCTACACAAATATTAAGTATAGGCTAACAAGTTGCTCACAGCAAGTCATGGTTAACTGAATAAGCCACACACCATAAATTGTGGTTTACAAACCACAATTTCTAGTTTCACAAATCACATTGAATCAAATTTAAATAATCTGTATTATGACTTAGCACATTGTGATAACCAAAGCCAGATACAAAAGCTGTATGTAACTCTACCGCCTAAATGCTGTTTGTACTTTTTCAGCCTCCATCTGTTAGCCCTTGTTTATGGAGTTTATATCATTCAGACATAAAAAAATATCTAGGGCCATTTCTGCACAAATTATTCTCAGAAAGTTCGTGATTAATGCCTCAAAATAGTCTTGTAATGCTTCCATGACTTTATTAATTGGTTCACTACTGAATGGAATACTTAGGTTTCCTGAAGTTATGTTTACCATATGAATCTTTCAAGCAAGAGCAGTCTGAATCAATAACACTTTGTAGCTACTTGGCTGAACTTACCTTTGTAGGGTTCTATAGAAGGGTATCAAACATGACAAATATTTTACAAAATGTCTTATAGAACATTGTATGAGTCACTTTAGATGAAAAGTTTACATTGGATTTCCTAAAGCAGACATGTCAAACATAAGGCCCACAGGCCGAATCTGGCCTGTGAAGTGCCCAGATTTGCCCCCAAAAGCTGTCCCAGAAATGGCAAGGGACCGTCCCCCACTGCCCCAGCCTTGGCCCACCCCAACCCAGCTGGGCGCCTCCCTGGCACACACACAGGAAACAGCGAGCACTTGGGTGCTGGTGGTGCACAGCAGCAGCTGCAGCTCATTTGCCTCATCCTGCCCTGCCACTCCCAGCCTCACCCCATCATGCCCTGCTTTGCCAGGCCTCTCCCCATCCAGCTCTGTTTTGCCGGGCAACACCGCACCACGCCCATCCACACTTTGCAGGGCCTCACCTCTCCTCGCTCGGGCCATGGAGTTCTGTAAGCCCAGTGCCCCAAGGGACGCCCAGCCTGTGGGATGAAAGGTGGGGAGATGGTAATGCGCAATGGCACAAGCCAAGCATCAGCCGGCTCCCGGTTGCTCTCTCCGTCACGTGGTTGGGCCAGAGAGGGGAACGTGGTAATCACACCGGATACACGGTGGAGAGAGCAACCAGGAACTGGCCGACGCTCAGCTTGTGCCACCATGTGCTCTTATCTCCCCACCTTTCGTCCCAAACGCCAGGTGGCAGGCGGGCTGGGCCTCTTTTGGTCCCCTTCCAGGGCGGCCCTGCAGATGTAAAACTGACATTCTGGATGGCTGACATGAAGTTTAGATCAGCGCTACCCCCATCACCAGCGCCTCCATGGCCTGCTCACCTTCCCAGCCTCGCAGCTGTGAGCTTCTCTTTCTCCACCCGTGTGGGAAAGCCATGGCCACTGTGTGAAGAGAAGCAAGATGACAAGACTAGATGCCAGGCAGTTTGCACAAGGCCAGTGGGAAGGTGAGGCCATTTCGTGGGTCAGGTTAGTCACATTGTGATTCCCAGAAAAGTGAGAGGCCCCCCAAAATATATATGTAATTATCTGCAAAGGACTTCTGGGGAGATGGCTTGGAGCTGCATGCTGCATCAGAAAGATGGTGTGCAGGCAGGCAAGAGAGCAAACTCACAGATTGGCTTCGTGGTCTATTCTTGCTGCCTCCCCTTCCTAAAATCCAGCTGATAATAGAACTCTTTGGATTGAATGGAAAGTTAAGAGGAATTGGCATGAGTTGAAATTAAAAGGCCGAGTCAACTGTCCCCCCCCCCCCGAATTATTTTGTCGGAGACGTGGAAAGTGTTACTTGCTTCTACTTCCCCTCATCTGCTCATTTATAGCTTAATCCAGACTTACCCAAACTAATGTCTTTTGAGTGTCATGGACCACAGTTCCCATCATCCTGTGGCTATACTGACTAGAAATGAAATGCCTTATTTTCTCTGCAATATGTACCTAGGAGGAAGTAAATCTGTGGGATTTAGATGTATTTAAACGTTTGCTTCTTCTGCCTAAATTATTAAATCAACATATCATTCGAAATTAAATGTTTTGGAGAAATCCAGGGTGGTTTATAAAAAAGCTCTCAAAAACAGCTATTGTAAAGCATCACCAGCACTGCTTAAAACAATATTAAAATGTGTAGTTTAAGAAAGAAAAATATGAGTAGTGCTGTTTGACCATAAAATGTGTTGTTGTTCTACATATGCCTGGCTGAACAGTGTGCTTGGATTTGCCTCTAAATGGGTGAGGGATGCACTGTTCATATTTTCCTTGGGAGAAAGTTCTATAATTGAGGTGCTGTCTCTGAGAAGGCTCTGCTCGTGACCACTGTTCTATAAACCAAACCAAGGGGACCATCTGGTCTTAATGGATGGTAAACAAAGATGATTAGAGGACTGGAGGCTAAAACATATGATAAATGTTTGTGGGAATTGGGTATGTCTAGTTTAGTGGTGACATGATAGCAGTGTTCCAATATTTGACGGGCTGCCACAGAGAAGAAGGGGTCAACCTATTTTCCAAAGCATCAGAAGGCAATAATAGATGGAAACTAATCAAGAAGAAAACCAGCCTAGAACTAAGGACTTGTGAAAACAATTAACCAGTGAAAAGGCTTGCCTTCAGAAGTTGTCTGGAATCAAACTGAAGATCATCAGTACTCAGGTTCCCAAAGCCCATAAAATAGGATGCCAAGAAAAGCAAATGAAATTCACTGCAAAATGCTGCAATATGGAGTGCTGTAGTGAAACCCATTAGACACCTCCTCTTCCAGGATATTCTCTCTTCAGGATATTCTCTCTTCAAATATCTTCAGGATATTTCAAACTCTAAATTATAAAAGTCTCCTATTGTTTCTAATTATTATATGGTAATGAAGGTGGTTTCTTTACAGAAACCGAAAAAAAATAGAAAAGTTTTAATTTCAAGCATATTTCAGCAAAGAATATAAAAAAGCAACTGACAGAACACTCTATAACCACAAACCATGAAATACAGCCAAACACAATGCCTGAAGTCATCAACTGATCCACTTGTCAAAGATGGAACCACAGCAAAATATTCTGCACTTGTTTGTAACAGCAATCTTTATTTTGCTGATCTCACTACAGTGACACAGAGCTTGGGCTTTTTTCACCTAATTTACAAATGAGATGGCACTGCAGTGCATAAACCTTGCCACAAGTTATTGTATTTGCCGAGCATATCTAAAGACAGTGCCATGGTCAATTCCATTTATATTTGCATTGCACTTTTGGAGAAGAGCTAGAAGGAGGAGACAAAACTTCAAAGATACAAAGAAAGGCCTGCTCATCCTTTCAATTGCTCAGCAGAGAGCCACACCTTTCATTTCTGTTTTTCAGTTATGGTTGTGACAGTCAGGTTTTCTGTTTTATTATTTTACTCTAATCTGCTTTTCCTTTGCAGCTGGCATTAAGGTTAGAGCCAGGAGCTAATATGGAGGTTTTTTCCATGTATGAAAAACGGTTTTAGTTTCTGATAACTTCTAAGATTTTTCTCTTGATTTATTAATTAATTAATTAGTACTGAGATTTGGGACATGTTTAGATATGGAATGAGTCAGAACTTTAAAAGATTCCAGCCTACCATGAAGAAATATGATTCCATCTTCTTTTGGCTATTTCTACCAGTAGGAATGAAGATACCAAGGATAGTCTTTCCACAGCTTTTTCAATGTCGTATGCAAACTGGGAACATTGACTTGCTGTCCCAAGCAGGTTAGAATTGAAAGCTAAAACCAAATCATAACGCAGACTTCTATAGAGGAATTTAAGAATTATAGCCCATCTATGGTATTTTTTTAAAGAATTCTTCTAGACAATGTGCAGAAAAGTGACTATACATTTTTAATACTGTGTTTAGCTACCAATGGGTCATATAAGATGGTGTAACTATTATGTTCCTGTCAAGAACTCTTCCAGATTTGTATTTCATTGTACATTTTACGTATTTAGTTATTACTCAGCTTCTGATTGAAAGCCAACTCTCTCTTACAGCAACTGACGTATGTTCTTCAGGCGCACTGATCCCAGAATAGCCCAGGTTACTTTTGAAAGGATCATCAGTCAGCAATCTGAGGACACAATATGGCAGACAAATAGCATCATTTCACTATTCTTAGTGCCACTTGAGCGCTTACCTGTGTCAGATTCGCTCTTTTGTCTTCTGCCAGCATCATATTCAACTAGGTATATCCTTAGGCTGCTTAATTTCCTGAAGCACCTCAATAATCCAAGGTTAATCAAAAGAGTCCATGGTGACTTCCAGTCCTGCGCAGCAGCGCAGCAATTGAGGGGTTCGGGACTCAGTGCCCTTCGGCTGAGTTTCTTCCTGTTAGGGGACCCTAAATGGGCCAGAGACTGCCTCAAAGAGGCGGCAAAGAAGGAATGAAGTCCCGGGGACCTCAGAGAGATGGCAGTCGACCCAATCGGTCCAGGAGAAGCCTTCCAGAAAGCAACAGGAGAAAGACTAGCCTAACTTCAGAGTCTAGCCCAAGCTGCAAGCAACCAAAGTCAAAAGCTGATTGTAAACAGCACGTTTGAATCTGGGTAAGAACATCGATTTTCTCTATCCTACTTATCAACTTTCCTGAAGGAAAAAAAATCCCAAGAAGCAAAAAACCTCCAAAACTGAAGGAGGGGGAGTTTTGCCTTACCCTTTTACTAACAGAAGTGGCGAATTAAACCTTTTATGGAGGACCAAAATGTATTGAAATGAAATGAAATGGACTATAAAACCTAAATCTGGATAAGTTTGAAATTACTGAATGGTTAAGATTCTCATTTTAAAGGCAATTTGTTCATTTTGAAAAATAAACCAGTGCTGACATCTAGTGGTGGATGAAGACTATAACAGCTATGGCTTTCATGCAGGACTTGGCAAAATCTGGGAAAAAAAACTAATCTCTACTTGTGACCTTCAAAGCTCTAACAATAGAGAACAGCTGTGACAAAAAAGAAAAAAATCTGGGCTGTCGATAAAGTAAGACTTACAAACTTCAGAGAACAAAAAAAAATAACTTTTTTGAACTTTCTGGATCACAAGTGTCTATTTAACTCCGACCCCAAAGCTATTTGCAAAGAAAAGAAAATTTGGATTCTCGGTCATCATGGAAAATCAGAGATTTATAGAAAGAACCTATCAAGAAAAAATAAATACTTTTCAAGAGGAGACATACGATATGTTGCAACTAATTCAAATAACAATGATTTCAAACCACAAATAAATCCAAAATAACTTTGAAAATGTAAACCAATTCATCTCCAATTTAACTCTACAACAAAAAAAAATCCCAGGAAACAACAACAGAGAAGGAACAGATAAAACAGACAACTGAATACAAATTTGAAGATAGAGACTTAAAGATGGAACCTAAGAAAACAAAGAAGTATGCTTTAACCCAAGTGGAAAAAAATTTACAAGAAATACTGGATTTGGAAAAGACAACCTATACTTTACCACCACAAAACAAATTTGAGGATAAGAAAAAGATTGGACAAAATGGACTGCAGAGATGCCAGGAAAAACACTAGAACTGGAGAGACAAAAATGATAAGAGAAGCAGAGACAAAAAGAAAGAAAAAGATTTTCAACAAAAATGAATGGGCAAATGCCTCTCACAAAGATATTGTACTTGACTTACCTTTTATATATACAGTAACACCTACAAGAATATGGAAAGTTTCTTTGATTCAGCAGAACATATTAAGGAAGATACTGGGCAAAAGAAAAAGGCTAAAGTGAAAATTAAGAAAATAGACGATGGGGCCTATCAGAGAGAATATTTAAAAAAGAAACACCTATTCAAATATGGTTGAAGAAATAGAAAAATTTTGGATATGAATTTGATTTTAAGAGGGAAGAGCCCCTCAAATAACATAATACTTTCTTTTTCTTCTTTCTTTTTATTTTATTTCTTGATATGAGTAATATAAAAGAGTTGGAATGGCTTATATAAAGGAAATGTTTTAAATATTTAAAGGTGATTGACTTTAAGAAAATTACAATGGATTAAAAAATGTTTTGAATAAGAGTTAAAAGACTAGAGGACTAGATTTATTATATGGAGTATTTAAAGATTAAATATATTTTTAATTATGGTAAAAAAGAATGAAAAAATGTTGGAAATAAATATGTATTAGCTTATGGGAAATAGGGATTTTAAGTAGCACACTATCTTTTTAATTTTTTATTCTTATTCTTTTTTCTTTTTTTAGTCTTATTTATTCCTTAAAGTATTGGGTTGGCTTACATGAAAAAAAATAGACTTAAATATTTAAATGTAATTTAAATGTAATGTTTTGAACATTGTGGGAAAAACAAATGTAAACAAGAACTGTAAACAGGATATATTATGAGACAACCAGAATGACTAGATAGAAAAGGAATATTATATTGATGTGATTATTATCTGTAGAAATATTAGAAAAATTTTATACTCAATCATCATTCATTAAAATAACAAGAATTGTATTAACTTAAGGTTCGTAAAAGAGAACATTATGGGAAAAAGAGGAAATCAAGTAAAGTTATTATGTGGATTATAGATTATAGAAATCGTGAATATCTCTTAAATGTGAACCCAGACAACACACTGTTTACCGAATATTAAGGTGATTATGTTAAAAAATTATAAAACATATTTTTTTAAAAAAACAAAAGAGTCCATGGCTCTAGACATATCACCATGGCTACCTCTGTGTTCCAGCAACTGACTAAGAATTTGTAGAAATCCTCACCAAACTCCACAATCTCTCTCTGGAAACCCTGAGGATCCATTAGGCAACTCGGGAAGGCCAACTGAACAGATCCTTTAGTCCTGCAGATGGAGATAGTACCAACAAATTCAAACTCAACCAAAAAGTGATCCAACCATGACAAAGTTGGATGTTAACGTCCACCAATTTCAGTTCATATCATACCTGGTCTGAAATGATAATCGGGTCTAGCATGAGGTCAGCCTCAAGAGCTGGGTCCCTTATAATCTATAATAAACCTATGGTTGTCATGCTGGCCATAAAATTGCTAATTGCCTCTCGTGCCAATTCCAAGGATAACACTCAGTACAACAGCAACAGTCCCTGTTTGTTCCTTGAATCAAACAGCTTCACTATTCCTCCTACCAATTTTAAATACTTTTTAATTATGAGAGTGAATGGAAAAAAAAAACCAATGACCAAACTTTTTTCATTTAAAGTTGAATTCTTCCTGTTAGCTGATATCATTTCAAACCTAAAAACAATATATTTGTAGGCTCAATGAATTCTCCTTACACTTTTTCATATTCTTTCCATGTCCTGTTACATAACCCTACTTGTACATAATCTCTTTGAGTTAAATAATCAAAATAAAGAGGTATAATATTTGAGAAAAATATTTAAAAAAACATTCCTCTGAACTTATAAATCTCTTATTTCATATTGGTACCTTCACAACCAATATTATCCCATAAAAGTTTTATCATTTTAAAAATATATAAACTTTTGCAGAAAAGCTATTTTCCTAAACTTGTTTTAACATGCCTGGAAAATTATAATATGCATCCATTTATTACAATACTGAATAAATCAAACATAAATGGAAATTGTGATTCTCTGAAAATTACATTTTTTCTGCATCCCACACCCAATTATGCCAAATAAGAGTTTTAGAAGTAAATAGAAAGTTTATAAAGAAAGCTTGATATTTATTAAATCCACATTACTCATCAACATACTTCTTGTATTGCAGGAGGGTGAAATGGAGAAAGGCAGCATTTAAATTGCCTACATACCTGTCCTAGGAAAGTGGGGAAATAATGGCTATCAAAACTATTATATCAGATAATTATACCAAGCAGCAGCACTCTTGTGTAATAGCACGAGTTGTCCATATGACGCTGTATCTACTGATATATTGAACGTAGGGTCTTTGCTATGTGTCATTCTGAGTCATTCTTACACAGCCAGATTTTCATTCTTAGGGAATTCTAAGTTGCTAATTAAATAGCAGGGTTTCTTGTGGGCTGCCTTAGAAGAGGTCAAATCTAGAAAGTCAATTCTTCCCATTTCAATACTTAATGCATTGCTTTCTTCTTTCACTTTAGATCTTACCAGAATGTCAATGACTGCAATTGCCCAGAAAGACAGCCTGCCCCCACACTGCCAGCAGTAATTAAGCTGGAAATATACTGCAGAAATCTACAGATCTACTAAAAATGCAATAACAAGCCTTCATGACCAAAGAAAGAATTTTCCTGCAACTTTTTAATCAGACTCTAGCCTCACTATTCTTCACACCAATTTTAAATACCTTTTTTAATGAGAACAAGGGGAAAAAAACACTTGTGATTCAATTGATTTCATCTAAAGCTAAATTCTTACTGTTAGCTGATTTTATTTCAAACCTATTAAGTGTAGATAATAAAATCCAGAAGTGAGAAATTTAATCTGATTCACTTGTCTGTTACTGCAAAGCAAAAAACAAAACAAAAAGAAAAACCACAGCAGATTTGCTCAAATTAATGCACTGCAGCTGAATTCTGCCAATGATAATCAGAGGAATGCTCCCTGAAATATGCCAAAGATGTAAGCAGAATAAAATTCCATTCCTACCACAAATGTAATAGTTGACAGAAAAATAAGGCAAATAAAATATAAAACTCACATGTTTTGTAGAGGCAAATCCCATTTCCTAGCATAAACCACATAAAGAAGAAGGTATAAAATATGATTCATTCACTTTTGGTACAACTATTATCTGTGGCAATCAATTACTTTGATTAACAGTAATTGAGATAAGAGAACGTTTTAATCCCCATGTCTCCTTTTTCAATGCCAGTATAGTACAGTATAGATGGATTTTTTTAAGAGAAGTGGTATCTTTTGATACTGTACATAACTATGCTCTACAACAGCCTCTGCTGTCTAAGAAAAGAATTGCATTATTCTGATAAACCTATTAGCAGTTTTTTTACATTAATCTGGCCTACTATTGGCAGTTCTATTGTCATGCCATTTTGAAAGCAGATTGCAAAAATCTAAGGAAGATTATTCATATAAAACACTATCAATGTCAATATAACTGTTTCAATGTTCAATGTTTCAGTGTTAAATATTCAATACCTGAAACACGCATCAAACATATAGCTGAGCTGCAGATGGATTCTCTCAAATTTTTATAACTGGACTCACTAATAATGGAAGAAGTAACATCACAGAATTGTGTCACAACACTTCTTTTTCTGGATATATTTCCATTTTCTCTGTGGAAAGATATCACAACTATGGCCAAATTTAAAATAAAATTTATTTTAAAATTTATTCCAGTAAATTGTGCTTTTAACACAATAGCTTCTTTTAGAAAAAAAGTATTTTCCTTTTTAAAAATTAATATTTACTGTCACAATATTTTCTTTTCCTGATGGAAAGAATCCAAAAATGTCCATTTTAAACCTTGGATAAAAGTTTTTTTAATCTCCCCTAAATGTAAAAATAGAAGACAATATTAAAAATATTAAATAAATTTGAAGAAAATAAAATGGGAAAAATCTGTGAAGAAGAAAGAGCATATTTTGAAGAAAATAAAATGGGAAAAATCTGCAAAGAAGAAAGAGCATGCCCAGAATGGTTGGAAGTGTGCAGAACCAGTAAAAAAATTGGAGGCCAATTCCCATTCTCTAACTCTCTATAGAATTTTCCAGGACATTCCTTTCCAGAAAAAAAAAACTAAGTTAGATTCATATAGAGTTTGTTTTAACTTTGGTGCCTCCCACACAATAAACTCTTTTGCTTCTTTCCTCATTCATTCATGGACAGTGAATGGACAGTGGTGGCCTTAGGACAGTGGTGGTGAACCTATGGCACGCGTGCCAGAGGCAGCACTCGGAGCCCTCTCTGTGGGCACACGTGCCATTGCCCCATCCTTGTCTCCCCCCGCGACCCCCTCATCAGCAGCCCTCCTGGAGAAGAGTTGCCCCCGAGCGTGGCGCATGCGGAGCAGCACAGCCAAGGACATGGCAGCCAGACAGCATAGACAAGACTCTGCCCTCATGCCCCATTGCGCACAATTGATGCTGAGGGGTGCGGACAGAGGGCGTGGCCACCATGGTGCTGCTGGGCTGCCTGGGCGATCTGCAGCAGACCCTAGAGGTGGTGAGTAGCCCTGCGGGCAGGCAGGGTAGGGGCAGGGCAGGGGGTGGAGCGGGGGCGGGATGGGTTTTGGGGCACTCGGTCTCTAAAAGGTTCACCATCCTGCCTTAGGACATCATTTGCCTAGATAAGTCCTGCAGCTTTCTTGACAAGATTTTCAGAAGTGGTTTGTCAGTAATTTCTTTCTACGGCAGAGAATGAGCAACTCGCCCCAAAACAGCCAGCTATTTTCACACCTAAGATGGGAATAGAACTCACAGTGTCCCAGTTTCCAGCCTAGTGCTTTTAATCACTACACTAAACTGGCCCTAATCCCTGATTATTTATTACTAATTACATCCCGCCGATACTTTCGGTTTTATAATGTATTTGATTATCACTCGTATCACCTCTCTATTAATTGGCAACACAATCTTGAGATACAGCTAAATTAACTAGCTCTTACATAGACATTATATGACCAAACAGACTGTTAGCCATATAATCTCAATTTCTGTAGCATCTTCCCATTGGCCAAAAACTTTCAATTCCAATGTGTAAAATACAAACACATGCAAATGTGATGCTCTGTTCTTCCAACAAACTCTCCCATGTTGCTGACATTCAACCACTGCATTATAATGCAGCTGAGGTTGCCTCTAGCAAAGAGAAAAAAATTACTTTAACATAAACATTAACCGTACAAAAGCTATACTAAACTGCAATTGCCATAGCCTCATGTTAGAGAACAAAGTTGGAGAAGAAATATTAATTGAAAGCATGCAGTAAATATGAGTATTTTTTACTAGTATTAAACATATCCCAGATCAGAGATCTCAAATGCAACATACAGTACAGTATATTGATTCAAAGCATACTTAGGCAAAACTAGAACCAGGATTGTTTTGAAAACAGTAATGAGATTAGGTTTTCTTTTGTGTTTTGGCTTTCTCAACTTAAAGTAGTACAATAGAACACTGTAGACATGTTACCGAAAATTTTAGACATGTATTCAGCTTGTGTAAGGAACCAGCCATGCTCCTAGAAATTTTTGGATTGGACTTGGATAAAGAATTTAAATGGATTAGTCTTGGACAAGGTATTCATATGCCACAATAATTAAAAAGATCAAAATCATGCAAGCCATGGTATTCCCAATGACACTCAGTGGAAGCTAACCCTGGACTTTAAAGAAGCAAAATAGGAAGAGTATTGGTGCTTTCTGAACTATGGAGTTGGAGAAGACTCCTGATAATACTCTGGACAATCAAGAAAATAAACAAACAGATAATTGAACAAATCAATCCCGAGTTCCCACTTGAAATACAAATGACCAGGCTCAAATTATTCTACTTCAGCACATTATGTGAAGACCTAACTCTCTGGAGAAGACTCTAATAAGGGAAAGATGAAGAAAGGAAAACAGAAGGTATATGGACTCAATTACAGTGAGTGAATGAGCTACTGGAAGACTTGAAAAATCAGGTTAGGGAGAGACTGTCATGGAGAAAATCTATCCATGTGGTTGCTAAAAGTCAACAATATAATCAATCAACTGAGCCATGGTGGCACAGTGGTTAGAATGCAATATTGCAGACTAACTCTGCTCACTGCCAGCAATTCAGTCCAGACCGGCTCAAGGTTGACTCAGCCTTCCATTCTTCTGAGGTCGGTAAAATGAGAACCCAGATTGTTGGGAGCAATATGCTGTAAGCCACTTAAGGAGGGCTGTAAAGTACTACAAAGCAGTATATAAGTCTAAGTGCTATTGATATTACTATTGCTATTAGTCACAATGGAAACATAGAGCTGGACTAAATGGCCTTTCTAGTATGATCCCCTATTGTTCTGTATGTTTTATTTTTCTCTCACAACCAATCATAAAAGAATCAAAGGGGTTCCAAATCTATTTATATGCATCAAAAACATATAAGCACCTTAGTTTTATTTATTATTTTGTTACATATTGATAACCTTTATTGAGTAAATTTAGAGTTAGCCTTTCAAAAATGATATGCTGCTAAAATTAAAGGGAAAAAAAGAACAAAACTAAATAAAAATTAATATTGCATAATGGATAATGACCCTAATAAAGATCTGATAATTTACAAGCGGGTAGAAAACAAAATCTTGTCACCCTTATGGTGATATGTACCTTCCCCAATCTCGGGTCCTCTACCAGAGGCATAGGAGTTTAAGAGTTCTGCACAGCACTTTATCTATTCCTAGCACTGCACTCTTCTAGACAGTGCTTTGATGATGTTTCTGAGATCTGCTGGAGCCACTCTCACAGCTTAGAAGTCACAGCCCAGAATGCTCCTATCATTACTTGGACCACTTTGGCCTTTACTTTCCACATCTTTTCTAGTTCCTCCATCAGACCCCGCTTCTCATAATCTTCCTTCATGATGTTTCCATCACTTGGCACTGCTACATCTATTAGCCCCACTATCTTCTGCTCCTTGATTCTTAGCCAGTACCTGCTTGTTTGTCTGAATCTGGAAGTCCCACAGAACCTGTGAGTGTCCATAACATTCTATGTAATCTCCTATTTGGACCCAGGAGGGTCTATCCCATACGCTGTATAAAATGCCAGCTACGTGATTGTACCATTTAATATTCTGTATGTTGTTCCTGCATGCATCTTACACCCTGCCACTATGTGTTGGAGTGTCTTTGAGTCTCTCTGCACAGTCTGCATCTCAGATCCTGTTTAGTGTGGTAAACAGTGCATCTATGGATCTGGTACTTAGTGCTTATTTTTGTGCTTCTATGATCAATGACCCAGTGCTGTCTTTTAGTCCAGCCCTTCCCACTCACTGGTAGGATTTCTCAATGTCATCCACTTTTTCTATCTGTCAATGCTGCATCCCATGCAGGGTGTTGCCTTGTCATGGCACTTCCTCTGCTTGATCTTTCGTCCATCTTTGCTGCTGCCTCAGACATTTTCTCAGCAGCTCATTACTGGGTACTGGCTTACTTATGTACTTCTGGATGCTCTTGATTTCACCCAGAACAGTGGGTTTGCCATTTACCAGACACCACCACCCTCTTTCCAGCTGGTGTATAGTGTCTGGGTTTTGGATATAGGGTAGGGACCCTAATTATATTGTGAGGAGCTTCCAAGTCCTTATTTCAGCAGCCTCCATGTCCTCCTTTTGCTTGCTCACTATACTATCAGGGTATCCTATGACTGACAGGGTATGCATGTTGATAGCATGGAACTTGTTCTTCCCACTGAGCTAGTTCTTCAGGACCTATCTTATCTTTTGATTTTCCTTGAATGTTGCTGTCTTCTTGCTTCCTTGTCATGGTTTCCATGATTGGGGAATACCAAGATATTTGTATGTGGTCTGCACGTCTGCTATGACATATAGTTCCACTCCAACAATCTTAACTACCTTCTCTCTCTTTACTACCATTTGGCAACACTTCTCTAATCCAAATAATATTCCAATGTTCTCACTGTGGATCCTTGTCAGTGGATCAGGGAGTCAATGTCTCATTCATTTTTAGCATACAGTCCTTGAGATTATTTGGCTGAGGGAATTCTAGCCTATCCAGAACAGCAGCAGGGATATGTATCGCGTTGATATATGCCACTTGTGCAAGCTGTCTTGAGTTGACTTGCAATGTTGTCTTTCACTTATCATCAGATTGTCCTGGTTCCCCAACATCTTGTTAGTGGACCTTGTTAGTTAATTTATACAATATGAAAGCCAGCATGACTCTCTTAATTTGTGTCCTTCTCATACTTGAGGTAGGCAGGTGAAGTGTTAAGGGGAGTTTGCCCAGGGTCCCCTACTGGTAAGGTAGGTACCAATTAGGTCTACCATGTCAAAGACCAGTGCTCTATTCACTATTATATCCGGCTGCTAATAAAAGCCTGTTAGTTTACAGGTAAACTGTATACTATATAAGTAGAAAACACACACACACAAACACAAATATTGTACTAATCTCCCCATTAGTATTTCTCCATATGCATCTCCAGCTTAACAAATTGGTTATCTCCAAGTAGCATATACTTCATACAGTGATGATTCTTACTTATATTATTTATATGGAAACATCAATGTGCATGCAGTTTAATATATAAATAAATCAAACCATGTTTATCCTACCCTAGACTCCCAGAATAGCGTATGCCAGACTATTAACAAAGTAATCTCTACCCCACAGGTTGCCATAAAAACACACATATTGCAAAAAGAAAATGATGTGGATGGGAGAAGATCCAAGCAAAATTAATTGCCCATTCCTTATATTAAGTTGCATTTAAAACAATGAGTGACACAGGAATTATCAGGAGTTGAGGGATCCTATTTCTTCTTTCAACCACCACTGCACCCAGGCAAAGTAAGCTGGTTGCTTAAGCAGGACCAAGTGACTTTCTAATTGGATCGTATAAATTTGTTTGGAAATTACTTTAGAATTTCGTAATAAAAATAATTAGGACTGCACATCTTAACATTGCTTATATACTTTGGGGGGAGAGGGGTTCAGATATTTCAGGAATATCTAGAGAGCAATCTAGACATAAACTTTCTATTTTAAAAATATCTGAATTAAAGTATAAAGATTATATTTCTAGTTCCCAAGTTTCTCTTCTGTTTTAAGCGAATTCCATTATTGCTGCATGCATAACCATTACCCTGGTAAAAGAAAATACTAAAGCACAACATGGCTTCTTTTTAGTTTACAATAATCCATGGAAATATTCAACAAATCATACTTTAAAAATGAAACTTAGAATTATGTGTGAACTCAGTAATTATTTGTCATTTATATTTATATGTCCGTGTCAATATTACCTGTGAGTTCTTTCCAGTAGCATGAGTTTATTAGCTTCAAGATTTATGATCAGAGTTTATTTCTGTTTCAAAACTCAAGTTTAAGTTTCATCTCTGGTATAACCACAGATAGTGTCAGTGCACACATCAGCTACAACACTGATTCAGTTTATTAACCAAATTTTTAAATAATTTTTAAATTTTAAATTTAATTACTGTCAGAAGCATTAGACCCTTCTTTTCTCTGTTAGTTGCCATGCCAGGAATTTAATATAATCACCAGACGATTAGTGGAGATCAAAGAATATATATTTATACAATCCAAAGTTCTCAAGTAGTTTTGCACCCTACTGGCTCTGACAGAATTTTATTAGTTTCAAAAATCTGTTGTTCATTCTTTGCATTCATTCTAGCTATTAAAAAAAGCAATGGAGATTATTATTACAGCAATAACTATTCAGTCACATTAGATCAATAAAAGGAGAAAGAACTCTCCAGCTGTGTCTTGTAGCCTTCTGTACGTATTTTATTGCTATAGCATAAAGCAGGCAGATTTATATAGAAATCAATTTTTGATTTTTCAAAATTCAGAACTTAGATGAACTATCTTCTATCTGAAGTAAATTATAATAAATACTGACAGAATATAATAATGTACAGTAGGATTTACAATTCTATATGAAGACATCCAAGCTTTTGTTGCTATCTTTTTATTATGAATTCTAATGGTTCTTTTCACAAGATATTAAAAAAGCAGAGTGTTCACTGGACTGCTGTTCTTTTGCAGGTCAACTTTAAGACAGGAAAATTAACTCCATCATACAATGTGTGAAGACAGTTTTGGAAGAGATGGAAAAATTTCAGAAGAAAAATTTGGTGATGTATTATCTAATTCTAAACACAGCATAGATTATGCATCAATCAATATGAAGCACTCAAATGGTAATTTAGTTGAATTAAAAGGCAGCATATGTTTCTAGAAATTTCAAATCTACTGCAATTATATTTTTAAAATTTAAGCCCTGTGGAGAAAAGTTCTTGAAATGCATTTTCAAATTAGAAGTGTGCCATTTTCATCCAATAACTGTATAGTAGTGCTTTTGAATAGATACAATTATGGTTCTTTGCTCATATTGTTTTGGTAATCTGGAAATAATAATCCCCAAACATATGAAGTTTTTAGGGCATTTACCTAAACCAGTAGTTCTGAACCTTTTCTCTACCACGGAAGCCCTTTAAATACCTTTTGTGGACACGGACCATGGCCATGGACCCCAAAGACTTAACTCAAGATTTAAATCAGAACCTTTCTTCAAACCTTCACGGACCCCTTGGGACGACATTGAGGCCCCCCCACTGAAAACCACTGCCTTAAAGCTTTACATTTTTAACCAGAGATATTATGTATCTTCCATTAGGATAAGATTCAATATTCTCTATGTATTATAATGAAGTTGCATGTGGAAAGGAAAATAAGTCACTAATTGAAATTCTATTATAAAATATTTTCAGCAATTATAGGAAGATGTAAAATTGTCTATCTTTTCCTCCTATTTATTATTAACTTTTTATTCTGTTAAGAGTTTTATAGGGTCCATTTCCTAAGATGCAATTCCTATCTCAGTTATAATTTTTGTTACTTTTTCCCCTCTTTATCTCTTCTACTTAGTAATGGTATCACTCAAATTCAGCTCTTGGGCTTATTCTATTTTTCCCCATGTCAATATTATTCAGTACCTCATTTTTAAGATCCTCTTCCGTGATTCTGTATCTAATTTCCTACCCCTGTGTATCAACACATCTCTGATGTCTGTTCTATTACTACTTGACCACAGAATTATGTCATATAATATATATGTTGAGACTCTGGAAAGAGTGCAGAAAAGACCAATAAGAATGATTAGGGGGCTGGAGGCTAAAATATGTGAAAAACAATTACAGGAATTGGGAATGACTAGTCTAATAAAAAGAATAACTAGGGGGGATATGCTAGCAGTGTTCCAATATTTGAGGGGCTCCTACACTGACGAAGGGATCTAACTATTTTCCAAAGCACCAAAAGGCAAGACGAAAAATAATGGAGGCAAACTAGCTAAAGAGAGAAGCAACCTAGAATTAAGGAGAAATTTCCTAACAGTGAGAGCAATCAATCAATGGAATAGTTGCCTTCAAAAGTTGTGGGTGCTCCATCACCGGAGGCTTTCAAAAAGAGATTGGACAACCATTTATCTGAAATAGTATAGGGTCTCCTGCTCAAGCAGGGGGTTGGACTAGGAGACCTCCAAGGTTCTTTCCAACTCTATTATTCTATGTTCTATGAAATCTTTCAAAAGCTATCTCTTAATTATTCTGGTTATTTTTGCCACCAATATTTGCTCCATATATTGGTGAGACCAATTTCTCATCATCTTCCTCTTTACATAGTAATAACATGTAATAGCATTTTCAATTCAGCTGAGTTTTGTAATACTAAAATATTGCAAAAAGTCATCTTTCTACATAGTACTTTAAATATTCAATTTTATCTTTAACCAATGCTTACATTCTGCTTAAAGATTACTTTTATGTATTCTAATATGCTCCTTAAAATGTAGTTTTCAAGTTAGCCTTGCTTCATGATTTTTTTCCCTCCATTTCACAACAGAATACAGTTATTCACATTGGTTGGTTGTTGCATTTTTGCTGACAGATTTCTTCCCTTGATCTTTTTCTGTTTACATTTGATATTATTTTGCTTTCGGCATTGTCATGTTCTTTTTTAAAGAAGCTTCTCCTTAAAAAAAATTCTGAAAACAGGTCCCTTCAAGATAGACACTAGTGAGAAAATATTGCATAATGCTTGGAGAGGTTTCTAATACTTGGGAAGGGGGGGGGGAATTCAAAAAAACAAAGGCTGAAAAACAGTGGGTAGAAACAAATAGAAATAGGAATTTAACAGAAAGTTATACATCTAGATAAGAAAAATGAAATAAACACATACAGTATGGAGAAAATCTGGCTCAAGAGTAGCACATTCAAGAAGGACTTGAGTGTTCTAGTGCAGGGCTTTTCAACCTTTTCATCCATTGTACCACTTTTATGATATGGCAATATCCGAGTACCACCAGTCACCTAGCAAGGTGTCAAAAACTTGATGACCCCCCCAAAAAGGGAAAAAGTGATAAAGTACAGGTAGTCCTCAACTTAACAGTTTGCTTAGTGACTGTTCAAAGTTACAATGGCACTGAAAAAAGTGCCCCCCAAGGAAACAGCTGAGCAAGACACCTGCCTGCCTACCCGGCGGCGCTTTTCCTCCTGTCCGAGGTTTTCATTGTTGTGAGCATTTCTGTTGAGGATTGGCAGCGGGGATGGGGTGGGGGATGTTTGGTTTTTATTCTCTGTCTGCTGGGTGGTTGCAGCAGGTTTTGATCACTTCACAAGACCCTGGGACACTGTGACTGTCATAAATATGAATCATTTGCCAAGCATCTGAATGTAAATCACAAGACCCTAAAGATGCTGCAATATTCCAGCTGATCAGCACTTCTTCTGGGCTCAGCAGAAGCACCAGGATCAGCACCGAGCTCCAGCTGAAGCCTGGCACCAATTCTGGTGCTTCCACTGAGCCCTGACAGCCTGCAGCTCCAGCCATCTCTCGCTCAGGCTTGTGCGGTGCTGCCACCGGTTCAGCTCATTCCCCTCCCCTGCTACCACTTTTCTAGGATGGTCACGCACCACCTGCCAGGTGCAAATGTACCACAGGTGGTACCCGTACCACTGGCTGAAAAGCCTTGTTCTAGTGGATCACAATGTCAACATCTCCCAACAATGTAATATATCTGCAAAGAAAGCCAACATCTTGAAGAGCATCAAGATTTATTTTTAAAAAGCATGATAGATTGAGACACTGAAGGTTGTACACTATAGGAAAGCAGAAGGAACTACAGGTAGTTTTCAACTTATGACCGCAATTGAGCACTAATTTCCACTGCCAAGAAGATAGTTGTCAAATGTGCTTTGCCCTATTTCACAACCTTTTTTTGCCATAGTTGTCAAGTGAATTACTGCAGTTGTTAAGTTAGTAACTGATTCCCCATTACTTTGCAAAAAGTGATCACATGACCCCAGGACATTGCAATTGTGATAAATACATGTCAGTTGCCAAGTGTCCAAATTCTGATCACGTGACCACAGGGATGCTGCAATGGTCATAAGAGTGAAAAATGGTCACGTCACTTTTTTTCAGTGCCATTGTAACTTTGAACAGTCAATAAAAGAATGGTGGCACTTGGATCCACAGAAATTGTCTCGCATGTATCCTAACTTACAGCCTAAGTGTTGGAGATGTGGATTTTGGATGCAACTTATTATCATATTTGGTGGATGTGTAAAAATATAAAAGCCTTTTGGATTAAGATTTGGTGGAACATTCAGAAGATTTTTAATAGAAAGATAAAGTTTTCACCACAATTATTCTTGTTAGGTATTACTGTAGATTGTGACGTTAAAGAAACTATTTTAATGTTGAATCTTATTATGACGGCAAGGTTATTGGTTGGACAATATTGGAAGAAAGATTCTTTGCCTACTGTAGAAGAATGGTTGCTTAAAGTTTCTAATTTAGCAGAAATGGCTAAAATTTCTGCTTATTTGAAGGATCACTCACAAGAAAGATACATCTTGGTGTGGAGAAGATGGGATAAATTTTGTACAGAATAAATATGGGATTATAAAGTATTATTTAGTTTTTGAATAACTTAAAGTTTAAAATGGGAATTATTTATATTGCTAATTATGTTTTTGTTTGAAATTTTTCTTTTGTATTTGAGTTAAAGTATTTTAGGTTTTATTTTTGTATAGTTGGATAAGTTTCGTTAGAATTTGTTTGGTTATCTCTTTTTTAACCCTGTAATCAGCTCTGGGAAGTAAGGGGGGGAGGGTAAGGAAGGGGGAGGTAGGGGGGATATTATATTATATTGTATTAAAAATTTGTATAAAACTTTTCAATAAAAAATAAATAAAAGAATGGTTGTTAGTCAATGACTACCTGTAAATGTTACAATGAAAGGACAAAAAAAAGATTTCCCACAACTAAATTTAAAAGTCGATAAAATATTAAAAAGAATATAAACCTGAAGCTTTTCTTATAATTCCAAGATTCAGTTTTTAATTATAACTGAATTTAATCACAGGACACTAAAACATTTCGGAACAGATGCTATGTTATCAATTGCCTTATTATTGCTCATCAAAATTAAATTACTTAAAAGAAGCTATGTTTCTTTGGGATTTGCCTTGATTTAAGACCTATTTTACAGTAATGGTTAAAAAAACAATCTACCCATCCAGCTTGGAAAGGGGCAAAAAAAGAAACAAAGACAGGAGTTAAATAAAGATACATTGGAGACAAGATAGCACAAACTTGTAGAGGAGGAGAAATGTCTATGCCTGTAAAATGAGTGTGTAATTCATTACTGCAGAGTATGTCTTTGACTGGAAGCAACCAAATTAGAGTAAGGGAGGTGGATGTGCATGTGTGAACAATACAAACCTATATAGAGAAATCAGTGATTTAATTAGGTGGATCTTATGTGGTTTGAAAGTAGGTAAGAAAAAAAGATCTACTATAAAAGCATTGTATAAATTTTGGACCTTTGTTTTATAATCTAATCTTGGAGATAATTTCTTGTCTTTTGGCATCACCTGTGACATCCACTTGTGACTCTAAGCACAAATCTCTCAAAATTCCAAATAAGTTCACCAAATCAAAGAGACCACTACTAAGCCAAACAAATCAATGGAAAATCCTATCCATATAACACAAATGCACATTTTACTAAGAATGCCATTCCTATCCCCAAATCCATAGAGAAATAAGCTTCAGCTAATAAAAGCCAATGTAAGGCATCAAGGTAAACAAAATCCTAGGATTGTTTCCATTCAAATCATTGGAACACAATGTAACAGTTTTAATATTATTTTTGAAGAAAAACAAGACAGAAACTGAGATGAGCTTAGTTTCTTAAGTTCCAACAATGTGTATACATGATTTGAAATAATTAATGTTTTAAAAATCTGGAGGAGGAGAAGTTACAAAGGTAATATGAAAGAGTTGGTGAACTAGTATCACTTGCCCCATAATCAATAAATGGCCTACAAAACTGTGGGTCTGTGGCATCTGAAAAAGTAACCATTATCTAAACTCAGGGAGCACTAATTACTGTAGATGTACCGAGGAAATAATTAGCAACATCCTCAGAATCTTAATGATAAAACACACTGCTCCTTTGGGGAATATATGTGTGATGCTTTGACATATGTAGAAAAGATGTGAAATTTGCACTACAATCCTATTTTTATCAGACTGAATCTCTTTATCTCCTTTGGCAGACACCACTGGATAAAATATTATTGCTTCAAGTCAAAAGACTGTCAACTCTGTGTATCTTTTCATAATCACTACAGAATGCTTCACTGGCAATCCTACTGGATATAGTGCCAGTCTATGCACATACAAACAGCCTTTGAAGGAACCAGGCAAAATTTTCCAAGATCATATTTATCTAAATGCAACTACAATTAAACAGAGTATTATGGAATACTTTATCAAATGCTTTCTTAAGATCAGTTATGTCCAAATCATTCTCACTATCTACTAAGGAAGCTACCTGAACAAAACATGTCTGACAAGATTATTCTTAACATATTCATACCAACTTCTAATAACTACATGCTTCTCAAAATCAATATTTATGAATGGCTCTAGGATCTTCCTAATTATAGATTCAGATTTACTGGTCTATAACTGCTCGTAGCTTCTTTTTTTCTGTATTGAGGAAACATTTATCCTCTTCTAGTCATTTAATAATTTGACAACTCAGGAAGTTCGGAATGCCCAAGGAGCTGCTGATACAGTCGAACAGAGGAATTACTGAATCTGTCATTTGTATAAACCAGACATTTGTACTGTCTGGTTTGGTACAGCATCCACACAAGACAGGTACAAACTTCAACAGATAATTAGATCTGCAGAAAGAACTATTGCAACCAGCCTACCTTCCATTGAAGATCTGCATACTGCACAGGTCAGAAAGAAGCTGAGGAGATATCTACAGACCCTTCACATCCTGGACCTAAACTGTTTCAACTCCTACCCTCAGGACACCGCTACAGGGCATTGAATGCCAAAACTAGACACAGAGACAGTTTTTTTCCTCGTGCCATAGTTCAGCTGAACACTTTATTTCCACAGTTCTGTCTTCTGTCTAAGTATATTACTATGTAGTATGGCTATATTATTTTATCCTTATAATCTATTCCACTACCTTCTCTATTAGTATCAATACTATGATTATTATCCTTTGTGATTATTACTTTGTTGTTTTGTATGTACATTGAGAGCTTATGCACCAGAGAGAAATTCCTTGTGTGTCTATTGGACAATAAACCTATTCTATTCTATTCTATTCTATTCTATTCTATTCTATTCTATTCTATTCTATTCTATTCTATTCTATTCTAATTCTTATTCTTATTCTTATTCTTATTCTTATTCTATTCATCATTGTCCTGGGATGCACTGAAGGGAAATAACTTGCCCTGGAAACTTCAGATTATTCAGAATCAGTAAGGCTTCCCCGTTGATTTTATCAAAGGTTCTACCTCTTCATCAGCTGAGCAACTCACATAATTTTTCTTGTTTTAAATTTATCTGATAAATCCCCTTTTCTTGTCCATTGTCAATCTCAGATCATTCCAGGCTTTAGATTTTTTGACACCATCTCCACAAATCTAGACTACTTCTAAGTACTCTTTGTTAGTTAACACTTACTTTTTCAATCTCATATATAAACTTCAGAATTTTAGTAAGCTTCTTATGTAGCCTCAGTAGGTTCTTTTGTTATATTCTCTTTTTTCTCTTATTGAATTTGCATTTATAAACTTTTAGGAACATCCACCTACCTTGGATTTCTTTAGCCATTACTTTTTTTTCATCACAGAATCTTATTACTTATTGTTCTTTTATCAAGATTCATTTTCCTGAAGATCACAATATGGACATTTCATTTGATTATACTCAACTTTAATTTCCCTTGAACTGTAGAATTACAGCATCACATGGTCACTTTCTTCCAAAGTTCCCACCTTTTCTAAGTACTGCTGTATCTTTTTACATTTTACAAGAAGAAAAAATGTCAGCAATATTGAAAAGGACTGTGCTTCAATTATCTGAAAGGTTCATATTTGGTGGAGTTCCTCTCCCAACAAACATCAAAATCATTAAACATTCCCATCCCATTTCAAATAAAGTTCTTTGAAAGCTTTGTTTATTTTGGAGAGGTTTTATCATATTTTATCTTTACTAAGAGCTAGTGGTGGACATCAGTAACAATGGTGCTTTTATTCCTTGTTTCATTTATTTCTGTCTAAATGTTTTGAAGTATATCAGCATGTTCATTCTCTTGAATTTCTTTGTAAAGGGAATACACAAATTTTTCACATATTGCACTGTGCAAATCCAATTCAGTTAATTTTATTATTTTTAAGAAGTTGCTTTGTTGTATTCCAAATTGACATACCAGCATAATCATATTTACCTTCCTGTACAAAGTTTTTAAGCTCATTTTGTTTCATTCCCATATTGTGAATGAACAATGAAAGCTATTAATCTTGTAAATGGATAATTTTCCATTGAATGGTTTAATAGAAATTATACTTAATATATTTCTTATTCCAATAGGGCTTCAATCCCACAAGAAGACGCTTGGAGTTGCTGTACCAACCTTGCCTATATTTAGATCACAAATGGGAATCAGGGGCTAAGGATGTCTGGATTAGAGAATATGCAGACATATTATTCATCAGACATATACTTTTCACTGGACATGAATTACTGAATCTAAACGGGTAAGACACCTCATAAACTGACAGATCCTCTGACACACATTCCTATTACTTGCAGCAATCAATCACCAGCTACTACAACATTCCTCTTTAACTTCTTGTATAGAGAAATTGTTCTCATTCTACTCTTCCACCACTCCGTTGTATTGCCTCTTGGTCATGTTTGTCTCCTTGAGAGACTAAAAGTTGCTTCTGTCTGAGAATCCAAAATCTGTTTCTCAATTCTTGTACTGAAAAAAATTCTTCTAAATCTCTTGTTTATAATTATAGCTCCCATCACTTGTCTTACTCCTCTATTGGTTATCTTCCATATAGCAAACTGTTTTCTCTGTCTATCGGGGTTTTTGTTTAGTACAAGGATAGCAGCCTATTACTCCAATTTTACTTTTTTTCACAGCAGTGAGTTTGCATTTTGTTGCATATATAGATTTTATTCTTTTTAGGCATTAACACCTCCCTTTAAACCCTTCTGCCAAATTCCACTGCCAAACTCTAGCAGAGCTCTCTATTTCCTTGCTTGATGAAATTTTTCCCTAGAACTGGTTGTCTTTCATTTCTTCTATTGTCACTTTGGCAGCTTCTGTTTAGTCAGCTGGATACAATCTCTATAATTCACAATAGTAAATCAGCAAATCTGTATGCACTGTTGCATCACAAATCTCTTGTTTTTATTGATTCCTTTTGTTGGAAGTCTACCATTAACATCCTATTAGTTATCCCTGGACTCACTGCCTACATTTTTTGGTGTTTCAACTTACGTAACTATATTATACATTTCTACATTATAAAGGTTACGAGGGTAAAATGGAAATCATACCAGTATGGAAAGAACCAGGCTGAGATAGATTGGTTTATTGTGTTATTGTACACATTCATTTAAACAGCATTTCAGTCATACTCTAAAAATATAACCAGAATATTATTCTGATGCTTATTAAAAGACTGATTAAAAAAAGTTAGATCCACTCCCCAAAACATTTTTAGTATTATTTTAGTATAGGCTTATTGGTTTTCTCTTACTTTGAAAAAAAATAGACAGCCATTAAGGGCATTTTATAAGATTTTGGTATTGCTTTATTGTTGTCAGAAAGACTATCATATCTATGACAATGTATAGAAGCACAGGGAAACAAGTGAGGATTACAAATTATTAAACTGTGTAGACCTCCAGTTAATCTGAATGAATGATGCATGATAATTCCACGCTACAGTTCTTAGTATAAAAATAATCAGGTGTGCTGAAGCACTTGGACAAAAACCTCTTTTGAATAAAATGGAATTCAGATATAAATATTTTTCAGATAGAAACATAGAAATGCATACAACAGTACAAATCCAAGTATCATCAAATGCTTAACCTGCCTGGTGTTCATTTTCCTTTAAATTTTTATGATCATAAATTATAAAGTAGTTCCTGATCAAACAATAGCCTTTTAAAAACATATTAAATGTTAAACATGTTAGCAAAGCAGTGACGTTACAAGTATATTTGACTGAAACATTAAACAATACTTTGATAAAAGATCATTAATGACATGAAAGAAATCAGCTTTTTGTTCTAAATAAATACTTTTTATAGAAAGGGCCAAATGTTATACTTAAGTTGATTCTTGCATCTTCATTCCTCTATTTAATTATCTTCAGTATTATTATCACTTTGGCTAGAATAAGATTTAAAATTCTAATTGTTGTCCTCAATGATGGTTTTAATGTTCCATTCAACACAGATGAGTCTGAATTTGTAGAGGAAATCTCTTTAGAAAAACATGGAACTCTGAAAGATTCATAAGCTATATAAAGTAATGCAGATGATTCTCTTGTCCCTTAAGATTTTAGTATGAGTGGGCAAATTTGAGTGACTGGGAATGAACTTTTTAAAAATATATTTTGGAGCATCTGAGATCAACAGTGATGCAATGGAATCTAAGTGGGCATATCCAAAATAGGAATCTGAAATAAGCCTCAGTGATGTCACAGGCTCCAAGACATCATCACAGAACTGATGTCAATTATACAAATTCACTGTGGGATAAGAGCTCAAGTTAAAAAGTCTTGAGACTACAATAAATTAACTCCTCCTAATTACTATAGGTATTTGAAAAACATCCTCATGCCTTCACTTGACTCACGAATGTCCTGCACACAAGACCAATTTAACCACTGAAGTTGTTTTTGCTGTTGGTTTCTGTTGCATGTGTTTTGGTTAAGTAGGAAACATCAAGCGATAAAACCAATGGTCTTAAAAAAATGTTTTAAAGAAAATATAGTCAAAATGCAACAAAACAACTGGGATTGTCTTTCCCACAGAACAAAAGTAAAACACAATTTTAAAAGTATGCATAAATCACTTTATCCAGGACTGATGCACTAGACTATTCTCAGATATACTACATGGATAATCTCTTCAGCAGTGTCACTATAAAGGCTGCATTAGCAGCTTGACAGTCTTTCCAAAGATCTGTGTAGTATTTTCCAGAAGGGTGCACTTACAGAACATATATCAGTATAGCTTTTCACACAAAATACAATATAGACAGCTCTGTATCTGTAGGAGAATTTCACTCCAATATCCTTAGAAATCTAAATTATAAATAAATAAACTTCAAAGTTTATACCAACAGTGACAATTTATCAGTTCATTTTGGAAAATAAGTAAAATAAACATTTCTGAAAAATTACTAAATATGTTAGAGTTACTTCATGTTGTACATTATAGAGCCTGTAAGCTGTTTATTTTATTAATAAAGAGAAAGAAAATTATTTAAATAAGCTTGATTCTGAAACTATGGTTTATTTTATAACAATAAATCTACAGTTATTGCAAAGGCACTAGCAGTTATTACTTTTCTGCATCATTCCCTCAATCCTCAGAAAAAGCACAGATATTCAAATTAAAATATACATTTCAAATTATATGCAATCCTAACTATATTACACAAGGAGACTTCCAAATTGCACAAAGGAGGGTATATTCCTCTTTTCCTGAAACTTATTCTAGAGAGCTCCTCAATCTTCTTGCTCCTATTACATAAGTGTGCAGGATTCAAGGAAGATGGGAGTAATAATGGATACAAGCATTCTATTTTACTGGTCACACAACTTGGTTAAGCATTATAGATTCGATAATATTCTTAACTAATGCATAGAAATGTGCAAATTTGTCAATTTTAGAGCTTTTTCCATTTTTATTTACTTAAAATATCTCAAATTTTATTTGACTTAAATATTAAAAGTTTGTGTAACTTGTATTTTTATGCACATTATTGCAGTGTTGTTTAACGTTTTTGTAAACATTTTCTTCTAATGTAAGTCTTACAGATTCTGATATTGCAATACTATATTAAAATATTTAAATAATTTCAAATTTGTATATAAATTTGATTTATATACAGTTTTAAAACTGCAAAACTGAACAAATGTGAACTATACTAATTTCTTCCCCTCCTGCTGAATTTAAAATGTGTAAGTTTTAAGCAACCAACTTGGTATGGCTATATTAAGCAAAAATAATGCTTTAAACATTCTAAAGCAGGTCACAAAAGAAACATATGTAATAGTTCAACTATTTAGTTATAGAAAACTTACAAACATTACATTTAATTTTATAGTGAATACCCACTTTCTTTAAGTCAATCAAGACATTTTAAATGAACTACTTAAAGTTTAAATAATGAACATACATGCAACTATTTAGAAAACAAAATCAGACCAATGATTATATTATGATAACCTGAGTCACAAATCTGCATCTTGGATATCTATAGCTCACCACATGCATTAAAAAAAGAAACAGAGATGACAATAAATAACTGGGGGAAATCAGAGGCTGAGACAGAGAACAATAGAGTAAATCAACTCTTCCATAACACAAAATGAGTATATGTACTATATACATGGGATAGAATTTACAAATACTGAATGAGTATTTTTCAAGTAATGTTCTTTAATATACATAAAGTATACAAAATATACAAAAGTAATTTTAAGACTTTTATCTATTTTATTAGCCAACTGTTTAGATGAAAAAGTAGAGGAAAAAAACAGGTAAACATATAACACTTCAAAATTAGTTTCTGCTTGGACATTTAATTGCATGTATATGTAAAAGTGAGAACATTATAGAATAAAATATTTCTAAATCTTGCCTAATAATTAAATTTGTTCACACAAATTTAGTATCACTCATTTATGAGGAGCAAACATTCTGTATTTTGAAATTTATATTCACTTACATGACCTAAAAGATTTTTAACCAGAACAGGGTTATGGCTTAAAAATAAAAATGGTCAAAGGTAAACTAAACTAAACTAAAATTGAAAAGCAGGTGATTAACCAAAGCTCCTAAAATTAAATCATGAATTTGGAATTTTAAAATATACAAAGGGAAATACAAACAAATCATATTCTATTGCAGTGTTGTCTGTCCACATGCTGATTTAAAATATTATTAAGCATTATTTTCCTGATATATTTCAAAGAATTAATGGGACACAAAAATGAATAGCATGGTTAAAGAAAGGAAATAAACTAGCAGTTCTTCCATATCTTTTTGGGATTTACTTTTTATACAGCCCTGAATATTCTATATCAAAATCTTCCCACTGTTTATAATTTGCCCTCTTCAAGGTCATTAATGTTTCCAATGAAAACAGTCTGAGGATTTTAAAACAATAATCCTTGCTAGGATTTTTAACCCTTTATTTCTAGCAAAATATGCATAATCTGAAGAGTAGTTTATGTAACATGTTTTTATTCTCAAGTGCTATCGCTTAGAACATTAGCTGTGACTTGGACATGACCACCTTATTCCACCCCCAAAATTAAAATATTGTAACTCCAGGTCAGAATATTCTACTTATACTGAAACCTGCAGGACACCAGTTTTTACATGAACTTTCCAGAACATTTAGGCAAATTAAAGTAGTAGGAAACATAGCTCATCCTACATTTTTTTCTATGTGTTCAGCAAATTTCTCAGGAAGAGTCATATTTAGCTTCAGAAAAGTTTTTAGTCTGATATCTATTCTGTTGACATTATACAATGACTGTAGAAGCACTTAGGAGAAATAGCCTCATGATCAAGCTAACAAGAATTGTTTTATTAGTACCTCCAATTACTGCAATATCTTGAGAAAATCCAAATACCATTAAGACAGCTTTGAGGAGGGGGGTCTCCTTCTTCATAATTTCCCCACACCCACTTGTTATGACCAGATCTTATTACATAAGAAATGCAATATTACACAAGGTGCTTCCAGTTGGGAATTGAATTGAATAATCACATTACTTCATTCAGGGATTTTTACAGAGATCCAGATTACTTCATCTTCCACTTGTAAATTGTTCATTTTCTCACTGCTTTTTTGCTATTTAACATACTCTCTCTCTCTCTCTCTCTCTCTCTCTCTCTCTCACACACACACACACACACACACACACACAGCCCTACCAAAAAAACTTATCAAGGACAAAAAGGTGAAATAGCTGAATCTATTCATACTATTATACTAGGGCATCTCCTTCTAATGTCTCTAAATATCAAGTATAGCAGTCATACATTCCCAAACTATATACATATATTTGCATACCTTCTAACACATGTTCCTACCAATTTGTTAAATTTATATACATCAAAAAAATCACTTGTGATGTTTTTACAATAAACGGTATTATTTAAAGGCATATGCCACAATAAGAATAACTGCAGTCCTATCACAGGACTATGTTTGTGGTTCATTCATTTCAAACGCTTTCAGTTGAAGAATCCAAACTCCTCATACACAAAATCTGAAAGGCTCCTTTTTAACCCCTTCTTTTATTTGCTTTTGTCAGAAGATGAGGTATTGTTGCAGCTTTTGGCTCAGCACTGCTGCTTGGTAAAATATCTGCAGTACATACAACAATTTTTTTTTTTGAGGGGAGGGAGAAGGAGAAGAATATCCAAGGAAATATATTCAGCTGGGGTCCAATATTAAGTGATCTGCTCTTGGACAGCTGCCATATATTTTCACAGGGTTGTTTTACCAGTAAAGCACTGAGGAGTGAGAAGGAAAAAAGGCATTGTGCAAGCTATTTTCTGTTTCTCGCTCTTTAATGTTTTTTTTTTTTCCCCCTGTGGAAGGAAATGAAACAAGACGTCGTAGAAATCCCTGATAAAATGCCATGCGCCAAGCAGGACGACTGCAAAATAAATGACTAGTTCGACCACTGGAAGCGTCCCAAGAAGTGACCGAGACCTCAGCGCGAGAAGAAAAACAGTCGGTTCGCCCCGTGCAGCTCCCAGCTAAGTCCCATCCCGCTACCCCCACTTGAGAGCGGACGCCGTCCAAGCCAAAACCTCGAATGTTACGGCTTTTCAACGCGGTCCAGGATTTCTCAATGGGGAACCAAGGGCGAGTATCCGACTGCCCTTTATCCAGAGAGAGACAGAGAGAGAGAGAGATCTATTTCAGAAGCCTGTTGGGGAAAAAATGCCCCATTCCGCGTCCCAAAGCATCACCCCGGGGTGTTACTCTACGGGATCCTTACACCTGATAGACACAGTTTTGTTTCCGAATATTGTAGACCATCCGCCACTGGTCACTCTTTTAGAACAGGTGACGGCAGGGGCCATAAACTCCTCGCCAGGTTTCCGCTACAGACCCCTCCCACAATACTGTAGACAGACGGGGAAAAGAGAGAGGGACGTTTGCAGTTCCTCAGCATCCCCGCCTCACCAAATGCCCGTCTCCCGAGGAATTCCAGAGCTGAGCCAGAGCGTTGCCTTAATTCATTAACTCTCCAATGCAGCACCCCGAGATCCCTGCCTGGTCTCCCCTCGCTCCCCCACCCCCCATCCCAACCTCAGCGCCAAGTCTCCCTGCTTAGCAATGCGCGAGCCATCTGCTCCTCGCCCCGGACCTTCAATCCCAGCCCACGAACAATGCGCTCCCCGCACTGAGGCGAGGGGGACGCGAAGCGAAAAGGAAAGAGAAGCGAAGTGCTTACAGTTCGCAGGAACTGTATCTCGTCTTCTCCTTCGCCCGCTTCAGCCATGGCGCTCTCCCGCTCTCTTCTTTTCGCCTCCCGGGCGCTGCTGCCTCCGGTGCCCGGGCTGGCGGGCGGTGTGGGACAGCTGGAGGATTAGGCACCCCTGCGGGACGGAAGCAGAAGGAGGCGGGGGGGGGAACGCTGGCTGCAGCTGAGCGAGAGCCTTCCACGCCGAGCTGGACCTTTAGTAGGGAAAGAAAGTGAGAGCCTCCCGGAGCCGGTCGACTAGCCCCAATCTGCTCGAACGTGTCACTCCCTCTCTGCAGCAGAATGGCAGCTCAGCCCGGCATCCTTCGTGCAAGTGCATGGGGAAGAATTAAAGCGGGGAGGGAAGAGAGGGCTGCGATTAAAGGGACAGCGGGGGTGGAGCTCCCGGTGGCTCCCCCACTACTGCAGGTGATCCGCAGCCGGCTCTTCCCTGCAAATGCAAACCTGAAGCGCAGCGCCGCTCTCTGGCCGCTCGCACACTCGTTCGCGCGCGCGCGCGCTTCCAAAGCCACTCCCTCCACACCCTGCGCGCCGAAGGCGTGGAAGACAGACGCGCGCCAGGCGCAGAGAAGAACTGCATGTTGACGTGCAGCGGAGGACGAGGACGAGAGGGACGGGCAGGGGGCGAGCGTGGCCGGCCTTCGACGGAGTGGTCAATCCCTTAGGGAGGAGACCCGAGGAGGCATTCAAGAAAAGCTCCGCAAATCGATTAGCAGTGTTGTCATAAAGCCACGTGACAAGTAGAAAACCGTTAGTCAAAGCTTTATGCTTCTCACTGCGTTTTCTGCTTGGGTGGCACCAAAGGGGAAGATAGACTTGACTGGTCATTTGTTGAATCTAGGAATCGTGTCCGATGGATTTGAGCCGAGTCCTTTTCTGACTGTGTGCTACTATAGCATTACAGCCCAATCTAATGGTAGGGATGCTGTTGTTATTAGCCATCCAGAGTCCACTGGAGTTGGGTGGCCAATACATTTAAATAATAATACGGTAAGTGACCAAGAGAAGGCCTAATCCCAAATGCTTTGTAATTATGCTTTGCATTACTTAGAAATTCATAATATTTGGATGCTTTTGACTTCCAAAGTGTACCAGAACCCCAATGTTCCCTTCTCACACAAAAAAAAAAGTTTGGTGTGGTAGTTAAGGTGTTGGCTTAGAAACCAGGAGACTTGCGTTCTAGTCCAATCTTAGGTCACTTTCTCTTAGCCCAATTCACCTCACAGGATTGTTGTGAGGAAAATAGAAGTTAGATATGTTTGCCTTCTTGAGGTGTAAATGGAAGAAAGCAGACTAAAAGTCTTTTTAAAAATTTCAGATGCATTTCTCTGGGGCAGCTTCTCCTGGGGCAAAGTAAGGAATGCCTGTTGTTTCATCGTAGTCTGATTTTGAAGGAGGGAAATTGCCAGATCCCAAAGAGGAAGGGCAGAGTGATATAGGGAGATGCTTTTCTCAAGTTCTTGCTTACCAGCCGTTAGTCTTTGAAAATAAGCACCTTTCATTGAGCTTGAAAACAAGTACTTATTGCAGTGCAGCACCATCAATCACTGTAATACAATTCAACCTGGCCACTCCATTTAACTTCTGTTAGCTACCCTGCATTCAGCAATATTTGAAACTTCCAGGCTGTATTCAAGTGCAGCACTAGTTTTATGCATTGCCACAATCCTGTAAGGAAAATACTAGTGTATTATTGTGGCCAATCTGTTGTTGTCTAGGATGGCAGTAGGTGGCAGACACTCTAAGTGAGTCCATCCAGGCTCAGCTAACTGTGCTTATTTACAGAAATGGTACATTTATCTCATCTAGTACATTTCAGCACCTGCCTAGCCTTATATGACTCTCTTGATAATTAGCAAGGTGGACATCATACTGAATTATAGTCAGGAGTACATGTAGACTTGCCAACATCTGGCTCTTTGAACAGGCAATAGGTTAGATCAGCGGTTCTCAACCTATGGGTCGCGACCCCATTTGGGGTCGATCGACCATTTTACAGGGGTCGCCAAACAATGCGATCCGCCATTTTCCCCCCTCGGGCCGGCGCCGCGCATGCGCACCGCGCATGGGGCGGCGCCATGCATGCGCACCGCGCATGGGGGCGGCGCCACGCATGCGCGGCACATTTGTGTGACAGGGTCGCCGTCACAGAAACGTTGAGAAACACTGGGTTAGATGGACTATGAGATGAGTTCCCTTGATAAATTAGATTATATTTTTAAATTGTTAGTGGATCTTGTTTTGGTCTTCCCCTGATATCTGTGAAATTACTGTTTATGACTGTATTGTTATTTTAACTATATTCTATAAGCTACCTAGAGTTACTTTTTGAATAAAGCAGAATACAAACTGATTAAATTTTAAGTATCAATAAAATCATGCATTATATTGTCACAATGCAAACAGAACCCTGTTATACTTCCGTCTCATTATTGGACAGATGTAAATTACAGAGTTTACATCATGGCAGATCTTTCATTCCTTTGCTCCACCCCAAGATTGTTTATTACATATATAAAGTCACTCAATAGGATTGAGCTATCAATGGCTATTGACTCTTGATGGTTTTTTCCTACATCTGGAATCACAGTTGAGACATCTTTTATACTAGCTGCTAATGGAGGAGGATATCTTGTTCTAGTTTGTCATTACAGGACATAACATACTGAGTAAGATGGGCAAATTGTTTGGTTCATCTCAGCCACTATTCTTAAATATTACAGGTAGTCCTTCAATTGCGATGGCATTTCCATTGCTAAGCAGTGCAGTTATAAATCCATATGTCATGTGATAGTTTAGCAAAAGCAATCCCAGTTACCATCATAACCCCAGGATTCTGCAGATTGTTAAATGGGAAGAGGTGGAAGCCTCTGCAGACATTTAGGTCAGACAAACATGTCATGGGCAGTTGCTTCAGAGTGCAGGCAGGTGCACAAGCAGGTGTTATGGAGTGGGTGTATGGGAGCCACAGGGGCCTGTGGGCAGCCACCAGAGGAGCATGGGCAGGCAAAAAAGCAGCAGGAGTGACTTCCCAATTCCTAACAGTTTCCCTATTGACTTTGTGGGAAGCTGGCATGGAACATCAAAAATCATGATCATAGACCACAGCTTGTTAAAACATTGTAACTGTAAGACAAGCATCCAGGGCTCAAATCATAATCATGTTCTCAGAGGAATGCTGGAGCAGCCCCTCATAAGTCCCCTTCATTCAGTGCCATCAAAACTTTGAACAGTCACTGAACAAGTGATTGTACATGTCTTGGGTGTCACTTAATTCCAAACAGCAACAAAAAATTTAAAACAATAATATAAACAAGAAACATCCACTACCTGCACTATACACTGGTAGTAGACCAATCCTCAGTGTCCCCAATGAAGAGCCATGTCTTTAAAGCCCTTTGGAAGTCCAACAAGGTTTGGGTTTCCAGCTTTTGAAAGTTACTCACTTTTTAAAACATCCCAAGGTAGGCAAAAACCAGCTATTCAAATAATTATTATTCCAAATACATGTTTTCCTCTTTAAATACCCATTGTAGGTAAAAACACATTTTACTAAATGGCAGAAAATAGCATATTACTTCAACTTATTTCTTTAATAATTAGACATTTTGTAAAGAAGATGGGGAAAGTATTCAGAAATTGCTGTGTGAATAGGCATGGGAAAGGGAAAGTTGGCAGGTTATAAATGTTGATGGTATGGATCTGTTCTTTCCATTGAGGCTCAGATGGAGTCAAGCCCTTGTATTTTTCTGGTAGCCAAGTCATACCCTTAATGTTCACACTCTCTGTAATTCCACCAATTGATTAACCTCTCTCCAAGTTGCCTTGATCTTAGACACTAACCTTATATTATGGGGGGGGTATGAATTCCTGTTCTTCTTGATCATGGAGCCAAGTATACCCAGGAGTATAGCAGCTGTAACCTATACCACTTCATGGTTTGAGTTAGGGTGGTAGTAGGAATGGTTGTGAAAGCTCTGTTGGCATCTTCTAGCATTCTATCTGATGGTACTTCTCTACTTAGTCTTGCTAACTGGTATCCATGATCTTATGCCTTGTATCAGCAGTTGTGTCAGCAGCTGTATCAGCAGCTGTGCTCTGTAGTGTAAAGGGTGGTAGTGTCATTTTAGCTTCAGGTGTTGGCTGCGCATCCAGTTGTTCTTCAGGGTCTTCTTGGGTATGGAGTGTAATGTGTAGTTGGTCTAAAGTTGTGAGAGCAACTTCCTGTTCACTATATTGAAGGATTGTGCAACTAGATGTTTCTCAGTTACTATAAATGCAAGTCTTCTATACATCCATAAGTTCCCTCACACATTTCATATATCCTTTCTCATTAGGTCTGCTGTTGTACCACTCTATCCTTTCCAGGTATGATTTGTTCCAGTAGCCCACTTATCATCAGATTGTCCTGGTTCCCCAACTTCTTAGTCAGACCTTATTAATCTGCATGACGACCAAGTCGGCATGACTCTCCTAGTTCATCTCATCTCATATTTGAGGTAGACAAGTGACGCATTTTGGAGTTATTGTCCAAGAAACCCTATTGGTAAGATTTGAACCCCAGTCTTCTGAATCAAAGGTGGCATTTTAACCATTACAATATCCAGTTGTACATCCTCCCTCCCTCCCTCCCTCTCTCTCTCTCACTCACTCTCTCATAATGGCTTACTGTACTAAAGCTTTATTACTCTCAGAAAGCTTGATATAAGATTGCAGACTTAATGGTATGAAGTGTACTAAAAGAAACTGAAATGGTGATTCATCATTTAAAAGCAATTTATGTGGCAATTAGTTTCAGAGGGGAAAAAATTAATTTATCCACAGACAAGCAATGAGTGATATCTTAGAATCTGGGATATTGACTGATCACACAAATATAATAAGTTAGAGGAGGGAGGCTAACAATTTATAGAAAAGAGAAAGCTCTTTATTACACATTGAAATTACAATAATATACTTCAACAATTCACTCTTTGAGGATAATTTAATATCAGTGTGGTAAAAGAAAATGTTATTCTTCATCAATATTGTTAGAAATTTATGTTTACAAATTTTGTTGATTGGATTTGTAAGAATACCCTATTACAATAACTTTTTTTAAAAAAACAGTAACATATTGAACTTTGCATAATTAAGGTTTGTACAGGTGCTTAATAGATTAATTAATTACAGAACTTAATAAATTAATCTAAGAGCTGGTAAGTTTCATGTTGCACATTAAAGATAGTTCTGGGAAACGATTTCAGACCTCTAACTGTAAGAACCAGAGCAGAATAATGTCAGTGCACATTTAGCCTGGAAAACCTGTTCTGCCTCAAAGAATATATTGAGGTAAAGTATCCTGAACCAGATGGCTATTATAATAAGTATGCTTGCTTAAAATTATATAATTAACATAAATTACATAAATTTCCCTTTATCTGAAACAACAGTGAATGCTTCAGCTTAATATAAGCAGTTGCAATACTTTTATCCTCCAAGTTAAATTATATCTGTACAGGTAGTGCTCAACTTATTATCATAATTGAGCCCAAAATTTCTGTTTTTAAGCAAAATAGTTGTTAAGTGAATTTTGCTGCATTTTACAAGCTTTCTTTGCCACAGTTGATAAGTGAATCACTGCACTTGTTAAGTTAGCAACATGGTTGTTAAATGAATCTGACTTCCCCATTATCTTGTCAGGTCGCAAAAAGTGATCACATGACCCAACACTGTAACTGTTATAAATATGAGTCAGTTGCCAAGTGTGCAAATTTTGATCACATGACCATGGGATGCTGCAACTCATAAATGTGAAAAATGGTCTTAAATCACTTTTTTTAGTTTAGCTTAGTCAATTTGAATGGTCATTAAATAAACGGTTGTAAATTGAGGACTACCTGCATATAAAGGATGTATAGTATACATCAGTGATGTAAAGGATGTATAGTATATATCAGTGATGGCGAAACATTTAGAGACCGAGTGCCCAAACTGCAACCCAAAATCCACTTATGTATCGTCAAATACCAAGTCGGTGGGGCCTATTGGGTGAGTGTGGCCCACTGGGTGAGTGTGGCCCATTGGGTGGGCATGGCTGAGGTGGTAATGGCAAACTGGGTGGGACTAAAAAGTCCCAGCTGAACGCGTAGGACTCGGGCGAAAGCGAGCATGCATAAAAAGAGGGATCTGAGTGCCACCTGTGGCATGCTTTCCATATGTTCGCCACCATGGACTTAGGGTTAGGGTTCGATCACCATGAGTGCTTGGGTATGGTTAGCAAAGTACTGACTTTTCTAGACTGCTGTATCTATGTGTCCAGGTAAAATACATGGGAAAATCCCATTGGAGGAAAATTCCACTTAGGGTTAGGTTAGGTCACCATGAACTCATAGAGAAAAATGACATCACCAACAAATTCGGAGTGCTTGGGTATGATTAGCAGGGCATTGACTTTTCTAGGCTGCGGTATTTGTGTGCTGGTAAAATATATGGGAAAATCCCATTGGAGAAAAATTCCACTTAAGGCTAGGGTTAGGTCAACACGAATTCAGAGAGCAAAATGGACATTGCCAACAACTTCGGAGTGCTTGGATATGGGTAGGAATGCACTTACTTTTCTAGGATGCCGTATCTATGTTTCCTGGTAAAATATATAGGAAAATCCCATTGGAGGAAAATTACAAAGTTAGGGTTAGGTCACCATGAAACCGGACAGGAAAATGGATATCGCCAAAAAATTCAGAGTGCTTGGGTATGGTTAGGAGGGCACTGACTTTTCTAGCCTAGCCTATCTATGTTTCCTGGTAAAATATATGGGAAAGTCTCATTGGAGGAAAATTCCACTTAGGGTTAGGTCACCATGAACTCATAGAGAAAAATGGATATCGCCAACAAATTCGGAGTGCTTGGGTATGGTTACGAGGGCACTGACTTTTCTAGGCTGCCGTATTTATGTTTTTTGATAAAATGTATGGGAAAACCCCATTAGAGGAAAATTCCACTTAGGGTTAGGCTTAGGTCACATGAACTCGCAGAGGAAAATGGACATCACCAACAAATTCGGAGTGCTTGGGTATGGTTAGGACGGCACTTAATTTTTAAGGCTGCCCTATCTATGTTTCATGGTAAAATATATGAGAAAATCCCATTGGAGGAAAATTCCACTTAGGGTTAGGATTAGGTCACCATGAACTCCCATTGGAAAAAAAAATCCACTTAGGGTTAGGTCACAATGAACTCATACAGAAAAATGGACATCACCAACAAATTCATAGTGCTTGGGTATGGTTAGGAGGGAAGTTACTTTTCTAGGCTGCCGTATTTATGTTTCCTGGTAAAATACATGGGAAAATCCCATTGGAGGAAAATTCCACTTAGGGTTAGGGTTAGGTCACCATGAACTCATAGAGAAAAATGGAAATCGTCAACAAATTCGGAGTGCTTGGGTATGGTTAGGAGGGCATTTACTTTTCTAGGCCACCGTATTTATGTTTCCTGATAAAAATCCCATTGGAGGAAAATTCCACTTAGGGTTAGGGTTATATCACCATGAACTCGGAGAGGAAAATGGACATCACCAACAAATTCGGAATGCTTGGGTATGGTTAGGAGGGCATTTACTTTTCTAGGCCACCATATTTATGTTTCCTGATAAAAATCACATTGGAGGAAAATTCCTTAGGGTTAGGTCACCATGAGCTCCTAGAAAAAAAGGGATATCGCCAACAAATCCGGAGTGCTTGGATATGGTTAGGATGGCACTTGCTTTTTAAGGCTGCCCTATCTATGTTTCGTGGTAAAATATATGGGAAAATCCCATTGGAAAAAAAATCCACTTAGGGTTAGGTCACCATGAACTCATAGAGAAAAATGGACATTGCCAACAAATTCAGAGTGCTTGGGTATGGTAAGGAGGGCACTTACTTTTCTAGCCTGCTGTATCTATGTTTCGTGGTAAAATATATGGGAAAATCCAATTAGAGGAAAATTCCACTTAGGGTTGGGGTTAGGTCACCATGAGCTCGGGGAGGAAAATGGACATCACCAACAAATTTGGAATGCTTGGATTTGGTTAGGACGGCACTTAATTTTTAAGGCTGCCCTATCTGTGTTTCATGGTAAAATATATGGCAAAATCGCATTGGAAAAAAAAGCCACTTAGGGTTAGGGTTAGGTCACCATGAACTCATAGAGAAAAATGGACATAGCCAACAAATTTGGAGTGCTTGAGTACGGTTAGGAGGGAAGTTACTTTTCTAGGCTGCCGTATCTATGTTTCCTGGTAAAATATATGGGAAAATCCCATTAGAGGAAAATTCCACTTAGGGTTAGGGTTAGATCACCATGAACTCGGAGAGAAAAATGGACATCACCAACAAATTCGGAATGCTTGGGTATGGTTAGGAGGGCACTTACTTTTCTAGGCTACCATATTTATGTTTCCTGATAAAATACATGGGAAAATCCCATTGGAGGAAAATTCCACTTAGGGTTAGGTCACCATGAGCTCCTAGAAAAAAATGGATATCGCCAACAAATTCAGAGTGCTTGGGTATGGTTAGGAGGGCACTGACTTTTCTAGCCTACCCGATCTATGTTTCCTGGTAAAATATATGGGAAAGTCCCATTGTAGGAAAATTCCACTTAGGGTTAAGTCAAAATGAACTCACAGAGAAAAATGGATATCGCCAACAAATTTGGAGTGCATGGGTATCGTTAGGAAGGCACTGACTTTTCTAGGCTGCCGTATTTATGTTTTGTGATAAAATATATGGGAAAACCCCATTAGAGGAAAATTCCACTTAGGGTTAGGTCACATGAACTCGCAGAGGAAAATGGACATCACCAACAAATTCGGAATGCTTGGGTATGGTTAGGAGGGCACTGACTTTTCTAGCCTACCCTATCTATGTGTCCTGGTAAAATATATGGGAAAGTCCCATTGGAGCAAAATTCCACTTAGGGTTAGATCACCATGAACTCGGAGAGGAAAATGGACATCACCAACAAATTCGGAATGCTTGGGTATGGTTAGGAGGGCACTTACTTTTCTAGGCCGCCGTATTTATGTTTCCTGATAAAAATCCCATTGGAGGAAAATTCCACTTAGGGTTAGGGTTAGGTCACCATGAGCTCCTAGAAAAAAATGGATATCGCCAACAAATCCGGAGTGCTTGGATATGGTTAGGATGGCACTTGCTTTTTAAGGCTGCCCTATCTATGTTTCGTGGTAAAATATATGGGAAAATCCCATTGGAAAAAAAATCCACTTAGGGTTAGGTCACCATGAACTCATAGAGAAAAATGGACATCGCCAACAAATTCAGAGTGCTTGGGTATGGTAAGGAGGGCACTTATTTTTCTAGCCTGCTGTATCTATGTTTCGTGGTAAAATATATGGGAAAATCCCATTAGAGGAAAATTCCACATAGGGTTGGGGTTAGGTCACCATGAGCTCAGGGAGGAAAATGGACATCACCAACAAATTCGGAATGCTTGGATTTGGTTAGGACGGCACTTAATTTTTAAGGCTGCCCTATCTATGTTTCATGGAAAAATATATGGGAAAATCCCATTGGAAAAAAAAGGCACTTGGGGTTAGGGTTAGGTCACCATGAACTCATAGAGAAAAATGGACATCGCCAATAAATTTGTAGTGCTTGAGTATGGTTAGGAGGGAAGTTACTTTTCTAGGCCGCCGTATTTATATTTCCTGCTAAAATATATGGGAAAATCCCATTAGAGGAAAATTCCACTTAGGGTTAGGGTTAGATCACCATGAACTCGGAGAGGAAAATGGACATCACCAACAAATTCGGAATGCTTGGGTATGGTTAGGAGGGCACTTACTTTTCAAGGCTACCGTATTTATGTTTCCTGATATAATAAATGGGAAAGTCCCATTGTAGGAAAATTCCACTTAGGGTTAGGGTTAAGTCACCATGATCTCCTAGAAAAAAATGGATATTGCAAACAAATTCAGAGTTCTTGGGTATGGTTAGGAGGGCACTGACTTTTCTAGCCTATCCTATCTATGTTTCCTGGTAAAATATATGGGAAAGTCCCATTGGAGGAAAATTCCACTTAGTGTTAGGTCACCATGAAGTCATAGAGAAAAATGGATATCGCCAACAAATTCGGAGTGCTTGGGTATGGTTAGGAAGGCACTGACTTTTCTAGGCTGCCGTATATATGTTTCCTGATAAAAATCACATTGGAGGAAAATTCCACTTAGGGTTAGGGTTAGGTCACCATGAGCTCCTAGAAAAAAATGGATATTGCCAACAAATCCAGAATGCTTGGATATGGTTAGGATTGCACTTACTTTTTAAGGCTGCCCTATCTATGTTTCGTTGTAAAATATATGGGAAAATCCCATTTGAAAAAAAATCCACTTAGGGTTAGGTCACCATGAAGTCATAGAGAAAAATGGACATCGCCAACAAATTCAGAGTGCTTGGGTATGGTAAGGACGGCACTTACTTTTCTAGCCTGCTGTATCTATGTTTCGTGGTAAAATATATAGGAAAATCCCATTAGAGGAAAATTCCACTTAGGGTTAGGGTTAGGTCACCATGAGCTCAGGGAGGAAAATGGACATCACCAACAAATTCGGAATGCTTGGATTTGGTTAGGACGGCACTTAATTTTTAAGGCTGCCCTATCTATGTTTCATGGAAAAATATATGGGAAAATCCCATTGGAAAAAAAAGGCACTTGGGGTTAGGGTTAGGTCACCATGAACTCATAGAGAAAAATGGACATCGCCAATAAATTTGGAGTGCTTGAGTATGGTTAGGAGGGAAGTTACTTTTCTAGCCCGCCGTATTTATGTTTCCTGCTAAAATATATGGGAAAATCCCATTAGAGGAAAATTCCACTTAGGGTTAGGGTTAGATCACCATGAACTCGGAGAGGAAAATGGACATCACCAACAAATTCGGAATGCTTGGGTATGGTTAGGAGGGCACTTACTTTTCAAGGCTACCGTATTTATGTTTCCTGATATAATAAATGGGAAAGTCCCATTGTAGGAAAATTCCACTTAGGGTTAGGGTTAAGTCACCATGATCTCCTAGAAAAAAATGGATATTGCAAACAAATTCAGAGTTCTTGGGTATGGTTAGGAGGGCACTGACTTTTCTAGCCTATCCTATCTATGTTTCCTGGTAAAATATATGGGAAAGTCCCATTGGAGGAAAATTCCACTTAGTGTTAGGTCACCATGAAGTCATAGAGAAAAATGGATATCGCCAACAAATTCGGAGTGCTTGGGTATGGTTAGGAAGGCACTGACTTTTCTAGGCTGCCGTATATATGTTTCCTGATAAAAATCACATTGGAGGAAAATTCCACTTAGGGTTAGGGTTAGGTCACCATGAGCTCCTAGAAAAAAATGGATATTGCCAACAAATCCAGAATGCTTGGATATGGTTAGGATTGCACTTACTTTTTAAGGCTGCCCTATCTATGTTTCGTTGTAAAATATATGGGAAAATCCCATTTGAAAAAAAATCCACTTAGGGTTAGGTCACCATGAACTCATAGAGAAAAATGGACATCCCCAACAAATTTGGATTGCTTGTGTATGTTTAGGAGGGAAGTTACTTTTCTAGGCTGCCGTATCTATGTTTCCTGGTAAAATATATGGGAAAATTCCATTAGAGGAAAATTCCACTTAGGGTTAGGGTTATATCACCATGAAGTCGGAGAGGAAAATGGACATCACCAACAAATTCGGTATGCTTGGGTATGGTTAGGAGGGCATTTACTTTTCTAGGCCGCCGTATTTATGTTTCCTGATAAAAATCCCATTGGAGGAACATTACACTTAGGCTTAGGTCACCATGAGCTCCTAGAAAAAAATGGATATCACCAACAAATCAGGAGTGCTTGGATATGGTTAGGATGCACTTACTTTTTAAGGCTGCCCTATCTAGGTTTCGTGGTAAAATATATGGGAAAATCCCATTGGAAAAAAAATTCACTCAGGGTTAGGTCACCATGAACTTATAGAGAAAAATGGACATCGCCAACAAATTCAGAGTGCTTGGGTATGGTAAGAAGGGCACTTACTTTTCTAGCCTGCTGTTTCTATGTTTCATGGTAAAATATATAGGAAAATCCCATTAGAGGAAAATTCCACTTAGGGTTTGGGTTAGGTCACCATGAGCTCGGGGAGGAAAATGGACATCACCAACAAATTCGGAATGCTTTGGTATGGTTAGGACGGCACTTAATTTTTAAGGTTGCCCTATCTATGTTTCATGGTAAAATATATGGGAAAATCCCATTGGAAAAAAAGCCACTTAGGGTTAGGATTAGGTCACCATGAACTCATAGAGAAAAATGGATATCGCCAACAATTTTGGAGTGCTTGGGTATGGTTAGGAAGGCACTGACTTTTCTAGGCTGCCGTATTTATGTTTTGTGATAAAATATATGGGAAAATTCCATTACAGGAAATTTCCATTTAGGGTTAGGGTTATATCACCATGAACTCGGATAGGAAAATGGACATCACCAACAAATTCGGAATGCTTGGGTATGATTAGGAGGGAAGTTCCTTTTCTAGGCTGCCGTATTTATGTTTCCTGGTAAAATACATGGAAAAATCCCATTGGAGGAAAATTCCACTTCGGGTTAGGGTTAGGTCACCATGAACCCATAGAGAAAAATGGACATCGCCAACAAATTCGGAGTGCTTGGGTATGGTTAGGAAGGCACTGACTTTTCTATGCTGCCGTATTTATGTTTTGTGATAAAATATATGGGAAAATTCCATTACAGGAAAATTCCATTTAGGGTTAGGGTTATATTACCATGAACTCGGAGAGGAAAATGAACATCACCAACAAATTCGGAATGCTTGGGTATGGTTAGGAGGAAAGTTCCTTTTCTAGGCTGCCGTATTTATGTTTCCTGGTAAAATACATGGAAAAATCCCATTGGAGGAAAATTCCACTTAGGGTTAGGGTTAGGTCACCATGAACTCAGAGAAAAATGGACATCGCCAACAAATTCGGAGTGCTTGGGTATGGTTAGGAGGGCACTTAGTTTTCTAGCCTGCCCTGTCTATGTTTCCTGATAAAATACATGGGAAAATCCCATTGGAGGAAAGTTCCACTTACGGCTAGGGTTAGGTCACCATGAACTCATAGAGAAAAATGGACACCGCCAATAAATTTGGAGTGCTTGAGTATGGTTAGGAGGGAAGTTAATTTTCTAGACCGCCGTATTTATGTTTCCTGCTAAAATATATGGGAAAATCCCATTAGAGGAAAATTCCACTTCGGGTTAGGGTTAGATCACCATGCACTCGGAGAGGAAAATGGACATCACCAACAAATTCGGAATGCTTGGGTATGGTTAGGAGGGCACTTACTTTTCTAGGCTACCGTATTTATGTTTCCTGATAAAATACATGGGAAAATCCCATTGGAGGAAAATTCCACTTAGGGTTAGGGTTAGGTCACCATGAGCTCCTAGAAAAAAATGGATATCGCCTACAAATTCAGAGTGCTTGGGTATGGTTAGGAGGGCACTGACTTTTCTAGCCTACCCTATCTATGTTTCCTGGTAAAATATATGGGAAAGTCCCATTGGAGGAAAATTCCACTTAGGGTTAGGTCACCATGAATTCATAGAGAAAAATCGATATCGCCAACAAATTCGGAGTGCTTGTGTATGGTTAGGAAGGCACTTACTTTTCTAGCCTGCTGTATCTATGTTTCGTGGTAAAATAAATGGGAAAACCCCATTAGAGGAAAATTCAAATTAGGGTTAGGTCACATGAACTCGCAGAGGAAAATGGACATCACCAACAAATTCAGAGTGCTTGGGTATGGTAAGGACGGCACTTACTTTTCTAGCCTGGTGTATCTATGTTTCGTGGTAAAATATATGGGAAAATCCCATTAGAGGAAAATTCCACTTAGGGTTAGGGTTAGGTCACCATGAGCTCAGGGAGGAAAATGGACATCACCAACAAATTCGTAATGCTTGGATTTGGTTAGGACAGCACTTAATTTTTAAGGCTGCCATATCTATGTTTCATGCTAAAATATATGGGAAAATCCCATTGGAAAAAAAAAGGCACTTAGGGTTAGGTCACCATGAACTCATAGAGAAAAATGGACATCGCCAATAAATTTGGAGTGCTTGAGTATGGTTAGGAGGGAAGTTACTTTTCTAGCCCGCCGTATTTATGTTTCCTGCTAAAATATATGGGAAAATCCCATTAGAGGAAAATTCCACTTAGGGTTAGGGTTAGATCACCATGAACTCGGAGAGGAAAATGGACATCACCAACAAATTCGGAATGCTTGGGTATGGTTAGGAGGGCACATTCTTTTCAAGGCTACCGTATTTATGTTTCCTGATATAATACATGGGAAAATCCCATTGGAGGAAAATTCCACTTAGGGTTAGGGTTAGCTCACCATGAGCTCCTAGAAAAAAATGGATATCGCCAACAAATTCAGAGTGCTTGGGTATGGTTAGGAGGGCACTGACTTTTCTAGCCTACCCTATCTATGTTTCTTGGTAAAATATATGGGAAAATTCCATTACAGGAAAATTCCATTTAGGGTTAGGGTTATATCACCATGAACTCGGAGAGGAAAATGAACATCACCAACAAATTTGGAATTCTTGGGTATGGTTAGTAGGGCATTTACTTTTCTAGGCCGCCGTATTTATGTTTCCTGATAAAAATCCCATTGGAGGAAAATTCCACTTAGGGTTAGGGTTAGGTCACCATGATCTCCTAGAAAAAAATGGATATTGCCAACAAATTCAGGGTGCTTGGGTATGGTTAGGAGGGCACTTAATTTTTAAGGCTGCCCTATCTATGTTTCGTGGTAAAATATATGGGAAAATCCCATTGGAAAAAAATTACACTTAGGATTAGGGTTAGGACACCATGAACTCCCATTGGAAAAAAAATCCACTTAGGGTTAGGTCACTATGAACTCCTAGAGAAAAATGGACATCACCAACAAATTCAGAGTGCTTGGGTATGGTTAGGAGGGAAGTTACTTTTCTAGGCTGCCGTATTTATGTTTCCTGGAAAAATACATGGGAAAATCCCATTGGAGGAAAATTCCACTTAGGGTTAGGGTTAGGTCACCATGAACTCATAGAGAAAAATGGACATCGCCAACAAATTCGGAGTGCTTGGGTATGGTTAGTAGGGCACTTAGTTTTCTAGCCTGCCCTATCTATTTTTCCTGATAAAATACATGGGAAAATCCCATTGGAGGAAAATTCCACTTAGGGTTAGGGTTAGGTCACCATGAACTCGGAGAGGAAAATGGACATCACCAACAAATTCGGAATGCTTGGGTATGGTTAGGAGGGCATTTACTTTTCTAGGCCGCCGTATTTATGTTTCCTGATAAAAATCCCATTGGAGGAAAATTACACTTAGTGTTAGGGTTAGGTCACCATGAGCTCGTAGAAAAAAATGGATACCTCCAACAAATCCGGAGTGCTTGGATATGGTTAGGATGGCACTTACTTTTTAAGGCTGCCCTATCTATGTTTCGTGGTAAAATATATGGGAAAATCCCATTGGGAAAAAAAGCCACTTAGGGTTAGACTTAGGTCACCATGAACTCATAGAGAAAAATGGACATCACCAACCAATTCAGAGTGCTTGGGTATGGTAAGGAGGGCACTTACTTTTCTAGCCTGCTGTATCTATGTTTCGTTGTAAAATATATGGGAAATTCCAATTAGAGGAAAATTCCACTTAGGGTTGGGGTTAGGTCACCATGAGCTCAAGGAGGAAAATGGACATCACCAACAAATTTGGAATGCTTGGATTTCGTTAGGACGGCACTTAATTTTTAAGGCTGCCCTATCTGTGTTTCATGGTAAAATATATGGGAAAATCCCATTGGGAAAAAAAGCCACTTAGGGTTAGGCTTAGGTCACCAGGAACTCATAGAGGAAAATGGACATGGCCAACAAATTTGGAGTGCTTGAGTATGGTTAGGAGGGAGGTTATTTTTCTAGGCTGCCCTATTTATGTTTCCTGCTAAAATATATGGGAAAATCCCATTAGAGGAAAATTCTACTTAGGGTTTGGGTTAGATCACCATGAACTCTGAGAGGAAAATGGACATCACCAACAAATTCGGAATGCTTGGGTATGGTTAGGAGGGCACTTACTTTTCTAGGCTACCGTATTTATGTTTCCTGATAAAATACATGGGAAAATCCCATTGGAAAAAATTCCACTTAGGGTTAGGGTTAGTTAACCATGAGCTCCTAGAAAAAAATGGATATCGCCAACAAATTCAGAGTGCTTGGGTATGGTTAGGAGGGCACTGACTTTTCTAGCCTACCCTATCTATGTTTCCAGGTAAAATATATGGGAAAGTCCCATTGGAGGAAAATTCAACTTAGGGTTAGGTCACCATGAACTCATACAGAAAAATGGACATAGCCAACAAATTCAGAGTGCTTGGGTATGGTTAGGAGGGCACTGACTTAACTAGGCTGCCGTATTTATGTTTTGTGATAAAATAAATGGGAAAATCCCATTAGAGGAAAATTCCACTTAGGGTAAGGGTTAGATCACCATGAACTCGGAGAGGAAAATGGACATCACCAACAAATTTGGAGTGCTTGGGTATGGTTAGGACGGCGCTTAATTTTTAAGGCTCCCCTATCTATTTTTCCTGGTAAAATATATGGGAAAATCCCATTGGAAAAGAATTCCACTTAGGATTATGGTTAGGACACCATGAACTCCCATTGGAAAATAAATCCACTTAGGGTTAGGTCACCATGAACTCATAGAGAAAAATGGACATCACCAACATATTCAGAGTGCTTGGGTATGGTAAGGAGGGAAGTTACTTTTCTAGGCTGCTGTATTTATGTTTCCTGGTAAAATACATGGGAAAATCCCATTGGAGGAAAATTCCACTTAGGGTTAGGGTTAGGTCACCATGAACTCCTAGAGAAAAATGGATATCGCCAACAAATTTGGAGTGCTTGGGTATGGTTAGGAGGGAAGTTACTTTTCTAGACTGCCGTATCTAAGTTTCCTGGTAAAATATATGGGAAAATTCCATTAGAGGAAAATTCCACTTAGGGTTAGGGTTATATCACCATGAACTCGGAGAGGAAAATGGACATCACCAACAAATTCGGAATGCCTGGGTATGGTTAGGAGGGCATTTACTTTTCCAGGCCGCCGTATTTATGTTTCCTGATAAAAATCCCATTGGAGGAAAATTCCACTAAGGGTTTGGGTTAGGTCACCATGAGCTCCTAGAAAAAAATGGATATCGCCAACAAATCCAGAGTGCTTGGATATGGTTAGGATGGCACTTACTTTTTAAGGCTGCCCTATCTATATTTCGTGGTAAAATGTATGGCAAAATCCCATTGAAAAAAAAATCCACTTAAGGTTAGGTCACCATGAACTCATAGAGAAAAATGGACATCACCAACCAATTCAGAGTGCTTGGGTATGGTTAGGAGGGAAGTTCCTTTTCTAGGCTGCCGTATTTATATTTCCTGATAAAATACATGGGAAAATCCCATTGGAGGAAAATTCCACTTAGGGTTAGGGTTAGCTCACCATGAGCTCCTAGAAAAAAATGGATATCGCCAACAAATTCAGAGTGCTTGGGTATGGTTAGGAGGGCACTGACTTTTCTAGCCTACCGTATTTATGTTTCTTGGTAAAATATATGGGAAAATCCCATTGGAGGAAAATTCCACTTAGGGTTTGGTCACCATGAACTCATAGAGAACAATGGACATCGCCAACAAATTTGGAGTGCTTGGGTATGGTTAGGAGGGCACTTAGTTTTCTAGCCTGCCTTATCTACGTTTCCTGATAAAATACATGGGAAAATCCCATTGGAGGAAAATTCCACTTAGGGTTAGGGTTAGGTCACCATGAACTCCTAGAGAAAAATAGACATCGCCAACAAATTGGGAGTGCTTGGGTATGGTTAGGAGGGAAGTTACTTTTCTAGGCTCCCGTATTTATGTTTTGTGTTAAAATATATGGGAAAACCCCATTAGAGGAAAATTCCACTTAGGGTTAGGTCACATGAACTCGCAGAGGAAAATGGACATCACCAACAAATTCGGAGTGCTTGGGTATGGTTAGGACGGCACTAAATTTTTAAGGCTGCCCTATCTATGTTTCGTAGTAAAATATATGGGAAAATCCCATTGGAAAAGAATTCCATTTAGGATTAGGATTAGGACACCATGAACTCCCATTGAAAAAAAAAATCCACTTAGGGTTAGGTCACCATGAACTCATAGAGAAAAATGGACATCACCAACAAATTCAGAGTGCTTTGGTAGGGCTAGAAGGGAAGTTACTTTTCTAGGCTACCGTATTTATGTTTCCTGGTAAAATTGATGGGAAAATCCCATTGGAGGAAAATTCCACTTACGGCTAGGGTTAGGTCACCATGAACTCATAGAGAAAAATGGACATCGCCAATAAATTTGGAGTGCTTGGGTATGGTTAGGAGGGAAGTTACTTTTCTAGACTGCCGTATCTATGTTTCCTGGTAAAATATATTGGAAAATTCAATTAGAGGAAAATTCCACTTAGGGTAAGGGTTAGATCACCATGAACTCGGAGAGGAAAATGGACTTCACTAACATGTTCGGAATGCTTGGGTATGGTTAGGAGGACACTTACTTTTCTAGGCTACCGTATTTATGTTTCCTGATAAAATACATGGGAAAATCCCATTGGAGGAAAATTCCACTTAGGGTTAGGGTTAGGTCACCATGAGCTCCTTGAAAAAAATGGATATCGCCAACAAATTCAGAGTGCTTGGGTATGGTTAGGAGGGAAGTTACTTTTCTAGACTGCCGTATCTATGTTTCCTGGTAAAATATATGGGAAAGTCCCATTGGAGGAAAATTCCACTTAGGGTTAGGTCACCATGAACTCATAGAGAAAAATGGATATCGCCAACAAATTCAGAGTTCTTGGGTATTGTTAGGAAGGCACTGAATTTTCTAGGCTGCCGTATTTATGTTTTGTGATAAAATATATGGGAAAACCCCATTAGAGGAAAATTCCACTTAGGGTTAGTGTTATATCACCATGAACTCAGAGAGGAAAATGGACATCACCAACACATTTGTATTGCTTGGGTATGCTTAGGAGGGATGTTACTTTTCTAGGCTGCCATATATATGTTTTCTGGTAAAATATATGGGAAAATTCCATTAGAGTAAAATTCCACTTAGGGTTAGGGTTATATCACCATGAACTCGGAGAGGAAAATGGACAACACCAACAAATTCGGAATGCTTGGATTTGGTTAGGATGGCACTTAATTTTTAAGGCTGCGCTATCCATGTTTCATGGTAAAATATATGGGAAAATCCCATTGGAAAAAAAAGCTACGTAGGGTTAGGGTTAGGTCACCATGAACTCATAGAGAAAAATGGACATTGCCAACAAATTCAGAGTGCTTGGGTATAGTTAGGAGGGAAGTTACTTTTCTAGACTGCCGTATCTATGTTTCCTGGTAAAATATATGGGAAAATTCCATTAGAGGAAAATTCCACTTAGGGTTAGGGTTATATCACCATGAACTCGGACAGGAAAATGGACATCCCCAATATATTCGGAATGCTTGGGTATGGTTAGGAGGACACTTACTTTTCTAGGCTACCGTATTTATGATTCCTGATAAAATACATGGGAAAATCCCATTGGAGGAATATTCCAATTAGGGTTAGGGTTAGGTGACCATGAGCTCCTTGAAAAAATTGGATATCGCCAACAAATTCAGAGTGCTTGGGTATGGTTAGGAGGGAAGTTACTTTTCTAGACTGCCGTATCTATGTTTCCTGGTAAAATATATGGGAAAATTCCATTAGAGGAAAATTCCACTTAGGGTTAGTGTTATATCACCATGAACTCAGAGAGGAAAATGGACATCACCAACAAATTTGTAGTGCTTGGGTATGCTTAGGAGGGAAGTTACTTTTCTAGGCTGCCATATATATGTTTTCTGGTAAAATATATGGGAAAATTCCATTAGAGGAAAATTCCACTTAGGGTTAGGGTTATATCACCATGAACTCGGAGAGGAAAATGGACAACAGCAACATATTCGGAATGCTTGGATTTGGTTAGGATGACACTTAATTTTTAAGGCTGCGCTATCTATGTTTCATGGTAAAATATATGGGAAAATCCCATTGGAAAAAAAAGCTACTTAGGGTTAGGGTTAGGTCACCATGAACTCCTAGAGAAAAATGGACATTGCCAACAAATTTGGTGCGCTTGAGTATGGTTAAGAGGGAAGTTATTTTTCTAGGCCGCCGTATTTGTTTCCTGCTAAAATATATGGGAAAATTCCATTAGAGGAAAATTCCACTTAGGATTAGGGTTAGGTCACCATGAGATCCTCGAAAAAAATGGATATCGCCAATAAATTCAGAGTGCTTGGGTATGGTTAGGAGGGCACTTAGTTTTCTAGCCTGCCCTATCTATGTTTCCTGATAAAATACATGGGAAAATCCCATTGGAGTAAAATTCCACTTAGGGTTAGGTCACCATGAACTCATGGAGAAAAATGGACATCGCCAACAAATTCGGAGTGCTTTGGTATTGTTAGGAGGGCACTTAGTTTTCTAGCCTGCCCTATCTATGTTTCATGATAAAATACATGGGAAAATCCCATTGGAGGAAAATTCCACTTAGGGTTAGGTCACCATGAACTCCTAGAGAAAAATGGACATCGCCAACAAATTTGGAGTGCTTGGGTATGGTTAGGAGGGAAGTTCCTTTTCTAGGCTGCCGTATCTATGTTTCCTGGTAAAATATATGGGAAAATTCCATTAGAGGAAAATTCCACTTAGGGTTAGGGTTATATCACCATGAACTCGGAGAGGAAAATGGACATCACCAACAAATTCGGAATGCTTGGGTATGGTTAGGAGGGCATTTACTTTTCTAAGCCGCCGTATTTATGTTTCCTAATAAAAATCCCATTGGAGGAAAATTCCACTTAGGGTTAGGGTTAGGTCACCATGAGTTCCTAGAAAAAAATGGATATCGCCAACAAATCCGGAGTGCTTGGATATGGTTAGGATGGCACTTACTTTTTAAGGCTGTCCTATCTATGTTTCGTGGTAAAATATATGGGAAAATCCCATTGGAAAAAAATTCCACTTAGGGTTAGGTCACCATGAATTCAAAGAGAAAAATGGACATCGCCAACAAATTTGGAGTGCTTGGGTATGGTTAGGAGGGAAGTTCCTTTTCTAGGCTGCCGTATCTATGTTTCCTGGTAAAATATATGGGGAAATTCCATTAGAGGAAAATTCCACTTAGGGTTAGGGTTATATCACCATGAACTCGGAGAGGAAAACGGACATCACCAACAAATTCGTAATGCTTGGGTATGGTTAGGAGGGCATTTACTTTTCTAGGCCGCCGTATTTATGTTTCCTGATAAAAATCCAATTGGAGGAAAATTCCACTTAGGGTTAGGGTTAGGTCACCATGAGCTCCTAGAAAAAAATGGATATCGCCAACAAATCCGGAGTGCCTGGATATGGTTGGGATGGCACTTACTTTTTAAGGCTGCCCTATCTATGTTTCGTGGTAAAATATATGGGAAAATCCCATTGGAAAAAATTCCACTTAGGATTAGGGTTAGGACACCATGAACTCCCATTGGAAAAAAAATCCACTTAGGGTTAGGTCATCATGAACTCATAGAGAAAAATGGACATCACCAACAAATTCAGAGTGCTTGGGTCTGGTTAGGAGGGAAGTTACTTTTCTATGGTGTCGTATTTATGTTTCCTGATAAAAATCCCATTGGAGGAAAATTCCACTTGGGGTTAGGTCACCATGAGCTCCTTGAAAAAAATGGATATCGCCAACAAATCCGGAGTGCTTGGATATGGTTTGGATGGCACTTACTTTTTAAGGCTGCCCTATCTATGTTTCGTGGTAAAATATATGGGAAAATCCCATTGGAAAAACATTCCACTTAGGGTTAGGTCACCATGAACTCATAGCGAAAAATGGACATTGCCAACAAATTCAGAGGGCTTGGGTATGGTTAGGAGGGAAGTTACTTTTCTAGGCTGCCGTATTCATGTTTCCTGGTAAAATACATGGGAAAATCCCATTGTTGGAAAATTCCACTTAGGGTTAGGGTTAGGTCACCATGAACTCATAGAGAAAAATGGACATCTCCAACAAATTCGGAGTGCTTGGTTATGGTTAGGAGGGCACTTAGTTTTCTAGCCTGCCCTATCTATGTTTCCTGATAAAATACATGGGAAAATCCCATTGGAGGAAAATTCCACTTAGGGTTAGGTGACCATGAACTCCTAGAGAAAAATGGACATCGCCAACAAATTTGGAGTGCTTGGGTATGGTTAGGAGGGAAGTTCCTTTTCTAGGCTGCCGTATCTATGTTTCCTGGTAAAATATATGGGAAAATTCTATTAGAGGAAAATTCCACTTAGGGTTAGGGTTATATCACCATGAACTCGTAGAGGAAAATGGACATCACCAACAAATTCGGAATGCTTGGGTATGGTTAGGAGGGCATTTACTTTTCTAGGCCGCCGTATTTATGTTTCCTGATAAAAATCCCATTGGAGGAAAATTCCACTTAGGGTTAGGGTTAGGTCACCATGAGCTCCTAGAAAAAAATGGATATCGCCAACAAATCGGAGTGCTTGGATATGGTTAGGATGGCACTTACTTTTTAAGGCTGCCCTATCTATGTTTCGTGGTAAAATATATGGGAAAATCCCATTGGAAAAAAATTCCACTTAGGGTTAGGTCACCATGAACTCATAGAGAAAAATGGACATTGCCAACAAATTCAGAGTGCTTGGGTATGGTTAGGAGGGAAGTTACTTTTCTAGGCTGCCGTATTTATATTTCCTGTAAAATACATGGGAAAATCCCATTGGAGGAAAATTCCACTTAGGGTTAGGTCACCATGAACTCATAGAGAAAAATGGACATCGCCAACAAATTCGGAGTGCTTTGGTATTGTTAGGAGGGCACTTAGTTTTCTAGCCTGCCCTATCTATGTTTCCTGATAAAATACATGGGAAAATCCCATTGGAGGAAAATTCCACTTAGGGTTAGGTCACCATGAACTCCTAGAGAAAAATGGACATCGCCAACAAATTTGGAGTGCTTGGGTATGGTTAGGAGGGAAGTTCCTTTTCTAGGCTGCCGTATCTATGTTTCCTGGTAAAATATATGGGAAAATTCCATTAGAGGAAAATTCCACTTAGGGTTAGGGTTATATCACCATGAACTCGGAGAGGAAAAGGGACATCACCAACAAATTCGGAATGCTTGGATATGGTTAGGAGGGCATTTACTTTTCTAGGCCGCCGTATTTATGTTTCCTAATAAAAATCCCATTGGAGGAAAATTCCACTTAGGGTTAGGATTAGGTCACCATGATTTCCTAGAAAAAAATGTATATCGCCAACAAATCCGGAGTGCTTGGATATGGTTAGGATGGCACTTACTTTTTAAGGCTGCCCTATCTATGTTTCGTGGTAAAATATATGGGAAAATCCCATTGGAAAAAAATTCCACTTAGGGTTAGGTCACCATGAACTCATAGAGAAAAATGGACATTGCAAACAAATTCAGAGTGCTTGGGTATGGTTAGGAGGGAAGTTACTTTTCTAGGCTGCCGTATTTATATTTCCTGATAAAATACATGGGAAAATCCCATTGGAGGAAAATTCCACTTAGGGTTAGGATTAGGTCACCATGAACTCATAGAGAAAAATGGACATCTGCAACAAATTCGGAGTGCTTGGGTATTGTTACGAGGGCACTTAGTTTTCTAGCCTGCCCTATCTATGTTTCCTGATAAAATACATGGGAAAATCCCATTGGAGGAAAATTCCACTTAGGGTTAGGGTTAGGTCACCATGAACTCCTAGAGAAAAATGGAAATCACCAACAAATTTGGAGTGCTTGGGTATGGTTAGGAGGGAAGTTACTTTTCTAGGCTGCCGTATTCATGTTTCCTGGTAAAATACATGGGAAAATCCCATTGGAGGAAAATTCCACTTAGGGTTAGGTCACCATGAACTCATAGAGAAAAATGGACATCTGCAACAAATTCGGAGTGCTTGGGTATTGTTACGAGGGCACTTAGTTTTCTAGCCTGCCCTATCTATGTTTCCTGATAAAATACATGGGAAAATCCCATTGGAGGAAAATTCCACTTAGGGTTAGGGTTAGGTCACCATGAACTCCTAGAGAAAAATGGACATCGCCAACAAATTTGGAGTGCTTGGGTATGGTTAGGAGGGAAGTTACTTTTCTAGGCTGCCGTATTCATGTTTCCTGGTAAAATACATGGGAAAATCCCATTGGAGGAAAATTCCACTTAGGGTTAGGTCACCATGAACTCATAGAGAAAAATGGACATCGCCAACAAATTCAGAGTGCTTGGGTATGGTAAGGAGGGCACTTATTTTCTAGCCTGCTGTATCTATGTTTCGTGGTAAAATATATGGGAAAATCCAATTAGAGGAAAATTCCACTTAGGGTTGGGGTTAGGTCACCATGAGCTCGGGGAGGAAAATGGACATCACCAACAAATTTGGAATGCTTGGATTTGGTTAGGACGGCACTTAATTTTTAAGGCTGCCCTATCTGTGTTTCATGGTAAAATATATGGCAAAATCCCATTGGAAAAAAAAGCCACTTAGGGTTAGGGTTAGGTCACCATGAACTCATAGAGAAAAATGGACATAGCCAACAAATTTGGAGTGCTTGAGTACGGTTAGGAGGGAAGTTACTTTTCTAGGCTGCCGTATTTATGTTTCACGGTAAAATATATGGGAAAATCCCATTGGAGGAAAATTCCATTTAGAGTTGGGTTAGGTCACATGAACTCGCAGAGGAAAATCGACATCACCAACAAATTCGGAGTGCTTGGGTATGGTTAGGATGGCACTTAATTTTTAAGGCTGCCCTATCTATGTTTCATGGTAAAATATATGGGAAAATCCCATTGGAAAAAAATTACACTTAGGATTAGCGTTAGGACACCATGAACTCCCATTGGAAAAAAAATCCACTTAGGGTTAGGTCACCATGAACTCATAGAGAAAAATGGACATCACCAACAAATTCAGAGTGCTTGGGTATGGTTAGGAGGGAAGTTACTTTTCTAGGCTGCCGTATTTATGTTTCCTGGTAAAATATATAGGAAAATCCCATTAGAGGAAAATTCCACTTAGGGTTGGGGTTAGGTCACCATGAGCTCGGGGAGGAAAATGGACATCACCAACAAATTCGGAATGCTTTGGTATGGTTAGGACGGCACTTAATTTTTAAGGCTGCCCTATCTATGTTTTATGGTAAAATATATGGGAAAATCCCATTGGAAAAAAAGCCACTTAGGGTTAGGATTAGGTCACCATGAACTCATAGAGAAAAATGGATATCGCCAACAAATTCGGAGTGCTTGGGTATGGTTAGGAAGGCACTGACTTTTCTAGGCTGCCGTATTTATGTTTTGTGATAAAATATATGGGAAAATTCCACTACAGGAAAATTCCATTTAGGGTTAGGGTTATATCACCATGAACTCGGAGAGGAAAATGGACATCACCAACAAATTCGGAATGCTTGGTATGGTTAGGAGGGAAGTTACTTTTCTAGGCTGCCGTATTTATGTTTCCTGGTAAAATACATGGGAAAATCCTATTGGAGGAAAATTCCACCCAGGGTTAGGGTTAGGTCACCATGAACTCCTAGAGAAAAATGGACATCGCCAACAAATTCGGAGTGCTTGGTTATGGTTAGGAGGGAAGTTCCTTTTCTAGGCTGCCGTATCTATGTTTTCTGGTAAAATATATGGGAAAATTCGATTAGAGGAAAATTCCACTTAGGGTTAGGTTTATATCACCATGAACTCGGAGAGGAAAATGGACATCACCAACAAATTCGGAATGCTTGGGTATGGTTAGGAGGGCATTTACTTTTCTAGGCCGCCGTATTTATGTTTCCTGATAAAAATCCCATTGGAGGAAAATTCCACTTAGGGTTAGGGTTAGGTCACTATGAGCTCCTGGAAAAAAATGGATATCACCAACAAATTCGGAATGCTTTGGTATGGTTAGGACTGCACTTAATTTTTAAGGCTGCCCTATCTATGTTTCGTGGTAAAATATATGGGAAAATCCCATTGGAAAAAAATTCCACTTAGGATTAGGGTTAGGACACCATGAACTCCCATTGGAAAAAAAATCCACTTAGGGTTAGGAGGCCATTTACCTTTCTAGGCCGCCGTATTTATGTTTCCTGATAAAAATCCCATTGGAGGAAAATTCCACTTAGGGTTAGGGTTAGGTCACCATGAGCTCCTGGAAAAAAAATGGATATCTCCAACAAATCCGGAATGCTTGGATATGGTTAGGATGGCACTTACTTTTTAAGGCTGCCCTATCTATGTTTCGTGGTAAAATATATGGGAAAATCCCATTGGAAAAAAAAATCCACTTAGGGTTAGGTCACCATGAACTCATAGAGAAAAATGGACATCGCCAACAAATTCAGAGTGCTTGGGTATGGTAAGAAGGGCACTTACTTTTCTAGCCTGCTGTATCTATGTTCATGGTAAAATATATAGGAAAATCCCATTAGAGGAAAATTCCACTTAGGGTTTGGGTTAGGTCACCATGAGCTTGGGGAGGAAAATGGACATCACCAACAAATTCGGAATGCTTTGGTATGGTTAGGACGGCACTTAATTTTTAAGGCTGCCCTATCTATGTTTCATGGTAAAATATATGGGAAAATCCCATTGGAAAAAAAGCCACTTAGGGTTAGGATTAGGTCACCATGAACTCATATAGAAAAATGGATATCGCCAACAAATTCGGAGTGCTTGGGTATGGTTAGGAAGGCACTGACTTTTCTAGGCTGCCGTATTTATGTTTTGTGATAAAATATATGGGAAATTTCCATTACAGGAAAATTCCATTTACGGTTAGGGTTATATCACCATGAACTCGGAGAGGAAAATGGACATCACCAACAAATTCGGAATGCTTGGGTATGGTTAGGAGGGAAGTTCCTTTTCTAGGCTGCCGTATTTATGTTTCCTGGTAAAATACATGGAAAAATCCCATTGGAGGAAAATTCCACTTAGGGTTAGGTCACCATGAACTCATAGAGAAAAATGGATATCGCCAATAAATTCGGAGTAATTGGGTATGGTTAGGAAGTCACTGACTTTTCTAGGCTGCCGTATTTATGTTTTGTGATAAAATATATGGGAAAATTCCATTACAGGAAAATTCCATTTAGGGTTAGGGTTATATCACCATGAACTCGGAGAGGAAAATGAACATCACCAAGAAATTCGGAGTGCTTCGGTATGGTTAGGAGGCCATTTACCTTTCTAGGCCGCCGTATTTATGTTTCCTGATAAAAATCCCATTGGAGGAAAATTCCACTTAGGGTTAGGGTTAGGTCACCATGATCTCCTAGAAAAAAATGGATATCGCCAACAAATATAGAGTGCTTGGGTATGGTTAGGAGGGCACTGACTTTTCTAACCTACCCTATCTATGTTTCCTGGTAAAATATATGGGAAAATCCCATTGGAAAAAAATTACACTTAGGATTAGGGTTAGGACACCATGAACTCCCATTGGAAAAAAAATCCACTTAGGGTTAGGTCACTATGAACTCATAGAGAAAAATGGATATCGCCAACAAATTCGGAGTGCTTGGGTATGGTTAGGACTGCACTTAATTTTTAAGGCTGCCCTATCTATGTTTCGTGGTAAAATATATGGGAAAATCCCATTGGAAAAAAATTACACTTAGGATTAGGGTTAGGACACCATGAACTCCCATTGGAAAAAAAATCCACTTAGGGTTAGGAGGCCATTTACCTTTCTAGGCCGCCGTATTTATGTTTCCCGATAAAAATCCCATTGGAGGAAAATTCCACTTAGGGTTAGGGTTAGGTCACCATGAGCTCCTAGAAAAAAATGGATATCGCCAACAAATCCGGAATGCTTGGATATGGTTAGGATGGAACTTACTTTTTAAGGCTGCCCTATCTATCTTTCGTGGTAAAATATATGGGAAAATCCCATTGGAAAAAAAATCCACTTAGGGTTAGGTCACCATGAAGTCATAGAGAAAAATGGACATCGCCAACAAATTCAGAGTGCTTGGGTATGGTAAGGACGGCACTTACTTTTCTAGCCTGCTGTATCTATGTTTCGTGGTAAAATATATAGGAAAATCCCATTAGAGGAAAATTCCACTTAGGGGTAGGGTTAGGTCACCATGAGCTCAGGGAGGAAAATGGACATCACCAACAAATTCGGAATGCTTGGATTTGGTTAGGACGGCACTTAATTTTTAAGGCTGCCCTATCTATGTTTCATGGAAAAATATATGGGAAAATCCCATTGGAAAAAAAAGGCACGTGGGGTTAGGGTTACGTCACCATGAACTCATAGAGAAAAATGGACATCGCCAATAAATTTGGAGTGCTTGAGTATGGTTAGGAGGGAAGTTACTTTTCTAGGCCGCCGTATTTATGTTTCCTGATAAAAATCCCATTGGAGGAAAATTCCACTTAGGGTTAGGGTTAGGTCACCATGAGCTCCTAGAAAAAAATGGATATCGCCAACAAATCCGGAGTGCTTGGATATGGTTAGGATGGCACTTGCTTTTTAAGGCTGCCCTATCTATGTTTCGTGGTAAAATATATGGGAAAATCCCATTGGAAAAAAAATCCACTTAGGGTTAGGTCACCATGAACTCATAGAGAAAAATGGACATCGCCAACAAATTCAGAGTGCTTGGGTATGGTAAGGAGGGCACTTACTTTTCTAGCCTGCTGTATCTATGTTTCGTTTTAAAATATATGGGAAAATCCAATTAGAGGAAAATTCCACTTAGGGTTGGGGTTAGGTCACCATGAGCTCGGGGAGGAAAATGGACATCACCAACAAATTTGGAATGCTTGGATTTGGTTAGGACGGCACTTAATTTTTAAGGCTGCCCTATCTGTGTTTCATGGTAAAATATATGGCAAAATCGCATTGGAAAAAAAAGCCACTTAGGGTTAGGGTTAGGTCACCATGAACTCATAGAGAAAAATGGACATAGCCAACAAATTTGGAGTGCTTGAGTACGGTTAGGAGGGAAGTTACTTTTCTAGGCTGCCGTATTTATGTTTCACGGTAAAATATATGGGAAAATCCCATTGGAGGAAAATTCCATTTAGAGTTAGGGTTAGGTCACATGAACTCGCAGAGGAAAATCGACATCACCAACAAATTCGGAGTGCTTGGGTATGGTTAGGACGGCACTTAATTTTTAAGGCTGCCCTATCTATGTTTCATGGTAAAATATATGGGAAAATCCCATTGGAAAAAAATTACACTTAGGATTAGCGTTAGGACACCATGAACTCCCATTGGAAAAAAAATCCACTTAGGGTTAGGTCACCATGAACTCATAGAGAAGAATGGACATCACCAACAAATTCAGAGTGCTTGGGTATGGTTAGGAGGGAAGTTACTTTTCTAGGCTGCCGTATTTATGTTTCCTGGTAAAATATATAGGAAAATCCCATTAGAGGAAAATTCCACTTAGGGTTGGGGTTAGGTCACCATGAGCTCGGGGAGGAAAATGGACATCACCAACAAATTCGGAATGCTTTGGTATGGTTAGGACGGCACTTAATTTTTAAGGCTGCCCTATCTATGTTTCATGGTAAAATATATGGGAAAATCCCATTGGAAAAAAAGCCACTTAGGGTTAGGATTAGGTCACCATGAACTCATAGAGAAAAATGGATATCGCCAACAAATTCGGAGTGCTTGGGTATGGTTAGGAATGTACTGACTTTTCTAGGCTTCCGTATTTATGTTTTGTGATAAAATATATGGGAAAATTCCATTACAGGAAAATTCCATTTAGGGTTAGGGTTATATCACCATGAACTCGGAGAGGAAAATGGACATCACCAACAAATTCGGAATGCTTGGGTATGGTTAGGAGGGAAGTTACTTTTCTAGGCTGCCGTATTTATGTTTCCTGGTAAAATACATGGGAAAATCCTATTGGAGGAAAATTCCACTCAGGGTTAGGGTTAGGTCACCATGAACTCCTAGAGAAAAATGGACATCGTCAACAAATTCGGAGTGCTTGGTTATGGTTAGGAGGGAAGTTCCTTTTCTAGGCTGCCGTATCTATGTTTTCTGGAAAAATATATGGGAAAATTCGATTAGAGGAAAATTCCACTTAGGGTTAGGTTTATATCACCATGAACTCGGAGAGGAAAATGGACATCACCAACAAATTCGGAATGCTTGGGTATGGTTAGGAGGGCATTTACTTTTCTAGGCCGCCGTATTTATGTTTCCTGATAAAAATCCCATTGGAGGAAAATTCCACTTAGGGTTAGGGTTAGGTCACCATGAGCTCCTGGAAAAAAAATGGATATCTCCAACAAATCCGGAATGCTTGGATATGGTTAGGATGGCACTTACTTTTTAAGGCTGCCCTATCTATGTTTCGTGGTAAAATATATGGGAAAATCCCATTGGAAAAAAAAATCCACTTAGGGTTAGGTCACCATGAACTCATAGAGAAAAATGGACATCGCCAACAAATTCAGAGTGCTTGGGTATGGTAAGAAGGGCACTTACTTTTCTAGCCTGCTGTATCTATGTTCATGGTAAAATATATAGGAAAATCCCATTAGAGGAAAATTCCACTTAGGGTTTGGGTTAGGTCACCATGAGCTCGGGGAGGAAAATGGACATCACCAACAAATTCGGAATGCTTTGGTATGGTTAGGACGGCACTTAATTTTTAAGGCTGCCCTATCTATGTTTCATGGTAAAATATATGGGAAAATCCCATTGGAAAAAAAGCCACTTAGGGTTAGGATTAGGTCACCATGAACTCATAGAGAAAAATGGATATCGCCAACAAATTCGGAGTGCTTGGGTATGGTTAGGAAGGCACTGACTTTTCTAGGCTGCCGTATTTATGTTTTGTGATAAAATATATGGGAAAATTCAATTACAGGAAAATTCCATTTACGGTTAGGGTTATATCACCATGAACTCGGAGAGGAGAATGGACATCACCAACAAATTCGGAATGCTTGGGTATGGTTAGGAGGGAAGTTCCTTTTCTAGGCTGCCGTATTTATGTTTCCTGGTAAAATACATGGAAAAATCCCATTGGAGGAAAATTCCACTTAGGGTTAGGTCACCATGAACTCATAGAGAAAAATGGATATCGCCAATAAATTCGGAGTAATTGGGTATGGTTAGGAAGGCACTGACTTTTCTAGGCTGCCGTATTTATGTTTTGTGATAAAATATATGGGAAAATTCCATTACAGGAAAATTCCACTTAGGGTTAGGGTCACCATGAACTCGGAGAGGAAAATGAACATCACCAAGAAATTCGGAGTGCTTCGGTATGGTTAGGAGGCCATTTACCTTTCTAGGCCGCCGTATTTATGTTTCCTGATAAAAATCCCATTGGAGGAAAATTCCACTTAGGGTTAGGGTTAGGTCACCATGATCTCCTAGAAAAAAATGGATATCGCCAACAAATTAGAGTGCTTGGGTATGGTTAGGAGGGCACTGACTTTTCTAACCTACCCTATCTATGTTTCCTGGTAAAATATATGGGAAAATCCCATTGGAAAAAAATTACACTTAGGATTAGGGTTAGGACACCATGAACTCCCATTGGAAAAAAAATCCACTTAGGGTTAGGTCACTATGAACTCATAGAGAAAAATGGATATCGCCAACAAATTCAGAGTGCTTGGGTATGGTTAGGAGGGAAGTTACTTTTCTAGGCTGCCGTATTTATGTTTCCTGGTAAAATATATAGGAAAATCCCATTAGAGGAAAATTCCACTTAGGGTTGGGGTTAGGTCACCATGAGCTCGGGGAGGAAAATGGACATCACCAACAAATTCGGAATGCTTTGGTATGGTTAGGACGGCACTTAATTTTTAAGGCTGCCCTATCTATGTTTCTTGGTAAAATATATGGGAAAATCCCATTGGAAAAAAAGCCACTTAGGGTTAGGATTAGGTCACCATGAACTCATAGAGAAAAATGGATATCGCCAACAAATTCGGAGTGCTTGGGTATGGTTAGGAATGTACTGACTTTTCTAGGCTTCCGTATTTATGTTTTGTGATAAAATATATGGGAAAATTCCATTACAGGAAAATTCCATTTAGGGTTAGGGTTATATCACCATGAACTCGGAGAGGAAAATGGACATCACCAACAAATTCGGAATGCTTGGGTATGGTTAAGAGGGAAGTTACTTTTCTAGGCTGCCGTATTTATGTTTCCTGGTAAAATACATGGGAAAATCCTATTGGAGGAAAATTCCACTAGGGTTAGGGTTAGGTCACCATGAACTCCTAGAGAAAAATGGACATCGCCAACAAATTCGGAGTGCTTGGGTATGGTTAGGAGGGCACTGACTTTTCTAGCCTACCCTATCTATGTTTCCTGGTAAAATATATGGGAAAGTCCCATTGGAGGAAAATTCCACTTAGGGTTAGGATCACCATGAACTCGGAGAGGAAAATGGACATCACCAACAAATTCGGAATGCTTGGGTATGGTTAGGAGGGCACTTACTTTTCTAGGCCGCCGTATTTATGTTTCCTGATAAAAATCCCATTGGAGGAAAATTCCACTTAGGGTTAGGGTTAGGTCACCATGAGCTCCTAGAAAAAAAATGGATATCTCCAACAAATCCGGAATGCTTGGATATGGTTAGGATGGCACTTACTTTTTAAGGCTGCCCTATCTATGTTTCGTGGTAAAATATATGGGAAAATCCCATTGGAAAAAAAATCCACTTAGGGTTAGGTCACCATGAACTCATAGAGAAAAATGGACATCGCCAACAAATTCAGAGTGCTTGGGTATGGTAAGGAGGGCACTTACTTTTCTAGCCTGCTGTATCTATGTTCTGGTAAAATATATAGGAAAATCCCATTAGAGGAAAATTCCACTTAGGGTTTGGGTTAGGTCACCATGAGCTCGGGGAGGAAAATGGACATCACCAACAAATTCGGAATGCTTGGATTTGGTTAGGACGGCACTTAATTTTTAAGGCTGCCCTATCTATGTTTCATGGAAAAATATATGGGAAAATCCCATTGGAAAAAAAAGGCACTTGGGGTTAGGGTTAGGTCACCATGAACTCATAGAGAAAAATGGACATCGCCAATAAATTTGGAGTGCTTGAGTATGGTTAGGAGGGAAGTTACTTTTCTAGGCCGCCGTATTTATATTTCCTGCTAAAATATATGGGAAAATCCCATTAGAGGAAAATTCCACTTAGGGTTAGGGTTAGATCACCATGAACTCGGAGAGGAAAATGGACATCACCAACAAATTCGGAATGCTTGGGTATGGTTAGGAGGGCACTTACTTTTCAAGGCTACCGTATTTATGTTTCCTGATATAATACATGGGAAAGTCCCATTGTAGGAAAATTCCACTTAGGGTTAGGGTTAAGTCACCATGATCTCCTAGAAAAAAATGGATATTGCAAACAAATTCAGAGTTCTTGGGTATGGTTAGGAGGGCACTGACTTTTCTAGCCTACCCTATCTATGTTTCCTGGTAAAATATATGGGAAAGTCCCATTGGAGGAAAATTCCACTTAGTGTTAGGTCACCATGAAGTCATAGAGAAAAATGGATATCGCCAACAAATTCGGAGTGCTTGGGTATGGTTAGGAAGGCACTGACTTTTCTAGGCTGCCGTATATATGTTTCCTGATAAAAATCACATTGGAGGAAAATTCCACTTAGGGTTAGGGTTAGGTCACCATGAGCTCCTAGAAAAAAATGGATATCGCCAACAAATCCAGAATGCTTGGATATGGTTAGGATTGCACTTACTTTTTAAGGCTGCCCTATCTATGTTTCGTTGTAAAATATATGGGAAAATCCCATTTGAAAAAAAATCCACTTAGGGTTAGGTCACAATGAACTCATAGAGAAAAATGGACATCCCCAACAAATTTGGATTGCTTGTGTATGTTTAGGAGGGAAGTTACTTTTCTAGGCTGCCGTATCTATGTTTCCTGGTAAAATATATGGGAAAATTCCATTAGAGGAAAATTCCACTTAGGGTTAGGGTTATATCACCATGAAGTCGGAGAGGAAAATGGACATCACCAACAAATTCGGAATGCTTGGGTATGGTTAGGAGGGCATTTACTTTTCTAGGCCGCCGTATTTATGTTTCCTGATAAAAATCCCATTGGAGGAACATTACACTTAGGCTTAGGTCACCATGAGCTCCTAGAAAAAAATGGATATCACCAACAAATCAGGAGTGCTTGGATATGGTTAGGATGCACTTACTTTTTAAGGCTGCCCTATCTAGGTTTCGTGGTAAAATATATGGGAAAATCCCATTGGAAAAAAAATTCACTCAGGGTTAGGTCACCATGAACTTATAGAGAAAAATGGACATCGCCAACAAATTCAGAGTGCTTGGGTATGGTAAGAAGGACACTTACTTTTCTAGCCTGCTGTTTCTATGTTTCATGGTAAAATATATAGGAAAATCCCATTAGAGGAAAATTCCACTTAGGGTTTGGGTTAGGTCACCATGAGCTCGGGGAGGAAAATGGACATCACCAACAAATTCGGAATGCTTTGGTATGGTTAGGACGGCACTTAATTTTTAAGGCTGCCCTATCTATGTTTCATGGTAAAATATATGGGAAAATCCCATTGGAAAAAAAGCCACTTAGGGTTAGGATTAGGTCACCATGAACTCATAGAGAAAAATGGATATCGCCAACAAATTCGGAGTGCTTGGGTATGGTTAGGAAGGCACTGACTTTTCTAGGCTGCCGTATTTATGTTTTGTGATAAAATATATGGGAAAATTCCATTACAGGAAAATTCCATTTACGGTTAGGGTTATATCACCATGAACTCGGAGAGGAAAATGGACATCACCAACAAATTCGGAATGCTTGGGTATGGTTAGGAGGGAAGTTCTTTTTCTAGGCTGCCGTATTTATGTTTCCTGGTAAAATACATGGAAAAATCCCATTGGAGGAAAATTCCACTTCGGGTTAGGGTTAGGTCACCATGAACTCATAGAGAAAAATGGACATCGCCAACAAATTCGGAGTGCTTGGGTATGGTTAGGAAGGCACTGACTTTTCTAGGCTGCCGTATTTATGTTTTGTGATAAAATATATGGGAAAATTCCATTACAGGAAAATTCCATTTAGGGTTAGGGTTATATCACCATGAACTGGGAGAGGAAAATGAACATCACCAACAAATTCGGAATGCTTGGGTATGGTTAGGAGGAAAGTTCCTTTTCTAGGCTGCCGTATCTATGTTTTCTGGTAAAATATATGGGAAAATCCCATTGGAAAAAAATTACACTTAGGATTAGGGTTAGGACACCATGAACTCCCATTGGAAAAAAAATCCACTTAGGGTTAGGTCACTATGAACTCATAGAGAAAAATGGATATCGCCAACAAATTCAGAGTGCTTGGGTATGGTTAGGAGGGAAGTTACTTTTCTAGGCTGCCGTATTTATGTTTCCTGGTAAAATATATAGGAAAATCCCATTAGAGGAAAATTCCACTTAGGGTTGGGGTTAGGTCACCATGAGCTCGGGGAGGAAAATGGACATCACCAACAAATTCGGAATGCTTTGGTATGGTTAGGACGGCACTTAATTTTTAAGGCTGCCCTATCTATGTTTCATGGTAAAATATATGGGAAAATCCCATTGGAAAAAAAGCCACTTAGGGTTAGGATTAGGTCACCATGAACTCATAGAGAAAAATGGATATCGCCAACAAATTCGGAGTGCCTGGGTTGGTTAGGAATGTACTGACTTTTCTAGGCTTCCGTATTTATGTTTTGTGATAAAATATATGGGAAAATTCCATTACAGGAAAATTCCATTTAGGGTTAGGGTTATATCACCATGAACTCGGAGAGGAAAATGGACATCACCAACAAATTCGGAATGCTTGGGTATGGTTAAGAGGGAAGTTACTTTTCTAGGCTGCCGTATTTATGTTTCCTGGTAAAATACATGGGAAAATCCTATTGGAGGAAAATTCCACTCAGGGTTAGGGTTAGGTCACCATGAACTCCTAGAGAAAAATGGACATCGCCAACAAATTCGGAGTGCTTGGTTATGGTTAGGAGGGAAGTTCCTTTTCTAGGCTGCCGTATCTATGTTTTCTGGTAAAATATATGGGAAAATTCGATTAGAGGAAAATTCCACTTAGGGTTAGGTTTATATCACCATGAACTCGGAGAGGAAAATGGACATCACCAACAAATTCGGAATGCTTGGGTATGGTTAGGAGGGCATTTACTTTTCTAGGCCGCCGTATTTATGTTTCCTGATAAAAATCCCATTGGAGGAAAATTCCACTTAGGGTTAGGGTTAGGTCACCATGAGCTCCTGGAAAAAAAATGGATATCTCCAACAAATCCGGAATGCTTGGATATGGTTAGGATGGCACTTACTTTTTAAGGCTGCCCTATCTATGTTTCGTGGTAAAATATATGGGAAAATCCCATTGGAAAAAAAAATCCACTTAGGGTTAGGTCACCATGAACTCATAGAGAAAAATGGACATCGCCAACAAATTCAGAGTGCTTGGGTATGGTAAGAAGGGCACTTACTTTTCTAGCCTGCTGTATCTATGTTCATGGTAAAATATATAGGAAAATCCCATTAGAGGAAAATTCCACTTAGGGTTTGGGTTAGGTCACCATGAGCTCGGGGAGGAAAATGGACATCACCAACAAATTCGGAATGCTTGGATTTGGTTAGGACGGCACTTAATTTTTAAGGCTGCCCTATCTATGTTTCATGGAAAAATATATGGGAAAATCCCATTGGAAAAAAAAGGCACTTGGGGTTAGGGTTAGGTCACCATGAACTCATAGAGAAAAATGGACATCGCCAATAAATTTGGAGTGCTTGAGTATGGTTAGGAGGGAAGTTACTTTTCTAGGCCGCCGTATTTATATTTCCTGCTAAAATATATGGGAAAATCCCATTAGAGGAAAATTCCACTTAGGGTTAGGGTTAGATCACCATGAACTCGGAGAGGAAAATGGACATCACCAACAAATTCGGAATGCTTGGGTATGGTTAGGAGGGCACTTACTTTTCAAGGCTACCGTATTTATGTTTCCTGATATAATACATGGGAAAGTCCCATTGTAGGAAAATTCCACTTAAGGTTAGGGTTAAGTCACCATGATCTCCTAGAAAAAAATGGATATTGCAAACAAATTCAGAGTTCTTGGGTATGGTTAGGAGGGCACTGACTTTTCTAGCCTACCCTATCTATGTTTCCTGGTAAAATATATGGGAAAGTCCCATTGGAGGAAAATTCCACTTAGTGTTAGGTCACCATGAAGTCATAGAGAAAAATGGATATCGCCAACAAATTCGGAGTGCTTGGGTATGGTTAGGAAGGCACTGACTTTTCTAGGCTGCCGTATATATGTTTCCTGATAAAAATCACATTGGAGGAAAATTCCACTTAGGGTTAGGGTTAGGTCACCATGAGCTCCTAGAAAAAAATGGATATCGCCAACAAATCCAGAATGCTTGGATATGGTTAGGATTGCACTTACTTTTTAAGGCTGCCCTATCTATGTTTCGTTGTAAAATATATGGGAAAATCCCATTTGAAAAAAAATCCACTTAGGGTTAGGTCACAATGAACTCATAGAGAAAAATGGACATCCCCAACAAATTTGGATTGCTTGTGTATGTTTAGGAGGGAAGTTACTTTTCTAGGCTGCCGTATCTATGTTTCCTGGTAAAATATATGGGAAAATTCCATTAGAGGAAAATTCCACTTAGGGTTAGGGTTATATCACCATGAAGTCGGAGAGGAAAATGGACATCACCAACAAATTCGGAATGCTTGGGTATGGTTAGGAGGGCATTTACTTTTCTAGGCCGCCGTATTTATGTTTCCTGATAAAAATCCCATTGGAGGAACATTACACTTAGGCTTAGGTCACCATGAGCTCCTAGAAAAAAATGGATATCACCAACAAATCAGGAGTGCTTGGATATGGTTAGGATGCACTTACTTTTTAAGGCTGCCCTATCTAGGTTTCGTGGTAAAATATATGGGAAAATCCCATTGGAAAAAAAATTCACTCAGGGTTAGGTCACCATGAACTTATAGAGAAAAATGGACATCGCCAACAAATTCAGAGTGCTTGGGTATGGTAAGAAGGGCACTTACTTTTCTAGCCTGCTGTTTCTATGTTTCATGGTAAAATATATAGGAAAATCCCATTAGAGGAAAATTCCACTTAGGGTTTGGGTTAGGTCACCATGAGCTCGGGGAGGAAAATGGACATCACCAACAAATTCGGAATGCTTTGGTATGGTTAGGACGGCACTTAATTTTTAAGGCTGCCCTATCTATGTTTCATGGTAAAATATATGGGAAAATCCCATTGGAAAAAAAGCCACTTAGGGTTAGGATTAGGTCACCATGAACTCATAGAGAAAAATGGATATCGCCAACAAATTCGGAGTGCTTGGGTATGGTTAGGAAGGCACTGACTTTTCTAGGCTGCCGTATTTATGTTTTGTGATAAAATATATGGGAAAATTCCATTACAGGAAAATTCCATTTACGGTTAGGGTTATATCACCATGAACTCGGAGAGGAAAATGGACATCACCAACAAATTCGGAATGCTTGGGTATGGTTAGGAGGGAAGTTCTTTTTCTAGGCTGCCGTATTTATGTTTCCTGGTAAAATACATGGAAAAATCCCATTGGAGGAAAATTCCACTTGGGTTAGGGTTAGGTCACCATGAACTCATAGAGAAAAATGGACATCGCCAACAAATTCGGAGTGCTTGGGTATGGTTAGGAGGCACTGAAGCTGCCCTATCTATGTTTTGGTAAAATATATGGGAAAATCCATTAGGTTAGGGTTAGGTCACCATGAACTCATAGAGAAAAATGGATATCGCCAACAAATTCGGAGTGCTTGGGTATGGTTAGGAAGGACTTTTCTAGGCTGCCGTATTTATGTTTTGTGGTAAAATATATGGGAAAACATTACAGGAAAATTCCATTTAGGGTTAGGCATGAACTCCGTCTGCTTGGGTATGGTTGAAGTTATAAAATATATGGGAAAATTCCATTACAGGAAAATTCCATTTAGGGTTAGGGTTATATCACCATGAACTCGGAGAGGAAAATGGACATCACCAACAAATTCGGAATGCTTGGGTATGGTTAGGAGGGAAGTTCTTTTTCTAGGCTGCCGTATTTATGTTTCCTGGTAAAATACATGGAAAAATCCCATTGGAGGAAAATTCCACTTCGGGTTAGGGTTAGGTCACCATGAACTCATAGAGAAAAATGGACATCGCCAACAAATTCGGAGTGCTTGGGTATGGTTAGGAAGGCACTGACTTTTCTAGGCTGCCGTATTTATGTTTTGTGATAAAATATATGGGAAAATTCCATTACAGGAAAATTCCATTTAGGGTTAGGGTTATATCACCATGAACTCGGAGAGGAAAATGGACATCACCAACAAATTCGGAATGCTTGGGTATGGTTGGGTATGGTTAGGAGGAAGGGTTAGTTCCTTTTCTAGGCTGCCTGCCCTATCTATGTTTTCTGGTAAAATATATGGGAAAATCCCATTGGAAAAAAATTACACTTAGGATTAGGGTTAGGACACCATGAACTCCCATTGGAAAAAAAATCCACTTAGGGTTAGGTCACTATGAACTCATAGAGAAAAATGGATATCGCCAACAAATTCAGAGTGCTTGGGTATGGTTAGGAGGGAAGTTACTTTTCTAGGCTGCCGTATTTATGTTTCCTGGTAAAATATATAGGAAAATCCCATTAGAGGAAAATTCCACTTAGGGTTGGGGTTAGGTCACCATGAGCTCGGGGAGGAAAATGGACATCACCAACAAATTCGGAATGCTTTGGTATGGTTAGGACGGCACTTAATTTTTAAGGCTGCCCTATCTATGTTTCATGGTAAAATATATGGGAAAATCCCATTGGAAAAAAAGCCACTTAGGGTTAGGATTAGGTCACCATGAACTCATAGAGAAAAATGGATATCGCCAACAAATTCGGAGTGCTTGGGTATGGTTAGGAATGTACTGACTTTTCTAGGCTTCCGTATTTATGTTTTGTGATAAAATATATGGGAAAATTCCATTACAGGAAAATTCCATTTAGGGTTAGGGTTATATCACCATGAACTCGGAGAGGAAAATGGACATCACCAACAAATTCGGAATGCTTGGGTATGGTTAAGAGGGAAGTTACTTTTCTAGGGAAGTTATTTTCTTGTGATGTTTCCTGGTAAAATATATGGGAAAATCCCATTGGAGGAAAATTCCACAGGGTTAGGGTTAGGTCACCATGAACTCCTAGAGAAAAATGGACATCGCCAACAAATTCGGAGTGCTTGGTTATGGTTAGGAGGGAAGTTCCTTTTCTAGGCTGCCGTATCTATGTTTTGGTAAAATATATGGGAAAATTCCATTAGAGGAAAATTCCACTTAGGGTTAGGTTTATATCACCATGAACTCGGAGAGGAAAATGGACATCACCAACAAATTCGGAATGCTTGGGTATGGTTAGGAGGGCATTTACTTTTCTAGGCCGCCGTATTTATGTTTCCTGATAAAAATCCCATTGGAGGAAAATTCCACTTAGGGTTAGGGTTAGGTCACCATGAGCTCCTGGAAAAAAAATGGATATCTCCAACAAATCCGGAATGCTTGGATATGGTTAGGATGGCACTTACTTTTTAAGGCTGCCCTATCTATGTTTCGTGGTAAAATATATGGGAAAATCCCATTGGAAAAAAAAATCCACTTAGGGTTAGGTCACCATGAACTCATAGAGAAAAATGGACATCGCCAACAAATTCAGAGTGCTTGGGTATGGTAAGAAGGGCACTTACTTTTCTAGCCTGCTGTATCTATGTTCATGGTAAAATATATAGGAAAATCCCATTAGAGGAAAATTCCACTTAGGGTTTGGGTTAGGTCACCATGAGCTCGGGGAGGAAAATGGACATCACCAACAAATTCGGAATGCTTGGATTTGGTTAGGACGGCACTTAATTTTTAAGGCTGCCCTATCTATGTTTCATGGAAAAATATATGGGAAAATCCCATTGGAAAAAAAAGGCACTTGGGGTTAGGGTTAGGTCACCATGAACTCATAGAGAAAAATGGACATCGCCAATAAATTTGGAGTGCTTGAGTATGGTTAGGAGGGAAGTTACTTTTCTAGGCCGCCGTATTTATATTTCCTGCTAAAATATATGGGAAAATCCCATTAGAGGAAAATTCCACTTAGGGTTAGGGTTAGATCACCATGAACTCGGAGAGGAAAATGGACATCACCAACAAATTCGGAATGCTTGGGTATGGTTAGGAGGGCACTTACTTTTCAAGGCTACCGTATTTATGTTTCCTGATATAATACATGGGAAAGTCCCATTGTAGGAAAATTCCACTTAAGGTTAGGGTTAAGTCACCATGATCTCCTAGAAAAAAATGGATATTGCAAACAAATTCAGAGTTCTTGGGTATGGTTAGGAGGGCACTGACTTTTCTAGCCTACCCTATCTATGTTTCCTGGTAAAATATATGGGAAAGTCCCATTGGAGGAAAATTCCACTTAGTGTTAGGTCACCATGAAGTCATAGAGAAAAATGGATATCGCCAACAAATTCGGAGTGCTTGGGTATGGTTAGGAAGGCACTGACTTTTCTAGGCTGCCGTATATATGTTTCCTGATAAAAATCACATTGGAGGAAAATTCCACTTAGGGTTAGGGTTAGGTCACCATGAGCTCCTAGAAAAAAATGGATATCGCCAACAAATCCAGAATGCTTGGATATGGTTAGGATTGCACTTACTTTTTAAGGCTGCCCTATCTATGTTTCGTTGTAAAATATATGGGAAAATCCCATTTGAAAAAAAATCCACTTAGGGTTAGGTCACAATGAACTCATAGAGAAAAATGGACATCCCCAACAAATTTGGATTGCTTGTGTATGTTTAGGAGGGAAGTTACTTTTCTAGGCTGCCGTATCTATGTTTCCTGGTAAAATATATGGGAAAATTCCATTAGAGGAAAATTCCACTTAGGGTTAGGGTTATATCACCATGAAGTCGGAGAGGAAAATGGACATCACCAACAAATTCGGAATGCTTGGGTATGGTTAGGAGGGCATTTACTTTTCTAGGCCGCCGTATTTATGTTTCCTGATAAAAATCCCATTGGAGGAACATTACACTTAGGCTTAGGTCACCATGAGCTCCTAGAAAAAAATGGATATCACCAACAAATCAGGAGTGCTTGGATATGGTTAGGATGCACTTACTTTTTAAGGCTGCCCTATCTAGGTTTCGTGGTAAAATATATGGGAAAATCCCATTGGAAAAAAAATTCACTCAGGGTTAGGTCACCATGAACTTATAGAGAAAAATGGACATCGCCAACAAATTCAGAGTGCTTGGGTATGGTAAGAAGGGCACTTACTTTTCTAGCCTGCTGTTTCTATGTTTCATGGTAAAATATATAGGAAAATCCCATTAGAGGAAAATTCCACTTAGGGTTTGGGTTAGGTCACCATGAGCTCGGGGAGGAAAATGGACATCACCAACAAATTCGGAATGCTTTGGTATGGTTAGGACGGCACTTAATTTTTAAGGCTGCCCTATCTATGTTTCATGGTAAAATATATGGGAAAATCCCATTGGAAAAAAAGCCACTTAGGGTTAGGATTAGGTCACCATGAACTCATAGAGAAAAATGGATATCGCCAACAAATTCGGAGTGCTTGGGTATGGTTAGGAAGGCACTGACTTTTCTAGGCTGCCGTATTTATGTTTTGTGATAAAATATATGGGAAAATTCCATTACAGGAAAATTCCATTTACGGTTAGGGTTATATCACCATGAACTCGGAGAGGAAAATGGACATCACCAACAAATTCGGAATGCTTGGGTATGGTTAGGAGGGAAGTTCTTTTTCTAGGCTGCCGTATTTATGTTTCCTGGTAAAATACATGGAAAAATCCCATTGGAGGAAAATTCCACTTCGGGTTAGGGTTAGGTCACCATGAACTCATAGAGAAAAATGGACATCGCCAACAAATTCGGAGTGCTTGGGTATGGTTAGGAAGGCACTGACTTTTCTAGGCTGCCGTATTTATGTTTTGTGATAAAATATATGGGAAAATTCCATTACAGGAAAATTCCATTTAGGGTTAGGGTTATATCACCATGAACTCGGAGAGGAAAATGAACATCACCAACAAATTCGGAATGCTTGGGTATGGTTAGGAGGAAAGTTCCTTTTCTAGGCTGCCGTATTTATGTTTCCTGGTAAAATACATGGAAAAATCCCATTGGAGGAAAATTCCACTTAGGGTTAGGGTTAGGTCACCATGAACTCATAGAGAAAAATGGACATCGCCAACAAATTCGGAGTGCTTGGGTATGGTTAGGAGGGCACTTAGTTTTCTAGCCTGCCCTGTCTATGTTTCCTGATAAAATACATGGGAAAATCCCATTGGAGGAAAGTTCCACTTACGGCTAGGGTTAGGTCACCATGAACTCATAGAGAAAAATGGACACCGCCAATAAATTTGGAGTGCTTGAGTATGGTTAGGAGGGAAGTTAATTTTCTAGACCGCCGTATTTATGTTTCCTGCTAAAATATATGGGAAAATCCCATTAGAGGAAAATTCCACTTCGGGTTAGGGTTAGATCACCATGAACTCGGAGAGGAAAATGGACATCACCAACAAATTCGGAATGCTTGGGTATGGTTAGGAGGGCACTTACTTTTCTAGGCTACCGTATTTATGTTTCCTGATAAAATAGATGGGAAAATCCCATTGGAGGAAAATTCCACTTAGGGTTAGGGTTAGGTCACCATGAGCTCCTAGAAAAAAATGGATATCGCCTACAAATTCAGACTGCTTGGGTATGGTTAGGAGGGCACTGACTTTTCTAGCCTACCCTATCTATGTTTCCTGGTAAAATATATGGGAAAGTCCCATTGGAGGAAAATTCCACTTAGGGTTAGGTCACCATGAATTCATAGAGAAAAATGGATATCGCCAACAAATTCGGAGTGCTTGTGTATGGTTAGGAAGGCACTGACTTTTCTAGGCTGCCCTATGTATGTTTCGTGGTAAAATATATGGGAAAATCCCATTGGAAAAGAATTCCACTTAGGATTAGGGTTAGGGCACCATGAACTCCCATTGGAAAAAAAATCCACTTAGGGTTAGGTCACCATGAACTCATAGAGAAAAATGGACATCACCAACAAATTCAGACTGCTTGGGTATGGTTAGGAGGGAAGTTACTTTTCTAGGCTGCCGTATTTAGGTTTCCTGGTAAAATACATGGGAAAATCCTATTGGAGTAAAATTCCACATAGGGTAAGGGTTAGGTGACCATGAGCTCCTAGAAAAAAATGGATATCGCCTACAAATTCAGACTGCTTGGGTATGGTTAGGAGGGCACTGACTTTTCTAGCCTACCCTATCTATGTTTCCTGGTAAAATATATGGGAAAGTCCCATTGGAGGAAAATTCCACTTAGGGTTAGGTCACCATGAATTCATAGAGAAAAATGGATATCGCCAACAAATTCGGAGTGCTTGTGTATGGTTAGGAAGGCACTGACTTTTCTAGGCTGCCGTATTTATGTTTTGTGATAAAATATATGGGAAAACCCCATTAGAGGAAAATTCCACTTAGAGTTAGGACACATGAACTCGCAGAGGAAAATGGACATCACCAACAAACCTGGAGTGCTTGGGTATGGTAAGGACGGCACTTAATTTTTAAGGCTGCCCTATGTATGTTTCGTGGTAAAATATATGGGAAAATCCCATTGGAAAAGAATTCCACTTAGGATTAGGGTTAGGGCACCATGAACTCCCATTGGAAAAAAAATCCACTTAGGGTTAGGTCACCATGAACTCATAGAGAAAAATGGACATCACCAACAAATTCAGACTGCTTGGGTATGGTTAGGAGGGAAGTTACTTTTCTAGGCTGCCGTATTTATGTTTCCTGGTAAAATACATGGGAAAATCCTATTGGAGGAAAATTCCACATAGGGTAAGGGTTAGGTGACCAGGAACTCATAGAGAAAAATGGACATCGCCAACAAATTCGGAGTGCTTGGGTATGGTTAGGAGGGTACTTAGTTTTCTAGCCTACCCTATCTATGTTTCCTGGTAAAATATATGGGAAAGTCCCATTGGAGGAAAATTCCACTTAGGGTTAGGTCACCATGAACTCCTAGAGAAAAATGGACATCGCCAACAAATTTGGAGTGCTTGGGTATGGTTAGGAGGGAAGTTACTTTTCTAGATTGCCGTATCTATGTTTCCTGGTCAAATATATGGGAAAATTCCATTAGAGGAAAATTCCACTTAGGGTTAGGGTTAGGTCACCATGAGCTCCTAGAAAAAAATGGATATCGCCAACAAATCCAGAGTGCTTGGATATGGTTAGGATGGCACTTACTTTTTAAGTCTGCCCTATCTATGTTTCGTGGTAAAATATGTGGGAAAATCCCATTGGAAAAAAAATCCACTTAGGGTTAGGTCACCATGAACTCATAGAGAAAAATGGACATCACCAACCAATTCAGAGTGCTTGGGTATGGTTAGGAGGGAAGTATCTTTTCTAGGCTGCCATATTTATGTTTCCTGGTAAAATACATGGGAAAATCCCATTGGAGGAAAATTCCACTTAGGGTTAGGGTTAGGTCACCATGAGCTCGTAGAAAAAAATGGATACCTCCAACAAATCCGGAGTGCTTGGATATGGTTAGGATGGCACTTACTTTTTAAGGCTGCCCTATCTATGTTTCGTGGTAAAATATATGGGAAAATCCCATTGGGAAAAAAAGCCACTTAGGGTTAGACATAGGTTACCATGAACTCATAGAGAAAAATGGACATGGCCAACAAATTTGGAGTGCTTGAGTATGGTTAGGAGGGAGGTTACTTTTCTAGGCTGCCCTATTTATGTTTCCTGCTAAAATATATGGGAAAATCCCATTAGAGGAAAATTCTACTTAGGGTTTGGGTTAGATCACCATGAACTCTGAGAGGAAAATGGACATCACCAACAGGTCAATTCGGAATGCTTGGGTATGGTTGGGTATGGTTAAAATATATGGGGAGGGAAAAATTCCACTTACTTTTCTAGGCTACCGTATTTATGTTTCCTGATAAAATACATGGGAAAATCCCATTGGAAAAAATTCCACTTAGGGTTAGGGTTAGGTCACCATGAGCTCCTAGAAAAAAATGGATATCGCCTACAAATTCAGACTGCTTGGGTATGGTTAGGAGGGCACTGACTTTTCTAGCCTACCCTATCTATGTTTCCTGGTAAAATATATGGGAAAGTCCCATTGGAGGAAAATTCCACTTAGGGTTAGGTCACCATGAATTCATAGAGAAAAATGGATATCGCCAACAAATTCGGAGTGCTTGTGTATGGTTAGGAAGGCACTGACTTTTCTAGGCTGCCGTATTTATGTTTTGTGATAAAATATATGGGAAAACCCCATTAGAGGAAAATTCCACTTAGAGTTAGGACACATGAACTCGCAGAGGAAAATGGACATCACCAACAAACCTGGAGTGCTTGGGTATGGTAAGGACGGCACTTAATTTTTAAGGCTGCCCTATGTATGTTTCGTGGTAAAATATATGGGAAAATCCCATTGGAAAAGAATTCCACTTAGGATTAGGGTTAGGGCACCATGAACTCCCATTGGAAAAAAAATCCACTTAGGGTTAGGTCACCATGAACTCATAGAGAAAAATGGACATCACCAACAAATGCAGACTGCTTGGGTATGGTTAGGAGGGAAGTTACTTTTCTAGGCTGCCGTATTTATGTTTCCTGGTAAAATACATGGGAAAATCCTATTGGAGTAAAATTCCACATAGGGTAAGGGTTAGGTGACCAGGAACTCATAGAGAAAAATGGACATCGCCAACAAATTCGGAGTGCTTGGGTATGGTTAGGAGGGTACTTAGTTTTCTAGCCTACCCTATCTATGTTTCCTGGTAAAATATATGGGAAAGTCCCATTGGAGGAAAATTCCACTTAGGGTTAGGTCACCATGAACTCCTAGAGAAAAATGGACATCGCCAACAAATTTGGAGTGCTTGGGTATGGTTAGGAGGGAAGTTACTTTTCTAGACTGCCGTATCTATGTTTCCTGGTCAAATATATGGGAAAATTCCATTAGAGGAAAATTCCACTTAGGGTTAGGGTTAGGTCACCATGAGCTCCTAGAAAAAAATGGATATCGCCAACAAATCCAGAGTGCTTGGATATGGTTAGGATGGCACTTACTTTTTAAGGCTGCCCTATCTATGTTTCGTGGTAAAATATGTGGGAAAATCCCATTGGAAAAAAAGTCCACTTAGGGTTAGGTCACCATGAACTCATAGAGAAAAATGGACATCACCAACCAATTCAGAGTGCTTGGGTATGGTTAGGAGGGAAGTATCTTTTCTAGGCTGCCATATTTATGTTTCCTGGTAAAATACATGGGAAAATCCCATTGGAGGAAAATTCCACTTAGGGTTAGGGTTAGGTCACCATGAGCTCGTAGAAAAAAATGGATACCTCCAACAAATCCGGAGTGCTTGGATATGGTTAGGATGGCACTTACTTTTTAAGGCTGCCCTATCTATGTTTCGTGGTAAAATATATGGGAAAATCCCATTGGGAAAAAAAGCCACTTAGGGTTAGACATAGGTTACCATGAACTCATAGAGAAAAATGGACATGGCCAACAAATTTGGAGTGCTTGAGTATGGTTAGGAGGGAGGTTACTTTTCTAGGCTGCCCTATTTATGTTTCCTGCTAAAATATATGGGAAAATCCCATTAGAGGAAAATTCTACTTAGGGTTTGGGTTAGATCACCATGAACTCTGAGAGGAAAATGGACATCACCAACACATTCGGAATGCTTGGGTATGGTTACGAGGGCACCTACTTTTCTAGGCTACCGTATTTATGTTTCCTGATAAAATACATGGGAAAATCCCATTGGAAAAAATTCCACGTAGGGTTAGGGTTAGGTCACCATGAGCTCCTAGAAAAAAATGGATATCGCCAACAAATTCAGAGTGCTTGGGTATGGTTAGGAGGGCACTGACTTTTCTAGCCTACCCTATCTATGTTTCCTGGTAAAATATATGGGAAAGTCCCATTGGAGGAAAATTCCACTTAGGGTTAGGTCACCATGAACTCATAGAGAAAAATGGATATCGCCAACAAATTCGGAGTGCTTGGGTATGGTTAGGAGGGCACTGACTTTACTAGGCTGCCGTATTTATGTTTTGTGATAAAATAAATGGGAAAATCCCATTAGAGGAAAATTGCACTTAGGGTAAGGGTTACATCACCATGAATTCGGAGAGGAAAATGGACGTCACCAACAAATTTGGAGTGCTTGGGTATGGTTAGGACGGCACTTAATTTTTAAGGCTCCCCTATCTATGTTTCCTGGTAAAATATATGGGAAAATCCCATTGGAAAAGAATTCCACTTAGGATTATGGTTAGGACACCATGAACTCCCATTGGAAAATAAATCCACTTAGGGTTAGGTCACCATGAACTCATAGAGAAAAATGGACATCACCAACAAATTCAGAGTGCTTGGGTATGGTTAGGAGGGAAGTTACTTTTCTAGGCTGCTGTATTTATGTTTCCTGGTAAAATACATGGGAAAATCCCATTGGAGGAAAATTCCACTTATGGTTAGGGTTAGGTCACCATGAACTCCTAGAGAAAAATGGACATCGCCAACAAATTTGGAGTGCTTGGGTATGCTTAGGAGGGAAGTTACTTTTCTAGACTGCCGTATCTATGTTTCCTGGTAAAATATATGGGAAAATCCCATTGCAGGAAAATTCCACTTAGGGTTAGGGTTAGGTCACCATCAACTCGGAGAGGAAAATGGACATCACCAACAAATTCGGAATGCTTGGGTATGGTTAGGAGGGAATTTACTTTTCTAGGCCGCCGTATTTATGTTTCCTGATAAAAATCCCATTGGAGGAAAATTACACTTAGTGTTAGGGTTAGGTCACCATGAGCTCGTAGAAAAAAATGGATACCTCCAACAAATCCGGAGTGCTTGGATATGGTTAGGATGGCACTTACTTTTTAAGGCTGCCCTATCTATGTTTCGTGTTAAAATATATGGGAAAATCCCATTGGAAAAAAATTCCACTTAGGGTTAGGTCACCATGAACTCATAGAGAAAAATGGACATCACCAACCAATTCAGAGTGCTTGGGTATGGTAAGGAGGGCACTTACTTTTCTAGCCTGCTGTATCTATGTTTCGTTGTAAAATATATGGGAAATTCCAATTAGAGGAAAATTCCACTTAGGGTTGGGGTTAGGTCACCATGAGCTCGGGGAGGAAAATGGACATCACCAACAAATTTGGAATGCTTGGATTTCGTTAGGACGGCATTTAATTTTTAAGGCTGCCCTATCTGTGTTTCATGGTAAAATATATGGGAAAATCCCATTGGGAAAAAAAGCCACTTAGGGTTAGGCTTAGGTCACCATGAACTCATAGAGAAAAATGGACATGGCCAACAAATTTGGAGTGCTTGAGTATGGTTAGGAGGGAGGTTATTTTTCTAGGCTGCCCTATTTATGTTTCCTGCTAAAATATATGGGAAAATCCCATTAGAGGAAAATTCTACTTAGGGTTTGGGTTAGATCACCATGAACTCTGAGAGGAAAATGGACATCACCAACACATTCGGAATGCTTGGGTATGGTTACGAGGGCACCTACTTTTCTAGGCTACCGTATTTATGTTTCCTGATAAAATACATGGGAAAATCCCATTGGAAAAAATTCCACTTAGGGTTAGGGTTAGGTCACCATGAGCTCCTAGAAAAAAATGGATATCGCCAACAAATTCAGAGTGCTTTGGTATGGTTAGGAGGGCACTGACTTTTCTAGCCTACCCTATCTATGTTTCCTGGTAAAATATATGGGAAAGTCCCATTGGAGGAAAATTCCACTTAGGGCTAGGTCACCATGAACTCATAGAGAAAAATGGACATAGCCAACAAATTCAGAGTGCTTGGGTATGGTTAGGAGGGCACTGACTTAACTAGGCTGCCGTATTTATGTTTTGTGATAAAATAAATGGGAAAATCCCATTAGAGGAAAATTCCACTTAGGGTAAGGGTTAGATCACCATGAACTCGGAGAGGAAAATGGACATCACCAACAAATTTGGAGTGCTTGGGTATGGTTAGGACGGCGCTTAATTTTTAAGGCTCCCCTATCTATGTTTCCTGGTAAAATATATGGGAAAATCCCATTGGAAAAGAATTCCACTTAGGATTATGGTTAGGACACCATGAACTCCCATTGGAAAATAAATCCACTTAGGGTTAGGTCACCATGAACTCATAGAAAAAAATGGACATCACCAACATATTCAGAGTGCTTGGGTATGGTAAGGAGGGAAGTTACTTTTCTAGGCTGCTGTATTTATGTTTCCTGGTAAAATACATGGGAAAATCCCATTGGAGGAAAATTCCACTTAGGGTTAGGGTTAGGTCACCATGAACTCCTAGAGAAAAATGGACATCGCCAACAAATTTGGAGTGCTTGGGTATGGTTAGGAGGGAAGTTACTTTTCTAGACTGCCGTATCTAAGTTTCCTGGTAAAATATATGGGAAAATTCCATTAGAGGAAAATTCCACTTAGGGTTAGGGTTATATCACCAAGAACTCGGAGAGGAAAATGGACATCACCAACAAATTCGGAATGCCTGGGTATGGTTAGGAGGGCATTTACTTTTCCAGGCCGCCGTATTTATGTTTCCTGATAAAAATCCCATTGGAGGAAAATTCCACTAAGGGTTTGGGTTAGGTCACCATGAGCTCCTAGAAAAAAATGGATATCGCCAACAAATCCAGAGTGCTTGGATATGGTTAGGATGGCACTTACTTTTTAAGGCTGCCCTATCTATATTTCGTGGTAAAATGTATGGCAAAATCCCATTGAAAAAAAAATCCACTTAAGGTTAGGTCACCATGAACTCATAGAGAAAAATGGACATCACCAACCAATTCAGAGTGCTTGGGTATGGTTAGGAGGGAAGTTCCTTTTCTAGGCTGCCGTATTTATATTTCCTGATAAAATACATGGGAAAATCCCATTGGAGGAAAATTCCACTTAGGGTTAGGGTTAGCTCACCATGAGCTCCTAGAAAAAAATGGATATCGCCAACAAATTCAGAGTGCTTGGGTATGGTTAGGAGGGCACTGACTTTTCTAGCCTACCGTATTTATGTTTCTTGGTAAAATATATGGGAAAATCCCATTGGAGGAAAATTCCACTTAGGGTTTGGTCACCATGAACTCATAGAGAACAATGGACATCGCCAACAAATTTGGAGTGCTTGGGTATGGTTAGGAGGGCACTTAGTTTTCTAGCCTGCCTTATCTACGTTTCCTGATAAAATACATGGGAAAATCCCATTGGAGGAAAATTCCACTTAGGGTTAGGGTTAGGTCACCATGAACTCCTAGAGAAAAATAGACATCGCCAACAAATTGGGAGTGCTTGGGTATGGTTAGGAGGGAAGTTACTTTTCTAGGCTCCCGTATTTATGTTTTGTGTTAAAATATATGGGAAAACCCCATTAGAGGAAAATTCCACTTAGGGTTAGGTCACATGAACTCGCAGAGGAAAATGGACATCACCAACAAATTCGGAGTGCTTGGGTATGGTTAGGACGGCACTAAATTTTTAAGGCTGCCCTATCTATGTTTCGTAGTAAAATATATGGGAAAATCCCATTGGAAAAGAATTCCATTTAGGATTAGGATTAGGACACCATGAACTCCCATTGAAAAAAAAAATCCACTTAGGGTTAGGTCACCATGAACTCATAGAGAAAAATGGACATCACCAACAAATTCAGAGTGCTTTGGTATGGTTAGGGGGGCACTTAGTTTTCTAGCCTGCCCTATCTATGTTTCCTGATAAAATAAAGGGGAAAATCCCATTGGAGGAAAATTCCACTTACGGCTAGGGTTAGGTCACCATGAACTCATAGAGAAAAATGGACATCGCCAATAAATTTGGAGTGCTTGGGTATGGTTAGGAGGGAAGTAACTTTTCTAGACTGCCGTATCTATGTTTCCTGGTAAAATATATGGGAAAATTCCAGTAGAGGAAAATTCCACTTAGGGTAAGGGTTAGATCACCATGAACTCGGAGAGGAAAATGGACTTCACTAACATATTCGGAATGCTTGGGTATGGTTAGGAGGACACTTATTTTTCTAGGCTACCGTATTTATGTTTCCTGATAAAATACATGGGAAAATCCCATTGGAGGAAAATTCCACTTAGGGTTAGGGTTAGGTCACCATGAGCTCCTTGAAAAAAATGGATATCGCCAACAAATTCAGAGTGCTTGGGTATGGTTAGGAGGGAAGTTACTTTTCTAGACTGCCGTATCTATGTTTCCTGGTAAAATATATGGGAAAGTCCCATTGGAGGAAAATTCCACTTAGGGTTAGGTCATCATGAACTCATAGAGAAAAATGGATATCGCCAACAAATTCAGAGTGCTTGGGTATTGTTAGGAAGGCACTGACTTTTCTAGGCTGCCGTATTTATGTTTTGTGATAAAATATATGGGAAAACCCCATTAGAGGAAAATTCCACTTAGGGTTAGGGTAAGGTCACCATGAGCTCGGGGAGGAAAATGGACATCACCAACAAATTCGGAATGCTTCGATTTGGTTAGGATGGCACCTAATTTTTAAGGCTGCGCTATCTATGTTTCATGGTAAAATATATGGGAAAATCACATTGGAAAAAAAAGCCACTTAGGGTTAGGGTTAGGTCACCATGAACTCATAGAGAAAAATGGACATTGCCAACAAATTTGGAGCGCTTGAGTCTGGTTAGGAGGGAAGTTAATTTTCTAGGCCGCCGTATTTATGTTTCCTGCTAAAATATATGGGAAAATTCCATTAGAGGAAAATTCCACTTAGAGTTAGGGTTATATCACCATGAACTCGGAGAGAAAAATGGACATCACCAACACATTTGTATTGCTTGGGTATGCTTAGGAGGGATGTTACTTTTCTAGGCTGCCGTATATATGTTTTCTGGTAAAATATATGGGAAAATTCCATTAGAGGAAAATTCCACTTAGGGTTAGGGTTATATCACCATGAACTCAGAGAGGAAAATGGACAACACCAACAAATTCGGAATGCTTGGATTTGGTTAGGATGGCACTTAATTTTTAAGGCTGCGCTATCCATGTTTCATGGTAAAATATATGGGAAAATCCCATTGGAAAAAAAAGCTACGTAGGGTTAGGGTTAGGTCACCATGAACTCATAGAGAAAAATGGACATTGCCAACAAATTCAGAGTGCTTGGGTATGGTTAGGAGGGAAGTTACTTTTCTAGACTGCCGTATCTATGTTTCCTGGTAAAATATATGGGAAAATTCCATTAGAGGAAAATTCCACTTAGGGTTAGGGTTATATCACCATGAACTCGGAGAGGAAAATGGACATCCCCAATATATTCGGAATGCTTGGGTATGGTTAGGAGGACACTTACTTTTCTAGGCTACCGTATTTATGTTTCCTGATAAAATACATGGGAAAATCCCATTGGAGGAATATTCCAATTAGGGTTAGGGTTAGGTGACCATGAGCTCCTTGAAAAAATTGGATATCGCCAACAAATTCAGAGTGCTTGGGTATGGTTAGGAGGGAAGTTACTTTTCTAGACTGCCGTATCTATGTTTCCTGGTAAAATATATGGGAAAGTCCCATTGGAGGAAAATTCCACTTAGGGTTAGGTCACCATGAACTCATAGAGTAAAATGGATATCGCCAACAAATTCGGAGTGCTTGGGTATGGTTAGGAAGGCACTGACTTTTCTAGGCTGCCGTATTTATGTTTTGTGATAAAATATATGGGAAAACCCCATTAGAGGAAAATTCCACTTAGGGTTAGGGTTAAGTCACCATGAGCTCGGGGAGGAAAATGTACATCACCAACAAATTCGGAATGCTTGGATTTGGTTAGGATGGCACCTAATTTTTAAGGCTGCGCTATCTATGTTTCATGGTAAAATATATGGGAAAATCCCATTGGAAAAAAAAGCCACTTAGGGTTAGGGTTAGGTCACCATGAACTCATAGAGAAAAATGGACATTGCCAACAAATTTGGAGCACTTGAGTCTGGTTAGGAGGGAAGTTAATTTTCTAGGCCGCCGTATTTATGTTTCCTGCTAAAATATATGGGAAAATTCCATTAGAGGAAAATTCCACTTAGGGTTAGTGTTATATCACCATGAACTCAGAGAGGAAAATGGACATCACCAACTAATTTGTAGTGCTTGGGTATGCTTAGGAGGGAAGTTACTTTTCTAGGCTGCCGTATATATGTTTTCTGGTAAAATATATGGGAAAATTCCATTAGAGGAAAATTCCACTTAGGGTTAGGGTTATATCACCATGAACTCGGAGAGGAAAATGGACAACACCAACAAATTCGGAATGCTTGGATTTGGTTAGGATGGCACTTAATTTTTAAGGCTGCGCTATCCATGTTTCATGGTAAAATATATGGGAAAATCCCATTGGAAAAAAAAGCTACGTAGGGTTAGGGTTAGGTCACCATGAACTCATAGAGAAAAATGGACATTGCCAACAAATTCAGAGTGCTTGGGTATGGTTAGGAGGGAAGTTACTTTTCTAGACTGCCGTATCTATGTTTCCTGGTAAAATATATGGGAAAATTCCATTAGAGGAAAATTCCACTTAGGGTTAGGGTTATATCACCATGAACTCGGAGAGGAAAATGGACATCCCCAATATATTCGGAATGCTTCGGTATGGTTAGGAGGACACTTACTTTTCTAGGCTACCGTATTTATGTTTCCTGATAAAATACATGGGAAAATCCCATTGGAGGAATATTCCAACTAGGGTTAGGGTTAGGTGACCATGAGCTCCTTGAAAAAATTGGATATCGCCAACAAATTCAGAGTGCTTGGGTATGGTTAGGAGGGAAGTTACTTTTCTAGACTGCCGTATCTATGTTTCCTGGTAAAATATATGGGAAAGTCCCATTGGAGGACAATTCCACTTAGGGTTAGGTCACCATGAACTCATAGAGTAAAATGGATATCGCCAACAAATTCGGAGTGCTTGGGTATGGTTAGGAAGGCACTGACTTTTCTAGGCTGCCGTATTTATGTTTTGTGATAAAATATATGGGAAAACCCCATTAGAGGAAAATTCCACTTAGGGTTAGGGTTAGGTCACCGTGATCTCCAAGATAAAATGGATATCGCCAACAAATTCAGAGTGCTTGGGTATGGTTAGGAGGGCACTGACTTTTCTAACCTACCCTATCTATGTTTCCTGGTAAAATATATGGGAAAATCCCATTGGAAAAAAATTACACTTAGGATTAGGGTTAGGACACCATGAACTCCCATTGGAAAAAAAATCCACTTAGGGTTAGGTCACTATGAACTCATAGAGAAAAATGGATATCGCCAACAAATTCGGAGTGCTTGGGTATGGTTAGGACTGCACTTAATTTTTAAGGCTGCCCTATCTATGTTTCGTGGTAAAATATATGGGAAAATCCCATTGGAAAAAAATTACACTTAGGATTAGGGTTAGGACACCATGAACTCCCATTGGAAAAAAAATCCACTTAGGGTTAGGAGGCCATTTACCTTTCTAGGCCGCCGTATTTATGTTTCCTGATAAAAATCCCATTGGAGGAAAATTCCACTTAGGGTTAGGGTTAGGTCACCATGAGCTCCTAGAAAAAAATGGATATCGCCAACAAATCCGGAATGCTTGGATATGGTTAGGATGGCACTTACTTTTTAAGGCTGCCCTATCTATGTTTCGTGGTAAAATATATGGGAAAATCCCATTGGAAAAAAAATCCACTTAGGGTTAGGTCACCATGAAGTCATAGAGAAAAATGGACATCGCCAACAAATTCAGAGTGCTTGGGTATGGTAAGGACGGCACTTACTTTTCTAGCCTGCTGTATCTATGTTTCGTGGTAAAATATATAGGAAAATCCCATTAGAGGAAAATTCCACTTAGGGTTAGGGTTAGGTCACCATGAGCTCAGGGAGGAAAATGGACATCACCAACAAATTCGGAATGCTTGGATTTGGTTAGGACGGCACTTAATTTTTAAGGCTGCCCTATCTATGTTTCATGGAAAAATATATGGGAAAATCCCATTGGAAAAAAAAGGCACTTGGGGTTAGGGTTAGGTCACCATGAACTCATAGAGAAAAATGGACATCGCCAATAAATTTGTAGTGCTTGAGTATGGTTAGGAGGGAAGTTACTTTTCTAGGCCGCCGTATTTATATTTCCTGCTAAAATATATGGGAAAATCCCATTAGAGGAAAATTCCACTTAGGGTTAGGGTTAGATCACCATGAACTCGGAGAGGAAAATGGACATCACCAACAAATTCGGAATGCTTGGGTATGGTTAGGAGGGCACTTACTTTTCAAGGCTACCGTATTTATGTTTCCTGATATAATACATGGGAAAGTCCCATTGTAGGAAAATTCCACTTAGGGTTAGGGTTAAGTCACCATGATCTCCTAGAAAAAAATGGATATTGCAAACAAATTCAGAGATCTTGGGTATGGTTAGGAGGGCACTGACTTTTCTAGCGTACCCTATCTATGTTTCCTGGTAAAATATATGGGAAAGTCCCATTGGAGGAAAATTCCACTTAATGTTAGGTCACCATGAAGTCATAGAGAAAAATGGATATCGCCAACAAATTCGGAGTGCTTGGGTATGGTTAGGAAGGCACTGACTTTTCTAGGCTGCCGTATATATGTTTCCTGATAAAAATCACATTGGAGGAAAATTCGACTTAGGGTTAGGGTTAGGTCACCATGAGCTCCTAGAAAAAAATGGATATCGCCAACAAATCCAGAATGCTTGGATATGGTTAGGATTGCACTTACTTTTTAAGGCTGCCCTATCTATGTTTCGTTGTAAAATATATGGGAAAATCCCATTTGAAAAAAAATCCACTTAGGGTTAGGTCACAATGAACTCATAGAGAAAAATGGACATCCCCAACAAATTTGGATTGCTTGTGTATGTTTAGGAGGGAAGTTACTTTTCTAGGCTGCCGTATCTATGTTTCCTGGTAAAATATATGGGAAAATTCCATTAGAGGAAAATTCCACTTAGGGTTAGGGTTATATCACCATGAAGTCGGAGAGGAAAATGGACATCACCAACAAATTCGGAATGCTTTGGTATGGTTAGGAGGGCATTTACTTTTCTAGGCCGCCGTATTTATGTTTCCTGATAAAAATCCCATTGGAGGAACATTACACTTAGGCTTAGGTCACCATGAGCTCCTAGAAAAAAATGGATATCAGCAACAAATCAGGAGTGCTTGGATATGGTTAGGATGCACTTACTTTTTAAGGCTGACCTATCTAGGTTTCGTGGTAAAATATATGGGAAAATCCCATTGGAAAAAAAATTCACTCAGGGTTAGGTCACCATGAACTTATAGAGAAAAATGGACATCGCCAACAAATTCAGAGTGCTTGGGTATGGTAAGAAGGACACTTACTTTTCTAGCCTGCTGTTTCTATGTTTCATGGTAAAATATATAGGAAAATCCCATTAGAGGAAAATTCCACTTAGGGTTTGGGTTAGGTCACCATGAGCTCGGGGAGGAAAATGGACATCACCAACAAATTCGGAATGCTTTGGTATGGTTAGGACGGCACTTAATTTTTAAGGCTGCCCTATCTATGTTTCATGGTAAAATATATGGGAAAATCCCATTGGAAAAAAAGCCACTTAGGGTTAGGATTAGGTCACCATGAACTCATAGAGAAAAATGGATATCGCCAACAAATTCGGAGTGCTTGGGTATGGTTAGGAAGGCACTGACTTTTCTAGGCTGCCGTATTTATGTTTTGTGATAAAATATATGGGAAAATTCCATTACAGGAAAATTCCATTTACGGTTAGGGTTATATCACCATGAACTCGGAGAGGAAAATGGACATCACCAACAAATTCGGAATGCTTGGGTATGGTTAGGAGGGAAGTTCCTTTTCTAGGCTGCCGTATTTATGTTTCCTGGTAAAATACATGGAAAAATCCCATTGGAGGAAAATTCCACTTCGGGTTAGGGTTAGGTCACCATGAACTCATAGAGAAAAATGGACATCGCCAACAAATTCGGAGTGCTTGGGTATGGTTAGGAAGGCACTGACTTTTCTAGGCTGCCGTATTTATGTTTTGTGATAAAATATATGGGAAAATTCCATTACAGGAAAATTCCATTTAGGGTTAGGGTTATATCACCATGAACTCGGAGAGGAAAATGAACATCACCAACAAATTCGGAATGCTTGGGTATGGTTAGGAGGAAAGTTCCTTTTCTAGGCTGCCGTATTTATGTTTCCTGGTAAAATACATGGAAAAATCCCATTGGAGGAAAATTCCACTTAGGGTTAGGGTTAGGTCACCATGAACTCAGAGAAAAATGGACATCGCCAACAAATTCGGAGTGCTTGGGTATGGTTAGGAGGGCACTTAGTTTTCTAGCCTGCCCTGTCTATGTTTCCTGATAAAATACATGGGAAAATCCCATTGGAGGAAAGTTCCACTTACGGCTAGGGTTAGGTCACCATGAACTCATAGAGAAAAATGGACACCGCCAATAAATTTGGAGTGCTTGAATATGGTTAGGAGGGAAGTTAATTTTCTAGACCGCCGTATTTATGTTTCCTGCTAAAATATATGGGAAAATCCCATTAGAGGAAAATTCCACTTCGGGTTAGTGTTAGATCACCATGAACTCGGAGAGGAAAATGGACATCACCAACAAATTCGGAATGCTTGGGTATGGTTAGGAGGGCACTTACTTTTCTAGGCTACCGTATTTATGCTTCCTGATAAAATAGATGGGAAATCCCATTGGAGGAAAATTCCACTTAGGGTTAGGGTTAGGTCACCATGAGCTCCTAGAAAAAAATGGATATCGCCTACAAATTCAGACTGCTTGGTTATGGTTAGGAGGGCACTGACTTTTCTAGCCTACCCTATCTATGTTTCCTGGTAAAATATATGGGAAAGTCCCATTGGAGGAAAATTCCACTTAGGGTTAGGTCACCATGAATTCATAGAGAAAAATGGATATCGCCAACAAATTCGGAGTGCTTGTGTATGGTTAGGAAGGCACTGACTTTTCTAGGCTGCCGTATTTATGTTTTGTGATAAAATATATGGGAAAACCCCATTAGAGGAAAATTCCACTTAGAGTTAGGACACATGAACTCGCAGAGGAAAATGGACATCACCAACAAACCTGGAGTGCTTGGGTATGGTAAGGACGGCACTTAATTTTTAAGGCTGCCCTATGTATGTTTCGTGGTAAAATATATGGGAAAATCCCATTGGAAAAGAATTCCACTTAGGATTAGGGTTAGGGCACCATGAACTCCCATTGGAAAAAAAATCCACTTGGGGTTAGGTCACCATGAACTCATAGAGAAAAATGGACATCACCAATAAATTCAGACTGCTTGGGTATGGTTAGGAGGGAAGTTACTTTTCTAGGCTGCCGTATTTAGGTTTCCTGGTAAAATACATGGGAAAATCCTATTGGAGTAAAATTCCACATAGGGTAAGGGTTAGGTGACCATGAGCTCCTAGAAAAAAATGGATATCGCCTACAAATTCAGACTGCTTGGGTATGGTTAGGAGGGCACTAACTTTTCTAGCCTACCCTATCTATGTTTCCTGGTAAAATATATGGGAAAGTCCCATTGGAGGAAAATTCCACTTAGGGTTAGGTCACCATGAATTCATAGAGAAAAATGGATATCGCCAACAAATTCGGAGTGCTTGTGTATGGTTAGGAAGGCACTGACTTTTCTAGGCTGCCGTATTTATGTTTTGTGATAAAATATATGGGAAAACCCCATTAGAGGAAAATTCCACTTAGAGTTAGGACACATGAACTCGCAGAGGAAAATGGACATCACCAACAAACCTGGAGTGCTTGGGTATGGTAAGGACGGCACTTAATTTTTAAGGCTGCCCTATGTATGTTTCGTGGTAAAATATATGGGAAAATCCCATTGGAAAAGAATTCCACTTAGGATTAGGGTTAGGGCACCATGAACTCCCATTGGAAAAAAAATCCACTTGGGGTTAGGTCACCATGAACTCATAGAGAAAAATGGACATCACCAATAAATTCAGACTGCTTGGGTATGGTTAGGAGGGAAGTTACTTTTCTAGGCTGCCGTATTTATGTTTCCTGGTAAAATACATGGGAAAATCCTATTGGAGGAAAATTCCACATAGGGTAAGGGTTAGGTGACCATGAGCTCCTAGAAAAAAATGGATATCGCCTACAAATTCAGACTGCTTGGGTATGGTTAGGAGGGCACTAACTTTTCTAGCCTACCCTATCTATGTTTCCTGGTAAAATATATGGGAAAGTCCCATTGGAGGAAAATTCCACTTAGGGTTAGGTCACCATGAATTCATAGAGAAAAATGGATATCGCCAACAAATTCGGAGTGCTTGTGTATGGTTAGGAAGGCACTGACTTTTCTAGGCTGCCGTATTTATGTTTTGTGATAAAATATATGGGAAAACCCCATTAGAGGAAAATTCCACTTAGAGTTAGGACACATGAACTCGCAGAGGAAAATGGACATCACCAACAAACCTGGAGTGCTTGGGTATGGTAAGGACGGCACTTAATTTTTAAGGCTGCCCTATGTATGTTTCGTGGTAAAATATATGGGAAAATCCCATTGGAAAAGAATTCCACTTAGGATTAGGGTTAGGGCACCATGAACTCCCATTGGAAAAAAAATCCACTTAGGGTTAGGTCACCATGAACTCATAGAGAAAAATGGACATCACCAACAAATTCAGACTGCTTGGGTATGGTTAGGAGGGAAGTTACTTTTCTAGGCTGCCGTATTTATGTTTCCTGGTAAAATACATGGGAAAATCCTATTGGAGTAAAATTCCACATAGGGTAAGGGTTAGGTGACCAGGAACTCATAGAGAAAAATGGACATCGCCAACAAATTCGGAGTGCTTGGGTATGGTTAGGAGGGTACTTAGTTTTCTAGCCTACCCTATCTATGTTTCCTGGTAAAATATATGGGAAAGTCCCATTGGAGGAAAATTCCACTTAGGGTTAGGTCACCATGAACTCCTAGAGAAAAATGGACATCGCCAACAAATTTGGAGTGCTTGGGTATGGTTAGGAGGGAAGTTACTTTTCTAGACTGCCGTATCTATGTTTCCTGGTCAAATATATGGGAAAATTCCATTAGAGGAAAATTCCACTTAGGGTTAGGGTTAGGTCACCATGAGCTCCTAGAAAAAAATGGATATCGCCAACAAATCCAGAGTGCTTGGATATGGTTAGGATGGCACTTACTTTTTAAGGCTGCCCTATCTATGTTTCGTGGTAAAATATATGGGAAAATCCCATTGGAAAAAAAATCCACTTAGGGTTAGGTCACCATGAACTCATAGAGAAAAATGGACATCACCAACCAATTCAGAGTGCTTGGGTATGGTTAGGAGGGAAGTTCCTTTTCTAGGCTGCCGTATTTATGTTTCCTGGTAAAATACATGGGAAAATCCCATTGGAGGAAAATTCTACTTAGTGTTAGGGTTAGATCACCATGACCTCCGAGAGGAAAATGGACATCACCAACAAATTCGGAATGCTTGGGTATGGTTAGGAGGGCACTTAGTTTTCTAGCCTGCCCTGTCTATGTTTCCTGATAAAATACATGGGAAAATCCCATTGGAGGAAAGTTCCACTTACGGCTAGGGTTAGGTCACCATGAACTCATAGAGAAAAATGGACACCGCCAACAAATTCAGAGTGCTTGAGTATGGTTAGCAGGGAAGTTAATTTTCTAGACCGCCGTATTTAAGTTTCCTGCTAAAATATATGGGAAAATTCCATTAGAGGAAAATTCCACTTCGGGTTAGGGTTAGATCACCATGAACTCGGAGAGGAAAATGGACATCACCAACAAATTCGGAATGCTTGGGTATGGTTAGGAGTGCACTTACTTTTCTAGGCTACCGTATTTATGTTTCCTGATAAAATACATGGGAAAATCCCATTGGAGGAAAATTCCACTTAGGGTTAGGGTTAGGTCACCATGAGCTCGTAGAAAAAAATGGATACCTCCAACAAATCCGGAGTTCTTGGATATGGTTAGGATGGCACTTACTTTTTAAGGCTGCCCTATCTATGTTTCGTGGTAAAATATATGGGAAAATCCCATTGGGAAAAAAAGCCACTTAGGGTTAGACATAGGTTACCATGAACTCATAGAGAAAAATGGACATGGCCAACAAATATGGAGTGCTTGAGTATGGTTAGGAGGGAGGTTATTTTCTAGGCTGCCCTATTTATGTTTCCTGCTAAAATATATGGGAAAATCCCATTAGAGGAAAATTCTACTTAGGGTTTGGGTTAGATCACCATGAACTCTGAGAGGAAAATGGACATCACCAACACATTCGGAATGCTTGGGTATGGTTACGAGGGCACCTACTTTTCTAGGCTACCGTATTTATGTTTCCTGATAAAATACATGGGAAAATCCCATTGGAAAAAATTCCACTTAGGGTTAGGGTTAGGTCACCATGAGCTCCTAGAAAAAAATGGATATCGCCAACAAATTCAGAGTGCTTGGGTATGGTTAGGAGGGCACTGACTTTTCTAGCCTACCCTATCTATGTTTCCTGGTAAAATATATGGGAAAGTCCCATTGGAGGAAAATTCCACTTAGGGTTAGGTCACCATGAACTCATAGAGAAAAATGGATATCGCCAACAAATTCGGAGTGCTTGGGTATGGTTAGGAGGGCACTGACTTTACTAGGCTGCCGTATTTATGTTTTGTGATAAAATAAATGGGAAAATCCCATTAGAGGAAAATTGCACTTAGGGTAAGGGTTACATCACCATGAATTCGGAGAGGAAAATGGACGTCACCAACAAATTTGGAGTGCTTGGGTATGGTTAGGACGGCACTTAATTTTTAAGGCTCCCCTATCTATGTTTCCTGGTAAAATATATGGGAAAATCCCATTGGAAAAGAATTCCATTTAGGATTATGGTTAGGACACCATGAACTCCCATTGGAAAATAAATCCACTTAGCGTTAGGTCACCATGAACTCATAGAGAAAAATGGACATCACCAACAAATTCAGAGTGCTTGGGTATGGTTAGGACGGCACTTAATTTTAAAGGCTCCCCTATCTATGTTTCCTGGTAAAATATATGGGAAAATCCCATTGGAAAAGAATTCCACTTAGGATTATGGTTAGGACACCATGAACTCCCATTGGAAAATAAATCCACCTAGGGTTAGGTCACCATGAACTCATAGAGAAAAATGGAAATCACCAACAAATTCAGAGTGCTTGGGTATGGTTAGGAGGGAAGTTACTTTTCTAGGCTGCTGTATTTATGTTTCCTGGTAAAATACATGGGAAAATCCCATTGGAGGAAAATTCCACTTATGGTTAGGGTTAGGTCACCATGAACTCCTAGAGAAAAATGGACATCGCCAACAAATTTGGAGTGCTTGGGTATGCTTAGGAGGGAAGTTACTTTTCTAGACTGCCGTATCTATGTTTCCTGGTAAAATATATGGGAAAATCCCATTGCAGGAAAATTCCACTTAGGGTTAGGGTTAGGTCACCATCAACTCGGAGACGAAAATGGACATCACCAACAAATTCGGAATGCTTTGGTATGGTTAGGAGGGCATTTACTTTTCTAGGCCGCCGTATTTATGTTTCCTGATAAAAATCCCATTGGAGGAAAATTACACTTAGTGTTAGGGTTAGGTCACCATGAGCTCGTAGAAAAAAATGGATACCTCCAACAAATCCGGAGTGCTTGGATATGGTTAGGATGGCACTTACTTTTTAAGGCTGCCCTATCTATGTTTCGTGTTAAAATATATGGGAAAATCCCATTGGAAAAAAATTCCACTTAGGGTTAGGTCACCATGAACTCATAGAGAAAAATGGACATCACCAACCAATTCAGAGTGCTTGGGTATGGTAAGGAGGGCACTTACTTTTCTAGCCTGCTGTATCTATGTTTCGTTGTAAAATATATGGGAAATTCCAATTGGAGGAAAATTCCACTTAGGGTTGGGGTTAGGTCACCATGAGCTCGGGGAGGAAAATGGACATCACCAACAAAATTGGAATGCTTGGATTTCGTTAGGACGGCATTTAATTTTTAAGGCTGCCCTATCTGTGTTTCATGGTAAAATATATGGGAAAATCCCATTGGGAAAAAAAGCCACTTAGGGTTAGGCTTAGGTCACCATGAACTCATAGAGAAAAATGGACATGGCCAACAAATTTGGAGTGCTTGAGTATGGTTAGGAGGGAGGTTATTTTTCTAGGCTGCCCTATTTATGTTTCCTGCTAAAATATATGGGAAAATCCCATTGGAAAAAAATTCCACTTAGGGTTAGGTCACCATGAACTCATAGAGAAAAATGGACATCACCAACCAATTCAGAGTGCTTGGGTATGGTAAGGAGGGCACTTACTTTTCTAGCCTGCTGTATCTATGTTTCGTTGTAAAATATATGGGAAATTCCAATTAGAGGAAAATTCTACTTAGGGTTTGGGTTAGATCACCATGAACTCTGAGAGGAAAATGGACATCACCAACAAATTCGGAATGCTTGGGTATGGTTAGGAGGGCACTTACTTTTCTAGGCTACCGTATTTATGTTTCCTGATAAAATACATGGGAAAATCCCATTGGAAAAAATTCCACTTAGGGTTAGGGTTAGGTAACCATGAGCTGCTAGAAAAAAATGGATATCGCCAACAAATTCAGAGTGCTTTGGTATGGTTAGGAGGGCACTGACTTTTCTAGCCTACCATATCTATGTTTCCTGGTAAAATATATGGGAAAGTCCCATTGGAGGAAAATTCCACTTAGGGCTAGGTCACCATGAACTCATAGAGAAAAATGGACATAGCCAACAAATTCAGAGTGCTTGGGTATGCTTAGGAGGGCACTGACTTAACTAGGCTGCCGTATTTATGTTTTGTGATAAAATAAATGGGAAAATCCCATTAGAGGAAAATTCCACTTAGGGTAAGGGTTAGATCACCATGAACTCGGAGAGGAAAATGGACATCACCAACAAATTTGGAGTGCTTGGGTATGGTTAGGACGGCGCTTAATTTTTAAGGCTCCCCTATCTATGTTTCCTGGTAAAATATATGGGAAAATCCCATTGGAAAAGAATTCCACTTAGGATTATGGTTAGGACACCATGAACTCCCATTGGAAAATAAATCCACTTAGGGTTAGGTCACCATGAACTCATAGAAAAAAATGGACATCACCAACATATTCAGAGTGCTTGGGTATGGTAAGGAGGGAAGTTACTTTTCTAGGCTGCTGTATTTATGTTTCCTGGTAAAATACATGGGAAAATCCCATTGGAGGAAAATTCCACTTAGGGTTAGGGTTATATCACCATGAACTCGGAGAGGAAAATGGACATCACCAACAAGTTCGGAATGCCTGGGTATGGTTAGGAGGGCATTTACTTTTCCAGGCCGCCGTATTTATGTTTCCTGATAAAAATCCCATTGGAGGAAAATTCCACTAAGGGTTTGGGTTAGGTCACCATGAGCTCCTAGAAAAAAATGGATATCGCCAACAAATCCAGAGTGCTTGGATATGGTTAGGATGGCACTTACTTTTTAAGGCTGCCCTATCTATATTTCGTCGTAAAATGTATGGCAAAATCCCATTGAAAAAAAAATCCACTTAAGGTTAGGTCACCATGAACTCATAGAGAAAAATGGAAATCACCAACCAATTCAGAGTGCTTGGGTATGGTTAGGAGGGAAGTTCCTTTTCTAGGCTGCCGTATTTATATTTCCTGATAAAATACATGGGAAAATCCCATTGGAGGAAAATTCCACTTAGGGTTAGGGTTAGCTCACCATGAGCTCCTAGAAAAAAATGGATATCGCCAACAAATTCAGAGTGCTTGGGTATGGTTAGGAGGGCACTGACTTTTCTAGCCTACCGTATTTATGTTTCTTGGTAAAATATATGGGAAAATCCCATTGGAGGAAAATTCCACTTAGGGTTAGGGTTAGGTCACCATGAACTCCTAGAGAAAAATGGACATCGCCAACAAATTGGGAGTGCTTGGGTATGGTTAGGAGGGAAGTTACTTTTCTAGGCTCCCGTATTTATGTTTTGTGTTAAAATATATGGGAAAACCCCATTAGAGGAAAATTCCACTTAGGGTTAGGTCACATGAACTCGCAGAGGAAAATGGACATCACCAACAAATTCGGAGTGCTTGGGTATGGTTAGTACGGCACTAAATTTTTAAGGCTGCCCTATCTATGTTTCGTAGTAAAATATATGGGAAAATCCCATTGGAAAAGAATTCCATTTAGGATTAGGATTAGGACACCATGAACTCCCATTGAAAAAAAAAATCCACTTAGGGTTAGGTCACCATGAACTCATAGAGAAAAATGGACATCACCTACAAATTCAGAGTGCTTTGGTAGGGTTAGAAGGGAAGTTACTTTTCTAGGCTACCGTATTTATGTTTCCTGGTAAAATTGATGGGAAAATCACATTGGAGGAAAATTCCACTTAGGGTTAGGGTTAGATCACCATGAACTCATAGAGAAAAATGGACATCGCCAACAAATTCGGAGTGCTTGGGTATGGTTAGGAGGGCACTTAGTTTTCTAGCCTGCCCTATCTATGTTTCCTGATAAAATAAAGGGGAAAATCCCATTGGAGGAAAATTCCACTTACGGCTAGGGTTAGGTCACCATGAACTCATAGAGAAAAATGGACATCGCCAATAAATTTGGAGTGTTTGGGTATGGTTAGGAGGGAAGTAACTTTTCTAGACTGCCGTATCTATGTTTCCTGGTAAAATATATGGGAAAATTCCAGTAGAGGAAAATTCCACTTAGGGTAAGGGTTAGATCACCATGAACTCGGAGAGGAAAATGGACTTCACTAACATATTCGGAATGCTTGGGTATGGTTAGGAGGACACTTACTTTTCTAGGCTACCGTATTTATGTTTCCTGATAAAATACATGGGAAAATCCCATTGGAGGAAAATTCCTCTTAGGGTTAGGTCACCATGAACTCATAGAGAAAAATGGACATCGCCAACAAATTCGGAGTGCTTGGGTATGGTTAGGAGGGAAGTTACTTTTCTAGACTGCCGTATCTATGTTTCCTGGTAAAATATATGGGAAAGTCCCATTGGAGGAAAATTCCACTTAGGGTTAGGTCATCATGAACTCATAGAGAAAAATGGATATCGCCAACAAATTCAGAGTGCTTGGGTATTGTTAGGAAGGCACTGACTTTTCTAGGCTGCCGTATTTATGTTTTGTGATAAAATATATGGGAAAACCCCATTAGAGGAAAATTCCACTTAGGGTTAGGGTTAAGTCACCATGAGCTCGGGGAGGAAAATGTACATCACCAACAAATTCGGAATGCTTGGATTTGGTTAGGATGGCACCTAATTTTTAAGGCTGCGCTATCTATGTTTCATGGTAAAATATATGGGAAAATCCCATTGGAAAAAAAAGCCACTTAGGGTTAGGGTTAGGTCACCATGAACTCATAGAGAAAAATGGACATTGCCAACAAATTTGGAGCACTTGAGTCTGGTTAGGAGGGAAGTTAATTTTCTAGGCCGCCGTATTTATGTTTCCTGCTAAAATATATGGGAAAATTCCATTAGAGGAAAATTCCACTTAGGGTTAGGGTTATATCACCATGAACTCAGAGAGGAAAATGGACATCACCAACACATTTGTATTGCTTGGGTATGCTTAGGAGGGATGTTACTTTTCTAGGCTGCCGTATATATGTTTTCTGGTAAAATATATGGGAAAATTCCATTAGAGGAAAATTCCACTTAGGGTTAGGGTTATATCACCATGAACTCGGAGAGGAAAATGGACAACACCAACAAATTCGGAATGCTTGGATTTGGTTAGGATGGCACTTAATTTTTAAGGCTGCGCTATCCATGTTTCATGGTAAAATATATGGGAAAATCCCATTGGAAAAAAAAGCTACGTAGGGTTAGGGTTAGGTCACCATGAACTCATAGAGAAAAATGGACATTGCCAACAAATTCAGAGTGCTTGGGTATGGTTAGGAGGGAAGTTACTTTTCTAGACTGCCGTATCTATGTTTCCTGGTAAAATATATGGGAAAATTCCATTAGAGGAAAATTCCACTTAGGGTTAGGGTTATATCACCATGAACTCGGAGAGGAAAATGGACATCCCCAATATATCCGGAATGCTTGGGTATGGTTAGGAGGACACTTACTTTTCTAGGCTACCGTATTTATGTTTCCTGATAAAATACATGGGAAAATCCCATTGGAGGAATATTCCTCTTAGGGTTAGGTCACCATGAACTCATAGAAAAAATGGACATCGCCAACAAATTCGGAGTGCTTGGGTATGGTTAGGAGGGAAGTTACTTTTCTAGACTGCCGTATCTATGTTTCCTGGTAAAATATATGGGAAAGTCCCATTGGAGGAAAATTCCACTTAGGGTTAGGTCATCATGAACTCATAGAGAAAAATGGATATCGCCAACAAATTCAGAGTGCTTGGGTATGTTAGGAAGGCACTGACTTTTCTAGGCTGCCGTATTTATGTTTTGTGATAAAATATATGGGAAAACCCCATTAGAGGAAAATTCCACTTAGGGTTAGGGTTAGGTCACCATGAGCTCGGGGAGGAAAATGGACATCACCAACAAATTCGGAATGCTTGGATTTGGTTAGGATGGCACCTAATTTTTAAGGCTGCGCTATCTATGTTTCATGGTAAAATATATGGGAAAATCACATTGGAAAAAAAAGCCACTAATGGTTAGGGTTAGGTCACCATGAACTCATAGAGAAAAATGGACATTGCCAACAAATTTGGAGCGCTTGAGTTTGGTTAGGAGGGAAGTTAATTTTCTAGGCCGCCGTATTTATGTTTCCTGCTAAAATATATGGGAAAATTCCATTAGAGGAAAATTCCACTTAGGGTTAGGGTTATATCACCATGAACTCAGAGAGGAAAATGGACATCACCAACACATTTGTATTGCTTGGGTATGCTTAGGAGGGATGTTACTTTTCTAGGCTGCCGTATATATGTTTTCTGGTAAAATATATGGGAAAATTCCATTAGAGGAAAATTCCACTTAGGGTTAGGGTTATATCACCATGAACTCGGAGAGGAAAATGGACAACACCAACAAATTCGGAATGCTTGGATTTGGTTAGGATGGCACTTAATTTTTAAGGCTGCGCTATCCATGTTTCATGGTAAAATATATGGGAAAATCCCATTGGAAAAAAAAGCTACGTAGGGTTAGGGTTAGGTCACCATGAACTCATAGAGAAAAATGGACATTGCCAACAAATTCAGAGTGCTTGGGTATAGTTAGGAGGGAAGTTACTTTTCTAGACTGCCGTATCTATGTTTCCTGGTAAAATATATGGGAAAATTCCATTAGAGGAAAATTCCACTTAGGGTTAGGGTTATATCACCATGAACTCGGACAGGAAAATGGACATCCCCAATATATTCGGAATGCTTGGGTATGGTTAGGAGGACACTTACTTTTCTAGGCTACCGTATTTATGTTTCCTGATAAAATACATGGGAAAATCCCATTGGAGGAATATTCCAATTAGGGTTAGGGTTAGGTGACCATGAGCTCCTTGAAAAAATTGGATATCGCCAACAAATTCAGAGTGCTTGGGTATGGTTAGGAGGGAAGTTACTTTTCTAGACTGCCGTATCTATGTTTCCTGGTAAAATATATGGGAAAGTCCCATTGGAGGACAATTCCACTTAGGGTTAGGTCACCATGAACTCATAGAGTAAAATGGATATCGCCAACAAATTCGGAGTGCTTGGGTATGGTTAGGAAGGCACTGACTTTTCTAGGCTGCCGTATTTATGTTTTGTGATAAAATATATGGGAAAACCCCATTAGAGGAAAAGTCCACTTAGGGTTAGGGTTAAGTCACCATGAGCTCGGGGAGGAAAATGGACATCACCAACAAATTCGGAATGCTTGGATTTGGTTAGGATGGCACTTAATTTTTAAGGCTGCGCTATCTATGTTTCATGGTAAAATATATGGGAAAATCCCATTGGACAAAAAAGCCACTTAGGGTTAGGGTTAGGTCACCATGAACTCATAGAGAAAAATGGACATTGCCAACAAATTTGGAGCCCTTGAGTCTGGTTAGGAGGGAAGTTAATTTTCTAGGCCGCCGTATTTATGTTTCCTGCTAAAATATATGGGAAAATTCCATTAGAGGAAAATTCCACTTAGGGTTAGTGTTATATCACCATGAACTCAGAGAGGAAAATGGACATCACCAACTAATTTGTAGTGCTTGGGTATGCTTAGGAGGGAAGTTACTTTTCTAGGCTGCCGTATATATGTTTTCTGGTAAAATATATGGGAAAATTCCATTAGAGGAAAATTCCACTTAGGGTTAGGGTTATATCACCATGAACTCGGAGAGGAAAATGGACAACACCAACATATTCGGAATGCTTGGATTTGGTTAGGATGGCACTTAATTTTTAAGGCTGCGCTATCCATGTTTCATGGTAAAATATATGGGAAAATCCCATTGGAAAAAAATGCTACTTAGGGTTAGGGTTAGGTCACCATGAACTCATAGAGAAAAATGGACATTGCCAACAAATTCAGAGTGCTTGGGTATGGTTAGGAGGGAAGTTACTTTTCTAGACTGCCGTATCTATGTTTCCTGGTAAAATATATGGGAAAATTCCATTAGAGGAAAATTCCACTTAGGGTTAGGGTTATATCACCATGAACTCGGAGAGGAAAATGGACATCCCCAATATATTCGGAATGCTTGGGTATGGTTAGGAGGGCACTGACTTTTCTAGCCTACCCTATCTATGTTTCCTGGTAAAATATATGGGAAAGTCCCATTGGAGGAAAATTCCATTTAGGGTTAGGTCACCATGAACTCATAGAGAAAAATGGATATCGCCAACAAATTCGGAGTGCTTGGATATGGTTAGGAAGGCAGTGACTTTTCTAGGCTGCCGTAGTTATGTTTTGTGATAAAATATATGGGAAAACCCCATTAGAGCAAAATGCCACTTAGGATTAGGTCACATGAACTCGCAGAGGAAAATGGACATCACCAACAAATTCGGAGTGCTTGGGTATGGTTAGGACGGCACTTAATTTTTAAGGCTGCCCTATCTATGTTTCATGGTAAAATATATGGGAAAATTCCATTAGAGGAAAATTCCACTTAGGGTTAGTGTTATATCACCATGAACTCAGAGAGGAAAATGGACATCACCAACTAATTTGTAGTGCTTGGGTATGCTTAGGAGGGAAGTTACTTTTCTAGGCTGCCGTATATATGTTTTCTGGTAAAATATATGGGAAAATTCCATTAGAGGAAAATTCCACTTAGGGTTAGGGTTATATCACCATGAACTCGGAGAGGAAAATGGACAACACCAACATATTCGGAATGCTTGGATTTGGTTAGGATGGCACTTAATTTTTAAGGCTGCGCTATCCATGTTTCATGGTAAAATATATGGGAAAATCCCATTGGAAAAAAATGCTACTTAGGGTTAGGGTTAGGTCACCATGAACTCATAGAGAAAAATGGACATTGCCAACAAATTCAGAGTGCTTGGGTATGGTTAGGAGGGAAGTTACTTTTCTAGACTGCCGTATCTATGTTTCCTGGTAAAATATATGGGAAAATTCCATTAGAGGAAAATTCCACTTAGGGTTAGGGTTATATCACCATGAACTCGGAGAGGAAAATGGACATCCCCAATATATTCGGAATGCTTGGGTATGGTTAGGAGGGCACTGACTTTTCTAGCCTACCCTATCTATGTTTCCTGGTAAAATATATGGGAAAGTCCCATTGGAGGAAAATTCCATTTAGGGTTAGGTCACCATGAACTCATAGAGAAAAATGGATATCGCCAACAAATTCGGAGTGCTTGGATATGGTTAGGAAGGCAGTGACTTTTCTAGGCTGCCGTAGTTATGTTTTGTGATAAAATATATGGGAAAACCCCATTAGAGCAAAATGCCACTTAGGATTAGGTCACATGAACTCGCAGAGGAAAATGGACATCACCAACAAATTCGGAGTGCTTGGGTATGGTTAGGACGGCACTTAATTTTTAAGGCTGCCCTATCTATGTTTCATGGTAAAATATATGGGAAAATCCAATTGGAAAAAAATTCCACTTAGGATTAGGGTTAGGACACCATGAACTCCCATTGGAAAAAAAATCCACTTAGGGTTAGGTCACCATGAACTCATAGAGAAAAAAGGACATCACCAACAAATTCAGAGTGCTTGGGTCTGGTTAGGAAAGAAGTTGCTTTTCTAGGGTGCCGTATTTATGTTTCCTGATAAAAATCCCATTGGAGGAAAATTCCACTTAGGGTTAGGATTAGGTCACCATGAGCTCCTTGAAAAAAATCTATACCGCCAACAAATCCGGAGTGCTTGGATATGGTTGGGATGGCACTTACTTTTTAAGGCTGCCCTATCTATGTTTCGTGGTAAAATATATGGGAAAATCCCATTGGAAAAAATTCCACTTAGGATTAGGGTTAGGACACCATGAACTCCCATTGGAAAAAAAATCCACTTAGGGTTAGGTCATCATGAACTCATAGAGAAAAATGGACATCACCAACAAATTCAGAGTGCTTGGGTCTGGTTAGGAGGGAAGTTACTTTTCTATGGTGTCGTATTTATGTTTCCTGATAAAAATCCCATTGGAGGAAAATTCCACTTAGGGTTAGGGTTAGGTCACCATGAGCTCGGGGAGGAAAAAGGACATCACCAACAAATTCGGAATGCTTGGATTTGGTTACGATGGCACTTAATTTTTAAGGCTGCGCTATCTATGTTTCATGGTAAAATATATGGGAAAATCCCATTAGAGGAAAATTCCACTTAGGGTTAGGGTTATATCACCATGAACTCGGAGAGGAAAATGGACATCACCAACAAATTCGGAATGCTTGGGTATGGTTAGGAGGGAAGTTCCTTTTCTAGGCTGCCGTATCTATGTTTCCTGGTAAAATATATGGGAAAATTCTATTAGAGGAAAATTCCACTTAGGGTTAGGGTTATATCACCATGAACTCGTAGAGGAAGATGGACATCACCAACAAATTCGGAATGCTTGGGTATGGTTAGGAGGGCATTTACTTTTCTAGGCCGCCGTATTTATGTTTCCTGATAAAAATCCCATTGGAGGAAAATTCCACTTAGGGTTAGGGTTAGGTCACCATGAGCTCCTAGAAAAAAATGTATATCGCCAACAAATCCGGAGTGCCTGGATATGGTTAGGATGGCACTTACTTTTTAAGGCTGCCCTATCTATGTTTCGTGGTAAAATATATGGGAAAATCCCATTGGAAAAAAATTCCACTTAGGGTTAGGTCACCATGAACTCATAGAGAAAAATGGACATTGCCAACAAATTCAGAGTGCTTGGGTATGGTTAGGGGGAAGTTACTTTTCTAGGCTGCCGTATTTATATTTCCTGGTAAAATACATGGGAAAATCCCATTGGAGGAAAATTCCACTTAGGGTTAGGATTAGGTCACCATGAACTCATAGAGAAAAATGGACATCTCCAACAAATTCGGAGTTCTTGGTTATTGTTACGAGGGCACTTAGTTTTCTAGCCTGCCCTATATATGTTTCCTGATAAAATACATGGGAAAATCCCATTGGAGGAAAATTCCACTTAGGGTTAGGGTTAGGTCACCATGAACTCCTAGAGAAAAATGGACATCGCCAACAAATTTGGAGTGCTTGGGTATGGTTAGGAGGGAAGTTACTTTTCTAGGCTGACGTATTCATGTTTCCTGGTAAAATACATGGGAAAATCCCATTGGAGGAAAATTCCACTTAGGGTTAGGTCACCATGAACTCATAGAGAAAAATGGACATCGCCAACAAATTCGGAGTGCTTTGGTATTGTTAGGAGGGCACTTAGTTTTCTAGCCTGCCCTATCTATGTTTCCTGATAAAATACATGGGAAAATCCCATTGGAGGAAAATTCCACTTAGGGTTAGGTCACCATGAACTCCTAGAGAAAAATGGACATCGCCAACAAATTTGGAGTTTTTGGGTATGGTTAGGAGGGAAGTTCCTTTTCTAGGCTGCCGTATCTATGTTTCCTGGTAAAATATATGGGAAAATTCCATTAGAGGAAAATTCCACTTAGGGTTAGGGTTATATCACCATGAACTCGGAGAGGAAAATGGACATCACCAACAAATTCGGAATGTTTGGATATGGTTAGGAGGGCATTTACTTTTCTAGGCCGCCGTATTTATGTTTCCTAATAAAAATCCCATTGGAGGAAAATTCCACTTAGGGTTACGGTTAGGTCACCATGATTTCCTAGAAAAAAATGGATATCACCAACAAATCCGGAGTGCTTGGATATGGTTAGGATGGCACTTACTTTTTAAGGCTGCCCTATCTATGTTTCGTGGTAAAATATATGGGAAAATCCCATTGGAAAAAAATTCCACTTAGGGTTAGGTCACCATGAACTCATAGAGAAAAATGGACATTGCAAACAAATTCAGAGTTCTTGGGTATGGTTAGGAGGGAAGTTACTTTTCTAGGCTGCCGTATTTATATTTCCTGATAAAATACATGGGAAAATCCCATTGGAGGAACATTCCACTTAGGGTTAGGATTAGGTCACCATGAACTCATAGAGAAAAATGGACATCTCCAACAAATTCGGAGTGCTTGGGTATTGTTACGAGGGCACTTAGTTTTCTAGCCTGCCCTATCTATGTTTCCTGATAAAATACATGGGAAAATCCCATTGGAGGAAAATTCCACTTAGGGTTAGGGGTCACCATGAACTCCTAGAGAAAAATGGACATCGCCAACAAATTTGGAGTGCTTGGGTATGGTTAGGAGGGAAGTTACTTTTCTAGGCTGCCGTATTCATGTTTCCTGGTAAAATACATGGGAAAATCCCATTGGAGGAAAATTCCTCTTAGGGTTAGGTCACCATGAACTCATAGAGAAAAATGGACATCGCCAACAAATTCGGAGTGCTTTGGTATTGTTAGGAGGGCACTTAGTTTTCTAGCCTGCCCTATCTATGTTTCCTGATAAAATACATGGGAAAATCCCATTGGAGGAAAATTCCACTTAGGGTTAGGGTCACCATGAACTCCTAGAGAAAAATGGACATCGCCAACAAATTTGGAGTGCTTGGGTATGGTTAGGAGGGAAGTTCCTTTTCTAGGCTGCCCTATCTATGTTTCCTGATAAAATACATGGGAAAATTCCATTGGAGGAAAATTCCACTTAGGGTTAGGTCACCATGAACTGCTAGAGAAAAATGGACACCGCCAACAAATTTGGAGTGCTTCGGTATGGTTAGGAGGGAAGTTCCTTTTCTAGGCTGCCGTATCTATGTTTCCTGGTAAAATATATGGGAAAATTCCATTAGAGGAAAATTCCACTTAGGGCTAGGGTTAGGTCACCATGAACTCATAGAGAAAAATGGACATCTCCAACAAATTCGGAGTGCTTGGGTATGGTTAGGAGGGCACTTAGTTTTCTAGCCTGCCCTATCTATGTTTCGTGGTAAAATATATGGGAAAATCCCATTGGAGGAAAATTCCACTTAGGGTTAGGTCACCATGAACTCATAGAGAAAAATGGACATTGCAAACAAATTCAGAGTTCTTGGGTATGGTTAGGAGGGAAGTTACTTTTCTAGGCTGCCGTATTTATATTTCCTGATAAAATACATGGGAAAATCCCATTGGAGGAACATTCCACTTAGGGTTAGGATTAGGTCACCATGAACTCATAGAGAAAAATGGACATCTCCAACAAATTCGGAGTGCTTGGGTATTGTTACGAGGGCACTTAGTTTTCTAGCCTGCCCTATCTATGTTTCCTGATAAAATACATGGGAAAATCCCATTGGAGGAAAATTCCACTTAGGGTTAGGGTTAGGTCACCATGAACTCCTAGAGAAAAATGGACATCGCCAACAAATTTGGAGTGCTTGGGTATGGTTAGGAGGGAAGTTACTTTTCTAGGCTGCCGTATTCATGTTTCCTGGTAAAATACATGGGAAAATCCCATTGGAGGAAAATTCCTCTTAGGGTTAGGTCACCATGAACTCATAGAGAAAAATGGACATCGCCAACAAATTCGGAGTGCTTTGGTATTGTTAGGAGGGCACTTAGTTTTCTAGCCTGCCCTATCTATGTTTCCTGATAAAATACATGGGAAAATCCCATTGGAGGAAAATTCCACTAGGGTTAGGTCACCATGAACTCCTAGAGAAAAATGGACATCGCCAACAAATTGGAGTGCTTGGGTATGGTTAGGAGGGAAGTTCCTTTTCTAGCCTGCCCTATCTATGTTTCCTGATAAAATACATGGGAAAATCCCATTGGAGGAAAACTCCACTTAGGGTTAGGTCACCATGAACTCCTAGAGAAAAATGGACATCGCCAACAAATTCGGAATGCTTGGGTATGGTTAGGAGGGAAGTTACTTTTCTAGGCTTCCGTATTTATATTTCCTGGTAAAATATATGGGAAAATCCCATTAGAGGAAAATTCCACTTAGGGCTAGGGTTATATCACCATGAACTCAGAGAGGAAAATGGACATCACCAACAAATTTGGAGTGCTTGGGTATGCTTAGGAGGGAAGTTACTTTTCTAGGCTGCTGTATCTATCTTTCCTGGTAAAATATATGGGAAAATTCCATTAGAGGAAAATTCCACTTAGGGTTAGGGTTATATCACCATGAACTCGGAGAGGAAAATGGACATCACCAATAAATTCGGAATGCTTTGGTATGTTTAGGACGGCACTTACTTTTTAAGGCTGCCGTATTTATGTGTCCTGATAAAATACATGGGGAAATCCCATTGGAGGAAAATTCCACTTAGGTTTAGGGTTAGGTCACCATGAACTAATAGAGAAAAATGGGCATCGCCAACAAATTCGGAGTGCTTGGGTATGGTTAGGAGGGCACTGACTTTTCTAGGCTGACGTATTTATGTTTTGTGATAAAATATATGGGAAAACCCCATTAGAGGAAAATTCCACTTAGGGTTAGGGTTAGGTCACATGAACTCGCAGAGGAAAATGGACATCACCAACAAATTCAGAGTGCTTGGGTATGGTTAGGACGGCACTTAATTTTTAAGGCTGCCCTATCTATGTTTCGTGGTAAAATATATGGGAAAATCCCATTGGAAAAAAATTCCACTTAGGGTTAGGTCACCATGAACTCATAGAGAAAAATGGACATTGCAAACAAATTCAGAGTGCTTGGGTATGGTTAGTAGGGAAGTTACTTTTCTAGGCTGCCGTATTTATAATTCCTGATAAAATACATGGGAAAATCCCATTGGAGGAAAATTCCACTTAGGGTTAGGATTAGGTCACCATGAACTCGTAGAGAAAAATGGACATCTCCAACAAATTCGGAGTGCTTGGGTATTGTTACGAGGGCACTTAGTTTTCTAGCCTGCCCTATCTATGTTTCCTGATAAAATACATGGGAAAATCCCATTGGAGGAAAATTCCACTTAGGGTTAGGTCACCATGAACTCCTAGAGAAAAATGGACATCGCCAACAAATTTGGAGTGCTTGGGTATGGTTAGGAGGGAAGTTACTTTTCTAGGCTGCCGTATTCATGTTTCCTGGTAAAATACATGGGAAAATCCCATTGGAGTAAAATTCCTCTTAGGGTTAGGTCACCATGAACTCATAGAGAAAAATGGACATCGCCAACAAATTCGGAGTGCTTTGGTATTGTTAGGAGGGCACTTAGTTTTCTAGCCTGCCCTATCTATGTTTCGTGGTAAAATATATGGGAAAATCCATTGGAGGAAAATTCCACTTAGGGTTAGGTCACCATGAACTCCTAGAGAAAAATGGACATCGCCAACAAATTGGGAGTGCTTGGGTATGGTTAGGAGGGAAGTTCCTTTTCTAGGCTGCCCTATCTATGTTTCCTGATAAAATACATGGGAAAATTCCATTGGAGGAAAATTCCACTTAGGGTTAGGTCACCATGAACTGCTAGAGAAAAATGGACACCGCCAACAAATTTGGAGTGCTTCGGTATGGTTAGGAGGGACGTTCCTTTTCTAGGCTGCCGTATCTATGTTTCCTGGTAAAATATATGGAAATTCCATAGAAGGAAAATTCCACTTAGGGCTAGGTTTAGGTCACCATGAACTCATAGAGAAAGATGGACATCTCCAACAAATTCGAGTGCTTGGTATGGTTTAGGAAGGGCACTTAGTTTTTCTAGCCTGCCCTATCTATGTTTCCCCTGATAACATACATGGGAAAATCCCCATTGGAGGAAAATTCCACTCTAGGGTTACGGTCACCATGAACCATAGAGAAAAATGGACATTGCAAACAAATTCCGAGTTCTTGGTAATGGTTAGTAGGGAAGTTACTTTTTCTAGGCTGCCGTATTTTATATTTCCTGATAAAATAAATGGAAAATCCCATTGAGGAAAATTCCCCACTTAGGGTTTAGGATTAGGTCACACCATGAACTCATAGAGAAAAAGACATCTCCAACAAATTCGTGAGTGCTTGGGTATGGTTACGAGGGCACTTAGTTTTTCTAGCCTACCCTATCTATGTTTCCTGGTAAAATATATGGGAAAGTCCCATTGGAGGAAAATTCCACTTAGGGTTAGGTCACCATGAACTCCTAGAGAAAAATGGACATCGCCAACAAATTTGGAGTGCTTGGGTATGGTTAGGAGGGAAGTTACTTTTCTAGGCTGCCGTATTCATGTTTCCTGGTAAAATACATGGGAAAATCCCATTGGAGGAAAATTCCACTTAGGGTTAGGTCACCATGAACTCATAGAGAAAAATGGACATCGCCAACAAATTCGGAGTGCTTTGGTATTGTTAGGAGGGCACTTAGTTTTCTAGCCTGCCCTATCTATGTTTCCTGATAAAATACATGGGAAAATCCCATTGGAGGAAAATTCCAATTAGGGTTAGGTCACCATGAACTCCTAGAGAAAAATGGACATCGCCAACAAATTTGGAGTGCTTGGGTATGGTTAGGAGGGAAGTTCCTTTTCTAGGCTGCCCTATCTATGTTTCCTGATAAAATACATGGGAAAATTCCATTGGAGGAAAATTCCACTTAGGGTTAGGTCACCATGAACTGCTAGAGAAAAATGGACACCGCCAACAAATTTGGAGTGCTTCGGTATGGTTAGGAGGGAAGGTCCTTTTCTAGGCTGCCGTATCTATGTTTCCTGGTAAAATATATGGGAAAATTCCATTAGAGGAAAATTCCACTTAGGGCTAGGGTTAGGTCACCATGAACTCCTAGAGAAAAATGGACATCGCCAACAAATTTGGAGTGCTTGGGTATGGTTAGGAGGGAAGTTCCTTTTCTAGGCTGCCGTATCTATGTTTCCTGGTAAAATATATGGGAAAATTCCATTAGAGGAAAATTCCACTTAGGGTTAGGGTTATATCACCATGAACTCGGAGAGGAAAATGGACATCACCAACAAATTCGGAATGCTTGGGTATGGTTAGGAGGGCATTTACTTTTCTAGGCCGCCGTATTTATGTTTCCTGATAAAAATCCCATTGGAGGAAAATTCCACTTAGGGTTAGGGTTAGGTCACCATGAGCTCCTAGAAAAAATGGATATCGCCAACAAATCCGGAGTGCTTGGATATGGTTACGATGGCACTTACTTTTTAAGGTTGCCCTATCTATGTTTCGTGGTAAAATATATGGGAAAATCCCATTGGAGGAAAATTCCACTTAGGGTTAGGTCACCATGAACTCATAGAGAAAAATGGACATCGCCAACAAATTCGGAGTGCTTTGGTATTGTTAGGAGGGCACTTAGTTTTCCAGCCTGCCCTATCTATGTTTCCTGATAAAATACATGGGAAAATCCCATTGGAGGAAAACTCCACTTAGGGTTAGGTCACCATGAACTCCTAGAGAAAAATGGACATCGCCAACAAATTCGGAATGCTTGGGTATGGTTAGGAGGGAAGTTACTTTTCTAGGCTGCCGTATTTATATTTCCTGGTAAAATATATGGGAAAATCCCATTAGAGGAAAATTCCACTTAGGGCTAGGGTTATATCACCATGAACTCAGAGAGGAAAATGGACATCACCAACAAATTTGGAGTGCTTGGGTATGCTTATGAGGGAAGTTACTTTTCTAGGCTGCTGTATCTATCTTTCCTGGTAAAATATATGGGAAAATTCCATTAGAGGAAAATTCCACTTAGGGTTAGGGTTATATCACCATGAACTCGGAGAGGAAAATGGACATCACCAACAAATTCGGACTGCTTTGGTATGTTTAGGACGGCACTTACTTTTTAAGGCTGCCGTATTTATGTGTCCTGATAAAATACATGGGGAAATCCCATTGGAGGACAATTCCACTTAGGTTTAGGGTTAGGTCACCATGAACTAATAGAGAAAAATGGGCATCGCCAACAAATTCGGAGTGCTTGGGTATGGTTAGGAGGGCACTGACTTTTCTAGGCTGACGTATTTATGTTTTGTGATAAAATATATGGGAAAACCCCATTAGAGGAAAATTCCACTTAGGGTTAGGGTTAGGTCACATGAACTCGCAGAGGAAAATGGACATCACCAACAAATTCAGAGTGCTTGGGTATGGTTAGGACGGCACTTAATTTTTAAGGCTGCCCTATCTATGTTTCGTGGTAAAATATATGGGAAAATCCCATTGGAAAAAAATTCCACTTAGGGTTAGGTCACCATGAACTCATAGAGAAAAATGGACATG